>NC_138508.1:31560084-32160084 GCF_964252035.2 Podarcis erhardii
CAATACTTTTCCTACCAAAACAATAATTTAGATTAGCATTAAATAGGTAAATAACATTAACTCCATGGATAACCAAGATGGGGAGAGGGAAACTAAAAATTAAACCAGCAGTGGAATCAGAAAGTGAGTACACATTTTACTTGAGTGCAAAAAGAGGAAATATTTTTATTATTTTAATCATCACGACAATTCATGAACATATTAGCACAAATTTCTCCTAACAAACAAATATTTTACACAGTTTTTTTTACTATTTTGCACATTTTTACAAGTAAGTGTATTTAAAAATCTATTTTTGTATGTTATTTTCACTAGTATGTTCATTTTTATTTCAAACTTTTCCATAATACATGCATTTTTGTAAGCACTGGCCAGTTGGAGAATGGCATCAGAAATATCAGATCACTGAGAATTTCACACGATTCCCATGTTTTGGTTCTCTTATTGTTCTGGAAAGGGCTAATTTGATCAGAGTCACCTTTAAAGGGAAACCAAATGGCAGTTCTCTTCCATCCCTACTACTACTGTCACAAATTAAATAAGCAATATGTTAAGTAAAAACCCCTTTGACTGCCCCTTGCTTCGCTGCCATTGGTTCTTGGCAGGATCAAGGATGGAACACCTGTTGGAAATTGCACAAATCAGGCATGCTAAATTAACACATTTTTTTCTGTGCAATTACCACATCCATTTGAAATGTTATGTGAAATGTATTGCTTAGTTTTGAAGAGGGGGAAGGGGTGCAGCCCAGACCTTGGCTTCACCTTTTACGATGTTTATGTAACAGAATTTGCTTGGCTTCATTTCTTATGATATTGCTTTTGTTTCAATGTCTTTGCTACTCACTGAGCAAGCAAGCAGGCAACAGTTTCCAAGGCAATGCTTCCTGGAGCAGAACCACTCAAACATTCTTTGAAATCTTTACACTTAAAGAAAACAACACAAGAACAACAACATGAAAGACATTTTTTCCAGGTGTTTTTGTTTTTTGATGTGTCATAATTTCAAGTGTTTTTGGTTATTCAACACAGGTAATAAGAGAAGAACTCCTAAACATGCTGTTTCAATAAAACATATTCCATGTTCAGCAACAAAAACATTATCCCTGCGCATGTATACTGCATCAAAGCCCAGTGTGATGTGGTGGCAAGGTGCAATTGTGTATAAATAGCCACCTGAGAGGTACCCTCAATGAACACACTGGTACATTGTTCCAAATAGGCATCTACTGGATTATGTCCCTGGACTAACACTGAGAAGACCTGGTTTAAATTCCAGCTCATATATGATGCTCACTGGGTGACATAGGACCAGACACCCCCCCCCGCTGGGTGTTTTGAGGAGAAAATGGGGAGGGGAACCACATACACTGCTCTGACGTCCTTAGAGTTAGAGATTGACAGAGAAGTGTGTTTTTGGTCCATGCCGGTTTCACATGTGTTCATTCATAGCACCATTCCATCCTGTTTCTTCATCAGTTTGTCAATTCTTTTCCTTTTAAGTCCACGTGAAAAATTGCATTACTTCTTGTATGCATTGTGTCCATGAATTTTCCCCACAAACATGGATTTTAGTACATTTTGGAGACAACAATAGTTTCTCAAAATTCTTATAAGTGTAATGGGAATGGGAGTGCCTTTGTATTCTGAGGAATTATTAGTGTACAGTGATAACTCTTCTAGTGTCAATACATTCTTTTGGGGGTCTAGAACCCTTTAATTAGCCAGTCACATTTCTTATCTCATGTCCAGTCACCTGCTAATGGGCTGGCTAATTTCTTACCTATTGCTTAGTCACAGGCAGCTCTTGGCAGAGTTTCATGACCAACTGTTAACGGAGCAAGGCCTAGAGCAGAGGTGCCCCCCTGTACATCACCTTCATAGACCTGAAATAGGACTTTCATCAGCTGAAAATAACTCTTCACACTGCTTAGCTGCAAGATAAGGTGCCCACCTAAGAGCCACAAGATGATTGTGTCCTTTCATGAGAACATATCCAGTATGATTGTTCATCCTCAAATGCCTTCCCTATTAAGGCGAAGCACAGGGAGGAGAAATGCAGTGGTGCACCTGTAGCAGCAAAATCAGACTCCATCTGCCCAAGCGGCAATAAAACATGCCTCTACTGTATTAGTTTCCACAGCCAAAGTAGTAGGTGCTGTAACTCTCCAATGGTTTGACTTTACCCCCAATGGCACACTCTTCCATTGTCTCTTCCCCCAATTGTCTCTTTAACCCCATTGTCTCTTTACCCCCAATGGCACACTCTTCCATTGAGAGCCAGTGTGGTGTAGTGGTTAAGAACGGTAGATTCGTAATCTGGGGAACCGGGTTCACGTCTCCGCTCCTCCACAGGCAGCTGCTGGGTGACCTTGGGCTAGTCACACTTCTCTGAAGTCTCTCAGCCCCACTCACCTCACAGAGTGTTTGTTGTGGGGAGGAAGGGAAAGGAGAATGTTAGCCGCTTTGAGACTCCTTCGGGTAGTGATAAAGCAGGTTATCAAATCCAAACTCCTCCTCCTCCTCCTCCTCCTCCTCCTCCTCCTCCTCCTCCTCCTCCTCCTCTTCTTCTTCTTCTTCTTCTTCTTCTTCTTCTCGGCACAGATGTATGACAACAAAGGTTTCTTTTCACGTAGTCTCTGAAAATTCTTATGTTTGCAAGTTCTAAAAGGAAGTTCTCCTCCATGAACGTCAGCATAGACCAATACCTGTGAAGGTGCTACATACCAGCTGCTATAGAGTCCTTCCACTGATGTTCTGAGTGACTGAAGGGGTACAAGCTTTCCTTATTCTGTCTGTAATCAAGTTATAATAAACATTTGCTATCCTTCACTCATAGTTTGGCCATTGCATTTCATAGAATCATAGAATCATAGAGTTGGAAGAGACCACAAGGGCCATCGAGTCCAACCCCCTGCCAAGCAGGAAACGCCATCAGAGTACTCCTGACATATGGTCGTCAAGCCTCTGCTTAAAGACCTCCAAAGAAGGAGACTCCACCACACTCCTTGGCAGCAAATTCCACTGTCGAACAGCTCTCACTGTCAGGAAGTTCTTCCTAATGTTTAGGTGGAATCTTCTTTTGTATGTTGGCAACATACAAAAGCATAACTGCACTCCAACAAACATTCATTCAGGAAGTGTGAATCAGATCACTTTGCTTAAAAATGTGGATTGAATGAAATCCTCAAGCATTCCTACTTCAATGAAGGCTGGGATAAAAACATAGCAAACAGAACTTACATTTTGACTTTCAGTCTTCTTTTGGCTTTTGTGTAAGAAATGTATAACATTTTAAGCAATTTCCAACCCCATTTAAGATTTCTTAAAACTACCATCAAATGAGTTTTTCTTATTTTACTAACATCAAGGACTTGCAGTACCAGCAACCTGCAAGGACACAAGAAAATCCCTGCCAAAGTCCATGGGGACCCCACAAGCAGGAAATGCACACAGTTGATTATTATTATTACCAAATGTTGCACCTTCATATGGAGTGGTGAAACTCACTTAATAGTAGCTAAGTGTATAATAACTTGTTGGATCAGACTAACTGGGAAGCTGCTCTCCCTGTTACTCAAGTAGACTCAAGTAGACTCATTTAAATAATAGAACTGTAGAGTTGGAAGGGATCCTAAGGATCATTTAGTCCAACCTCCTGTGAGGCAGGAGTCTCAACTAAATTATAATAGAACCAAAGAATACACATGACTTAGCTATGGCCATTAATTTCTATATGTGAACAGACAGTGTCGCAAATTCTCCGCAACGCTTTTAGCAGAAATGCTCAGAGTTCCAGGTTCTTCAGTGCTGTATATTTATTGTGAGCTATATATACAAATATCTACAGGCTATAATACACGAGCAGTTCATACAGTCAAACAGAGTACCTGGCTGCACCTTAAGGCAAATAGGAAGACACCCCCCCTCCCTCTCTCTCCCTCCCTCCCTCCCTCCCTCCTCTCTCTCTCTCTCTCTCTCTCTCTCTCTCTCTCCACCCTCCTCTACACCACCCCACTTACTGCTGGACAGGTTTCCCTTTTAAACTGATGACAGCCAATCAACTGACAGCACATTACTGCTGAGTCATTCTGACCCAGCACTTCCAGAGGAAGTATTGCAGGCTGATTGCATCAGCCAGTTGCATCAGCTAGCAAACTCAAGCCTGCAGACTTAGCATCTCACACAGCATTTTGTGAATCCTGACAGACAGTAACCAGTAAGCAGAGGAGGAACGACAGTTGGGAGGAGCACAGAAAGAAGAAACATCATGGTACACCTACATCAGCACAACTAGATGCCTTCCTCTGCCCCAGCTGCAACAAAACATGCCTCTCTTGTATCGGTCTCTACAGCCACAGAAGGCACTGTAGCTCTCCAACAGTTTGACATCACCCCCAAAGGTGCATTCTACTATTGTCTCACGAGACAGATGGATGCCAATGTTACTCAGAGAACAGCTTAATTGAATGCAGCCCTTTGGAACCAATATCTTGTTCCTGAGTTTGCTTTTTGCTCCCTTTCTCATAGTATCTTTTCCTTTTGTCTTGTGTCTTTTAGACTATAAGGTTGAAAGCAAGGACTGCTTGTTTACTAGTCATTATAAGCCTCTGTTGCAGGGGTGCCAACTTGAATAAAATATTGGGGGGCCCAGGTAAGCCCCGCCCTGAATAACTGATCACAGACACAGTGTGCACATACTATTTGAATGACAATGCCCATCAACTGGGGAGGGGGGCTCCAGCCCCTTAAACATTTCATGGGGTTGAAGGGATCTCAGCCCCTAGGAGTTGACTCCTATGCTCCCTGGGAGCCTTTTTGGCTAAAGATTGAGGTACAAATGCAGGGCCAGAAAGATACTGCCCCTGAACACAAGGCTCTGTTTAAAGGTAAAGGTAAAGGTAAAGGTGAAGGTGAAGAACACAAGAATGTGAAATAAAGGTCAGGGGCACTCCTTGGAACATGCAAAGAGAAGATAAGGAAAGTGGCCTGGGCGGAACCATGTATGGGCGGTGCCTGCCTTAAACAGATTATATAGAATTTGCTATGCAAGCTAGGCAAGTGTGTATGTTCAGAGAGGGTGGGGTCAGGGACCAATGAACAAGGGCTAACAGGGCGAATAAGTTGAATTGTGTATTATGGCTGGATAAGGAGAAGGAATGACGATGTATGGAGTGATGAGAAGGGTATAAAAATGGCTTGCCAACATGCTGTAAGGCCTGCCAGCCTTTGGAAGCGATTCCGCTGGCTGCCTCTGCGCAGAGTTGAATAAACTCTTTCTCTGTGAAACCTCATCCTGGTGTTCATTGACTCCTCTATCATCTCACCCTGGAGCAACGCTCAGAAGGGAAAAAGGCTACAAAGGGACCCCTGACCGTTAGGTCCAGTCGTGTACGACTCTGGGGTTGCGGCGCTCATTTCGCTTTGCTGGCTGAGGGAGCCGGCATACAGCTTCTGGGTCATGTGGTCAGTATCACTAAGCCACTTCTGGCGAACCAGGGCAGGGCACGGAAACGCCATTTACCTTTCTACCTGAGCAGTACCTATTTATCTACTTGCAATTTGATGTGCTTTCGAACTGCTAGGTTGGCAGGAGCTGGGACTGAGCAACGGGAGCAGGCCATGTCAGACACAAATGGCCCATACTATCTGAAGCCACTTGCAGGATATGTGCCATGAAAGTCAGAAAATGACAGAATATAAAACATAAAAAAATTATGAAATAGGCTGGGGGTTTCACAGCACAATCCCTGCAAGAATGGAGAGGAGCAGAGAAGAGGAGGGTATGTAAAAATCAGGATAGTCCGGAAGTGCAGCAAAGCATGGCAGGAACTATAGTTTTTTGTGGTGAGCACTGAAGCACAGAAATGAGGGGACTGGTACGAAACCAATTCCACTCTCTTTGCCAGTAAGTACACAAAATGTTTGACAAAAAGGTTTGACAAAAATCTCTCCTCCTTTGCTCATTAAAATGGTATTAAAATTGTTTGAATGAAGAAGGTCCCAGGTTCAAACCCTGACACCCACAAGTAGGGTTGGGAGCAATCTTGTTTGAAATCCTGGAGAGCTGCTGATAGTCAATACAGTGGCACCTTGGTTTTCGAACATCTCCATTGATGAACATTTTGGTATTCAAACGCCATAAACCCAGAAGGAAATGCTTCGGTTTTTGAACACTTTTCGGAAGTTGAACATGCCACGCAGCTTCCGCTGAGTGCAAGATCCTGAATGCTAGCTGTCAGCTATTGAGGTTTTTGTTTTCGAATGTTTCAGAACTCGAATGGTCTTCTGGAATGGATTACGTTCAAAAACCGAGGTACCACTGTATTGAGCAAGATGGACCGATCGTCAGATTCTGTATAAGGAAGCTTCCTTTGTTCCTATGTTTTGTTACTCCTGCAAAAGGCAAAAAGCTCACATTTAGCACGTAGTTCAAAAGACTCCATTTATTAAAATTTTGGCCATGGGCATGTACAATGGTGGATTTTGGAGTGTGCATTTTCTTTCATGGTAGTAGCCAGAATGCAAACAGAATGTAAGCTGACTCTAGGATAGTGTATGCAGGAATGTGGGTTTTATACCTTGAAAAAGAATCCTCAGATTTGGAAAATGGAGCTTCTAGTGGCAACTGCGAACATATTTTAAAAAGAAAAAGAAGTGGGGTGGGGGAGAGAACATGCGACGAGTGACAGTTTGGAGGCACACATTTTGATGATACATGAATTGGCAGAGGGGAGACTTTGACTGGCATCCAAGAATGTATCTATATTTGTAGGATGCAATATTTATTTACTAGCACAGAATATATATTAATATGGTTTGGCGTAACTTATGGATCTGTTAAGGTACTTAGATAATAAATATGAATCTGAAATTTGGTATACACTTAACTGACAATGCCCATAACAGAAGATGGCTTTAGTAGTCCAGGTGGATGATCTCTCTATTTGGAGATTAGTACATATTTCCTTGTTGAATCTGCTGGACTTGTTGGTGGCTTTCAGTGCTCTAGGCCAGTGTTCAACATCCTGGGGCCTTCTAGTTGTTGTGCTGTGCTGGTTGGGGTTGATGGGAGTTGTACTGTAAAACATCTAGAAAGCCCCTGGTTGTCAATGACTGCTCTAGACCATGACATTCTTTGGATAGCATTGGGTATCTGGCAGATATCTTGCAAACTTCATTCCAATGGGGTTGCTCTTTTCTATCTGACAGGGTTTAGAAGGTGGCCATTGGAGAGGCAATATCAGCTCCCTAGGCTCATGTTTCCACTAATATTGTTCAACATCCTCATGGAGCTGTGAATGGAAATTATTCATAGCTTTAGAGTTGGGTGTCATCAAGCACACATGCACAAAGAGAGATGGAGATAAGGAGAGGAATGTTTATACACCCCACAAATTGATGTTGCTATGGGAATAGGATGGCTCTCCTGCACCCAGCTGCTTGGGCTGCATATACAGTTCTGCCTCCTTCATCCCCAGATACATGAAATGTTGTGGACATGCCGCTTTATTTTTGGATCTCTCTAATCAGTAAAGGTCTTACTCTCTGACCCTTCACATCAGATGTCAGCTAGTACTGATCAGGTTATCAACAGAGGAGGAAGATCAGCAGGTGCTCATTGACAGCAACAACATGCAACAATTAATGACCAAAGAGGTCACTGATGAGGCCAAATCGGTCTGCGCACTGATGCTAATAATTTAAGAACATAAGAAGAGCCTGCTGGATCAGACCGAAGGCCCATTAAGTCTACTATCCTATTCTCCCCACCTGCAGTTCTCAGGACTGGGTATTCTAAAGCATGCTGCCTCCATCAGCGGAGAGCACAGCCAGTATGGCTACTAGTTTTCAATAGCCTTACTCTCTATGAATTGCTCTTATTTTGGGGTGGGAGCTATGTGCTGTGCGTATTCTATTCTCTCCATTCCACTAGTTACCTGCTGTCCCTACCTATTGTATCAATGCTGTCCTCTAAGTCCAATCACTCCAGCTCACTAGGCTTCTAGCATTAGCATGTAAACACTTAAAGTGTTGCTGTCTAAATGTCTTTGGCATGTGTATTTTAGCCTATGGTGCTTTGGCCGCTCTGAATTGCTATATCATGTAACCTTGTGCTCTCATTCCCTAGTTCTAAATTATTTTTATTTTATTTTCACCACCATCTTCATCTCAGGAGAAAGAATTGTTCCAGACTGGACCCTCCTCGGCTCCTGTCAGCTTTCCCTCTGCAATCTGTTTAAAGCTGCTCTTCCACCTTTTTTTTTTTCTTTTATTCATCAGTCATCTAGCTCCATTCTGCTTTAAGACTTCTGTCCAGCAGGCAGATTAGCTGTATGCATGATGAGCTGTGTAATACACTAAAATGCCCACAAACCCCAATGGATTTCTAGCAGCTTATCTATTTGTATTTGCGTTCTTGTATTTTGGATGATGGGAGACACAAACTTTACTTAACTCTCCTGAGGCACTGAAGCAATTGGTGTCTGCCTTTTTCTGTGCCTGGGACTTCTTATTTTTTGAAGCATCATCCTTTTTACATACAATGGCTATTTTGATAGCTGCCAACACACACTTGCTCCTTTATCACTTGACAGCTGCCTATCCTGATACTACACATGTTCAGAGAGAAAAATTGTTATCCATGGATGAGAGAGTTTGGTTGTTGCTGAGTTTAGTAGCTTCGAAATTCTGGCTTCCCCCACTTCCTTGTTTCCTCTTTGACCCATTTATGTGATTTTTGTGTGGCCCTGGTACATTTTTAACTGGGTGCAGTTTCCTCCTAGAAGAAAGATAAGAGCTTTCCCCATATTTTCCACCAACTCCCACAGAAAACCACAATGTTCAGAGCCTCCTCAGCTCACTTTTCAGCCAACTCACAGGGACCTAATTCTTGCCTAGTCCTTGCGAGATTTCATCATAGAACAATGGGGCTTTCCTTTGTCAATACCTGCTGTAGGAAAAGCGGAAAACTCTCCCATAGAATTTTTGCATTTTGGGGACTAATAACCCTTTCCTTTGCATCTGATTGGAGCCTGAATACTGAGCCTCATATTCAGATCACTCACCCAGTTGTCTCTCTCAGCTTCCAGGGATTCACTTTGTTGGCAGGGCCCCTCCTGGACCAGAACATGCATTTCTGCACTATAGAGATGCAGTGCTCATGGAATGAGAGTAGATTTGAACATAAGCTCCAGGAGGGTACATGATATCATACAATATGCTTTCCTTGCTGCTGAAATACCTTTCCAACAGCTGCCTTCCAACACTGGCTTGCACTTTAATTACCTTGAAAATTGACTGCTTCCACAAACTCTTAAAATATGCTCTCTGTGTTGCACAGGGCTTTTTACAAGAAATACAGTGACTAAGGACCAATGCAAAGTCATAAATAAGCATCTCCAGAAAAGATGCTCTCTGTGGCTTGGCATTATAGGAAGCTGCCTAGTCAGACCATTGGTCCATCTAGTTCAGTATTGTAACACTGTAATGCATGGCAGTAGCTTTCCAGGGTATCAGACTGATGTTCTTCACACCCTTAAATGGAGATCACAGGTATCAAACCTGGGTCCTTCTGTATGCTCTACTGTTGAGCCACACCCCCCACTGGTCAAATTTCTACCACCACAAACTCCCTCTGCAAGCACTCTCAGTGTGATGGTGGAGAGAACATGTTCTGTAAGAAAACCAAGCCTGAAGGCATGTAAATCATATTCATTTTGAAAAAATATTATGTTACATTATGTTAATTACATACAAATGTGTGCTCATTCTTATAGCACCCAGCTAAGATGACGATATGTTGAAGATGCAAATATTTCATATTCAATCCTCAGGTGAAAAAAGTGAAAATTCAAAAATATATTCTCAACAAATGAAACACACAAGTTATTTTTATAGAAGGATAGCTCTTAACTTTGCCAGCATGAACCTTCTTTGTTCTAATATCACTTTTTTAAAAATGACATCATAGCACTATAATTTTAAGTTTCTTTTCTTTACATAACAGGATTGACATTTGTTTTCAATACTTTGCATAACGTGCAAAACATGTTGTAGTTATCATACACACTATTACCGTATTTTTTGCTCTATAGGACTCACTTTTTCCCTCCTAAAAAGTAAGGGGAAATGTGTATGCATCTTATGGAGTGAATGCAGGCTGCACAGCTATCACAGAAGCCAGAACAGCAAGAGGGATTGCTGATTTCACTGCGCAGCGATCCCTCTTGCTGTTCTGGCTTCCTAGATTCAGAACATTTTTTTTCTTGTTTTCCTCCTCCAAAAATTAGGTGCGTCTTGTGGTCTGGTGCGTCTTACAGAGCGAAAAATATGGTAATTCCAGAGATTGAATGGCACTTGCTTACTATAGACTGAAAAGAAAACAATGGTTCAAAAAATGTATCTGAGGAGCCTTGTGAAGGTTGGCACTTCAAAATTTGACTGACACTGGTCAGATTCACCAGCTGTGATAAAAATTAAACCCATAGGCCGAGAAGTGATCTAATCCTAAAAAACGAAACAATTTTATTGCATGTTGCTTAGAATACAGTGCAGCTAATGAAGCCATTTGCTAGGCAAAAGTGCTGATGGCTTCTGTATGGCAGGAAGGAAAAAGTGGCAGTGGTGGTGGGCAGGGGGTAATTATCACCTTTACCTTTGGGCACCAGGATGATGCAGTCAGCACTGTACAAAGACATGGGGGCTGGTTAGATGGTCACTCCTGCTGACATTAGCAACCTGAGCTGATGCTAGAATGGCTTACCAGACAACACAACACATCCACTATGGATGTGTTGGAGGAACTGGGTGGAGGAAAGAATTAATTTCCTTCATGAGCAAATGATATAAGCCAACAGGTGCATGATCAGCCAAGGCAGTTGCTATGGCAGTGTTCCAGTGCTGGCTATATAAGTGATTAAGGCACATCTGCTAATTGTCAGGGTGTCCGGGTCAGTCAGTGAGTAAGTTGTAGTCTGTGTTATGTCCTAAATTGCTGCAGTAACAGGAATACTGCAGGAATACTTTCTATTTGTATATATCTGCATCTGCAAAAGCCTACAAACTGTATCTATGTATCACTGTCCAGAACCGTCGTACTGAAGCCTTATCTTCTGCAGCAGTAAACTGTTTTGGACCTTATGCTGCCTTTGCATGGAATTGGGGGACAACATCTGCTATGTGGGTATCTTACCTCAGATTCCCATCAAGATGGATGAGTCTGTCAGTTTCAGTTCTTTGGGTTTCTCGTTCGTCCAGTCTTAAACTCTTTACATTTCTACAGCGATTTGTGAAATCCTCATGAAAAACTACAGCCTATTAGTACAAATTTCTCCTAACGAACATGTTTTTGTATATAGCTTTGACTAACATACACATTTTGCAAGCAATTTCCCATAATATAATGTATTTTTTATATCTTATTTCCACTAACAGATGAGTTTTAAGAGCATTTCCGCAATATGCATCACAAATTTCAGAGAAGTGTGAAGTTTGAAGTATAGCTGTGTTTCAGTTTGAGTACTGGTTTGAGAAGTATGAATTAGGCAGTTTATCAGTGAATAACAGACACCACTGTTTTCCTCTCAGGTTTCCTAGACTGAGGGCAAGTTAGCGTTGTCCTCTCTCTCTCATTTGGCTTCATGACCATGCTACATGATAGCAACCCCCTCCAAACAAAAACCAGGGAAAGTTCAAGTAAGAACTTTCGTTCAATCTATTCATTTACTCTGCATTATCTTGTTCTGACCTGGCTGCTGAAGCAGAGTGTGTTAGTAAATGGATTGTTAAGGTTTTCCTTTGTTCAAGCTTAAGGATGTCTAATGGAATGTTCAATGACACAGTGGATCCAATTGTGTTTACCATAAGGGATCTGAACCTCAAACTCATTCAACAAGATTTTCTATCTAGGTTTATTATTTGCAGGGAGATGACATTTTGCATTTTGGGGGGGCGGGGGTGAAGGAGAGATGGCATTTTGTAATTTAAGGCATCAGTTTAGCCATAGTCTCTCTGTGTGTGTCACTTGACCTTTTTAAAAATAATGTCTTCAGCCTTTTTTTTTTTTTGTTAGAGACATGAAAACTGAATAGTCTGATAATACATTAGCATACTATTTAAAATGTAGCTCACGGATGCAAATTCCAATACAAGATGTTTGCACCATCCCGATCTATGTCTGCTGTTGCATCTGTACCATATATAAATAATAAGAACAGCAAAAACCCTCAAGGGTAGATCATCTAGCAAAAGCTTTCAGGGATTGTGCAAGTCTGAAGTGGTGAGCTGTGGTATACAATTCATAAAGTATTAAGGATGGGGTAGGGCTGTAGGTCAATGGCAGAAAATGATTTGCATTTTAATGCTCCCATCTCCAGTATCTCAAAAGGCCTAGGGAAAAGTCCCGTCTGAAATCCAGAAGAGCAATTGCCAGATGGACCAATGGTCTGACTCCATATATAAGGCAGTTTCTTATGTTCCTAAAATAAACCTAACATGAGAAGAGGTGTCTTTGAACACATCACTCAGTTTATTTATGCACTTACAATGTTGCCCAATATGAGATGGGTGAACTTCAACCATTTTCAGACAAACTGTGAGAAACTGGTTTCAAGTGGAAAGGCTTTATTTATTATTATTACAGAAGTAGAGCTTGTTAAGTAGAGTCATGTGCTATGGAGCAGCTCAAAACGAGCATAAATTAATCTGGGTCATTCAAAGTTTGCAAGGCAAGGTGAAGATCTGACATGTAAAAGGACTGAGTTATTGCATAATAGATTGGATGTCTTGGATTGAATAAAGACCTGAATTTGATATGTGGGAAAGGGGAACAGGAAGAAGTATATCTTAAAGCTTTTGAACACAAAGAAAAATGTCTTAGACTTGATCCAGTTCCTGACCTTCAGAATGCACATTGGCAAATTATTTTCCTTTAACTTTATATCCTACCTTTTGGCCAAATTGGCCACCAAAGTGGCTACTAACACACTTTTTAAATCTATATTCTGTTCCCAAAGTTTCAAAATAACAGAGCCTGGAAGGTTTGGTAGTAGCCCATTTCTGTGCATTTCTTTCCTCTAAGACAGGGATGGGGAACTTGTGGTCAGACGTTACTGGATTACAACTCCTGTAATTCCTGATCATTGGCCATGCTGGCTGAGGCTGATGGGAATCCAACAACATCTAGAGGTTTCCCTTCTCTGCTCTTCAAGTTTATAAAATCTTCTCCTGAGATTTCTCTAGAAGTGATACAAGGCTTTTGAACTGGATTGTGATCTGGTTACTGGTGCCCCATAGCTTTGGCTTGGCAAGTTTATGGTCATGGGTCATATGTAGTATGTTATTTAAGTATTGCAGCTTGCCAGCTATTTGATAAAATCTGTTTCTATGGCTACAGACCTGAAATGTGAGGCTATTTTAACTGAATGTAGTTTATATTTCACATCTGTTTTTTAAACACACTTTAAGCCCTTAGGATAGAATGCCATGTAGTACTGAATAGATGTGTGAGCAGTGGAAAGAGCTGAAGAGAGACCATCAATTCCAGCTTACCGTCATGAGCAGGAGTTTTAGTTTCAAGCGATAGATTGGAGAATCACAGGGCAGGGATGGGGAACCTGTGGCCCTCCAGGTGTTATTGATTGCATGGCGATTCCCGCCCCCTCCCACAGATGGAATAAATAAAGACACTGGACTCCAGAATTTAGGTTAATGGGCGAAAAATGGCCACAACTTTATTGATTACAGGTAAGAGCGGTATTGGCTTTAGGCATTGGCCCTATCAGACTAACCGGCATAGAACCGGGAAGGGTTAAGCACCAACAGGGGGAGCCCCCGAGATGCACATCCCTAGGCACTCTGTGAGGGGTTACCGCTCGGGAGTGCACTTTAGGCCCTAGACTCCATAGGTTTTGAACGAGGCGACGCCCCCCGGAGTCCTTTAACGAACTACCCTTCAATATTTGGGGGAGGTGATGGCGCTCCTCCCCCCCAACTCATTTGCATAATAATACCCCTGCTGGCTGTAAGAGAGAAAAGGGGCGAGCACGGGCTGCCCCGACCTTAAATGAACCCTACTAAGCCTGCCCCTGCTGCCAGCCGATTGGCTGGCTTGGTGAATAATGAATACTACTGATTCCCGGGATTCCCCAAGTCCTGTGGGGCTGGCTGCAGCCCCGCGAGGATGTAGGTGGGGCGTGAGCCCGCAACCCCCCCTCCTTATGTCGGGAGTGGCTTTGTGTTTGCTGGGGATAATGGGAACTGGAATCCATCAACATCTGGAAGGCCACATACTCCTCATTCTTGTCATAGAGTCCATATTTGTGGTTCGAGGACCCGACCCCGCGAAGTGAAATGAAGACACAAGGACACGTGATATAAGGTTAATGGGCTAGAAAAGGCCACAACTTTATTGATTACAGCAATGAAAAGGTATTGGCTTAGGCATTGGATCGAAAGAAGTGGGTTTATTCACCAGTAGGTGGAGCCTGTTGATGCTGATCCAACTATAGGCTCACCTCCTGCTGTCACCGAGGGTCGTGCCATGGCCTCCCGCCAAGCAGGCATCGGACAGAATACACGACCGCCAGATTCCTTTAACGGAATACCCCTAAACATTGAAGGCATAGGCGATGGCCACACCTAGCACTTCGACACACCACAACACATTATTCCAATGCCTAACCTACCCACCAATACCACAAAAGTTGTGACGATTGCTACGAGGTAGGCGAAAAAACCAAAAAGCCTAATGCCAAATGGAAAAACTCCTACCAGGCCCCCCAGACAACCAGGGCGACCAACCTAAGGTCCATAGCAAGGCCAATGACCTAGGCCCTAACTAAAAGGGAGTGGAGGGTGGGTGACTCGCAACGGGACGACGAGGAATGAGGCCAGGGAAAGGCTGGCGCTGCAGCAAAAGGCTGCTGAACACGCCCCCTCCGTGGCACCTGGTTGGATGGCCACGGGGGGGGGGGGCGTGAGCGCCAGCCAGGTGAGCTGGAGGCAGGGGGCAAATGCCCCCTGCTGGGCGGTGCTCGGGCTCCCGCCCACAACCACTCCCCTCTCTTTCAGGGAGGATAGTCTTTCTGTTTAAGTGTTATCCTTGAAAAGGAATGCTGACATGAGATGGGGAGATATGATCACATGTGGAGGCCCAACCCCCAACATCCCCAACAGAAGGAAGCCTCATTGGCTCCACCTACAATGGAAAGTCTAGATCACAGAATCATAGAATCGTAGAGTCATCTAGTCCACCCCCTTGCAGTGCAGGAAATTCAGCTGAAGCTTTCATGGGCAGATGGCCTTCTAACCTCTTATGACTGGGCTTTGAAGAACATTCAAAAGAACATAGTTAGAAGCTTCCTTATGTTGACACAGGGTTCCCCATTACAGCGAGGTTTCAAAGTGCATCCAGCCGAATGTGCTTGGAAGCCCCCTTCAGAGTCTCCTGCACAGTGTGTGAACATTGGGGTGGAGCAAGTAGGGATATGGAACCTGGTGTAGGGTATGTGCACACAACTCCACAACACCTACCTATTTTGGAACTCCCTGTTCAGACATAACTGCTGGACAGAGGTCTTGTGAGCAATTGTAAATTTGATGATGTTTCCTTGCTAAAGAGTGTATGAATTCTGAGACACCCCCCCTAGAAGCAAATGAGTTGTTTTTGTTTAATTTCTCTTTCCTTCTGGTTGATAGCTTTTGTTTTTGTTCAGCAGAGCTAGGTGTGCCCTTGTTGTGGCCGAATATGGTTAGTCAAATCATATATAAGACTGTCGGCGGAATTATTGCGGCACATTTGGCCGAGGATTTCTGAAGGCGTTTGGTTGCTCCCTGTGAGACAGCTTCTTAAAGAATATATGTCTGGCTCCAAATAACATAGATACCTTCACTTGGTTTGTGCGGGAAGTATGGAAAATATCACCTAGGTTGGGCTGTGTGAAAATAAAGCATTTTTTTTGTAGCAGAGGCTTTTTTTTTTTTTTAAGGAAGTCTTAGTCTGCTTAATAAAGGAACGGTTCAGTGTTATGCAGTGCGCATATTTCATGGAAAAATGGGTTTGCTATCAAGACTCAGTGAAGTAGAAGCAAACACATGAAGGACTGAGTCCCAAATGAACTGAGTTGGTATCAGGGCAGATGTTAAGGTCTTTAGTATTCATTTTTGCTAAAAGGAACACATTTCATTCTGAGGGCTGCAGAAAATGAGCTGGGTGCTTAGGTGTCTCAAATATAGGCAGATTTCTTTCCACTTAACCAGTAGTGACCATGGCAGGTCAATACTTATGTGAAGAAGATAGAGGGGTAAGCTGAAGGGCAGGTAATAAATTGTAACAATGATAATGCCAATGTATAAGATTTTCCATATAATTATGCATATGCAAAAATCAACAAATGTCTTCTCTTTGGTGTTTCATTTCCTGATTTTTATGGACTATCCAAAGACTCAATTTTTGAAGAATTCCAGTTGTGTATCACCTTCACATAGCATGGTGGTTATAGCAAAAAAAGGTTTTGTAATGTTTCTTATAGTTGCAGTGCATAATGGGTTTGGTGATCAGCTTCTGAAATCCCCATAGATGTACATTCTGGATTTGTTTATACACAAGAAATTGCATGATTCATGTAGAAATCTGAAATCTTAATCCTGACCTTCCTCTAAAATCTAGAGCATAAAGTCCTCTAGGATTTTGAATCCAAATTGGGGTGAGGGGAGAGAGAAGCTTCCTTTAAAAATGGGAGCATTTCTCTCTTTGCAGAGGAAGCAGTCGGGTGAAAAGAAAGAAAGCCCCATGAATCCAAGTAATCCAAACAATTTTACTTGCATAAGGAAAAATACTCCTTTTTATGAGCATGTATTCCTCTGTACGAGGGAACGGGCGGCACTGTGGGTTAAACCCATAGAGCCTAGGGCTTGCCGATCAGAAGGTCAGCGGTTCGAATCCCTGCGATGGGGTGAGCTCCCGTTGCTTGGTCCCTGCTCCTGCCAACCTAGCAGTTCAAAAGCATGTCAAAGTACAAGTAGATAAATAGGTACCGCTCCAGCGAGAAGGTGAACGGCGTTTCTGTGCGCTGCTCTTGTTCGCCAGAAGTGGCTTAGTCATGCTGGCCACATGACCCGGAAGCTGTACGCTGGCTCCCTCAGCCAATAAAGCGAGATGAGCACCGCAACCCCAGAGTCAGCCACAACTGGACCTAATGGTCAGGGGTCCCTTTACCTTTATTCCTCTGTAGAGACATCTGCTCACCTGGACCTTCTCCCACCATGATGCAGCTGCTTGGTAGGTCCCTCCTTCTTGCATTTTCTCCTCCTTTTCACCACACCTGCCTATCCTTCCTATGTGCTACCCCAAGGCAGCCCTAGATTGCTCTGGGCCATGCAGCCTGACCTTTGGTGACCAGGAGCTATCGCAACCCTACTTGACCAAGGCCTGAATTTCTCCAAATCAGCCCAATTCCATTTGGAACTCGTTGGAATCCACTGCACAGCTCTAACAGATAGGTAGTTTTGTAGCTTCTTCACTGAGCTGATTTCCCATGGAAAAAAACAACCTACAATGTGGGCGAAAAATATAAATGCCTGGTCATATGTTCAGTGATTATGCAAAATGTGCCTTTATTGTGCCCATCCTTCTGTTTTCCAGCTTCTCTGCTTGCTGAATCTATGCCGGGGTGTGAAAATCTGTGATGCATTGAATTAACAGGAGGCGGCGTAAAGCATGTTGAAATTTATAGGAAAATAAAACAGCGCAAGGGAAATTAATTTTACAGGTTGTGTATTCCTTCATGTTGCTTTCGGTAAATGCTTGCTATTGTGCATATATATAAAGGTAAAGGTAAAGATACCTCTGCCCGTACGGGCCAGTCTTGCCAGACTCTAGGGTTGTACGCTCATCTCACTCTATAGGCCGGGAGCCAACGCTGTCCGCAGACACTTCCGGGTCACGTGGCCAGCGTGACGAAGCTGCTCTGGTGAACCGGCACCAGAGCAGCACACAGAAATGCCATTTACCTTCCCGCTGGTAAGGGGTCCCTATTTATCTACTTGCACCCAGGGGTGCTTTCGAACTGCTAGGTTGGCAGGCGCTGGGACCGAACGACGGGAGCGCACCCCGCCGTGGGGATTTGAACCACCGACCATGCGATCGGCAAGTCCTAGGCACTGAGGTTTTACCCACAGCGCCACCTGCGTCCCTGTGCATATATATGTGTGTGTGTGTATATATATATGTATGTAGCTTTCAGGTGATAGTGCTGGAAAACCACAACTCCTGGACTTCTAGCAAACTATAGAATTTGTATCTGGCTAGGCTTTAGAAGCCTTCTTGACCACAGAATTTCTGCTCTAGATATAACACATCTTTCTGGAGGTAAAGGATTGCCAAGCCCATCCCTAATGGAGAATAATGAGCAGAGCAATCAAAACCCAATGAAATGACAGATCTGAACACAGCAGAGTGCAAAAGGAAGTCAGGCGGCATCCTTTGATAAGTGCGTCATGAGAGACTATCAAAAGGAAAGGTAAGAAAATAAAAGCCTCCTATTCTGTGATAAAGCTTGCTTGAAGCGGAAATGTCAGAGGCTGTTGCTTTTTTAACCACTTGTTCCTCTTGCCTTTATCTCAATTCACGTTGGGTGAATGAGGGTTATTTGTTTTTCCCCCTCTATAGTCTTTTCCTGCCTTATCAAAGACTGCTGGTTGCTTTCACTTGGGCACGCGCTCGCTGGGAAGCCACATTTAGTAATGTAAATGTATTTTCTTCCCCTGAAGCAGCAGCAACGAAAGAATTGCACCACTTTGCTTGTCTCTGCCTCAAATGAACATGAGAGCGGAACAGAGGAAGGTTGACTGACAGCGACAGCAAGAGAAGACTCCAGGGGATGGAGCCTTTTGGGTGAAGGCTGCAGAATGCTCTATCTAGCCCTTGCATTGTCCTCTGTTGATGTAGCATATGCAACCAAGTGCAGAATGGAAAGTGAGTAGCAGCCCTCGGCCACAGACTCTCTGGGTACATTCAGATAAACGGCTCTTCTTCAGTGTGCATTGATTCCCTCCCCCCCCCCCCAGTCTCTTTGCATTGGGAAACAAGTGTTTATATATAGCGGACATATGAAGAATGGGAGGTTCTTTACTTTCTGAAATTTTATTTTTCTTGCTCTTTTAACCTCTTTTCTACTCTTTTTTGTTTATTTCCCTCTTTTTCTTTTCCTTTTCTCCTTAAAGTTTTAGTTCAAGATTTAAAAAGGGGAAAAGATATTTGATATTAAGCTTTGTATTTTCCCCTCTATATTCCCTAATAAAACATTATTATTATTATTATTTAAAAGGAAAACAATTGGGCCTACCTTGTCTTATGGACTACCCAGTTTCACTGCATCTCCAACCAATGCTCATTGGACAGCTTTTCACAGCTCGACTTTATAGGAAGAACTGACTCCACCTGATTCTCAAAATGCAGCAATTGCAAACAGCCAATGTACTCTATAAACTGCCTCTCAGGCCATAGGATCCCAGTGAAGTGCACACACAGAATAGGGACCTTTCACTTAATGAAGTTTCAGCAGTTTCTCTCCTGTGTCTGAGCTTTGTCTTTCTCTAACACTTTTTAGCTCCTCTTTATCTGCATTATTTCAACTCCCCCTCTCAACCTCATGGCTAGTCAGAAGGGGCAGACAGTTCTGGGTAAGACTCCAGTGCCCTGTTTTTTTTAAAAAAAAAAAAATTCTCCCCATCTTCTGTTTGTGTTTAGGTTTCATTTCCCCACTTATAAACGGAACATTTGATTTTTCAGTGAACTTTGCTGCTTAGAAGAACTGGGATGTCGCAGGGGAGGTGCGGTCCACCCTGGGTGTCATGCCAAGGGGTAAGGGGTGGTGACAAAATACCCCTGGGTGGATAGCTGTGGTGGCGCTCGCACTCCCGGCAGGTGGAGTTCTGTGATTGTCACGATCATTGTCATGAAAACCTGCCCACTAATTGCATAAATACGCCTGTTGATCAGTATGGCACCCCCTGGCGGGCAACGTTTTGCATCCAACCCTCCTTAAAAAAAAACCTCAACAACTCACACCGGGTACCACCTGACCTTGCTACGCCTCTGAGGAACAACCTCTTCAAAAGACAGAAGGGATTAATTTTATAAGAAAGAACAGAGCATCAAAACAGTGATCCTCACTCACCGTGCTAGACCCCTGGCAAAAGGTGGCACATCAGAGGAGCCATGTTCTGTGCCTTCCATGGGCCACACCCGGCAAAGGGGTTGAAGGCAGTGCCGACTGGAAGCAAGGATTTATTTCAGAAATCTCATAGATATCTCATTGAATCATAGAATTAAAAAGGATCTTGAGGATCATCTAGTCCAACCCCCTGCAGTGCAGGAATGTGGAGCTGTCCCTCACGAGGATCAAGCCTGCAACCTTAGTGTTGTCAGCAATACACACTAAATTCTATCTTGTTTAATAAAGTAGCTCACATAATGGATGGTATCAATAGAATTTTAAGCAGAGAATATTTCCAAAGTCTTTAAATGAGCCAAAGTGCCCCTGAGGTCCAGGGAAGTTTGACTGAGTAGTCTGGCACCCCTGTGTACTAAGTCTATCACAGTGAGAGGGTGAGTAGGAATTCTCAAATCTATCACGGTTCTCTTTTCACTGGCATCACATGTTAATTTTGGCCATTCCCCTGAAGATTCTGCCGAGTGGCTTCTGTGTCCCTGAAGTAGGCATTTAATTGCATAGAATGCAGCCTAGGCAAACTGATTAGTTTTAAAATATGACTGACGAAGAAATAATTGCCATAAGATATGCAAAAGAATTGTCAGTGAGGGATGATAAATGGGATTGATTTTTACACAGTGCAAAAATAAAGAAAAGCATGGATTTTGCACAACTTTGTTGTCTCATTTAATGATTCATATTTGTTATTTGTCAAAACAAAAGGAGACTAATGATTTCGGATGACTACACAAATGGACAGTGCCGTTTCAGCTGCTCTGATGGCCACCCTGGGATTTAGAAGTGAAATGCCTGCCGGCCACTGGGGATATATAGCAAAAGGCTGTTCCAGTGAATTGATTCTTAGATGACAGAGGCAACCATTTCTGAAGAAAATAATACGTTCTGTGAGCTCCCACACCCGTTAAAAAAGGAACACACAACGATTGAATTGTAGGGGGAAGGAGCACTCCTTAATGTTTTTGGATGTGCTGCCTTTGCTGCTGTTTCAGAAGGCTCTAAGGAGATACAATATGACTTCATCCACCTACCACAATCTCTTTGTGGCCTGACCACTGTAGTCCATGCACTGGTTGCTGCAATGCCTTCTATGTGAAGCTGCCTTTGGGCCTGGTTTGGGGAAATGAGGTGGCCAGACTGCTGATGTTTAAACATCTGCACTGGCTATCTATCTACTATCAAGCCAAGTACAAGGTCCTAGTATTAATATACAAAGCCATAAACAACTTAGGTCCGGGGCACTTTAAGGACCACCTGAACCCCTATATCCCAGCTAAGACCATCTGCAAAAGCATTGCTGATTGTTCCCCAAGTTGGTGAGGTTAATTTGGGAACAGCAAGAAACCGTGCCTTTTCGTGTCATTGATCCAGTATTGTGGGATGGTCTGCCAATTGAGACTGAGCAGGCGCCTTCTGTTTCAACTTTTAAATGCCTGTTGAAAACTTTTGCATTCCATCAGGCTTATGGAGGCATGCAAGAATACATCTTTTAATAACAATTAGCTGATTTCTTATTTTTATTATAAGTTGTGCTGATTGAAAAAAATGAATTAGCAGTATATAAATATTAAAATAAAATAAAAATACATGCCTGGCCAAGGGTGGCACTTAGGTCTCCTCCTCTGCATCACTTTGTCCACTCAGTGGTAACCCTGTTCCATGGTTGAAGTACAGGGGGTGCAGAGGGGTTAGGGGGGTCTGTGTCTAGAAGGCACCCTTACCTTTTGTGATGTCCACCATAGCTACTGTTTTTAAGAAGGAGATGGGTAAGATTTGGCCAAAATTGGGAGGAGTCAGAGATGGGACTTCTGGATTTCATTAAGAGAAGGTTACCAGATTTTTTCAAAGAATCTGGGGACACTTTTTCTGAAAAGAGAGGGGAAAAGTTAATAAACAAAAAGATTTTTTTTAAAGAAGTACCGGTAATATCTTCTCTTCTGTGGTCTCCTCTGTTGCACAACCTTCCTCTCATCCCCGGCCTGCTTTCTTGGAGCGCTAGCTGCGATGGAGGTAGGCTTGGCTTGGGCCTGGGCTCAGCCATGTGTCCTTGCCCTCCCGGTGCTTTCCTCCCTCTCCTCCTCAGCGGCAGTGGCAGCAGTGGCACGGCAAAGTCGTGGCTCCCCTCTTTTTTCTCCTTCCTCTTTCTTTCTCTTTCTTCCTTCTTCTTCTCCTCTCCTCCTCCTCCCTGTGTCAGCTCCAGGGTTTTACTGGCCCTGGAGTGCCGCTGGGTGGGTGGCTGGGCACTTTCGCTCCTGGCTCGATTTGGGTCGGGGAGTCAGTCAGTGGTTCCCCCAGTTGATACATCGGGCATCCCCAGTTCCCCCTCAGCAGTGGCGGCAGCAGTGGCAGTCTTAGCAGCCCGGAGGCAGCCTGGTAGCGCAGTTGGCTCTAGCTGGCTTCAGGAGCTGCTCGCTGCCGTGGCGCCCGCCATTTTGCCTCGCCAGAAGTCCCCATATGATGTGTCTTGTGGCATTGAACCAATCACGCAACATTCATTCCCTACTAATAAATCTACAACACTTAAAATATAAATCCAGGGATATTAAATGAAATCCGGGGACATTCTGGGGATGGATTTTGTCCAGGGACAGATTTGTAAATGTGGGGACTGTCCCCAGGAAACAAAGATGCCTGGTAACCATACATTACCATACAACCATACAACCCTAGCTTTCTCTCCATATGTGTGCACCAACAACATGCACATTCAAGTCCTGTTCTGGTAGTAATTGCTCCCATTTATCTATTTATGTAATATCTCACCCTTCCTCATAAAATAGATCAGGGTGTCATGTTGGGCAACATAGGAGGAGGAGGACCAAATGTGGAGAACAGGTTCATCTGCAGGAACCAAGACTTCATTGGGTATAGCTGTAAAATGCAAAGGCCAATTCCTTGAAGACCTTTCTGCTGTAGGTGTCATGTTAGTGCGGGTGCAGACCTGCTCTGTCTACATTGCCCTTTGTGGGACAATGACCACCTGAATGAGGCTACAGGATATTCATTATCCAAGTACAAAAAGCACTAGGGGGGAAATCAGGCAAGACAACAAAGGAAATACAGTGGAGGAAAGGTAGGGGGCAAGTGAGGGCATAACTGGGGACAAGAACTTTTGATGAGCACATGACATTTGGCAAAGCAAAAGCTAGACCACACAAAAATGGGCATCTGAGAGGCATGAAAGGAAAAGCAAGGGAGGTAACATGAGAGATAGTATGCAAGCAAGGAAGGGGGAAGAATCAGACTTTATTAAAACAAAAACAGAAGGAGATGTATTCGCTTGAAATGGGAAGGGAGGGGTTAGCCAGCAAACCTCCTCCTTGCATTCTCCTTGGATCAACCACATGGCAGGCTGGTTTCAGATCAGACAGCAAATGAGATGATAATATGACTGAAAATGCTGCATGTTTTTCTTTCTTTCTTTCTTACAGGATCAGAATGTCAGGAGAATGTGGGCAGCAGAGAGTTTATCAAAACACTGCCTGTTTAATTCGCGCCCCCTATTCTTCCATGATAACTCCATAGCTGCCCTCCTTGACCATAATACCATGAAGAGCCCTTTTTGACAGCAGCCAAACTAAAGCAATAATGGAAATAGGACACAGTGTTTAATGCTAGCAAGATCCCCCCCCCCCGCCCTTAGCAAGTTTTTACATGGCGATTTTGGGCAACATAATTAGCTAGGGGGAGGTATGGAGGAGGAATGAGTGCATTTTGCCATCAAGCTATTTATAGCTGTTGCTGGACATTCTGTACAAGGGTGATTAGCCACTAGACTGCATTATTATTAATCTGTAATTAACTTAGGTACTAGGTTCATAAAATCACAGAGCTGAAAAGGGCAGACAAGCCATTATCTAGTTTTGTCCCCCATGCAGGACAAGAAAGACCTACATGCTACCCAGTGTGTGCAGTCTAGACAAGGAGAGGGGAAAGTGTATGGCTAGTGAAATGGAGATGTAAAAATTACCTAGGCTGGATTTGACCAAGGACCAACCTATCACCCACAGTGACCAACTAGCTGCCCTTGGAAAGTTCACCAACAGAGCAAGTGAAAACAGTCATCCCCCGCCCCTGCAACTAGTAATAAAAAATGCATTGCTTCCCTCTTAATATGGAGGTTGCATTTAACTGTCATGACTAACAGCCGCTGATAGACCAATCTAGTGCCAAGTCATAAATAAAGGGGGAAGTCGGGGCAGGGGGAGTTTTGTCGGCCAGTCTGATGCCCTTGCACTTTCATTATCACAAAAGAGGGAATGTAAAGGTCTAACTACTTTTCTATTTGAAAGAAATCAGGGCTGCAAATGTTTAGTCAACTCACTGACTTCAAACCATTTTAACTGACTGCAGAAGTTTATTCAGAAACAGATATCAATGTGTATGTTTCACACACACACTCTCTTAATAAAAATTCCTGATGACAAATCCCAACAAAAGGCACTCCCTCCTGTAAGTGAGATTCTAAGATGATTCTTATTGTGACAAAAGTCTGTATCATTAAGAAGCATATGATTTTCCCATCACAATTATTGTGTTTCCCCCACCAGTTTAAAAGTATTCAGATTTAATTGGTTAATTGATTGATTAATTGTCTGAAACTCAGTAGATTGACTTGAACTCCTACAGTTAATACATTTTATTTAACTGGGTAACTAGTCTAAAACAAAGCAATTTGAAACACAGGATGTTTTATTGTAAAATTTTCCTGTTAGTGGAGTAGAAGAAAGAGGGAAAATGGCAGCCAGATCCTGGCACTATAATTTACTGTATGGCATCCAATACCAATATGTGGCTTTGTGGGGAGGAGATTGAGAAGCTGATGGCCATTTCTGTCCAGCCATTTCTTAAAGCACACCTTCAACGGTGTTTTGGAGACTGAAAGACTTTTAAGATGCATCTCTGCTAATTACATGCAAACCAAAGCTGTGTGCAGAAGCCATGGACACCGGTTGCTATGTTTCTGACAGTGAGAGAAGAGAGGTGATTGTTCTTGTGGGTGGTTGCTTTTGTGTACAGTTTACACTGCATATATATGCCAACAAAGTCTCATTACTCACAAGCCTTTGAAACAGGCATGAAACATTAATTCAGCAGCCATGCTGGAAAGGGAAGCAGAGCAGGGGAAGGTGATGTGGATTGATGGATGTATGGACAGATAAAGGCATAACAGCAAAGAGCGGTTTACATTTCTTTCCATTTGCCATTGTCTCCTCATTGACAGATATCTCCCTGCACCCTGCCCTATCTAACCAGGAATATAGTGGTCCCATATTCCTTTTTAAAAAATAAATTAGTTTCAATTCAGTCCCGCCCCCCCCAAGTATCCTACAGCATTTGAATTTTGTTGGCAAGGCAGGCAGGTTTTCTAAGAACCCACCAAGCAGGTAGAAGTGAAGTATGGCTGGCAGGATTTGATTTCTTTGCAAAGTGAAGAGGATAACAGTGGAATCTAGAATCCCTTTGGTTTGTCATTATTTCCTTAGCCCTCTTCTTAAATAATCTAAAGATAAGTACAGTTTCAATAGCTTCATCTAGGGATGGACAGATCAGTCTCTTTCTGCTCCATGCCAGTTACTCATACGTCTGTTCATAAATCTGTTTCATCTCATTTCTGCATCGTTCTGCAATTTCTAAAGAGAAATCTGGGTGGAAATTAATTTCTAACTACATTCCAGAATTATGAACTTTAAAACATATTTCAACCTCTGTTTACACACATATTAATGCATTACATCATGAAATACTATTGCACACCACCGCAATCTCTGAGTGGTACGAGATTCTAGGGGTTCCAGGTGCTTATCCGCAGTTTGGTTTCCTTGGAATGAGGGGCATATATGCTTTATGTACACATATATACAGTGGTGCCTCGCAAAACAAAATTAATTCGTTCCGCGAGTTGCTTCGTCTTGCAATTTTTTTGTCTTGCAGAGCGCAGATTCCCCGGGTATTAACAGCTTTAAGAAAAAGGAAGCAAACCCGCAAGATATTTTCGTCTTGCGAAGCAAGCCCATAGGGAAATTCGTCTTGTGAAGCACCTCGAAAAACGGAAAACCCTTTCGTCTAGCGAGTTTTTCGTCTTGCGAGGCATTCGTCTTGCGGGGCACCACTGTACAATCTGAGCCTAAGATAGAGGGGCTCACAGCATTAACACTCCAAAAGGTCTTGCTTCTCAGAAAGCCACAGCCTTGGAATCAGGCAGAAATCAAGCATGGCTCTCTCTCTCTCTCTCTCTCTCTCTCTCTCTCTCTCTCTCTCTCTCTCTCTCTCTGGCTTTTGCCTGCTTCTTACTCAGCTCTCAAAAACTCAGCCAGGCGAGGGAGTGGGCCCACCATTGCCCTCCTTTGTTATAGGAACACAATACTTAGGACTATTAACTCACCAAGACTTCCCTGACTAGCACAGCAACAGAAGACTCTTAGATTTTAACCATTGCAGGACCCCAGGAATTAGAAGGGACTCAAGCATCCTACAGACTATCACCCCCCCCCCCCGAAACTCACAACACCACACATTTCATGGTCATTTCTTGAGCCAATAGTTGTTGTTGTTGTTTAGTCATTTAGTCGTGTCCGACTCGACTCCATGGACCAGAGACGCCAGGCACTCCTGTCTTCCATGGCCTCCCGCAGTTTGGTCAAACTCATGCTGGTAGCTTCGAGAACACTGTCCAACCATCTCGTCCTCTGTCGTCCCCTTCTCCTTGTGCCCTCCATCTTTCCCAACATCAGGGTCTTTTCCAGGGAGTCTTCTCTTCTCATGAGGTGGCCCAAGTATTGGAGCCTCAGCTTCACGATCTGTCCTTCCAGTGAGCACTCAGAGGTGATTTCATTAAGGATGGATAGGTTTGATCTTCTTGCAGTCCATGGGACTCTCAAGAGTCTCCTCCAGCACCATAATTCAAAAGCATCAATTGAGCATCAAAAGCATCAATTGAGCCAATAACTGTACTGCAAAACTTGCAGATGTGTGAAATCCAAAGGATTATTAGGTTCCAATCCACCCATTAATCCAGGGAGAACAGATCAGGCCAGTTTGCATAGGAATTTGTAGAAACCGAATTCCTCAGTTATCTGTACCTTCACTCTTGTAACACTCTTAGGAATAATTAAGGATCTGCAGAAGATGGAAGAAAGATATGTGAAAGGCCGGAGGACTTTGAGGATGGCCTACAGAAGTCAGTGGGATCAGTTCAAGAATGTAGCTGACTGAAGAATACCAGCTGACAGCATTCAAAGTGACTTGAATGACTACATTTTTCTCATGTCATGTAGAAATCAATATCCCAAATATCAGGACTCCCTTTAAGTGACTCTTTCAAGAGGGGGGTGGGGAAGCATCCCAGTTCAAAGAGTGAAGCCTCTCTGGCTGGTTTTCTGTCAACACTGCAGGCTCTGAACAATTTTCAAATCTTGAGACAAAGTAGGAGTCCTGGGCAAATGCAGGTAGCCAAGATTAAGCAGAGATCCAGCAGTTGGTTTACAGTTATGTTCTCACAAAGTTTCTATGACTACAAAGGTAATTTCTCAAGTTATTTTAGCACTTGTTTTTGTTCTCATTCAGAGAGAAATTGAGGGATAGAAAAAATGAGAAGGTGTTCATAATCCTTCTTCTGAACTCTTAATTATTGAGAAAATTACTTGATTTGGGTACTATGAGACAGTTCCAGAATGGTGCCTTTCCCCCATGAAGAGCATAGAAGCAATGTGCTGCCGTTGGCTGTGATTGCCTACATGGCGTGTAAAGTGCCAGGGCTGTGGAGTAGTGAAAGGGGAAGCCTGCAGAGGTTGCACTGGAGATGGGGAACCTGTTGTCTTCCAGATGTGGCAGCCATCTTACCGAACTTTAAAGGTGGGATGCAAAAGATGACTTTTGCCCGTGGTGAGTGTCATGTAGCTACACCGCGCCCAGAACATTTAGGGATATAAGTGTCGAGACCAACACTTTAAATTGCACTTTAATTGCACAGGACAGTTCCTTGAGCATGGGTGAAATATGCTGCATGTGGCTCATTCCTGACTGAAAATTGACTGGAATGCAATCTGAATGAATTGCAGCTTTTAGACAGCGTTTGATAGCACCTCCAAATGCAGTATATTCCAGTAGTCCAGCCTGGAGGCTACCAAGGCATGCAGAAGAGACCCTCTGATGGGGAACTTACTGTGGTTCCGCATACCACTGATGTTTGGCTGGATTTAACTAGGAACCCAGACTTTCAGAGTGTTGTAAGAGACTCCAAGTGCTTTCCATGTGCTATACACCTTGGATGTTAAAAGTTTACATGTTTGCCTGCTTTTATCTGAAAGTTTTATATAGTTATATGGCTGTCAGTCACTTTGATATAGCCATCTGGATAGGATACAATTTATGTAAGAAATAAACAAACAAAACCCAGATCACCCTTCCATACTGGGGTAGGTCCCCCAAACCACCCTAAAGTCTTATTCTGACATCTTTCTATAGGTACTTTACCCTGCAATGTCAGAATCCCAGATGCCCAGATGTTCTGTCCCTGTGAAGCAAAAGCCCCTTGATAGCTGTGCACAGGTACAACATATGATCCTATTGCAAATGAAAATGTTCATGACAGCATGAAATAGAGAGAGTACATAGGCCTGAATTGAATTAAATATTACACCATTGATTGTGTTGTTCATTTTAACATCCTGTTCAATAAAAGCACCTCACCCAGCATGTTTTGCCATTTATCTTGTGCTATTGTGGTGCTTCTGACTTGCCACCTCAGTGCTCTTTATTATCATTATTTTACTACTTCTTTACTTTGTTGTCGGAGGCCATCCTTTTCCTTCATCTCTGACTCTTGGCCCCCTTACTTCTACTAGTTGCTTCCCCGTGATTTTACCTTTCATCACTACTTCCTTCCCCTTCATCTTCTGTTGGACTCGCCTATAACCCTCTGTTATCGCCCAATTTTAGATAATCATGCAAATAGATGTGGGGAGGTGAGGGGGATTGGTCTGTTAACTGTTGCTATGTCATAAAGTCATTGAAGTCTCCAAATCAGCAAACCTTGCTTACTGTGGTTTCTGCCACTGCAATTATTAGGGCAAAGGAGATTTGTGTGCATGTGTGTAGGAAATGAATAACCTTCCTGCAGTGTTTTATACTTGGTTGTTCACTTCATGTGTCGTTCAGTATCAAACAACAACTTATTATGTTGGAACTCACCATGCTTTTTTGCTCCTTTTTAACAGATGAACATTAGCAAGTTAAATTGTGTACTTTGGCTGTTGGAAAGAGCTAGAATATTCCTATGCAGTGTTTTGCATTTATGCTCATATATAAACTTTTACCTCCTGAAAAGTGTATTCTTTCTGCAAGTTGTGTATGCCCACAAAGGCATTGTTTTCAGTTGCTTATCTCAACAGCTGAAACTGATTTCAGTTGTCTGAAGTGCTTCCATTTCTTCAATGTACTTAATTGCCCAAGTGTTCTTTGATGCTTAAGACACCCTCTAGCTCTTTAAGTGTTTCCTAGTGTGCCAAATTGCCCCCAAATGTTGCTAGTGTTCATATTGTTTATATATTTTCAACCACTTCAAGTCTCAAGCATGGTAACCACTCTTAATATTGCTTTCTTTATTGCAGGATTGTTTTTCAGGTATGATTCCTAGCAACCACACCCAAGTATATCCAAAGGTAAATGCAGAATTGATGTAAGTTGCAAATGGTCCACATACAACATGATTTCTTTAAATCAAGTTAAGCATTATGGTCTTCTTCTTCTTCTTCTTCTTCTTCTTCTTCTTCTTCTTCTTCTTCTTTTAAAAAAGCCCATCACTTTCATAGAATAATCAGTGCTATTTAAAGCATCAATTTGCTCGGTCTATTAATAGAGCTTTCTTTCTTTCTCACTAATGAAAGTTTAAGATTTTATTTTTTTTTAAAAAAATGTGTTAATAAGCCTACAGGTGCTTTGAAATCTGTTTTCTCTAACAAATATCCAAGCGTTTCTTGACCCTCTGCTCACCAACCGAAAGAGGAAAGAGCTGCAGCTCAGAAACTCTTCATAATAATTCCTGTTCTTGACCTTGAGACTAGCAAAATACTCACTTTGACAGGGAAAGAATCTTAAAAGTCTATCACAACTTGGATTGTAATGGTATATCTAATCTCAATTTTACAAACGTGCTGAATTTGGGATGATGCCCCAGACATTGACCATTTTACACACACATATACATCCACACAAACAAGGGCTCCACTGAATTTTCATACGAGAGCATTTTCAACATGAAAGTATAGCTCTCAGGGTCAGTTTCTGTGAACAGTTTCCATAGCCCACATTATTTTCATTTTTCTAGTCTACTTTTCAAACCAATAACCATTTTTGAACTTTGTTCTTCCTCATGACATGAACATAGCTGTCAGATGGCTGGGGTGGTTGCTCGCGAATAACCAGGTAGGACTCCGACCTGTCTTTTGCAGGTTTTATTTGGTGCAAATACTATTTACAGTGCGGAACCCCAAAGTTCATGTCTGCCTCAATCACTAGCAGAATCTGGGAGTGGCTTTTTCCAGTTTTGTCCCCAACATAAGAACTTCGTCACCCCCAGCCTTTTTCTTCCTTCTTTGTGCTTCCTTCTTTGTGCTTTACCCCTCTGCGCAAGATGGGCAACAGAAGAGGCGTGCTTCCCTCCTGGCCGGCTTGACCAGGAGCAGTGCTGGGGCTCCCAGCAGCATCCCCTGATCCCTTCCCCTCTTCCTCTCTGGAGACATGGCTTTCCCCACTGCAGGAAGAGGAACTGCTTCACAAGACTTTCGGAGGATCCCTGTATCCCAACGTCCCCTCTACCTCCCTTCCCTGTTCCGATGGCAGTTCCCTGACAATAACCAATTAGAATCATGTAGTCAACATCTTGATGTCAAAACAGCCAGTCACACTCAGCTACACAGCTATGACAAAAATCAGTTCAGAATGAGGGTATCAATTGTGTGAGGCTAGTGAGATTTGACTATGTGATTATGTTAAGAAGCCAATTCAGGATCAAACAGAAAGCATCGCTCTCAGTCTGAATGGGTGGTACAGATGGTTCGAAAGCACACCAGTGCAAGTAGATAAATAGGTACTGCTGTGATGGGAAGATAAATGATGTTTCTGTGCGCTCTGGTTTCTGTCACAGTGTTCCGTTGTACCAGAAGTGGTTTAGTCATGCTGGCCACATGACCCAAAAAGCTGTCTGTGGACAGACGCTGGCTCCCTCGGCCTGAAGCAAGATGAGCACCGCATTCCATAGTTGCCTTTGATTGGACTTAACTGTCCAGGGGTCCTTTACCTTTTACCTTGGAGGAGCTGAAATTTTACCTTGTTGTGACTTGAACACACCTGTACCAAGTTATGTGATGGCAAATGAAGTCACCTATTACTGCAACTTTCCCTTATTTGAATTCCTTCTTGATTTCATTCCCTATCTCAGTATTTCCTTGGGCATTTTGATCAGTGGAGTGTTAGCATGTCCCTAGTACTAAATTGCACTCGAGGCCTGATATCAGGGATACTGTGGAGGAGTCTGCCACTTTTTAATTTTTTCCCTTGCTTTTTATTGCTGCTGGCATTTTTTTAAAAAAAATTGTAAGCTGACCTGAAGGGCTTTTCTCCCCTTTGCTGTTAAGGTGGGATTTGAATTTCTAAATAAATAATCAGATAAAATGTTTGCCGGAAGAAGGGGTTTCCTGGCCACCACTTCAACATGGATATTCAGAAGCAGCACTGGCTCCAGTAACACTCTCAAATTGTACACTTGTTTGCTGGTCCCATGGGTTACCCGAGAGGCAATGTCCAAGTCCGGTCCATGGTCAAAGGTGCAACGTGGAGGCAGTCTGTAGTAGCTGAAGCTGGGTGCAGGGCAGGGAGTCAGGTGAAGTCAGGAACAGGTTTGCAAGCCAGGGCGGGTCAGGCGCTCAGGCAGGAACTAGCAACCAGCAATGTTGCTCCTGCAACTTGGGACTGGGGCTGGCTGACTTTTATCTGCCTTGAGGCATAGGGCAGCCCCGATCCTCTGGTGACTCGCCTCTCCTGGCCTGGAGGCGAGCACTCCTCCTGCGGGAACTTAGTTTCCTCAGCCTCTCTGCCCTGAGGCTCTGCAGCTCAGGAGAGGCTGGAGGGTTACCAGACCCAGAGGCAACCTCAGCTTCCTCTGAGTGAGCGGTAGTCTTGTAATCTGGTGAACATGCAGCTACTGGGTGACCTTGGGCTAGTCACACTTCTTTGAAGTCTCTCAGCCTCACTCACCTCACAGAGTGTTTGTTGTGGGGGAGGAAGGGAAAGGAGAATGTTAGTTACTTTGAGACTCCATAGGGTAGTGATAAAGCGGGATATCAAATCCAAATTCTTCTTCCTCACATCTTTTCTAGATTCACTCTTGTCAGCTTTTTCACGTACATCCAATCCAAGTTATAAGTTTGTGGGGTTGATTTTCATTTACACCTGAACCTTGTAGAGCTAGACACATTTTAAACTGTTCTCACACTTTAATCCCCAAGCTTGCTTACATGGGTCGTCCATGGCATTTTATTTTATTTTATTTTTAAAAAGCTTCCTGCTTCTGTTATACCTTATTAAATTTCAGCCTCCCTCATCAAAAGCAAACTCCAGCCTCGTAACTGGATCTCTAATATGCCTTCTCACTTGTAAATGTTTATCTCATTTACGATCTTGCAGAAAAGGAAGAGTATGTCCACTGTGACCTAACTACAAGCCTTCAGCATCATCTGTTCTGTATCTCTCAGGGAATGAGTCGCTTTTAATCTGGTGTCATTATAAATTGAAATATTAATCTGAAATGCCCCAAAGGTTATAAATAACAATGTTATTTATTAGTCAGATTATAATGGTGCCTGAAATGACGATGGTAGCAGAGTCATCTTGAAAAATAAAAGAAGATAACACCCTTATAGGCCAATGTATTCCAACACAATTTAGCATTTTATTTTTTTATCGGATCGTATAAGGGGACTGCCAAACAAATCATGGTTGGCTGCTTGCTAAGGGACTACAGTATCTGAACTGGAGTACTTTGGTGGTACTTAGCAGGTTACAGGAGTGAGAACTGAGGGGCGGAATTCCTGGTTGGGAAGCTCACTTAAGGAGTTGGCAGGGGGAAACAGGAGCTGTCAAAAGCTTGTTCTGAGCCCTTGAGCAAGTAGGTGGGGCATAGCCAAGCTTTGCTGATAGTCCTCATCCATTAATGAGAAGAACTGAAGACCACTTGGAAATCCCTGAGAGAAACTGGATTGATGAGGAGAAATGCAGGGTCTAGGAACAAAGGAAGCTGCCTTACATGCACTGACTGCCAGCACCTCACCTGGGTTTCAGGCAGGAGACATTTCCAACCCTACCTGCATATGCTTGGGATTGAACGTGGGAGCTTCTCAATGCAAAGCAGATGCTACAGGTTGTACTATCAGTGACCTATAAAAGGGAATTCTGGCAACTGCATGAAGAAGAGGGGATGATTGTAGATGGTCTGAAAAAGCTCTCAGTCATATCCCTTTGTCATAAGGCCAAGGATATGAATGTGATTTGCTTCGGGTCAAGCGATGAAGTAATCATCCTCTTACTGACATCTAGCAAGCCAAGGATATGCCCCTTGTTTACATCAGAACAGCATGTTCCTGAAGAGCACTGACATTGCACTGGATACATCCTAGGCAATAAGGAAGTAGAATATGTTCACCGGTGCTCACATTACAGCAGTGTCAGGAAAAAGTTATCATTCATGCAGATGTGCATTTTTGTTTGATAAGCATAGAATGCAGGCTGCCTTTGACAGATCTCTAACAAGGCAATGATGTTTCCAGGAGCCCAAAATCACCTCAATAATTTGCAGTACAATTTGTGACAACCAGCAGAAACAGAACAGTCAACCTTCAAGGGGAATGAACAGTGGTGGAGTGAAAATGGGTCGAGTTTGCTCATGCAGATTGAGACTTTCAGGTGAATACTTTGCCACGCACCCAAGACCTGGTCCAAGATTTTCAGTGGGACTGAGTCAATATTTCACTGCATCACTGCTGGCTAACTCTCTGAAGCCTTTCTGGTAGTGTAAATTGCCAGCCTGCAGATATAAACTGTTATTGATAGCTGAATGACTACACACCGTACATTGTCATAAATCTTCTGTTAAAAACTTTATTGGAAACTCGATAAAAAAACATTGATAACAATAAAAACAAATGCTAGACAGCAGAGAGAAACTGAAAATGTGGATGTTCGGCTGAAGCAATCACACCACTGCTTTGCAAGATGCTGAAAACTCAGCCTGCAGTGAACTCAGCCTTTCCCAACCTCACCTCACTTCACCCCTGAACCACTCTTTCATCATTGTGTGAATTGACTTTAATCTACATTCATGATCAGAGCTTGTGGCAACATCCAACATGCCTGTGTAGCTCCTGGAGCTCAGATACTCAGCAGGGCCAAAAGTGTTGCCGTTTGGCCCCCCAACCTACCTGTTCTCTGTTTGCTATCAACTGTGCTGCTGAAGCTTTTTGTTGGTGTTACTCACGGTCACTTGGTGTATTTTTTATGAATGGCATGTGCTTCAGTGAAACTTTTTGTGTATATTTACTTATGCATCTGCTTTTAAATATGCTGTGAGTTGCCTGGGAATCTTTTGGTCTAGTTTTGGCAACTAGTAAATTCAAGTAATCATCATCAATGAGGAAGCTACCCACCATTTTGCTTTCCCCACCACAGTGGCCCCACAGAGCATCCAATGTGGTGGTGTTCTCAAGCACTACATGGAATACTGTATATTTATAAAAGTATTTGAATGCTGCCCTTCTGGTCCACACAAACTGGCTCACAGCATCACAAAACAATGGTGCCAGTGGTCTTTTGAAACCTAGGCTACTTAAAGCAAGTTTTACAAACAGTGTAAGTTACCAGTCAACAACAGAATTTGTATTAAAGTAGAATGACAGGTAGCTTCCTATACCTTCTTCCCCCCAGCCAGGGAAGTGGGCAGGGTAGTCAGGCATGTAAGCAAAGAGAAGAGATCACTGGACAATTTGCCAGGCACTCCATGTCACCTGAAGCCAGCCCTGTGCAGAAAGAACCCTGAAACCTCATTTCTGGATGCTTTCGGGGTTTTCATCTATGGGAAGTGGTTAGATTACTTTGTGGGGGCTGGTGGTTAGGGCTTCTTTTTGTTTTGAACAGCAAGAATTGTAAGTAATCTGTGCAATCTCTGAATGTCAGGACTTTTTTCCCCAGCAGGAGAGAGAAAGAGAGAAGTGGAACTAAGTATTAGCAAGATTCCATTGTATGTGATAAATAGAGCAGTGATTTGGAAAGGCCCTTATGAGTGTGTGTGCATAAGCCCAGCCTTCCTCTCCACAATGGGAACATCCATAACAAGGCCATTTAGCCAATACATATTTCCCTCTTTAGTACATAATGGTAACCCGAATAAAAGGTTTGAATTACAAAGCAGGCTAACCCAGCACATTCTCTGAGCAATGACTGCTATTTGTGTCAAGAAAATAAAGAGAGGCAGTGAGAGGGAGCGTGAGTGAATGTGAGAGAGCAGCTGAGAGGGAGGCAGAAGTTGCAGGCTTACCTGATTTGAATGAAATAAAAGAAGGAGCATTAGAAATTAGAGATTTTGCTTTAATTGGAAAGCTGAATACTGTATTCAAGCAAGAGAACCATAGGCGCAAGACATGCAAAAACGCTTACTTACGAAGAGTCCTTACTAATTTTTAGAGGCACATTTTGCTTCTGATGAAGGCAAGTGCACTGGAAGCGTAATTGTACAGCACACAGGTATAGATAGCAGAGGTAATAATAATAATAATAATTTTAAATTTAGTTATACCCCGCCCATCTGGCTGGGTTTCCTTTCCATTCTGGGTGGCTTCCAGCACATATTAAAACATAATAAAATGTTAAATAATGAAAAGTATAAGATGGCATGTTTGCTCCAATATTACTTTGGGGGAATATCCTGCTTTGACTTCCAAATATTGTAGCACTAGCTCTGCTGTCCATGAACCGAAAGGATTTTCACTCTAACACACTTGTCAGCAAATCCTCATTAGCGGTGTAGGTACTAGTCAATCCATATTGTCAGAGAAGATGGAACTCCTGCCATTTTGCAGGAGGGGGAGGGACTCATTGAGAAGCTGCTGTACCAGCAATGATGCACTGAAGAAAACAAATCTGGTGGAGGCAGCACTAAGAGAACTTCATCTGAGAGCAGTTAGGAATGTAAGAATGGGGAATAGGATGAGAAAGAATGGAACAAGAGAGGAATGACCAATGGGACTTAAGGAGAGACTTAAAGCCAAATAACATGATGCATGAAATGCAGTTTTTTATTTTTTATTTTTTTAAATAGCAACCCCAGGTGTGTATCTCAGATCAGGATTAGAACCACAGTGGATGGGGAAAGGGATTAACCTGTCTGCCTTTCCTAAAGTCATGCTGAAATTATATCCAGCTATGCCAAAGAAATAATAATAGGTGTGTGCATGGAAGGGGTGGAGAGTTTCATTGAGACCATAGTAGGAAAGGGAAAGTTTAATGTCCCATCTTTGTGCACCAAAATCCCACTTCTGTTCTGAGCTGCCCCCTGTAATTGTTTCTAAACTCGAAAACAAACGATATTCATAAAAGGTAAAGGGACCCCTGACCATTAGGTCCAGTCGTGACCGACTCTGGGGTTGCGGCACTCATCTCGCTTTATTGGCCGAGGGAGCTGGCATACAGCTTCCGGGTCATGTGGCCAGCATGACTAAGCTGCTTCTAGAGAACCAGAGTAGTGCACAGAAACGCCGTTTACCTTCCCGCTGGAGCGGTACCTATTTATCTATTTGCACTTTGACATGCTTTTGAACTGCTAGGTTGGCAGGAGCTGGGACCGAGCAACGGGAGCTCACCCCATCACGGGGATTCAAACCGCCAACCTTCTGATCAGCAAGTCCTAGGCTCTGTGGTTTAACCCACAGCGCCACCCGCATCCCATATTCATAAAATGCAGTCACTAATTTCCAGTATCACCTTATCCCCCCCCCCCCGTATTTATATTGCAACATTCATTATAAGTTATCACAGGGAGAATAATAGCAATGTAAAATACAATAAAGCATAGAGTAGAATGCAATTTAAACAAGCAGACTATGATGGCATCTCCACTTATTCCATGACTGTTCAGCTTACTCAGGAGTCTTTGAAGACCTCTACCACCTGGGCAACTTGTGCAGCAGCTCAACCCTGCCCACCAAGCCACTTCTGTTCTTGCCAGAAGGGTGGAGGATGGATGGCAGCTAACAGATTGAGGTTGAATTCTGACAAGACAGAAGTACTGTTTTGAGGGGACAGGAGGCTGGCAGGTGTGGAGGACTCCCTGGTCCTGAATGGGGTAACTGTGCCTCTGAAGGACCAGGTGCGCAACCTGGGAGTCATTTTGGACTCGCAGCTGTCCATGGAGGTGCAGGTCAATTCTGCAGCTCCATCTGGTATGGAGTCTACCAGCTCCATCTGGTATGCAGACTGAGACCCTACCTGCCCGCGGACTGTCTCGCCAGAGTGGTGCATGCTCTAGTTATCTCCCGCTTGGACTACTGCAATGCGCTCTATGTGGGGCTACCTTTGAAGGTGACCCGGAAACTACAACTAATCCAGAATGCGGCAGCTAGACTGGTGACTGTGAGTTGCCATCGAGACCACATAACACTGGTCTTGAAAGACCTACACTGGCTCCCAATACATTTCCGAGCACAATTCAAAGTGTTGGTGCTGACCTTTAAAGCCCTAAACGGCCTCTTCCCAGTATACCTGAAGGAGTGTCTCCACCCCCATTGTTCAGCCCAGACACTGAGGTCCTGCTCCAAGGGCCTTCTGGCGGTTCCCTCACTGCAAGAAGTGAAGTTACAGGGAACCAGGTCGAGGGCCTTCTCAGTAGTGGCACCATCCCTGTGGAACACCCTTCCATCAGATGTCAAGGAAATAAACAACTATCTGACTTTTAGAAGATATCTGAAGGCAGCCCTGTTTAGGGAAGTTTTTAATGTTTGATGTTTTATCATGTTTTTAATATTCTGCTGGAAGCCACCCAGAGAGACTGGGGAAACCCAGCCAGATGGGTGGGATCTAAATATATAGTTATAATTTATTATTATTTATTATTATAATATATAATATATAATTATAATTTATTATCTCAATGTTCAGGCAGAAGAAGATGAGGAAAGGTGGTCCTTCAGTTTACCAGATATAATTGAAAGCATATCCACTGTCAGGCAAAGTCTTTCTACAAGGCATTTACCTTCTGTGTAAAAAATAAATAAAAATCTTTACAAGGAGGAATACAAACCTTCCAAAGTATCAACATCTATTCCAGCACCTATTGTTCAATCACCAAAGCAAACTTCATAAGAAAGAACAGGGAGGGGAGCAAATAAAATGCTCATAAGTATCAAGGTGGCAGGAAGGCAGAGAAATAAAAAGTGAACTGATGGTTACCCTTTAAGAGCCAGTGATATAAAGTCTGGGAAGAGGTGGGATCCAGTGCAGGCCTAATGATGTCTACTCAGAATTGAATCCTATTGAGTTCAGTGGGGCTTACTTCCAGATAAGTGGTGTTTCTTTGCCATTTCTATTACTTAAAAGAAACAAGGGTTTCAGTTAGGGACAGGGAAGAAAATGGATTTTGTTTGCATTTTAATGAGAAACTCCCTAATTTGTAGTTCACAAATCAATATGCAAACCAAAGCAGTCATCCATCAAAATTCACACTTCTCTAATTTTTGCGATACAGTTATTATTAGGAAAGTGCTCAACAAAAATTATCCAAAACTGTATATATTTATTGGGAGAGGTTCACACTCAAATGTTGATGAATTTCAATGAGTAGCTTTTTAAAAATAAAAATAAAAAGCATGCTGTGGAAATGTGGACCTGAAAGAAACAGAAAGAAAGAAACTGAACTCTCAGTTTCCGAGAGTGGGTTGGCTAAATGTCTCTGGGAAGCCCAGTGGCAGGACAGTGAGAGCAATAACCTGTTGCTCCATGCTTAGGGGTCTAGGATTCAGAGCCCTGTTGCCTCTGATCAGGGAGGTAGTGTATAGCCGTCACGACTGGCAGCCATTGGTAGCCTTATGCTCCATGTGGCCAAAGATTCATGCAGGTCTTGCACCATGGGACAAGGAAGACCTGGCTTCTGGATTAGGCCAAAGGCCCATCTAGTCCAGCATCTCAACTGGACTACTAACCAAAAATAAATAAATACTTATCTAGGAAAAAAAGAAAGAAAGAAAAGGGAAAGGGAAAGGGAAAGAAAAGAAATTGAAATCAACATATTCATGAAAAGCAGAAGATGAGCAGGTTGTTGTATGGTGCATTGCCAAATTAGTTTGCAGATGATTTAAGGCCCAAAGTTATACCATCATCTTCTCAATAGACATTGTAGACTTCACCCACCTCCCTAGCACCAATGCACCTGACCAAGTGGTTTGCCTCATGAACAAACACTACATAACTTTTGATAAAACCATAAATAATTATGATATCTACAAAGTGCAGACTATAGGAGAACCCAAATCATTACTGATGGTAAAATGGAGAAGAACAAAGAGGAACAAATTGCTTTACTTTCTGAAGTCTCCTACCTTAAAGACCCAAAACAGCAAGACTTGCAGCACGCTAAAACTGAACAAATGTGTTGTAGCATAAGCTTTGGAGAGACATAGAATGGTTATGTATAAGGAGTGCAGAGATAAGCAGTTTTTTTTGTTTGTTTTATCCTTCACCCTTTGCATAGTTTTAAGCACTTTTAGGAATTTGTTCCATTGGTGGGTTTTTTTTTTAAACATATTTGGTTTTTAAATGATTGTTTGAGATCTTACAGATTTATGAGTTGTTTTGAGTCAAATGTAAATAATATTGAAAGTTATAGTGATGATGATATCGCTGGTTTAACTAGAGACAAAGCTTTTTTAGCTGTTGATACAACCCCCCAGGCCTAAGGAAGTGGGAGCCTGACCCATCCCTTCCATTGATTGTGTCTGCCCTCCACTTGAAGGTGGCCCAATCCACTGCGCAAGTACCCAAATCACTTTGTCAGAAAGCACAATGAGTGGCATTCAGCTGCCTTTTACTCAGAGAAGTTCCACTGAAATTAATGGCCCCCAACTTAGTCATGTTTATTTCAGTCAATCTACTCTGAATAAAACACAGTTGGATACCACTCAGTTCCTTGTTACGACTAGTGTTCCAACCTAGTTATGACTAGTGTTCCAGCCCAGTTGAACTGCAACAGCTCTGCCACAGATGCATAGCCTCCTAAATCTCTGATGGGATGGCAGATGTCAGTCATGTACAAAGACGCATCATCAGCAATTTCCCATCCAGTGGCTTTGGTACTTTGCTTTGAATTTTTCCAGCTCATTCTCCTTATCATCCCCACTCATCTTCTACACCTTCCTCCCTCAGATGGTCTTTCCCATCCCACAGCCTTTCTTATACTTCTTTTTCTACACTGATGGCTCTCTTGTTCCTTCTACCTTTTCACCATGGCTCCCTCCATCTCTCACTCCCTTCCACCTCTCCCTCTCCCTCTAGCCATGTTGTGTTACTAATGTGCAGTAATGGTGTGGTTGGAAAGTCGTTTGCACTCCCCCCTCTTTCCGTCCCCCCTCCTGCAGTATTATTAAAACTGCTCCATCACTGGCTGTAATGGGAGCGTCTGTATTTTCTCCCTCGCCTGTATCCCTGACATGACATAATGCCTGCCCTCGCCGAGACGCTATAACACCAAGGTAATTGAAACATAACTCACCGTAAATTACAGGCCGCTGTTGCAGGCAGGGGCCTAGCCATGCTTCCTAGGGCACATTCCAACCTGGAGTTAAGCATCGCTTTAAAAGGGATGCTTAAGCAAAACAAAGCCATTTGAAGTACAATGCAAACATGGGAGTGGGAAGGGAGGGAGGATCATTCAGATTTCTAGGGAGATGTGGAGACTTGCATTTGGTTGAGTGGAGTCAGAAATAGCCTTCGTTGGAGAGACTGAAAGGCCCAGGGGAGATGGAATCCTGGTTAACAGCCTTTGAGAGGCATTAGTAACTAATGACTCTTCAGTGGTCTGCATGAAATGAGATGCTTGGCTTCATCCCAGCACCTGGAAAGCTATAAGTCCATAATTCCAATTTTTAGTTTCTTTTTTCCTTACCAAAGAATGATGTATTGACCACAGTGGAGTCTATGATTGGGAGCGAGAAAGTCTGGGTACTCTGGAGTTTAGCTTGGGATGGATATAATGACTGGATAACTCAAATTTTGCATCCTGATCTTAAACCTTCCTGGCAAAGTTCACCTTCTTATCTGCAGATAAACAAGCATGGAGGAATCAAGGTGTGTGTGTGGTGTGCTGAGGGAACCTGAAGCTTGTCCAAAGTAAAGGTGCAGGCAAAACTAGTTCATCTGTAGCTCAGGAACAAGTTTTAGGAACTTAAACTATTCATCTCAAAGAAGAGGTGAGCATCAAGACCCCCAAATTATTCTCCAGTTCAAATTGCAATCTGAGCCGGGGGGAAATTCCAAAAATATATCTCACCCTTTCACTTCCATGCCAGTCTCTCAAATGCTTTCTCCCTTCCCTTTAAACAACATGCATTTGCCAGCATGACACTAATCACAATACTCTGGCTGCAAGGAGAGGGATGGAGAGAGGTCTCTTCTTTTCCTCTTTGGTAACTTTTGCACTGCATAACAACCTGTCAGGACAAAATGCCCTTGTGTCCTTTGGGAAATGTTGTTTTCTCTCTTCTGTTCTGCAAGATGGTGGGTGGCAGAGGCAGCGAGTATAGCTGGGACCACAGAAAATTCTGCCCAACTCATAGCTGTGCACTTATGTCCAGAAACGTTCACCTTCCCCCCTGCTTTATGTTAAAAAGTGGAATTAAAAGACACCTTTTTAAGCCCCATTGCTGTGTACTAGTTTACATTTAAAAGACTTTTACAATGCCCATTGCAATGTGCTAACGTGCTAATAAATGTCTAAATTAAAAAATAATAATAATCCAGAAAATCCCCCACAAATACTTGGAATCCCCTTAAAAAGAAGAAAAAAGAAGAAAAGAAATTCTCCGGGGGGGGGATGAGGGGAATGAGAGGCACTTTTTGAAGCACATGCAGATTGCTCATAATCTTATTTGTCCAACTCAGCTCCAATTATTAATGATAATCAATGGTTTTTAGCACTGGTAGCAGCTCACTGTAGCTTGGGAAAGTGAAATTTTTTAGCTCTGTTGAGGTTAATTCTCTCTCTTCCATATATATAAAAAGAGAACTCTGGGTTTTTTTTGGATAGGGTATATTTGAGGCATACCCAGGATGGACAGTGACCTAGCCTACATTGTGGTCCAACCTTTTAAAAAACTATGCCTTTAAGAGTTAATTTGCTTTTTTGACAGCTGGATGGATGTGCTTTTGGGTGTGTGCCATCTGCTGGATAGATCCACTCAGGGCTGGAGACTGCAGGTGAATCATGTTACTGAAAGCTATTTCTGCAGGGCTGTGGGAGACAAGGAATGAATTTGGAAAAATGAGCTTTCTGATGAATGGGAGAAGGACTGAACTTTTCAATACATGGGATGTACATCAAAGGCCACATCCTGTTCTGAACAAATAGGGCCTTTGGGTAAGAGGCGTTTGTAGTGGGCAAAATGTTACATCAATCTAAGCTATGTTACACAATACAAAGATGTTTCTCTTGCAGTATTAATGATAGATGGTCTTATAAAAAGCAGAAAATTTCTTCCATAAACATCACTCTATTGATTCTTCAGCACCTCCAGTTATGCCTTACTGCTGAGATTTCCATACTAAGCAGATATCAGTTTTGACCCAATGCCTCCCTTATAACCCGAGCCCTACAATTTTAATGAATCTTTTGCCCAAGTCCTCATCATATCTAAGTTGAAAAGGAAATTGTGGCATATGGGCTTTGCTTCAATCCTAGGCCCTGCTCATATTTGGGTGGGCAATCATGTTCTCCCAGTCACCCTGGGGGGTTGGCTGTCCTGTGCCTGAAGCTTTTGTTTTGACTCATTCCCTCGAATGCTCTGCATCTCTCTGTGCTGAGGCCACCCTCTTTGATGTGTTGCCCCCTATACACTGCTGCTTTTAGCTTCTGGCGCACTGTGCTCTGCGTTATGCATGTAGCTACCTTGTAGCTTATGTGTTTGGTTGATTTAGGATAGAAAGTGGAGCTCAATGACCCTTCCAACATGGCAATTCAGAAGAGGGCCTGAAAACACACACAGGCATTTGCGATGGTGATCACAGTAGTATAACTCTATTAGGCAAAAACAAAAATTACCTTTTACATACAAAGACCCCTACTTTGTGCATTCTGTTATCCAGATAACTTCGACCTTTCTTGGGATGCAGCTCTTCAGCAGTAATTTTTATTCTCCCTTAATGGGGCATCTCATCCCCATCTGTATTTAGGTGGAGGAGTTTCTCAAGACCAGCAAATGCAGCCAGAATACAAACTCAGTGCTATACAGGTGCGCCAACTCTAGGGGGCGGCGGTGTCATCAGCCCTCTCAACAGTCTTTAGCAGGCTGGTGCAGCCTTATGTTGGGCCTTGTGCCAGGCTGCACTGGTCACCACAGCAGGGACTGATGCAACCTCGTGTAAAGTTGCCCTGGCCTGCACAGCATCTCCTAACACACACACTGCTCCCCCAATCTTGGGGGCAACCCAGTGTCTGTGTTGCTGTAACACTGGATGCAAGCTAGATGTGTAGTGTGACTGTGGCAGATCTGATGACTCAAAAGTCCTCTTTGATCCCCAGAATAGCCAGAGAGGAAAGGGTATAGATCAAACCGATTAAAAAAATCAGGTAGGTGGACCTGCCTGCTGCTTCATTCCTCTAGTTTTTGGGTCATATAACGGAGCGGCAAAGCGTTCTGACTCCCCTCCAACTTTCCCCTGTGGCCTGCCTGAGCAGATTGCTTTCTGTGAGGTCTGCCACATCCCCCTTCAAAGTGTTTCCATCAAAGTTCACAGCATGGCTGAGGTTTCAGCCATCTCCCTCCCTCCTCTCCTTGACATTATTAGTTTATCTTTGTCCATTGGCAAACTTCCCGAGCAATTCAACAATAACTGTTGTTTTACTGTGGTTGAAAAAAGTCATCTCTAGTTCTGGCTGCCATTGATCATCCTTCTAGAAGTGGGCATTTTCCTTCCCTGGCCCATTTTTTTCCTATATAAAAAAAATAACAATAATACATATTTGAGTGAGCTTGAGTCAATTTTAGTAGCTGCGGTGTGAAAGTGAAAGATATATAGCACCACCATCTACTAAACACAGAAAAAAGCGAATGTAAGGCAAGTTGCTCCAGGGCACTAATGAAGCACAATTCTCACCTGCAGTAACACCATTTCAGGTTTGATCCTCATACGTAATGAGATAGTGTCCCTCTTTCCCTGTGTTTTAGCTTTGTTGATTTCTATTTCCCTCACTGAGGAGCAACTGCAGTCACAAGACATTGTTTTGCATTCCACAGTCAGAGTTACTGTTGGATTCCCATGGGAATGGGAGACTGGATGTGACGTTCACTGGTTTCCTGTTTTTCACTGTTCTCTCGGTGTTCTTTGTTTCCGAGAGGTGTTGCTTCTCTGCTCTCACAGAGGCAAGATGCATGTTTGTATTCTCTCAGCATAGAGTGTAAATAAAAATTAAGAATGTAGCACATACTGCTTATCCTTCTGCTGTGTGACGACGCTCTGCTTGGACTCAAGATAAGACGAGCCTGTATCAGCTTCAGATGGGCCGAAGCTGGTCAAAATCTCACAAGCTTGTGACTCAGACTCAATAATACTCTTCCAGGAATAACTTTCTGACATTAAGAGCTGTTCAGCAGTGAAATGGTCTCCCTCATGAGGTTGTGGACTCTCCTTCCTTGGAGGTTTGTAAGCAGAGGTTGGATGGCCATCTGTCATGGATGCTTTAGCTGAGATTCCTGCATTGCAGAGGGTTGGACTAGATGACCCTTGGCGTCCCTCTCAACTCTATGGTTCTATGATTCCTGAGGATAAGAGATCTTTGCTCTAACAGGGGGAAGAATGGGGAGGCAGCCATCAAAGGACCATGATTAGGACTGCAACACCAACAAGGGATAGTACAAGTACGGGTGTGTGAAGATGTTTTTTAAAACAAAAGGAATTGACGGGTGTGTGAAGATGTTTTTTAAAACAAAAGGAATTGACCCAGCCTTTGTCCTGGTGTTGTGACATGCATCTCCTGCCACACCTAGGATGCCGAGAATTAGCTGTCACTTCCATAAGAATAGTCCTGCTTGATCAGGCCAGTGGTCCATCTGGTCCAACATCCTGTTCTTACAATGGTCAAACAGTTCCTGTGGGAAAGCTTGAGATCAGGAGCTGAGTGCAACAATGCCATCCCCACTTGTGATTCCTAGCAACTAATATTCAGAGGGCTGCAGCCTCAGACAGCGGAGGTAGTATGTAGCCATTGTGGCTAGTAGTCACTAATCATGCCAATGACCAGGGATGATGGAATTTGTAGTTAATCATCATCATTCCAGGCAGAAAGAGACACACATCATTATCAGTATTTTTATTTTTTATTATTATTATTATTATTATTATTATTATTATTATTATTATTATTATTTTAAAAGAACTGAGGTCTTAGTCACCCCATATATTTAAAGCACTTCTATATGACATTAACACTCATGGCTTCTCCCCAAGGAATCCTGGGAACTGTAATTTGTTACAGGTGTTGAGAAGCGTATCTCTCCGAGGTGCCACCTAACATGCCTCAACACCACTAATAAGCCAGAGTTCTCAGGATTCACTTTTTTTGGTGGTGGTGGGGAGCCACAGCTCTTAAAATGATATATAAGAGGGCTTTAAATGTATTGTGTGGATATGACCTAAGAAGAACAAAGCGCAGTTGGGGGAAGAGGGACAAGGAGGTCAGTCAGGTCTTCAGCTGGTGTGGTGTAGTGGTTAAGAGCGGTAGACTCGTAATCTGGTGAACCGGGTTCGCGTCTCCGCTCCTCCACATGCAGCTGCTGGGTGACCTTGGGCTAGTCACACTTCTTTGAAGTCTCTCAGCCCTACTAACCTCGCAGAGTGTTTGTTGTCGGGGAGGAAGGGAAAGGAGAATGTTAGCCACTTTGAGACTCCTTCGGGTAGTGATAAAGTAGGATATCAAATCTATACACTTCTCTTCCTCCTCCTCCTCCTCCTCCTTCAGCTGCTTGGACTTAAATAAGGGAAGATCTGAGAGGAAGGAGGTTTAACCTCTGAAGAAGAGAGAAGGAAGGTGTCGCCATGTGGGAAGAAAAAATGGCTTGATTCAACATCTCTCTCATGCACGCACACACCTGCTCCTGAGGAGCTCAATGTCCAGGGTAGTGCTTAACAGGGCTGAGTCCACTTTTGGTCAAACAGTCCCTCATGCATATGCCCCAGTCTGAAGTGGATCAATGGCTGATGACTACTGACAATTTAAAGATCATAAATGATTAAGGAGTGATTTAAAAAAAAAAAAAAAATTGCCTCGAGATAGGAGAATTCCAGAGCATTCCCTTGGACTTAGAAGAGCAAAATGGTGATTCTCTTTATTTATGCAATGCTTCATTAAAAAAAAATGGAGTGGGGAATAGGAATCACAGCCGTGCAATGGAGGGGGGGCTGGAGAAGAAAGATAAAGGCGGGGGGGAGGGAATGGTAACACTAGACATGAAGTGCTTGAAATAGGGTGGTAAAAATAAGATACAGAAAATGTGAGATAAGAACTCAACTGAATGTATAATTCAAACCGAACCAAATGTATAATTCAAACTGCAAATTAAATGGATAAACTGTGAAATATTGCAAGTAATCAACCACCCTGAAAAGTAAGGAAAAAAACCCAGAAGGTAAGATCTAGTGCTGGGCTGAAGGATGGGGTCCAGTTTTATCCAATGCTTTTTGGAGGTGGGGGTGAAACAGTTCCTGGAAGGTTGCATTAATCTCACCTGACAAGGTGGTCTAGATTTGTTTTCTCTTTAAAACTTTATTTTAAATAAGCATTTCTTTTAAAGCTGTTCAAAATAAATAAAGCTAAGTCAAGGCTCACACAGCTTGGCTGCCCTCCATGGCCTGGCTACCAATTCCTTTGAGAATGTGAGCCAAAGTATCCCTGGGAACAATGATGTGTGATGGAGTAGCATCATCCTGATGGACACACTTGAGGTGGGCCAGAGTCTGTCCCTTGTGAGCTGCTCTTATTTCTTTCCCCTCGCCCCGCCCCAAACTTTGGAAACTGATTTCTATCCAGTACTAAGAAAACCGTATTGGTCACACAAAGGGATGAAGATAGAAATTGACTGGATCTGGCCTTAAATTTTAAAATTAAATAGTTTAGTAGTTCTTGATTGTAGCAAGTGGAAATTAATTTCCCCCTAAATTTCCTTTTGAAATTATTCTCTGATGAATGGCATATAGAACAAGCCCCTGAGTTTTCTGCATATGTATATTTTCTGGTTTTTCTTTTCTTTTGAAAATTGACAGTATTTCATTTCAATATTTAATATTTTGTACATGGCATGAAATAGTGTTTGGATATCTAAAGAGTTGTTGATAGGTACCTTGTAGTGCCACTATAGCTTGGTGCTGTTTGAAAGTTGATTGCAAATCTGATTTTATCCCCCCCCCTTCCTGTCAAAATCAAAGAGTTAACATCCAAAATTCTGAAGCGCCACGCTTCAAGTTTTGTATTAAAATATTACATTCAAAATTTATAAGTGGGGTGGGTGTGTGGGTGTGTGCATTAAGTAGTAGTAGTCAACATTGTACTCTGAGTAGACCAACTGAAATCAATTAACATGACTAAATTACGTTAATGATTTCAATGGGTCTACTTTGAGTAAAGCTTACTTGAACACCACCCAGGATGTTTTAAATATCAGTATTTGTTTCAAGTCAGGGAGACATGAAGGAAGGAATCTCAGCAAGTCAAAAAGAAATTAAGCAGACTATAAGAGAAATAACTTAAATGAGAGGAAAAGAGGCAAAGGAAGAAACACTGGTGATGAAAGACACATAAAAGGATGTCTTTGTGTTTAGTATCACTGACCTATCTTGTTTTCTGCTGTTATAGAAAAGAGGATGCATTTTTTCTCTCTCCCTCCGCTTCTTCTTTTGCTATATTCCTCATTCTTGGAGTCTGGGATGGTGTTAGCATTTATGTTTATGCTGATGACACATCTTTCCACTTGGGTGGATAGGTGGATTCCCTCTGTAAATCACTCCAGCGTGATTTTAATAGCTGGCAGAGGTGGCTTTTGGGTAACAAATTGATCCTCAACCTTAAAGAGACACGGACTGTGTCCTACAGAACAGATGGCAAATTAGAAAGAATGGAAGCTTGCATCTTCACTTATCTAAGCTCTGAGTTGGAAAACTTTTGCTACGTACTTCATATTTACATGGGAAAGGAAGGGGTGCCTCTTTCTGCCTGGCTGGATTAGGCAGGGTAATTATACAAGTGTGTGCTGATTAGTGAGTTGGGGAAAAGGGAGATTGGTTTTTAAAAAATCATTATTACCATTAGTTGTAATGATTAGCAATTGTGTAAATTCATTGCAGCCTGAGTTTAAGGAACCCTGGACACACCAAAAGGTTAATAAAGTTGACTTCTACAATTACTTCCTTGCTTTCCCCCCTGCTTAATAGTTTCAAATGCCAGAGTGATGGCAGCTACAGTTCAGCTGGGAGGGAAATAGATAAACCATATTGTTCAAACTCTCACTAGTCAAGTAACTGTTGTTATTTCATTTATCATTGTTAATGTTGAAAAATCAGTAAAACTCATTGGGGGGAGAACCCTGGGGTGGGTGCTCAGCGGGGAGCATGGAATATGGACAGCTTGGCCATTAATGGCTGAAGAGTTGCCATTTTCCTCAGCTAAGATGTAGGGATGCTGAAGAAGATAAGCAGGATGCTAAGAAAAGCAGGTGTAGGGATCTTGGAGAATTCCATTGGGAAAGAGAGCAGGAATCACCACAATTAGGATACTCTCCTGACGTCAGGAATGGAAATCACACAAGCACGGCCAATGATCAGTGAAGATGTTGCACACCAATAGCACCTAGAGGCCACAAGCTCCCCATCCCTGCTAAACTGGAAGCTAATTTTAAGTAAGAATAAGTTACCAGAGGATATGGAAGATAAGGTGACTTTTACCATGTCCTATTGCAGATTTTCTATATGCATCAGGAAGAAAATGTAACAGAAATCAATAGCAGGGTATCTGAGAAAAAGAGGAAAAGGAGAAATATTTTAGTAAGGCTACTGCACACCTGTCTTCCCCACTTCTGCATTGCCTACCAAGTGCTAATTCCTGCCCCCGATAGTTTTCTGGTTTTCTTTCTGTTGAATTGTGACTCATTCACTGTTTCCTTTCTTTTCTGCTTTTAGCTTTTCCTTAACTGGAGGTTACAGAGAAGTCAGTAAGAGCCTAGCTACAGCAGCTTATGTATAATCATTATCATACTATTTGAATGGAAGTGACTAGTATGTGAACATGCCTTCATTAATTTCGCTAGCCCATTTCCCACATCACCCCCCTCTCTCCAGGAACCACTTGCTGCTGTTGAAAGAAAACAGGGAGGTGAGAGAGTGCAGGCTTATCCCTGTGTGCCCATATAGCATTTTATTTTTAATTTCTTTTGGAAAAAAAGTTGAAGAACTGTTAGGCAATTAGCTGCAAACTTACAAACAGGAAGCGATTTAGGTCAACCATCTGCTGCAAGGAGGGACCATCCACCCACCAATCCTAATGTTTCCAGTAAACATATTCAAGGAAGTCTCTGATCTATGAAAGTTTCCTTTGTTAATTGCTGGGTGATGAAGCCAAAGCATTTCGGATGAACATCAAGGCTGCCTGTCCTCCTCTGTGCTCAGCTAGAAAGCGTGGTGCGCATTCTGAGCTGACCTTTCCTAAAATCCTCAATGCAGAGTAGCAATTGCATATTTAGGCTGATTGAAGTAATGAAACAACCCCCTGTTAGGGGATTATTTATACTGATTAAGAGCTGGCATCAAGGGTTGAGATTATTGGGCATTTTCTAAGGGTCCATACCATATTGCAGGGGGGTTGGGCACTAGCCCTATTGTCCAACTGCAGCAAGGAGGTAGACTGTGTTCCAATCCACATATTAATTAATGAGAGGCAGATCAGGATCAAACTTCTGAAACATCCCTAATTATGAACATCCAAAATTCTTATTTCTGAGCCAAGAAATGTGCATTTCACATGCATCTCTAATCTTAAATCGCATTGTCCCTTATGGTCCAATCCCCAAAGCAGCCATAAGGGCACTGCTCTCCACAATGCATTGCCTCAGGCTGATCTATGGACCATCAATGCATGGACCTCACTTTCCCAGTGTGGTACAGCAATCACCCATCAGCCCCTTACATGACACATCATCATGATGTACAATGTCTTGGGCACCCATTTGAGCTTCAGAAGCCAGTGCAGTCCTGCAATAGTCTCTACTTGTAAGCCAACCTAGCAGTTCAAAAGCATGCCAGTGTAAGTAGATAAATAGGTACTGCTGCGGCGGGAAGGTAAACCGCATTTCTGTGTGCTCTGGCTTCTTTCATGGTGTTGCACCAGAAACAGTTTAGTCATGCTAGCCACATGACCCAGAAAGCTGTCTGTGGATTAATATTGGCTCCCTTGGCCTAAAAGCAAGATGAGCGCCACACCCCACAGTCGCCTTTGACTGGACTTAACTGTCCAGGGGTCCTTTACCCTATCTTACCTGTAAATCAGAAACAGATGGAGTGTTCCCTTGACACAACTTGGATGTCATTACAGATGTGACACCACAAACTTGCATTGTTACAGATGCATAAGTCCCAGGTATTCCCACTGGAGACTCTGCTGTTTTCGATTCAGAAGAATGATGATGGCCAGGATTTCCTTCCTGGTGTGAGAATACAGGCAATGAAAGAGAAGGCAGCAACTCTAGAGTAGCTTCTGTTGCTCAAATGCCACTCTTCACAATATGACCCTAGAGCACATGCAAGGTGGCATGTGCTCTGAAACTTTGGGACTGGATCCTACTAAGGCAATGCAAACTTGCTTGCACAGCTGTAGTGAAATTTTGTCTGCTTTCCAAAAGAAGTCCCTCAATGCCTATCCTCAATGAAGCTTTGCAGTGTGATGGTCTGGAGATGCAAACAGTGGGGAGGCAGAGAAACCTAGACAAGCAGTTGCTTCCTCTTGGCTCCTGTCTTTCCTCAATATCAGAGGGGAGAAATAATCTACCATCCTAATCCTCTAAATGGGCAGAATTTAGGGCTCATCCACTTCTGCTTGTCCAGTGCTTAGTGGTTTCCCACTTGTCCCATGCTTTGCAAACAGGGGTCCAAGCGGTTTTGCCTTTGCCCTACCACTTCCCCCTGGAAACCTACTCTTTAGTGCTAAATTGGAACAAATGACAATCCACGGAAAACCCAACTGCCGTTTGTTCCAATTCAGTGCTAAAACATAGGCATTCCTTGGAGGGAAGTGGCAGGGCAAACAGAAGTGTGGATGAGCCCTCAAGCTGATGTGGGAGATCTGAAATTAGGATCTCCTACAATTTTCTCTTTAAAATGAAATAGATGTAGGTAGGGGAAATAGGAAAGGGACTCTGATGTTGATGGCCAGCCCTTTCCTCATTAATTCCCCCTAAGCTGCTATTTGCAGGGAAAAAGCATCCCGGGTAGTTGACTGATACCTATAAGTTTTTCCCCATTGGGGAAAACCAAAACAACTTATTTGAAGGAGATGGATCAGTTGTGAAAGCAACACAAGAATAAATGTTTTAGTCACTCTTCCCTGCTGCTGCACTCCCAATATACTTCCCTTACTCCTGCATTTAACCATGCATATCCCATGTCAGGTCTAGTTTGGTCTGAAGTCACAGACTGGGGAAGCTCCATCTCAGTCCTTCCTTGGCACGCCCCCATTCTCCCCATCACATTCCTATTGTTCTATGCTAACTTTTTCTAAGGTTCGGGGCAACAGAATCTACCCAAGGGGGAAGGGTGTGGATCCAGGCAGCAAAGGTGACATAGGCTGCAGCTGGAACCCACTGTGTTTCTGGGACAGTGATGGGACAGTGCCCATGAGACCAAAGGCATAAATGTGCAAGGAACATTGAGCTTTCAGCTGACTATCGAGACACACACACTATTACAATCTCTCTTTATGTAATAAACCACAAAACAAGTATCTGACTAAAGGAAGGGAAATCATAACTCTAGTGGGAATAGCTTTCCTCCCGCTTGTGCTTCTGTCATCACAGCTGATTCTTGTGCTAAGCTGCCAGCCTGAACAGTCTCGGTGGAGCTCAACCACAATCCAAAGTGACAAATACACAAACACACACATCACAGAGACAGATGAAAAGAAAGTGATGAGATAAACAAACAAAAAGCTAACCCTCCAAGAATGCCAGCAACCAGGACTGGTTTGGCTTAGCTTGTTTTGTGTGTGCACTCATGTGTCTTTCCCTGGAAACACCTGTAATGATTAAAAAGAAGTGTTAACAAGGTTCTCAGAAGCCCTACTACGCGAACCCTTCCTCTCTCTTTTGTCAGCCTGAAGATGAACAGAGTGCTTTGGCCTCTCTTCCTTGTTCTTTCTTTCTCCCCACTCTCCTAGGATTTAACAGGCATGGTAACCTTTGTGCTCTTTATTGTGCAGGCAGTAAATAAAATTTCACTCAGTTAAAACCACCTTCCGACTGGAAATGCAGCCGTCAGCTAAGGCAACTTAAAATTCTGACACTCCAAAAGCCAAAATTAATCTGACCGCAACAGCACCAATGTGTTTCAAAGATGAAGCACTGGGCATGCTCCCTGCTCTATTGTTAAGTCTTCTAGTACCCTCAACTTGCATTCCATTTTAAGTCGGTACAAGCCTAGTCAGGGAAACTATTCTATAGATGTCCCAGGCACAATAATGAATGGGATGGTATTGAAGGAAGCAGGGGCAGGAGTGTGTATGGGAAAAGCAAAAGAGATGGAGAAGTAGATTGGAAAATGCTATAGAACGGCATCAAGGAGCTGATCCAGCCGCTTGGTGAAGAGGAATGAAGGAAAAACAGGAGTGTACTCTTGGAGATGGCTAGAAAGTAATAGTAGTAGTAGTAGTGGTAGTGGTAGTGGTAGTAGTAGTGGTAGTGGTAGTGGTAGTAGTAGTAGTAGTAGTAGTAGTAGTTATTATTATTATTACAGTGGTACCTCGGGTTAGGAACTTAATTCATTCTGGAGGTACGTTCTTAACCTGAAACTGTTCTTAACCTGAGGTACCACTTTAGGTAATGGGGCCTCCCGCTGCCGCCACGCCACCATCGTGCAATTTCTGTTCTCATCCTGAAGCAAAGTTCTTAACCCGAGTTACTTTTTCTGGGTTAGTGGAGTCTGTAACCTGAAGCGTCTGTAACCCGAGGTACCACTATATTTTATTTACCGTATATCCCACCTATCTGGCTGGGTTTCCCCAGCCACTCTGGGTAGCTTACAGCACATAAAAAGGCAAAAACATTAGACATTAAAAACTCCCCTAAACAGGGCTGCCTTCAGATGTCTTCTAAAAGTCAGATAATTGTTTATTTCCTTGACATTTGATGGTAGGGCATTCCACAGGGTGAGTTCCACTACCAAGAAAGCCCTCTGCCTGATTTCCTGTAACCTCACTTCTCGCACTGAGGGAACCGCCAGAAGGCCCTCAGTCTCCGGGCTGAACAACGGGGGTGGAGATGCTCCTTTAGGTGTACAGAAGATCCAGGGCAGGTGTAGCCAACATGGTGCACTCCAGACATTATGGACTACAATTCACATCAGCCTCCACCAGCATAGGCAATGGTCCACAATCATGAGACTTGTAGTCCATCAACATGTGGAGGGCACCACATTGGCCACCCCTAGATCCATACTTGCAGGCCTTTGGGAACAACAACAACAACAACATTTCTCTCGTCTATTAAAGCCTTTCAGGAGATAGAGCGTGCTAATCTTTAGTTATCTTATATGGTACGTTAACTTCTGAATATTGTATTTTCTTGTATATTAATATGTTTGTTTTAATTAGATTTGTATTGGAGGGTAAGAAAAAGCTGGATGCAATTTTTTTTTAGGTGCATACAGAGGTTTTGCAGGCTTTGAACCCACCTTTCCAGATGCTTCCAGCAGCTTAAGCTCCATAAATTACCAGAACAATAAAACCATAAACAGCCGCCATCAAATACAATCTAATTAAAACCAAAACAACAACAACCACAGACTAGAAGCATTATAGAAAAATTCAGCAACATCAGTAAAGCCCATAAAACTGTTCCAGCAGACCCTGCTTGGCCGATATTATCATTCAAACAGAAAGGTTTTACACTGGCAGCAAAAGACCAAGAAGGAGGGGCATTGTTACACCTCCTCAGGGAAATTGCAGAAAAAGCTCGGCTTTGCCCCACAGCTGTTCCGCTGTGTCTCAAACCAGTGCTGTGCCAAAAATAAAAATCCTGTTTTTTCCCCCTCATCCAATCTCCATCAATTAATGAAAAAAAGAAAATAAATTGCACTTGAAAACTATCAAAGGAAAGAAGGAAATTCCTATGTACAAGATTATTCTTTTCTTATTTTTGAGATAGCTGAGTGGTGTTTGCAAGTGTCATTTCTTCCGTTCTACAAATCTGCACTGTACAGCCTTCCTGAGATCATGTACTTCAATGACAACCCAGGAAAAGGCATTTTCAGGTAACTCCTTCTCCATGGGTTTTTTTCAGATCCAGAAGTGTGGGCAGCCAGGGAGGCTGCAGCAGGGTGCCACATAAATGTTTACTAGGAGGTTGGTGCTGGGGAACACACACACGCACCCATACCATCCCTTGCTACCTTGTTACCATAAAGTAATCCCCAAAATAAAGTAAACCCACCAGAATTCTTAAAAAAAATAATCTCAAGAGCCCTGAGAACATGTGGGAACAGATTTCAGCACAGACTATCTCATACTGGGAAATCTCAGCAGGACCTGGTCAGAAGGCTTTGATGTGTAAGATGCTCTCTGTGGAAGAGTCTGACCCTTTGGGGTTTTCTTAGAAGGGGGGGAAAGCGTCATAATGCCACTACTGCTAATATGAAGCTCTTCCCTCAGGAAATTATTGGAAAATTTCTCCTTCCCCTGCAGAAATGAAGTGCCTCCCTTCCCAATTCCTCTGCCCAGTAATCGGGTGGAGAATTTTGAGAGTCCTGTTCAGCATAGCTCTAATTTCACACACCGGAGCAGCTCAAGTATACTTTGAACTGTTGTGGCAACATATTGGGTACAATTACATTTGCCTATTATATCTCTAGCCAAAAGCACATCACTATTTTGGCATTTAAATCAGTAGAAGCAGAGCTACAGGGAGGGAAATGACTGGAGCATATAGCCATTTAGTCAAAGAGTCCTCAGTGAGTTGTAATGATAGAAGCAGTGTTACTTGATAAGTAGCCTTTAGGATGAGAATGGTGATGTTCCAAGATACTTCTGTTGAAATACTGGACGGTTTCAAGGCTTGCTCCAGCTTTGAAAGGGTCCTGGGCAAAGGGTCTTCTGGTGGACTCTCTCAGGTTTAGCACTCCAAAGGGGGTCAGTGAGCTGCCTTTTAATTCCCCACAGTGCTCTGCAGCATCCAACATAATGTAACTTCAGGACACTGTGGGGGACTTAAACATGGAAATTCATAGGTCCAGGGAAGGAGGGAGAACTGGTGGGCCCTGCTGGAGCACTGGACCCCAGAAGCACACTTAGGATGGCAGGGAGCATCACCAGGATCTGATGCAAGGTGTGGAGGATTCATTAATTTAGGGGAGTGCAACTGGTTAGTCCACACTGGGCACTGAGCCAAGAGGGTGCCCCTGAAATTGTAAAGCCCCAAGTCTGCGATTGCTTTAATGCAAGCTGGAAGTGCGCTTGGCTTCCTGTTCCTTTCAATAGGCAGTCAGAGGCATTCTGCACAGAGTGTACCTTCAAGGACAGCCTCAGGGAGAATGCTTTACAGCGGCCAATCCAATAGGGATATAAAGGCAGGCTGCTAAGATATCTGTTGCAGTAAACTGGAAGTGTAAAGTTACACCAAATGTACTTCTATTGGGAAAATGGCCTATACATTATGTATATAAGTTAGATATATAAAGCTGCAATTCTATCCTATGCACACTTGGAAATAAATGGCACTTTATTTCTAAGTAAACATGTTTAGGGCCCTGCTGCAAATAACCAATTTGACCTGTGCAGAAAGATCTGGAATATAGTTAGACTGCAGCTGAATGATGTTGTGGTGCATGATAATAGCCAAGTGTACGAAGAGACAAATTTGCAGAGAATTGAGAATTCTTTATCTAACGCTAGAATAATAACGTTAATGATCAAACTGTTTACGTTGCTTTTTCTGATCTGGTCTTCAATTATTTACTCCTTTGAGATGGAGGCTCTTTGTTAATGTTTGTTAACATTTTATCATCTCCTGGCTCAATGGGATCCCTTTTGTTAAGAAGCACTACTGACATAAAATCAATTAAAAAAATATGATTTAAAACAAAATTGAAAAAAACAAAACACAGAAGCCTGTGGTAGACCTAGTGGGATAAAATCCAGAGGGGGCATCTAATTGGACTAGAGAGCAAGACAACAGACCTGGGCTGATTAAAAAAAAAAGAAGAAGAAGAGCAATCTGCTCTCCTACCCCTCACTCTTTCTTATTAGGCCAAATATTTGAGAGGACTGTTGGCATTTGGGAAAAGACCTGGGTTAGGCAATCTCACTATGGCCGCATTCACACAGCAGTGTATTCCATTTCCCTGTATTCAACTTCCACATTTTATTCTAGCTTTCACATGACATAATGGCCATTTCTGGAAATCTAGCCGAATATAGTGGAGGTTTAGCACTCATTTCCATATTAATTGCTTCCAGGAAAAAAAAAAAATCTATTTGCAACCCCATTAACCCAGAAAGTCATGGGGGCAAAGTTGAGGGTAGCCAATGGGTTTCAAACCCTCAGTGAGTTAGGGACCTCCCCTGAAGGTTCTAGTGGATTGAGTGGACAAGGCCAATAGTGGGTCCAAGAGTCAAGAAGGTAGTTACTGCACCTGTTGTAGAAAGAAATGAGGGGCAGATGTTGTCTTGCAGGATATTGTCGAGGCTTCAGGGAATCCTAGCCCTGGCACAGTGGGATGCCAAGAAGTAAAAAGAAGAAGAAGAAGAAGAAGAAGAAGAAGAAGACGGAGAAGAGTGTTCTTACCATGTAGTTTATTCAATATTCACACACAGAAAGAAAGGAATGTGGTCTCTCTTAGATAACGGCGTAAAGTCAAGTCCCACCCCTTCAGCCCGTCCTATTCTACTTCAACTCTTTGATGGCTGATCTGTGCTTTCTGCCTCTGAGTTTTCTGTTCTACTACTCTCAAGGCACACCTTGTTCTGGGAGAGGGGGGCCAGGAATGCTTTCAAGAGACACTGAGTCTGTTAGCTGTCTCTCCCCTGGTGCTTCTTCTTCTTCCTGCTGCTCTCTCAATATTTCCCAGTTCCTCCCCTCTGCAGCCTCTGAACTATGACCTTCTGCAAACCACTGTTCTAAATCTATACTGTCCTCCTCTTCTCAGGAAGTTGCAGGAAGGGGGGGGGGTGATTCCCACCATTCCTCCTCAAGCCAGCCCCTGACAGATATCTTTGGAAGAAAAAAAGGCTAAGGAGTAAATCATACACAAATCCAGAGTGGAATTCCTAAAATGGTTGGATGACCCCTTGTATGCCTCCTTCCAGCTACTTCTACAGCCGAGCTGGTGCCAAATGTGTTGCTCTCCTCTCCTTTGGACCACATCAGCAAGGCTGAGATGGGGGTCTTATTGTCCGGGCAGCCTAGGACCTCCAACCTAGGACCCCGGGGGGGGAATGGGGAGGATTCATCAGCGGTGTTAACTCCCTCAGATCCCTGAAATACTGTTTTCAAGTGAAAATGTTTTGCAGGCATTTTCTGTAAGCACACTGGTGGTCTAGTCTGGATCTGCTGACTCTTGGGGTCCGATTATTTGACTGATCTTCCATTTTCTGAACTAAGTGCACCAAGTCTTCCACTAACTTACCCAATTTATGTATTCTTCAGTAGAGCCTCCATTCATTCAGACTCTTGTAATTCATTGGTTTCTTGGGATTTTGACTATGTTCTGGTCAGGCCAATCACAATATGGAAATATCCCAGAAAACACAGCTCCCAAGAAAATGTTTATGTTCTTCTGTGGGCTAAACACATGATGTTTCATTACTCAGCAAGTTGGAGGTCCCTTAATGTGGTCTAATTTGGCAATACAGTGATACCTCGGGTTACATACGCTTCAGGTTACAGACTCCGCTAACTGAGAAATAGTACCTCAGGTTAAGAACTTTGCTTCAGGAATGAGAACAGAAATTGTGCAGCGGCAGCAGTGGGAGGCCCCATTAGCTAAAGTGGTGCTTCACCACAGGTTAAGAACAGTTTCCGGTTAAGAACAGACCTCCAGAATGAATTAAGTTCTTAACCCGAGGTACCACTGTACAATGAATATTTTGTTCTCTTCTGGGTGCATTATTGTCAGAGCTATATCTACTCTATATTTTGGAAAGCTTGTCTCTTTGATTCTTAAGACAGCATAATCAAATTTGTATGATGGTTCCTGAGATCAAAGATAATGGTTTTGATTCTGTTTGGTTACAGATTTTGAATTAAGATCACAGACTGGACCTTTCAAAATAGCACTTTTTGTGGAGATGGGTTTGCTCCTAGCAACACTAGGCATTTTCTACTATTAAATACTGTAAAGTAGGAATTTCTTGCACCTGGAATAGGGGATGATACATTGCTCCCAAATTCAGGGATTTGAAGGTTGCTCTACAAAAGGGTGTGAGTAAATGAAAAAGGCTGAATAAATAAGATGCCAGCATGCCAAGACTTTTGACAACACTGCCCCTTTACTTGTTCTGGTTTCTGAATCATATCAGACTGATGTGGTACAACTAGCTCAGAATATGGACTTCAGCATTTTGGCATCATCTTGTTTTAAACACTGTAAAAATCCCCCACCTTTCTACACAGTGTATATTACCTTTGAGAAAGATAAAGCACAGAGAAAGAAATTAACTATGAAACATCATCTAATGGCTAGTACAGAGAAGCCAGAACTCCAAATTGGCCATCTGGGCTTCATGCTATTAAAAGATAGGCGGCCTGCATATAAACATGGAAGCATATATACAATGCATGTAACAAAGTTCCAAGATTCAACCCCACACAGCTACTGTGAAGAATATTGCCTGGTCCACAGCAGAAGCTTCAGGGCCACTGAGCTTCCCCTCAGTGTGAAGCTGGCTCACTAATAAGACAGGTCTGAAGATAAGACTTTGAGTGACACAGTGCAGCATAGCAGATCCCCGTTGAAGCAATTAGGGTTAACACATTTCGGGCTAGTGAGGAGATGCTGGTCATGATTGTAAATTAATATTTTCCAGTGGCTACCCATGTATTCAAGTGTCAGTATTGATCAAACGTACCTCCCAATTAATGCTGATAGATTCAGCAATGCCATACTCCTGCTCATCTGTTAGCCAATTAAGATAAGCTCTGGACTTGTCCTAATAGCTGTATTTATTGTCATCAGCAATATTGACAGATCTCAGTGCTAAGCTGCCGCCGATACAAACACAAGCCATGAGACTGCTCCAGGATTCATCTCAAGCATGATAAACCACAGCGGGGTGCACACCTATCAATTTCCCACCTTGTGATGATAATCTCGCTCAGCTGGCAAACCTTTTCTTGAAGATGACAGTGGAGCGTCAACCTCCCCTGGGCATGCTAGAGCAGACAAAAGAGCAGAATCACAAGGAGATCTCCAGGACTGTTAATGGCCAAGATTCCCAGTTGAGATGAAAATAGATGACAGAGCTAGAAACAGAATTTTAGCTCCTACCTTGATTTGAATGCTGAAGTCCCCAAAGACCAACAAAAGACACTACATGGAGCTACAAAAAAACCACTTCTTAACAATGGTGCTCCTTGTGGTCAATGTAACATTGCTGCCCAGAGTGGCTGATATATATATATATATATTATAAAAGCCATGGATGTCAGACCAGATGCAGTCATCCTTGCCATGTAATGGTACACAACTGATGATCACTGGCAGGCCTTTGAAATAGTCTGAAGGCTCAGAGGCTGAAAGTTTATTTGAGATCCTCACTGCACACTGTGCCACTTTTTAAATTTGTTAATTGACAAAATATATACACGTGCATATAATCTCTGTATAGAAGAGATTATTAGATGGGGGAAACGTGTATAAATTTATTCAGATGACCTATTCACTGAGCATTCATCCTGATCTGCTTGCACAAAGCTTATGTGTGGGCTGGATTGCATCTTGTCTCTACTGAACTCTTGTCCCAACTTGTTATATAACAATGACCATTTATCTAGCATCCATCCTGATTTGAATTAATCTTCCTACTAATCTGGAGCTCTAGATCAGTCTGACATGACTCAGAATCAATTGGGGGTGGGGTTCCTCATGTTTAATTAGTGTTTCTAAAATGCTAATTGAACATGCAATCAGGAGGGGGCAGGGGGAAATGAGATGATGCATCTCCATCCCCCCTGACAGAGAGGGTTCATTTTTAAAAAAATAATATTTATTACTTTTAAAGCTTACAAAAAAGAAAAAAGAAAAAAAGAAAAGAAAAAAACAATACAATATATAAACAATACAAAACACAACCTTAACACATTAAACTAAACACAATAAACTAAACAAAACAAAAACAATTTAAGAACATACATCATACCTTTTCCATATTCTATCTTTCATTCCCTTGTTTCATTGACCTCCTCTCACCTCTCTCTTTGTATTCCACTTCCATTAATTGTTTCAGCAATTCCTTTCCATCTTTCTCTATTTTCTATCATATAAATGTCTTAACATATTTTTAATCTTATTTCCATTAAAATTAGTATACTTATTTAAGCTTAACTCCTTATAGCATTTCTACTAAGGCCATAAAATTTCATTCCAACATTTTTCTATCACTCATTAATTTTACAATATTTCTATATATAGACTTTAAATTTTCCAATCTTCTTCCACCATCTCCTCTCCCCGGTCTCGGACTCTGCCAGTCACTTCCGTCAACTCCATACAGTCCATCAACCTGGAGATCTTATGTCCGAGGCTCTTAACTCTTTTCCAAGTCCCTTCTGCAGGTCTTCTTCATATTCTTTGATGTTATAGAGCAGATCTCGGGGAAACTCCGACCTAACAATACTTTTGTTCCTTCTCGACAGGTCAGCTAAATTTCCACAGTTAAAGCCAAAATCCATGAAGTATTTCAGGACATGTTTCAAAACTCCTCCAAATCCAAAGGCCCCCAGAACTCCAGTCCCCTCCCGACCCAAGTCCATGTCCCAAAAGTCAGTTAATCCCTGCATGGGGGGATCTTTCCAGCTTTCCTTCTCCAGTCCAGGCCGGGCTTCGATCCTCAAAATCTGACTTTTTCTGGATTCAATAATAAAAGGCCTCAACTTAGAGTCCTCAATTTGCCTCTGTAAGGCTAAGGCTCCCACTTGTATTACTTTAGGTTCGACAACAACAACTTTCTCCTTCTTCTCCACATTTTGTTCTGCTAAAGTAGATTCCTGCAGCAAATCCTGAATAATTTCTGTATTGGTGCTCACTTTTTGTCCCAAGTTATCAATTTTAGTAGCCATAACACCCGTCTTTTTGTGAAGCTGTTCCAACGAATAGCTTATCTTGCATAATGCAATCACTAAGGCTTCTCCTGTCGACATTCTTAAATGGTCCAAGGTCAATCCTTGATTCTCACAGTTCTTATCCTGCAGCTCAAGATTCCCCAGCTCCACTCTTGTAACAGTTTCAAAAGCTCCCTCTAGAGGGAAACAGTCTCCACTTGTATCAATCCTTTCAAGCACAGTTCCAAAAGTAAAGTTAGTTTCAATTTTCAGTTACTTTTCCTCCTTTTTAAACACAGAAGAGGACAATGGAAACAATATATTTCTCTTATTTAACTAACTGTCAACATATGTTTTATTCATAGTCAATGAACTCTCCCAAAACGTCAATCTACTGGCAGCCCGTTTCCAGGTTCAGAGCAGTGGTAATTTAATTTTTATCATTCTCTCCTGCAGGCTTACACGATCCAAAATTTTCCCCCTCTTCTCCTGCTTCCAAGGGGGGGGGGGTTAATGATTTTAATCGATGGAAGTTTAATCCTTTACATAAGGCTTTCCAAGACCTTAGCTTGCAGCTTCTTTGCTTCAATCTATTTACAAAAGGGGAAGGCGGACTTTCTGTTTGAAACCTTCCCGTTTCGGTACCAAATTAAGACATTTGTAAATCCAATTTTCCATTCTACTCATGGGTAGTTGTTTAGAGTCAAATTGTCCACAGGAAAAAGTCAGCGCTCTCCGGCAACAGCAATGCGGCTTCCCTCCATGAAAAAAGCAGTCAATTCGAAGCACCGCGCCGCTCACCCCACGTCGCTCCAGATCCCCGAAACCGGGTCTCCCCACGAGTAGGGGAGGCGCAAAAGGTGCCAGCCGAATCCCACATTCACAGGCTTCTCCCGCCTGTGATTTTAATGGGTCTCTGCCTTCGCCATGGCGGTCAGACCCTGATTTCCAAGGAGCAAATTCCTCCCGATCAGAGGAACTCCGCCATTGCCGGAGGCGCCAACTCGAAAGTCCCTGACAGAGAGGGTTCAGTCCTGCTGGGTTCCCTGCAAGGAAGGGCCTTGCATAAGAACATCCTGTGGGATTGAACTCTGGTGCTGTCTGTGTATTCCTTGCAGGGAACATGCCAGTGAAGTAGACACCTGCAGCATTCCCTCCTTATGCCATGTCTCCTGACAGCCCCGGATCACTCTGCATTGCCTGGCCTGGCCTGGCCTGGCCTGGCATGATCAGAGGCTGTCTTTACTTAACTCAGACCAAGTCCCTCTGAACTGGCCTGATTCCATTTGGGATTCAGGCTCAGGACAAATCTATTTCCCAATAATAGAATCTAGGTACAAAGTATTGCTGATCATTCCTTTCAAATACAAAATATATAGCTAGGGTCTCTTAGGAGTGCCACAGCAGGTACAGATCAAGAAATCCCAGTGCAATATGCTGTGTCCCAGAAACCAATTCCAATAGTTCCCACTTTTTTGGTGTGTTTTTTTAAATGACAGAGTTTAAAATATGAACTTCAACACACCTCTTATTAAAGTCCTCTTCCCTGCACCCTAACAAAATAGTCATCTCCCCATAGGCCAGGTATCTTGGTATTGTCTCTTTAATTTGATTTAATGAAAAAAACAAAAAGGTTTAAAGCTATTTGTTGGCCACATGAGCAGGCATGAGTTATAGGGTAATATTTCACACCCTGTTGTGTCTTATTACTTAACTAATAACAATATTTACCTAGGGTCTCCCCAAGCATCTTAGACAAGCTTAAAGAAATCTTGATTAAAGAATGACAGCCAGAGTATTAGATATTAAATATAAATAAGAATAATATGAAAAGAGCTGAAGAGTTTACTGTTAGGCCCTGGTAGTTTGCAATAAATCAGTGTGATGTGCAACTTACTTCTCCAGTGAGCTTTCCCAATTGCCTTTGCTGCTGAAAGCTGCTACCTGCCTTCTCTCACAGACAGAGAAGGACACCTGAGCAAAGGCTGCACCACATCCATGTACTGTGTTCCGACTTAGAGTGGAGGGGGCAGACTGGGCATCAGCTTATGTTTGATGGAAAACCAAAACAGGACTGTGCACATGTTAGCACCCATAGAGCAAGTGGGGGGGGGACTTCAGTGATGTGAAAAGTGTGCAATTGCAGCTCCTTCCTCTGCAAGATCTACCACAAGATGATCAAAGCAGAGGGTTAAATGTCTCAGTAGACTTGTGTTCCTTTCAAATATACAAAATGTAGTCCACACATTTTGCAACTGCATGCATACCCTTTTCTGAATGCAATTGCATTTTGCAGTGTGAGACTTTAAATAGCTGTGATACAGGGCCTAAATTTCAGCTGTGCATTGACCTTATTTGTGTTCCTCTGTTGGGATGACTGCCATTTGCACAGTCAGGGGATAAAGGGTGATGAAGAAGCTTTTTATTATTATTCTAACTAACTTTGTAGAAAGGTCTATAAAGGAAATGAAAAGTAAAATCTATGTGGAGTAAATCTCTGTTTCCATAGAAATCTCTCTCTCCCCCTCTCTCTTTTGTGTGTGGATCTGGTTCCACTCACTATGGGAATGCAGCCGGTGACAGCTTTCCACTAGAGTATTGTGGTCCTTGGCCTGAACAGTGTTCCACATCTATGGCACAGAGTGTGGAGAATTTGTTGCAGCCAGAAAAGGAAAGTCAGAATTCAAGCAAAGGGCAATATCACGCTCAGGGCAGAGAGAGCAATACAAGAACTGATAGAAAGAGAAGGACCTTGGAGAGCTCCGCATTCCAGCTAATTTTCTGCTCAGCTTTTTCCTCTCTGAAATGGCTGGAGACCAAGAGGAGAGAGAGCAAGAGCAAAAGCAGAAGGGGAAGGGAGGGGAAAGGGAATAGCAGGAAGAAGTCTAAAAACATTTGACTGGGTGGTGGTAGTTACTGTAATAAGTGATGGCAGCAGCAGTGGCTTTTCATTTAGATTATCTCCTTAGAGTTCCACCACATTTTGCAGTGATAGACATGCAATTGATGGCCCAGGAGGCTGTTTTTCTGCTTGGTGCCACTGTTTGAATGATGCTACACCAGGTTGGAATGTTCACTTCACCCATCACTTGTGTTGGCTAAAGGCTTTCTGGAAAGGGAGCTGCTGTGATGGCAGCCTCTCCCCCCCCCCCCCACATCTCAACTTGAATTTATTTATTACATTTATATCCCACTGTTCCTCCAATGGCCTCAAGGCAGCATGCATGCTTTTCACAGGTTCCATTTTATCCTTACAACAACCGCTGTGAGCCTGAGAGAAACCCACTCACCCAATGGGTTTCATGTCTGAGTGGGGATCTGAAAATTGCCGTCCAAGGTCCTGTTCCAAATACACCACACAGACTCGCCTCCCTTTCCTCCCTCTTGCCTCAGTGCTGTTCCTTTTCTAGTGGTACAGTTGAGAGCCATCTGCTCCCAATATCTCCATGGCATTAATACACATCCATGGCATTCACACAGCTCCCCTATCCTCCATCCACACAAGAGGCATTCTTGGAGTTCATGGACACACTGCAGTCAGGCAGAAAAATGCAAGGAGGATGGGGAGGCAGTATGACCTGGAGAGAGTCTTGAGGGCTGTATTGACAGACTTAGTGGGCCACTCTGGCCTCCAGCCCTGAAGTTCTCCGCTCTTGCTCTAGTGGAAGTCCACCTACTTTCTCCAGGCACTTTAAAAAATGATTAACTTGATGATTATTTTAAAATGAATTTCTGCACTTTAGCTACAAAACAAAGCCTTACAGAAAACAATGCAAGGGGAAGGAAGGACCCATATATACTGTATGCCCCCCTCCCCCGCTAGGAAAGCAAAATTAAACATAATTTCTTTTAAAGCAAACATTTGTTTAAAGCTTATAGGAGTAAAGTAAAGTGTATATTATAAGAAACAAGAAAACTCTAAGTGGGTGCACAATTAATCAGGCTGAATAAATGGACACTTTCATAACAGCCCCAAAAGATATTGTAGTAAGCAATAATAGAAAGTCAAAAGGTGATGGGATGCAGTGTAGAAAAACAAGAATAAAACTGTAAGGAGTTCTGGGTGACTGCATATTCAATAAGTGGAACATTCCACCAAATTATTATGTATGAAACCATCCAAATAAAAGAAGCCAGCAACAAAGAGCTAAACATGCCACAATTCCATTCCAAGGGACACTAGATCTCATTTCAAAGCAGGGATGGGGGAATCTTTTTAAGACCAAGATTTGCATTCATTTCTGGGAAACCTGGGGGCTGGGTGTGTGTGTGTGTGTGTGTGTGTTCATATACTAGTGAAGGATATGGCCAGAGCAAAAGCAGATGGTGCAATGAATATAAATGTTACCTTTGTACCTTAGACTACACTCTCTCACAGACCTATTTCTATCCTCTGTTGAGGAAAGCAACAGGCATCCTCAGGACACATTCCAACCAGGCAAAAATACTTGAGGAAGGTGTGACTGGGGAGGGTGTGTGGCCTGTGGAGCATCAGCCCCTTGGCCTGTGGTTCCTCAGCTGTGCTTTTAGGTTTCCCTTACTCTTGCTCTGCATACAGTGGTACCTCAGGTTAAGAACTTAATTTGTTCTGGAGATCCGTTCTTAACCTGAAACTGTTCTTAACCTGAAGTGTCTGTAACCTGAGGTACCACTGTATTTCCATGGCGAATTGGGGGAAGGATTCTCCTTAATGTCCCTCAACCCTTTGCTGCAGGGCTCTCTTTCCACTTGGACCGGGCTCCCAATGTTCTTCGAATAATGGTCAGGTGATCTTGTCTTGTAAATATAGATAGAACCCTTGCAGCTCTTCCTGAAAATTATTAAACTCTCTCTGAAATCCCTACAGGTACAGTGAATCTTAGAGCATAAGATGAGCCTGATGGATCAGGCCAGTGGCCCATCTAGCCCAGCAACCTGTTCTCACAAAGGCCAACCGGATGCTAGTGGGAAGCCCACAAGCTGAAGTGCAACAGCACTCTGCCCCCCAGTGTTTCAAAGCAACTGGTACTTAAAAGCACAAAGCCTTTCACAGTGGTAGCAGAATACCACCATCATGGCAAATATCCATTTGCTACTACAGAACTTTCACCTTAGTCGGAATCTCTGCTTTCTCCCCAGATTTTAAAAAATAAATAAATGGTGCCAACTCTTAGTTAATAAGCATGCCCCTTAAAGTCTTTACCCAGGGTAGCTCAAGCAATGTTTGAACTTTCTGTTTCATACAATATCGACCTTCTCTTTAATTAATATATATGCACTCCAGCTCAAAGGGCAAACTTGTTTGGTTCCACTCCTGAAATAGTTTGACAGAGCCACATTTGTATCGGGATTAGCCTGAACTTTCAGAATATGAACTGGAATCTGTTTCATTTTCTGAAAACCTGATCCTGCTGGCAAACATAAAGAGCCATCTGAAGGGTTTTAGCAATTCCAGATCCATCAATAAAATTGCAGGCCACTGATCTGCAGAGTCTTGCTGTGTTGAAATGGTCAATCCATGAAGGAGGTCTTTAGGCACTGATGCAGAGTTCCTATCTTTTTCAATGTTTTTGGTGGGCCAAATCCTCCCTCTCATATCATCATTACAGTACAAGTCGGGAATCTGTGAAAAAACAAAAATCTTTTGTATACTTACTTGAGAGTAAGTCCATCAATCCCCATGGGACTTAGTTCAGAGGAGAGCTGCATAGGACTGGGAATTTTAATCTGAGGTAGGCATAGTAAAAATTGAAGTAGAGTGATCTTTGCTCTTCATTAATTGACTCAGGACACTTTTGTCTCTGCCTCCATTCATCACTGACTCTGACTTTGTTGGTATGTGGCCCTTGATAGTTGAGCCCCTAGGGAAAGAAACTCTCAACAGGAAAAAGAAGGGTTGCCCACCCCTGACCTACAGGGAAACAGCAGATGAATAAATGGAGGTAGCATAGAAGAGAGGCCCACCTGAGGGAGTCCAAACCTCCTTGAAGACCCAATTACCACTACTGCCAGCAGTGGCTACTGCTTTTCAGCTGCAGCTAATCAGAAGCTGATGCTCCTACTGAGGTCCTGGGGCCCGGACAACACCTAATGCTGACACTGGCTCTGTGACATCTCTGTCGATTGACGACATTCCTAATGCATTTCAGGTTGACAGTCCACAGCCAGATTCTTATGGGTCCTTGATCTAACTCAGTGGCTATCTTCTGCCTTGGGTGGAGCCTCCATCTTCACCCCTAATCCAGTGCTGTTTCTACTTGCTGGCATGCTGTATGGTTCCTGATTAGCTATTACTTCATCTCAGACCAAAATTATCAATCATTTACTTGTAAGCATTATTGACCAGTGTGGTGGGGCAGAGCCAGCACCAGGTCCCTACAGTCTGCCTGGATGATGCTGGGGTCTGGCAGGATGGTATCAAGGTTAGAGCTGTGCAGACACACTGGTGAGAGCATTGGACTGTCTCTGCCAGTGCATCCATGCAGCCCTAACCTTGTCCAGTACTGTGCAGGTCAACTGTAATGATGCCAGAACTGGGAGGGTGGATCCATGGCTCTGCCTCTCCACAACCAGCTTCTTCTGCCTGTAAGTCTTATAAAAACTGGACAGGATGGCCATCCTCCATGATGGGTCTGCTGATGAAATAGTAAGACTGGCCAGTGAATTGCTTTATGCTTTCTCTCATCCTTTTTGATCACGTTTGTAAAGAGCACTGTATGAACCTGACATCAGAGTGCCAGGCAGCAGGCCTGCAGACTGGGACTTTTACCGCCACAGCCCATGTAATTTGAAATTACATAAATTTCAATTACAATTCAAATTATACAAATTGACTCTTTGCCGCTGTTGTGGACATCATTAAATATAATCCATTCCTAGGAAAAACTCCTCTCTGGAGTCGCCGCGTACAGCAAACAGAAGCAGGCAGATTTCAAATAGCCGGCTCTGCGGCTTGATGGGGAGGGAGGATAGACCTGCTGAGCTTGTTCAGTAATGAAACTGAACTCTTTTTGCCAGGCAAGATCTCCTTCCAAAGCTTTATTAATAAGCCTTAGACCCCCATCTGCACTTTTTAGAAGCACCATGTCAGGGGACCCACTTAAAGCATTGCTCCATCTGGTCCCATATATGGGACTTCAGCCATGTTTCTGAACCATGCCAAAGCCTTGGACACGTCCAGGGTTATTGCATGGTTTAGGGATATAGCAAATGCCTCTAGGTCCTATATTTGCCCAACAGCCAAAACTGCATGGTCTAACTCCTCTGTTACAGCTGCATCACAGTGCCCACAGAACTGCAGTACACCTATGTTTCAGGAGAAGACGCAAAGGTAGTTTCTCCAGTGATAAAAAAGAAAATGATCTCAGCCTTCTAACAGCTGGTGTGGAGATGCGTCTCCTCCAAGCCCTGCCTCTCTCTCTCTTCCAAATGCCAAAGAGTCCCAGGTAGCTGCTGGAATAACATTACTTGGGCCCAGCCCAAGAGCTTAATAGTACCTTCAACCTGCCTCCTTTACACTCCTCTGAATGCTCGCTACAATCTCATCATGTCTTATGTCCAGCTTGCTGGAAAGCAAAGAGCTCTTTCCTGTACCATTCTTACTGGATATTTAAAGAGAGAGAGAGCTGCTATTGTTTCTTGCTTATGAACTGCACATGAGGGCAGACAATGCCTGAGAATTTGTCACAGGCTGCCCTTTCTTGGAGGAGAGATCTGTCCCTTTATGGACAGAGGCCAAGTGACCGTGCTAGGGAGGAAGATAATTACCCAACAGAGAAGGATGATTGGATGGAGGGGGGAGGAATACCCCTACTCTAAATGCTGAACTTGCAAGGAAGTTAGAGAGCAGACGATACAGTTGGCAAGAGGGAGCTTAGAAGGTGGCTCTTCAAGTATGCTAATTAACCCTGAGGGCTTCTGGGAGGAAAAAGATGCTGAGTAGCTTATATGTATATTAAACTGTTTGAGTTATTGAACAGAAAGGCTCAGAGAGAGAAGCAGAATGGGAAATTGTGCCTTTGGCTTTAGTGGTTTGGACTCCTTGGGTGTTTCCAGTCTGCTGCTATTTTGGGGTGGGATTCAACCACATATCTGCAAAATCTGGTCTTGCAAGGATAGGTATTGTATAACAAACCCACTTCCTCAAAAGATCAGACTTTTTGCAGCGATAGGAAAATGCACTGGGAAGTGTAGGTGGGATAACACTAGCTTTGCTGCCACATCTTCTAGCTTCCCCTCAAACACATCAGGATGCATGTTCAATAAACAGGTTGCCCAGAAGCACCCCTTTGCCACAGGATGCCTCTCCCATGTCCCATCATGTTATCTTAACTAGAATCTCTTTGACAGTGGTAGGATTGTGCCATTTCTGTGGGAAGAGAAGTTGATGGCTGCTATTTCTCACAAAATTATGTTGTCCTGGAGCCTTCCCAAAGTCTAATCCTGGCAATCTTTCAGAAACATTTAACTGGACTGTCATTTGGCAGCTATCATCAAGTTGCTGAGGAGAGCTAGGAAATGGGATGAAGAGATTTTAGCAAGACTATCCCAATTGCATGCTACGGTAGTGCCAAGTGTTTTTATTCACTCGGATGATTTAGGACGGGTCACCAGAACATATACATGGTAAACTATCATGCTAAACCATGCATGACCTTCTAGGTGCAATTAGCCGTGCAATTAATAAGCATCTCACTTCATAAGCATGTAGAAACAGTGTCTTATATGATATTCCACATCAATGCATTTCCCCAATCCCATTTTGATTCAGTTGTGAACTTATTAGGTAGCCTTTTGCAAGCCATTCCTTTCTCAGCTTCAGTGCCCAAATTATCTAATGCTAGCCTATTTCATAGGGCTGTTGTAAATCAGTAATGGAGAAACTGTGGCTCCTCCCATATGTTGTCGGACTACAACTCCCATCATCCTTGTCCATTGGTTATGGAAGTTAGAATCCAACAGCATCTGAATGCTCACAGGTTCCCCATCCCTGCTCTAAATTATACAGAAATAAGTCATGTAGGTAAGGGCCTTACCTAGGTCCCGCTCTGAGCATCCCTTCCCCCCACCCAGACCCTTTCCCATTCCCATTCTCCTGTCAATGGCAATGATTGCTTATTACTGCTATGGACTGGCTGCCTGCCTCATCTAGTCATCTTAGCCCAATGCATCACAGGTGGTGCTGTGGGAAAAGAGAGCACTACCTGAGCAGGAAGCAAGGCATGCATTCCAGTAGGTATCACGAATCTGTAGCACTACTCCCTTCATCTTCTGCATGCCTCTGTTACTGCTGCATGACAGCATGTGCTGGTGTGGGCTGTGAGCAGGTACCAAATGAAGCAATGAGCAAGTGTCAGGAAGGTGGTTGGTGCACAGAGACATGCACTCTGCCCTGCAGCCCCTATACAAGCCTGCTACACTCAAGTGCCATGGAGAACATTGTTCTGTCTCCAGTGTTGATGCAACACAGTGAGGTTGGATTTTGTATGTGGAGCGGGGTGGGTGGACAGTACCTTGACTTTTGCTTCAGGCCTCAAAATGTTGTTCCTGATTGCAAAAGTTTTAATAAGTGCTAAGTGTAGTAGACATAACAGCTGTCATCTTAATCATAATAGTAGTGTTTTGTATAATAATACTACGTTCAATCAGAATGGCATATATTCCCCTGAAATGGAGAACCTAACACAAATATAAAGACTTTACATAAATAAATGGTTGATTTCCTGTTTGGAATTTCTGTTCTTCCAAAGTGTAAATGAGTTTTGCCCCCTAAATCTAGCTAAACAGTCATTAACTGAGATGGTCAAAGCTTCGCGCAGAATTATATCAGAGAATTCTCAGATCAAATTGGCTGGCCTGTCAGCATATTTTAAAGAGTGCAATTCCCTTCTACCCTAAGTTGTAAAAAGCTTATGTTATTTAATTGATTTTATTTGTTTAGATTTATAATGTGTGCTGCTCCCAATGGACCAGGGCATATTCATGCAGCACATAAATCTTTTTCTTTTCTAAATGTAAGAAGCAAAGACCACCAGGGCAATCTCACACACATGCTTGTGAACTATAGTAGAGCAATTTGTATATGGTGTATTGCCTCCAATGGACCTCTTCAAATCATAAAAGTAAACTTCCTCAGAGCTGTGTTTAGAGACTTATGGGAGGAAGGAACCCAAAGAGGGTGGTGAATGCTTCCTAATGCATGAACTGGCCCAGGAGTATTGACCAGGGATCTCAGATGACTGGAAGATCATATCTGAGATCTAAGCAAATACCTTATGCAGAAGTCAACAGAAAACTAAACATACCCCACCAACTACCATCACAAAACAGGTTTTGGTTTTATGTATGTATGCGCTATATCAGGGTTCACCAGTGTGGCATCTGTGGGTATGAGTGTGCCTACCAGCACCTCTCATGATGCTTGAGAAATGTATTGGCATATATACCCTCAAAAACCCACAATGCATGAGAGTGTTTGCTCTTCCTGCTCAGTTCACATTGCACTGTCCCCTCAAACGTATCCACATTTCATTGGATGCCAGTACTGGATACCTTACCACCCTTCTGTTCTGAAGAGAGGAGAGGCTCAAAGTGCTTCTCTCTGTGAGAGAATACAGCAGTGACTAATGTAGGTGCCTCCGTTGTCCTTTGATTGAGACGGCAAATCTGCACCCTTTGGTCTTCAAGTCTCTCCTTTTTTAATAATATTTTTTATTAATTTTCCAACATAAATAAACAATCATATCAGAATTTCCACAAATTTAACTCTATTTGGACTTCCTTCAGCTTCTCCTGACAATCATCCACATTTGCCTCCCAGTTATGCATTTCTTCTGTTTATATTGCCATTAATCTTCTCTCCCACTTCTATTTCTGTTAAAACAATATATCTCAACTTTCACAGTGCTTCTTGGAACCCCACTAGCGTGGTTTGCACATCACACGTTCTTTTCAGATATTCAACAAATTTCCCCCAGTCCTCGATGAACTTTTGGTCTCAAAAATATCTGATTTTCCCAGTTAGTCTGTCGAGTTCTGCATAGTCTGTCAGCTTCAGTCTCCATTCTTCTACCGCCAGTATTTCCTCTTGTTTCCATTTCTGGGCCAATAGGATTCTTGCTGCTGTAACTGCATATTGGAAAAGTTTAAAGTCCTTTCTTCTTATTTCCTTTCCTGTAATCCCTAAAAGAAATATCTCTGGTTTCTTTGCAAATGTACATTTTAACATCTTTTTCATTTCATTGTATATCATCTCCCAAAATCCCTTAACTTTCTTACATTCCCACCACATGTGATAAAACGTTCCTTCTGTTTCCTTACATTTCCAACATTTATTACACGTCTTATACATTTTTGCTAATTTTACCGGTGTGATATACCATCTGTAAAACATTTTCATAACATTTTCTTTTAGTGTCATACAAGCAGTGAATCTTAAGTTCCCCTTCCACAGTTTTTCCCAATCCTCAAACTGTATATTATAACCAAAATCTTTGACCCATTGTACCATTACCGATTTAACTTCCTCATCTTTCATATTCCATTCCAACAATATTTTGTACATTTTTGACATAATTTTAGAATCATTATTTATCACTTTTGTCTGGAACTTTGAATCTTTTTCTACATAACCCTTTTCTTTAATATCTTTTTTAAACATTTCATTGACCTGAAAGTAATGCAACCAGTCATAAACATGTTCTCTAACTTTTTCGTATGGCTTTAGTTTCCATTTTCCTCCTTCTTTGATTATCAATTGACCATATGTAATCCAGTTACCTCTCATATTTATTTTCTTTACACTCATAACCTCTAATGGATACAACCAGTGTGGAACTCTGGGTTCTAATAGGTTTTTGTACCTATCCCATATTTCTATTAATGAGCTCCGAAATATGTGGTTCCCAAAACCTTTATGAATTTTATTCTTTTCACACCATAAATATGCGTGCCATCCAAATCTGTTATCAAATCCTTCTAAATCTTATATCTCCTAATTCTCTAATTTTATCCATTCTTTGAACCAGCAAAGACATGCTGCTTCGTAGTATAGTTTCAATTCCGGCAGTGCGAAGCCTCCTCTTTCCTTTGCATCCGTTAATAATTTAAATTTAATTCTCGGCTTCTTACCCTGCCAGATATACCTTGAGAGCACTCTTTGCCACTCTTTAAAAATTACTACCCCCTTTATTATGGGGATAGTCTGAAACAAAAATAACATCTTTGGAAGAACACTCATTTTAACCATAGAGATTCTACCCCAAAAAGATAACGTCAGTCTTCCCCACATCTCCAAATCTTTCCTTATTCCATTCCAAACCGGTGTATAATTATTCTGAAACAAATCAATATTTTTAGAAGTTAACCAAATTCCTAAATATTTTACCTTTTTCACCACCTCTATCTCTATTCTTTGTTGCATTATTTCTATCATACTTTGATCCATATTTTTGGCAATTATTTTAGTTTTCTTCTTATTTAGTCTGAACCCTGCCACATTTCCAAATTTCTCAATCTCTTCCAATACTTCTTTTACACTTTCTAATGGTTCTTCAATCGTAATTACTAGATCATCTGCAAAGGCTTTCACTTTGTATTCGTTCGGACCAACTGTTACCCCTTTTATTAGTTCATTTTGTCTCATCGACCTCAAAAAAACATCTAGGACCATTATAAATAGCAGTGGTGAGAGTGGACATCCCTGTCTAGTTCCTTTTGTTTTTTTATATCTTCTGTAATCACATTATTAACAAAACAAAACAAATTCCTTCCAGTAGCACCTTAAAGACCAACTAAGTCAGTTCTTGGTATGAGCTTTCGTGTGCATGCACACGAAAGCTCATACCAAGAACTGACTTAGTTGGTCTTTAAGGTGCTACTGGAAGGAATTTGTTTTGTTTTGACTATGGCAGACCAACACGGCTACCTATCTGTAACACATTATTAACAATTAGTTTTGCTTTCTGCTCTGTGTAAATTGCCTTTATCCCATTAAAGAACTCTATCCCCACATCCATATATTCCAAGTTCTTCAACATAAAATCCCAAGCAATATTGTCAAAGGCCTTTTCCGCATCTACAAACATTAATATAGCTTGTTTCTCATTCCTGGCAGTCAGATACTCCAAAATATTAATTACATTTCTTATATTATCTTTCATCTGCCTGCCTGGAAGGAAACCCGCTTGATCTGTATGAATAATTTCTTGCAATATCTTTTTCAATCTATTTGCTAAAATCCATGCGAATATCTTATAGTCTATATTAAGCAGGGAAATAGGCCTGTAATTTTTAACTTGTGTTAAATCTGAGTCCTGTTTAGGGATAAGTGTAATAAATGCTTCTTTCCGCGTTTCAGGGATGTCTCTTTCTTTTAAAATATTGTTCATGACTTCTTTCAATGGTGTCATTAAAGCATCTCTCAGTTCTTTATGGTAGCCTGATGTAAATCCATCTGGTCCAGGGGCTTTCCCCCTTTTCAGTTCCTTTATGGCTTTATGTCCCTCAGTATTATATTCCTTCGCCAGGAAAAAAATCAAAGAAAAACAAATTGTAGTATCTCATTCCTTCCACTAGGGTAGCAAACAGTTCCTTTAATATACACAGTTTTAGATTTAAAAGTTCCCAAATTCATAAAAAAAGAAAAGAAGAAAAAGGGGTTTCCCAATTGTAATTAATATACTTAAGTGACAGAGGCAGCTATAATCCTATTTAGCATTTAGGATTCCCATAATAAAGTCTAAAAAGACCTTTATCCGCTGTTTCCACCTTACCGTCGTTCCAACAGAGTTTTAATAATGGAGTCGGAAGCTCCTTTTCCATTTCAGTGTTCTTTGTTCTTTTAAAAGTGAAAGTAACACAGCACTTTAGCCTTCTATATTTCCCTCCGTTACATCCAAGACCTCAAACTTCTTCAATCTTAACTTTCTGCTCTCCCTTTCTGACTTTAATAGTCTTATAACTTTGTAGCTTCTTAAAGAGTTACTTTTAAATAGAGTTCTAGGAGAGAAAGAAAACAGAAACCGCCAGTGGCAACTCACTTTCCCTTTCCAGCTCTGTGCGCTGCGTTGCGTCTATCCTGATTCCAGATGACAGCTGAACTCCAAGTTTTTCTCTTTGTATTTCGAATCTTTCCTTGATTTGTTACCATGAAATTATAATCCAATTAGGTCCGAATTTCTTCTATTTGAGAATGGAGCGCTTCTCTTGCAAGCTCGGGGCTTCGCTATTCGGGTGTAGAAAATGGCTTCCCGTAGCCCGCAGCCCCGCTCCGCCGTTCTCTTTGCTCCTTTTGGAGTTACCTGACGGCCGGGCAGGCTGCTCCTGGCTTCGCTGGGAACCTGTCACTCCAGGTTACCCCCCCCAGGTCAAATTTGGGGGCTACTGCGCCCTGTAGCACCCCTTTTCGCCCGAAATAACACAGGATTCTCCTCATGGAAAAATCCTTGCTTGCGGCAGGATCGTGCTCCACCGGAAGTCTGGTCTTCAAGTCTCTTGTTCTGCTCCTTTACATCCGGAAGAAATTTTGAATTACAGTGGTACATCAGGTTAAGAACTTAATTTGTTCTGGAGGTCCATTCTTAACCTGAAACTGTTCTTAACCTGAGGTACCACTTTAGCTAATGGGGCCTCCCACTGCCACCGCGCCACCACCGTGTGATTTCTGTTCTCATCCTGAAGCAAAGTTCTTAACCTGAGGAACTATTTCTGGGTTAGCGGAGTCTGTAACCTGAAGCGTCTGTAACCTGAGGTACCACTGTATTCCAGATCCCTTGCAGCAGCCATTTAGTGTTGTTCTAAAGCTCTACGGCAGCCACTGACTAGCACCCAGGACACTTCCTCAAAATTCAAAATGTGCCTACTGGCACAAAAGGTTGGTGATCCCCACCCTATGCAATTGTGAGCATTAGGTGGGCCTAGAGGTGGAGCAGTCCTGCTCCTCCGTTGTGCACAGGCATGACAAAACTGAAGCCTATTCAGAACTATGCTAAACTTTCTGGAGCTATAGGTGGCTGGGGCTGATGGGAATTGTACCAGGTGGGTGAAAGCTACTTTAGAGGCACATGCATCAGAACATAACGTGACCATGTGGAAGGAAAGAGCATCTTACTCACTCAGTGACGAAAGAGGCAGCTTCTTTCTGACTTACCTCACACCTCTCCCACTATAATCTTTTGCAGCTATGAAAACTCAAGTTGGATTATGGGGGGGGGACCTACTTCCCCAACATGCAGCTTCACTCCCACTGCAGATGGCAACATGGAAAGTCCCCTCACATTGAAAGGAACTGGCTGTTCATTGTGAATGCTCTGAGCGTAAAAACCTAGGAAGTTGAGGGAAGAGACCTGCCAAAATGAAAGACACTTTGCTTCATAATTAATAAGATGACAAATCCAGAAAGTGGGTTAATCAAATGCACATCCCCCACCCTCAAAAAGCAACAGAGAATAATGCCATTCTCTTACGTAAATGAAAACCTATAAGGTATGGAGTCATGCCATCTCTGTGATGATGCCCATATTGTGGAACACACTGGCAATGGGGAACATATCTGGCAATTTCAGTGTTGCTTTTCTGGTACTTAGTCAAAATGTCAGTTTTTATGCTCAGGAATGATTATTAGAGCTGCCCTTTTCTTATGCTGGGCTTCAGCTGACATCTTATTGACTTGATTAGGCCACATTTATTTTTTAGGCTCTAAAATGTCTTTATTGTTGTTGTTTTTAAAAAAGTTATTCATGTGCATAATTATTGGACTTGGTACAGCTGATGCTGGCCTCTATCACTCCAAGCCCAAATGGAAATGGACATGGTTGGGGCTAGAAGCAGAATGGCACAGCAATGGCAGTGGTGACTGGCATCCAGTGGGCCTGGTGGGGCAGAAGTCGGGGGCACCAACAGCAGGTGGGACCACAGTCAATGAAAGGCAGAGCCACTCCTTAATTGACTATAAGTAAGGAGGCAAGCTAGTGATGTATGGAAGTGAGAGCTGGACCATAAAGAAGGCTGATCGCCGAAGAATTGATGCTTTTGAATTATGGTGCTGGAGGAGACTCTTGAGAGTCCCATGGACTGCAAGAAGATCAAACCTATCCATTCTTAAGGAAATCAGCCCTGAGTGCTCACTGGAAGGACAGATCGTGAAGCTGAGGCTCCAATACTTTGGCCACCTCATGAGAAGAGAAGACTCTCTGGAAAAGACCCTGATGCTGGGAAAGATGGAGGGCACAAGGAGAAGGGGACGACAGAGGACGAGATGGTTGGATAGTGTTCTCGAAGCTACCAGCATGAGTTTGACCAAACTGCGGGAGGCAGTGGAAGACAGGAGTGCCTGGCGTGCTCTGGTCCATGGGGTCATGAAGAGTCGGACATGACTAAACGACTAAACAACAACAAGGAGGCAAGCTGGTGGAGGGGATGACTGAGAGAAGCCTTTGGTTGGTGGGGCTGTGTGCCATTTGTCCCGATGGACCAGTCTCCACTGGGCAATGGCCAGAAATGCTCTTTTACCTCCCATACCTACATAAAGATATAGTGGAGATAGTGGCCAAGTGTAGGAACACTGTATCAGAGGAATCAGAGGAAAGGAAGCAAAATCTGGTCTGGGACAGAAAGGAGCAAATCCTGCAAACTGGAGCAGTTCCTTAGATAATTTCCAATCATATTCAGGGGAATGAAGAGGAGACCAGCGAGAGGAAATGCACAGTTGATAAGAGACAGGATATTAATTAAATGGAACACTTGGACCATGGCAGAGCTCCAAGTGGATTTCATTATCAAAATGGCTATGGATGGACTGCACAGCAGTCATTCATCAGGGTTAGGGTGGATCCTCAGTTTCCATGCCAAGCAGCTTGTCAAGTAACTTGTGCAGAGAGATCATTTTGCTGCAAAAGGCAGCATTTGAGCAGCATCAGGTGCTGACGGGGTAGATTTAGCCATGACTGTACACCTCACAGCTTTATGTCTCGAAGAAGTCACTATGATTCTTGCAAGATTTTTGCTCATTTGCAATTTTTTTTAAAAAAAGTTTTCCTGATAAATGAGTTCTGGCATTTACAAGCAGTGGTAGTTTCAGATATTCATGTAAAAGGGACCTTCATATCTAAACGTGTGAGCACAAAAGAAGAGCATGGTTGGTTGTTTTGCCTGTGTTTATGAGCAATGAATTATGTAAATCAGAATAGCAAATTAAATGTAACTCCTGAAAGTAGTAGCCCATGCACAAGGTATTTTATTTATTCTTTTATTTCATTTACTGAATACCAAAACAGTCAACATGTCCAGACAGTTTACATGTCTAGATAGCAGCATCCATATCTAAATAGATTTACTCTTCAATGGGCCCCAGAGAGTGCAGCATTTAGCAGTCTAAGGCTGTATTGGGAAGGCATGTCTCTTAGTGATTAAATGTTCGATCCTCAGCATCTCCTAGTAGGTCTGGGAGAGAACCCTGCCCAAAATCCTAGAGAACTGCTGCCAGTCAGTGTAGGCAATACTGAGCTACATGGACCAATGGTCTGACCAAGGCATGGAGACGCTCCCATACCTCTTGAATATAACCCTCTCCTTCCAGCAGCCTTCACATGGGGAGTGCTAGCACTCTTGTAGCTCTGAACAAGTTTGGCAGCTGGTCAATGCCCAGCCAAGACTCTTCCAAGACCTATAAGCATTCCATAGCTTATCTTTCCTATATCTTTACATGTGCATCTGCAGGAAGTAGCTGCAAATCAGAAGCCTAGAGTGCTTGGAGATTATGGGTGGTATTCACCCACATTTTACTCATAGCAGACCTATATAAATTAATTGGCCAAACCAAGTCATGTCCGGTACTTTGCGTAATGATCACTACCCCATATGTACAGTAGGATGCTCAAAGGTCAGGGCATGGGAGGACATTGTCTGAATTTGAATAGCCTGTGTGAGATGCATCACACTAAGAAGAGCTGTGATATGCCACAAAAACTCACACTGCTACATTATGATGGCAAGAAAATAGTATTGGTACTGTTGTTTCTTCACTTCTTATGTACACACATCCAGAAGAGTAGCTTGCGTGAAGTCTTAACTGAGCTTGACACAGGAAGCAGATTGCTATTCCTGGACATAAACTGTCACATAACTGCAGAAATTGTTTTATTGCTTTTCTCTTACTAAGTTTGTAATCTTTATTCCATTTTATTTTATTCTACACAGTTTTGGTAACATTTGACTGTGAAAGGGTTTATAAACCTTTAAACGAAACAAACACACACCTTCTGTTTTGCATGCTTCCGGTCCAATGCAGTGATGCCACCCCCCTCCCCTGTGTTTAGCAGTGCTGTTCGGGTGTCTTTATGGTAAATGAAATTCAGATAAGGCCCTGAATTTTGCATTGGCTGTTGATACTACATTTGTACACAGAACCAGTAAGCAAGACATAGGCACAGAGACTCCCTCTTAAAAAGGAAGCATTGATATGAAGAAAGCCACAATGGGCGAGAGGAGCAAAGGGAAAGGATTGAAAGAAAGGAAGAGATTTATTCTGCATTCCCTTGCCCATCTCTGCCATATACTGAATCATGCAAGCATGAAAGCAGATGCATTGAGTCTCAAAGGAAAGGAAAGAAGTGGAAAATTAACTACAAATGAAAATATCCTCAATGTGTCCAGGGATCCCTGCATATTAATGATGTGCTCCCCCTTTATTGTCCCTCTGAATGGAATGAGGTTAAAGGCGATTAGACACGAATGCTAGATGATAGGGCAAGTAAAGAAAGGGACAGGGGCAGAGAGCAAGAGTGTGACCCTGCAGATGTTTTGGGACTCCAAAATACCCATCATGTATTTTCTTCCATCAACCCCCAAGACTTTTCTTTTGTTGGATTGTCAATGGGAAATCCAGTATCAGCATTAATGCCTCTCCTTTGGAAGCACCCATATCAATATTAAGGCATCACCAGCGTACTTATAGAGAAGGTTGCCAGTTTACTCAAGTCTGTAGTCAGGTATCTCCCTTATGGAAAAATGAGATCTTTGGGAAACTAGAGAACACAGTTTTCAGACCTGGCTTTATTCTGCCTTGGTATGCTCATATCTTCGGTAGCATGGTTCCACCTGTCATGAACTGTGAACAGCAGTTATCTGCATACAGGTGCTGAACCCAGACAAAGCTCCCAATGCAAGCCAGAGCTGGAGTCTTCCAGCTAGGAATCCACTGAGTCAGACATGCCATACTAGGGACTCCCCCTGCCCTGAGGGATCACGACCAGAGGCAGATTCACCTGAAGCCTCCTTTACAACAGGGACCTTAAGCTCCCCATTGCTTGCTCACCAGACCAGGCAACACACAAAGTGGCAACTGACTAAGAGGTAAAAGGAGTGCTAGACTCCAGTCCACAAGTCTATTCTGTTATGAGACTCCCCTCTTCCAGAAGGGATGTGTAGTCCGGGTCAAGAGGGATCAAAGCCTGTGGTTAAATCAGAGACTACGGTGATGGTCCCACCCCAAACCACCAGGATTCTGTTTAGACCTCCACATATTTATCACCAAGTGGAGTTTTTAAGTACATTCAGGTGAACACACTTCAAAAGTTCCATGCAAGGTGTAATGCAGATAAACCATATTTCTTGCATGCAGGGCAGTTTCTAAGCACATTCACTTGAAAACCCTTCAGACTACTGAACCAAATGTATGGAAATCTAAAGAAGAGCTAGCATGCCTGGAGACCTTGCAAGTGGGGCTCGCTTTTGTGCCCTTATCCTCACCCCCTGCTTTAGCCTTCCATGTGTTTTGGTGCTATCCAAGGTGCTGCAGCTCCAGCCAGATCCTGCATCACCTTTCCCTGTTGTGCCTTGATCCTTGTTCCCTTTGCTGGAGTCTTGGAGTAGGGATGGTGTTAGGTAGGAGAAGATTTCCTGCATGGGAAGGCTCTCTTGGAATATTGTTGCTGGAATAAGATATACCTCCTGTAGTTCCACACAATTGTCACACTGTGTATCATATTCACCCCTAAAGCTCTGTGAAGGAAACTAGATTGGTGGTATTCTCTTTATGCTTCAGTGCATGTCTGCTCTGGAGTTATTTTCAGCTTCCACCAACTATTAATAACAAAACTTGATTTCCTGAAGTAAATTTTCCAGGGGTGCTATCACACCAGTGGTAAAAAAAATCTGACTGATTTTGAAATACATTGCTGGAATTGCAGGGCTCAGACTCTACTAGCAACAAGCTCACACCTCATTCTCACATTTATTTTTCACATAGAAAAGATGGCACTTTACTCATCACTGTTGTTGCTTGTCTTTGAATGCATTCCCACACAGTGAGAATGCTCTCTGTAAATGCTTAGCTATTAATAGTTCTCTGGAACATGGCTTCATTGGGTTCACATGAGCATCACAGTGTTAATTGTCTTAAACAAATGACTTGAACATGGATTTGCATGTTTCTGCCATCAAAAGTGAACATAAAAGTTTGGCCTGGTCTCATTATTCAAATGATCTTGGAAAGCAGCAAAAAGGTTATTCCAAGCAGTGCTAGAATGTGCAGAACAGCAAAAGGGTATCTTGGGGCAGAATCCCAGCATGCTGTTGGAAAGCATATAGATCAACCTACTAATAGCCAGGGACACTTATAAGGCATTTAGGTACTAATATCACCAGTGAAAGACATTTTGAGAAGAACCTGGTTGTAAATGACTTTACTAAATTTCAGCCTTTCCTGTATTTTCTCCAGAGATGGATGTGGCCTTGGTTTTACAGTCAGAAAACTGCTGAAGGGCTGATCACTGCATTTTCTTCCTGCTTTGTGCATTGTTTTTCCTTAGCAAATGCATAAATTCATGCCAAACAGCATCAGTTGCTCATTTCTCAGCTGTGATCATCTCTTCTAACAACTGGCCATGATTCTGAGCCAAAAGGAAATGCAGAAAGTGGGTGATATCTGCTGCTGTTTTGAATGTGAAGCAGAGCAATAGCTGGGTTTCATTCTCAAACCAACCACCCCAAGGGTCATAGGGTGCACATAGTGGGCATACTCATTTATCACTCGCTTATGTACAGCAAAGAAAAGAGCAGAGGGTGAGCTGACGCCAAGCTGGATTTAGTGCTTTGGGCAAGGTGGAGCCAGTCAGTATCCTAGAGTTGAATTTCCCTCTGAGTAAACAAAATTTGAGCTACTGACCTGGAGGAGAAATATGCTGCAGGAGATATTTTACAAGCTCTTCATCTGCATTATTTCATCCACTGGCATAGGAAAGAAGAGGATACACCTTACAAAGTGCAAAATAATAATGATGTTGATACAATATTCATGCCTTCTTTACCAATAGATAAGCAGCACATTTACTTGGAAAACCAGTGATTCCTGGCTGCTAATAGAGCCCTGAATAGCAATGGGAATCTACACTGGTACAAATACATAAGCACATTGAGGGATCAAGAATTGGGGAAGAACTGTAGCTCAGTGGTAGTGTATCTACCTTACATACAGATGGTTTCAGGTACAATACCCAGCATCTTCATCTCCCTGGGCAACCAATGCCAGTCAGTATAATAATGAACTAGGACCTGTGTATAAACACATTCTCAAATTATTATTTATTTATTTATTAAATTTGTATACCACCCTTTATCTGTAGATCTCAGGGTGGGTAGGTGTGCTGGTCCCGGGGGCTAACCGAGAGGCAAGGTCTGAGTCCAGTCTGAGGCCGATGGTGCAGTATGGAGGCAGTCCGTCAAAGCTGTAGCAGGGTCCAAGGCGGGGAGTCGGGTGAGGTCAGGAACTCTGGCAGAAGAGCAGGACAGGGTGCAGGCAGGAACAGGCTAGTAACAACTTTGCTCCCGCAACCTGGGACTGGGACTGACTGGCTTTTATCTGCCGAGAGGCCCTGGTCCACAGGTGACTTGCCTCTTCTGGCCTGGAGGCGAGCACTCCTCCTGCAGGAACTTAGTTCCCTCTGCCTCTCTGCCCTAAGCCTCTGCAGTTCAGGAGAGGCTGGAGGGTTACCAGACCCAGAGGCAACCTCCTCTTCCCATGACGGGGCTGAGAGTGGAGCACCTGCAGGCAATGGGTCCTCCATCACCTCAGGGGCCAGAGCAGACTCAGCTGGTGCCTGCACCTGAGGATCCAGCACAGGTGAGAACCCTTCAGGCTCAGGCCCCAGCCTTGGCTCAGCTGGTTCTGGAGGCAGGGACTCCTGTGCAGGCTGGAATTCCTCAGGTTCAGCCTCTGAGTCCGAATCCCAGGCCATCACAGTAGGTTCCTCTGGAGAGAGGTATTGAGGTATTGTGGTCCTGAACCTTTTAAGGTTCTTGTGCTGGACCCGGGGGAGAGGTACCGTGAGCGTAGTCTGAGTCCACACGAAGAGGGGCGAGGTCCGAGGCGGAGAGCTGGGCGGGGAACAGGAACGCTGGAACAGGAGGCCGAGCAGGGTACAGGAACACCGGATGGTCAGGAACAGGAGGCCGAGCAGGGAACAGGAGACCAGATGGTCAGGTACAGGAGGCCGAGCTGGGATCAGGAACACAGGAAGGTCCAAAGCCAACAACGACGTTGCTCCCGCAACCTGGGGCCGGGCTGACTGGGCTTTTATCCTCTTCTAAGGCCAGGGGTGGTCCCTGCCCCCAGGAGCCCCGCCTCCTCTGGCCTTAAGGCGAGCACTCCTCCTGGGAGCAACCAGTTCCCTTCGCCTCTCTGCCCTAAGCCTCTGCAGATCAGGAGAGGCCGAAGGGTTACTGGGCCCTGGAGGAGGCTCACCTGTAGCCACTGAGTCCTCAAGCCCCTCTGGGGCCAGAAGGGTTTCACCTGGGGCCAGCTCCCGGTGCTCTGCCACAGGTGCAGGCTCTTCAGCATCTAGGCCTTGCCCCAGTTCAGCCGGCCCTGGAGGCGGGGACTCCTGTGCAGGCTGGGATTCCTCTGGTTCATCCTCTGAATCGGAATCCCAGGCCATCACAGTTCTATAGGTCAAAACCAGCACTTAGAATTGGACCCAGAAATTAATTGGCAGCCATTGCAGTCAGGCCAGGATCAGTGAAAGATGATCAAACAGTCTTGAGCAACCTGGCCGCCAATTGTGCACTAGCTGGAATTTCCAAACTGTCTTCTGAGCCAGCCCTATGTATATGGCTTAAAGTACAGAATTGCACAAGAAACCACAGAAACCTGGTATGCCTGAATAATTCAGTCTTTGTGAATTCTGATTTAAACTGACCTGCTCCACACTTCCTGGACTAATGTGTGGACTGTAGCATAGCTTTCCTTCAGATTTCGTGTTTTTCCTTGCAATACAATCCTTGGCTCAAGTAACATGTCAAAAATTATTAAAATCATATTTTTTTTAGATTAAATACATTTGGAAGTGTGCCGTGTGATAGAAAATATATTGAAAAATACATATACCATTGGGAGGAAGGGCAATATATAAAGTAAATAAATAACAAAATTCAAAATGCAGATTAGTGCAGAAATAGAATAGAGTGGGACTTATGGATGGACACATTGGATAGTAGCAGGAAACCAAAAGAAAACAAGTTGTTCATTCGTATCACAAACTGTGTGTGATATCCTTGGAGTTTGTTACACAGTGGTGTAGCACATGGTGGCTCATGGAGGACCTACCATTTCCTACCTGACTGCCTTGCCTGAGGGTGTCATGAGACAATGACAGAGGCATCTCATGTGTCCATGCACAATGGACATCATAGATTGGGGCCATGATGTCAGAAACCTATTCTGGGCACTCAGCATAATTCAGGGATAGTCCCTCTGCTTCACTTCATCATGACCTCCAGCAAGGGCCTCAAGTCCTCATCCTCTAAGCCATTGCCCAAAATCTGGAATTTCTCCAGTGAATAGTTGCTGAGCTGCCACAACAATGAATTATTATTCTCACCACTGTCCCACTATATTACTCCCACCGCAGTTACTCTTTGATGTCTTCCTGAGCAATGACCGAGATACAAACTACAAATTCCATGCAAATGTCTCAGAAGGCACTCACAAGTGGAACCCCATATGGAGGGGCTCAGCCATAAGGTCAAAGAGTTATGAACCATCAGCCTACCACTCCAAGTCACAGTTCCCCAAAGACATTTTTCATTCCAAAAAAACAACAACACCCACCTTTTTTATTACATGCATTTGTGTACAATGTGCAGTTTTGCCCCTTAATAGTCTTTGACAATATTTTATGAAAGACACACAGAGAGACTGAGAAAATGAATGAAAGAATGATTGAAAACAAGGGTGTGTTTTTTCAAATCTCTTATCTGCATCTACACAAATAGAGGTCATAAATTTATTTCCCGTGAGCCCTGTGCTAATTGCAACATTTACAATGGTGCTAAAAGTAATTGTGTAGGCACATCCTATAGAAAAGCAATAGGAGAAACAGATTCCCCACCCAAATCAGCATATAGGGACTCACAGGTCCTTCCTAAACCTAGGGTTTACTATTTGCTTTTAGGAGGGAAAACAAACTGCAGAAAGAAATAAACCATGCCACATCTTGATATCAGGCAAAGTATTTTGCAAGCCATAGGGAACTGCCATACAATTTGTAGATGGATCTGATGCCATGACAGCACACTGCAAGCAGTCCTGGAGTTATGATAATGAAGGGACTGAGACTGTGTAACACAAGCCAGTTGGGGATAGACAAGTGCACAGCCTAAGGGTCATTAGTGTTTTGTGGCTGGATGAAGTACAGCCACACTGCTAGGCATATGAACATGGATTGTGGAGACAGGAATATTACTCATTTAACCTTCTCTGACATTCACTCCAACATGGGTTGCACAAGAGATCAGGTGTCAGGTTTTGAAGAATACCCCTTCGGCATCCTGCCTTCCAAGTACTGGTGAAAGCACCCCTGCAGATGGTCCACTCAGACGCCTCAAGTTCACACACACACACACACACACACACAGAGAGAGAGAGAGAGAGAGAGAGAGAGAGAGAGAGAGAGAGAGACCATCCACCTTGTTCCTTCCAGTCTCTTTCGTCAGCTCAGTCTGCAGTCTTGATGTTGGGGGCTACCTTGTCTTGCCCTCATTTGGTTGATGTTGGGAGGGAAAGAAGCTCACCCAGATGGATTTCAGCAGTTCTCATGAGTATTTTATGGTCTTTTACTGATTTACAGCCAGTTCAGCATTCTTGTAAACGGCCATAAATTGGATTGAAGTCATAAATCATAACCAGAGAGAGAGGCTCTAAGCTTCAGCTCAGGCTCAGCTAGCATCTTCGAAAATAACCACAAGCATGCTTCATTTCCAGCCCTTACCGACAACAGTAACCTATAGATATTATTCTTAAGGCAGTCAACTTTCCAGTGGGCCTGCCTACTTGGATGTGCATGCTTTCTGCAGCAGGGTAATGCAGTGTGTGTAAAGGGGCATTTAAATCCCACTGTCTCTGTATGACCACAGATCCTTAACTTATACAATAACTATAGAAAGAATGGCAAAATGCACAAAACAAGGCTGCTCTATAGGTTGACCCATGGGTGTAATAAACAAATGTAAAAATAAGGCTACATGGGGTTTTTCTTAATGATGCATGGGGCTGCTATGTGAATTTCTATATGAAATAGATGTATCATATAGGAATACACAGAGCACTGATGTGTATCTGTATACAGGCACAGGACAATGTACAACACATTAAACACATTGATGCAAATTTCTAAAATGTCAATACCATAGGCACAGTGTAAACTAAAATAACAGAAGACAGCATAAAATAGCAAGATTCTTACATCTCAGAGAAATGTGCAGATTGGAGCATAGCTATCCACAAGTCTATGGAATCCTCTAGATGTTTTGCCATTCTAAACATTTCGAAAAGGGTGTCTAAATATACATTTTGAGATAACACACACATTTAATATACATTTAAGTACATATTTTGAGAGAGAAACATTTGCACACATAGACAGCAAATATTTAATATGTATTAAAATGTGGGCTTTTGAGATGGTAAATGTTTTTTTAAATGCAGATTAATGTGGAAATGGAACAGACCAGACAGAACTTTAGGTAAAAATATATTAAAACAACCTGGACTGGAAAATAGACAAATTCTTTCATTCTTAATTAGACAGTGTGTTCTGCTGTCTTATATTGAAATAAAATATCATCAGATATCAACAACCATCATCAAATGTTTGGTGAATATTCATCAAGTATTCACATCTTCAGAGAATGTCTGGAGGATATGCATCATCAAAATGCACAATCAATTTCAAGGAGAATTTTGGAAAGCAAACCAGTTTTGCTTCTCATTTTTTAAAAGCATGTTCAACATCCTTAACCTAAAAATCGAACCCAACTAAAATAATCATGCTAAGAAAAAATTCAGTGAAGATGGAAGGCAGAGCAATCCTATCAGAGGGAGGAATTCCGTGCTGGATCCACCATGAAATCCAAAGCTTTGCCAGCTCATAGCAGGCAGGGCAGTGCTCTTTTTTCCTTCCTGTTGACGTTATAAAAGTTTATAAAATTATGTGTGGCATAATTTTCCTTTAAGACTAGAACTCATGGGCATCCATTGAAGCTGAATGTTTGTTTGTTTGTTTGTTTAAAATAATTTTTATTCATTTTTCAAACACATAATAAAAACAAACAAAACACAAGACAAAAACATACAAAACATTTAAACATGTATAATTTCATAATCTTATTTTCATACACCTTCTTTCCTCCGACTTCCCCATACCTCCCTTTCGCTGCATCCTTATTTTGGAATTCTTTAGCAACCCTTTAGTCATTTTGTCTATTACCGTATTTTTCCCTCTATAACACGCAGATTTTTTCTCCTAAAAAGGAAGGGGAAATGTCTGTGCGTGTTATAGAGCGAATGTGTGGTCCCTGGAGCCGAAAAACCAGGCAAAAATCAAATCGCGACGCTTCAAGGAAAAGGGAAAACTGAAAAGAGGAAGCGGCTGCTTTCCTGCATTCTGCCTCAGGGTCTTACTGCCCACCCCCCTCTGTTTCGTTGCTGTGTTTGCTGAAACGGAACAAAGAGCAGGGAAAGCCCCTCCCCTCCAGGCAAGCTCCAGTGCTGCTGGGGGAGAGGGAGAGAGAGGGGGGAAGGGAGAGAGAGAGGGCGGGGAGGGAGAGAGAGAGGGGGAGGGAGGGAGGAGGGAGAGAGAGAGAGAGAGAGAGAGAGAGAGAGAGAGAGAGAGAGAGAGAGATGGCTGGCTTGGGTGGGGGGAAACTTTTGCCTTTCTTTCCTCCAACCCATTAAATCCCTCTCCTGCATTCTTAGCCAGCTGCTTCTCTGCACACCCCTCTAATGTCCCTTCTTTGTTTTTCCTTTGCTCCCCACTTAAAATGTGGTTACAAAGCATAGATCCACATGGATCCTCAGGATCTTTGCATTGGGTCACCCCAAATTCACCATCAGATCACATAGCATGTCCATGGCTACAGCCTGCCCCCCCCTCCCAAATCACGCACCCACTGTTGCCTGGGGCTGCAATGGTGCAAAATTGTGGTTAAAAAGCATGGATCCACATGGATCCTCAGGATCTTTGCATTGGGTCACCCCAAATTCACCATCAGATCACATAGCATGTCCATGGCTACAGCCTGCCCCCCCCAAATCACGCACCCACTGTTGCCTGGGGCTGCAATGGTGCAAAATTGTGGTTAAAAAGCATGGATCCACATGGATCCTCAGGATCTTTGCATTGGGTCACCCCAAATTCACCATCAGATCACATAGCATGTCCATGGCTACAGCCTGCACCCCCAAAATCACGCACCCACTGTTGCCTGGGGCTGCAATGGTGCAAAAACGTGGTTACAAAGCATGGATCCACAGGGATTCTCAGGATCTTTGCATTGGGTCACCCCAAATTCACCATCAGATCACATAGCATGTCCATGGCTACAGCCTGCACCAAAAAAATCATGCACCCACTGTTGCCTGGGGCTGCAATGGTGCAAAAACGTGGTTACAAAGCATGGATCCACAGGAATTCTCAGGATTTTGGCATTGGGTCACCCCATATTCACCATCAGATCACATGTCTGTGGCCACAGCATGAAGCCCAAAAATGATACATCCACTGTTTCATTCAGAATGTTTTTTCCCTTGTTTTCCTCCTCTAAAAACGATGTGCGTGTTATGGTCAGGTGCGTGTTATAGAGCGAAAAATACGGTAGTTCCCTTTCATTACGTTTCCATAAGCTTGTTAGTTACAGCTGTAATTCTCTACTTCTTACCCCTTGACATCTTAACATTCCTCAATTTTACAACAATTTTTAAGATATATTTTGAATTTCTTCCAGTCCTCTTCCACTGTCTCTTTCCCCTGGTCGCGGATTCTGCCGGTCATCTCTGCCAGTCCCATAAAGTCCATGACCTTTGTCTGCCATTCTTCCAGAGTAGGTAGTTCTTGCATCTTCCAATACTTTGCCAGAAGAATTCTTGCTGCTGTAGTAGCGTACATAAAAAAGGTCCTATCCTTCTTTGGCACCAATTGGCCAACCATGCCCAGGAGAAAAGCCTCAGGTTTCTTAGGAAAGGTCCACTTAAGGACTTTCTTAATTTCATTATAGATCATTTCCCAAAAGGCTTTAACCCTCGGGCAGGTCCACCAAAGGTGATAAAAGGTACCTTGAAGCTGAATGTTTGAAGCCGCAAGGCAAATAAAAATAAGTACAGTGGTACCTCGGGTTACAGACGCTTCAGGTTACAGACGCTTCAGGTTACAGACTCCGCAAACCAGAAATAGTACCTCAGGTTAAGAACTTTGCTTCAGGATGAGAACAGAAATCACGCTGCGGCTGTTTGAGGCCCCATTAGCTAAAGGACCTCCAGAACAAATTAAGTTCTTAACCTGAGGTACCACTGTACTGCATGTAGAACATAATTAAACCATGACATTCATGGATGGCTTTAAAAGAGGATTAGACCAATTCATGGAGGAAAGGGCTATCAAGCCATATATAAAAAAACCTTGTTACTCACTTTATGTTGCCCAAGGCAACCCTAAACAGCTTACAACCAACCAACCCAGTGGTAGAGCTTCATGCTCCGGCACCGGGGGCGGAGAGCAGGTGGGGCTGGCAAGTGTCCTGGGGGCATGGCGCACCGCCTGCAGGCAAGTGGTACGCGTCCTGGGGGCGTGGTGCGCCGCCTGTGGGGGCGGGGTGCCTAGCTTGGGCGGGGGGGGGGTACCCGTGATGGCACCCTGGGGATCGCGCTGCCAGGGGCAGTGTACTCCTGCCACACTCCTCTTCCTCTGCCAGTGAACCAACCAACAAAGAACCCCCCACATAGATACATTAGAACCAAGGGGGAGGAAAGGAAAACAAAAACTTACACACATGAAAATCATCCCTCCCACTTCTAAAAGGCCCGAGACAGTTAAAAGGTCAAAGGCATGGTTATAGGGTGGGTGAAATCCTGGGTCCTAAAGATATAAAATATTGGCACCAGGCAAGCTTCCCCGGGGAGAGCATTCCACAAAGGCCTATGCTCTGTCTTCTGGTCAGAAGCAGTAATGCTTGCAGGTTCTGCTTGCACATTTTCTATAGGCCACAAAAAACAACAACAAAAAAAAAACAGGATGCTAGACTGGATGGGTCACCAGCCTGATCCAGCTAGTAGTAGTAGTAATAATAATAATAATAATAATAATAATAATAATAATAATAATAATAATATGCCAACATCAGTACTGCCACACAATACAACTTCCTGCCCCTTTTGCTGCCCACCTCTCCCACAGAGAGGTGGGCATAAGGGTGGTGCTTTGGGTGAAGTTTGAGGTGAAAGCAGCTTGGCCAGACCCACCTTAGGCCTGGCCCTGTCCACACAGGACTAAGATTCTAAGATCCAATATTAAGTCACTTGGAAGCCACTTTCAATTTTTAGGAAGAGAAGCACAATAGAAATTAAAAACACACACAAAAAAGAATGCCTTGACTATGCTTGGTAAAGGTTAGCTCCACCATTCTTGCATTTGAGCCTATATATTAGGAACTTAGCTGGGTTTAAACATACATGAGACCAATTTGGAATTATGTTACAACCATTCATTATACAAGAACGTCACATTCTAGCCCTTCTAAAGTTCAAAGCCATAAGTCAGTTCAGAGGAACAGATAAAACCTGGTACAGCTTGCCTATGTTTATTTATGATTTATATTGATTTGGTTAGACTTATACTCACATCCATTTAGAAGAAGTGCCTCTGCCTTGCTGTAGGCACTCTGTGACAATTCTTAAATATGAATAAATGGCCAATTTTCAACTTAAAAGACATTTTAATAGAACAGCATTAGACCCAAAGGATCTCAGCCTATGCTTCCTTTATTTATTGTAGCCTGGAAGAGGAGAATGTACCAGTGAATTTTTTGCAATAATTCACTGCTTTTCACTACTGCTTCAATGTTCTGTTACACTTCTTCTGTCCCTTGTCTCTCCTAGTTTGTTTCAGCTGTAAGCAAAAAAACTGGTTGCAATTTTTTTGAGCAAGGTTTGGTTGTTGCCTATACTATCATTTTCACAATTCAGGACATAAAAATTGCCCTGCTTCTTTATCCGGTGGAGCATGGGTAGAAAACCGCTGGCCTTCCAGATGTTGTTGGACTCTTCATCAGGCCCAGTCATTATGGCTGTGATGCTCTCCTGGTCCCCAGTCACAGAGAAAATAAAGAATTTAAGAATGCCTCAATCCTACCTCTTACAATAGAGTATGCTTGAAGAATCCCTTGTTCCCAATAAAGGAAGATCTGAAACTTAAAACTAAGAAGAACATGGTGGATCATCAATGAACAATGGCCCATCTAGTCCAGCATTCTCTTGTCACAGTGGCCAACCAGATGCCTGTGAGAAACCCTCAGGTATGACCTAAGCACAACAGCACTCTCCTCTCCTATGGTTTCCAGAAACTAGTATTCAGAGGCATACTGACCTTGACTGTGGAGGTGGAGTATAGCAATCATGGCTAGCAGTCTCTGATACCATTATCCTCCACGAATTTGGCCGGAAAATGGGCATTGTAGCCCAGCTACATATGGCATTCCCTAGGTGTCCATCTCTGCAGAAGAGTATTAGAAGCTGCATCGGTCCCAGAACATGAATAGCATAAAGATTATGACATGAAGCATTCAACAACAAAGTAGCCTGGCTGGTGCTAATAATGGATGTGTATTAAAGATGGATTTAAAATAAATAAATAACAGTGGCCTGGGCTACCTTCATTAGCTAAATGTCTTCACCTAATGGTGTAAAGACCACAAATATGACTCACCTGGGATGTCGCTACTGAAATGTCCCTTTCTCTGGTGGTTAGCTCCCTCACTTCCTTTATGGGGGCACCCAGAGCAAGGACTCCAAAAAGAACCTTATGGTTCAGGTACCTATGGGAGAAGGCAGTCTTTCAGATAACTCAGTCCCAAGTTGTTTAGTGCTTTAAAGAGCAAAACCAGCACATTAAATTGTGCCCAGAGGTGGCCTGGGAGCCAGCACAGTTGAAAAGGCACAGGTGTAGCACAGTCAAACCACTGAGTCCCACGTGACCATTTCCCTGCAACTGGTAGTTTAATCTGAGGTATGCAAATCAATTTAGCCTCATGTGTGATTTTGAATGAGACATTCTAGTTTTTTGTGGTCATTGGTCTGATGGTATTGCATGTAATGGATTGAAAAGACACTTCAGAGGTTGTGTTCTCAGATCAGCAGTGTGGAATCACAATTAATGCTACTTAGCAACACACGTCTATGTTTACTGTTGTCAGGATTCCCTCCCACGCCCACTTTCTTTTGTTTACTTCATAGGAAATCTGAATTTCCCAGGCTACTGACAATTTGGTTTTGCTTGATTTTTTGGTAAATCATTCTGCCTCTTCCAAAAAATCTCCCATCTTTATTCCATTTGGTAATGGATATGGATTTTCAATTATGTATCAAGTTGCAGGATATTGTTTTGCTAGTGCTGTTTGCTAGTCCAAGGTTTTATGATGAACTGCACAAGTGAATAGCAGAATATGGACTATATTAAATAGGATAATAATACAAAAACATGATGAAGCATCCTTTCCAAATGAGGATTCTCCCAAGCTTCAATTAGAATTACAGGGTATTGGGTTAAAAGGTGGTTTACTTTCACCCTGAAATTTAGGGACTTCTGTCTCTTTCAGTAACTTCCTCAGTAGGCATGCTGATGGAGACACTGGATGTGTCCTTGACCGTTTCACTGAATTGGTGGTTTAAGGAGGCAAGTGGTTGGGAGGCTTGAAGAAAATACAGCATCTCCCAACCACCCAACCACACATTAAATTGGGGTTTAAAGTCCTAGTTAAGCACTGGGGATGGCTCCCAGTTTGATTAAAGGCTGAGATTTGGATGGAGTCAGCCTGAGATCATCTCCAGATACCAAATACAGCTCCATGTCAGATCAGGCAGATTGTACACAACCCCAGGGTATGGTTTAGGCAAAGCAGCTTTTCAGGCCATATGGGGAAGCCTGGCAGATCTAATTAGACTCACAGGCCAGGAGTATAGGATTGTTGTAAGGATGATAGTTAAAAGATGCATGTGAATACTTGGAAGGTGTGAAAACACAATAAAAATGTTGTTGTTGTTGTTGTTGTTGTTGTTAGTAGATTGATAACACTCTACCACCCTGTGAAATGGCAAGGAAGTCAATGGGACCATGACATCAGGTTGAGCTGAGGACGCAGGGGAGAGCCAATGGAGAGAAAAGAATCACTGGTGTTTTTCTTTCAACAAATCATACTCAAACCCTCCTCTGCATTTTAAAACAAATTCCCTGCCACTATCTTGCCTTCCCCTGGTGTGTTTGCTTTCCACAAATCCTCTGTCAAACATGTTTGCTGGCAGGAACATTCAGAGAAAAGGTGAGCTCTAAGCTAATGTTGGTGAATATTTGCAGAAAGCTCATTCTGAATTTGCAACCGCAAGTCTTCACACTGGGAAGCAGATCTTAAGACCGCTGACATTTTTACAGAAAACTGATAAATGCCATGTGATGACATGTGCCCAATCAAGGCAAGTCACAATTGCGATGGAGGTTATGAAACATTCTCCCACAAACACAGTTCACAAGCACCTTGTGGAATAATTTATTCCTTTGGTGAGTTACAGTCTTTGAAGAACAATGGATGCAGATTCTTAAACTCAGTAGGCATGTTTGGTGACCTGAGCTAAAATCACTAGCAGTGATAGCTATGCTATGCCTCCATGGTTGGAAGCAGTAACACTTTTGATTACCAGTTATTGAAACTCTCAGGAGGAGAAGAGAGTGCTCTGATGCTCGAATCCTGCTTGCTGGTTTCCCACAGGCATCTGGTTGGTCATGGTGAGAACAGGATGGTGGACCAGAAGGGCCATTGGCCTGATGCACAAGACTCATCTTATGGTATATGTCTCCTGCCCCATGTATGCCAGCTAATAGGAAGTAGGTGCTGGCTAGCTATACAGAGCTGTAAGGCCAGAGACCCTGGGCAGTTCTTGATTAGTTTACCATTCAACCCCCCAGGAAGCAGCTGGGAGTGTATGGTTAGCCATCTCTTCACTGAAGCAGAGATATATTTCCACCCTTTGAATCAAATTGGCAATGGGGACAAGGCTGTTTAAAAAACAAAACAAAAAACCCAGAACCACAATGTCAGAAAATATTGTTTATGCTTCGGCTGCATCTTAATCCAGTTTAAAAACATCCCTTGTCACAACTTGTATTATTACCATAATACAGGAAACATTGCAAGGTATCATATAACACAACATCCAACATGAATGAAGGCACGGTTGAGAAGCAATGGGAAGAGGCTTTCAGAGCAATATAACTTCAATAGAATCACACACAACCATTAAAGGCCCTGCATAGTCACAACAGAACCACGTTGGCTCAGATTGTTCCAACCTCCCTGAAACCTTTAAAAACCGTAAAACTGACTACAGTGTCTATGGGAAATAGTAGGGGGGAAGAGCACCTGTATTCCACAGGCAAATATATGATCACATAGAAAGCCCAAACCATTGCCAAATATTTAAATGTGTCAAGTCATCAATAAAGTCCACCAATAAAGCCTGGAGTAGACACCAAAAGCCTACTCCAGGCTAGCTATGTTGTTGGTCCCTGACTCCCATAAGCAACAGGCAACATGGCCAATAGTGGGATGATGGGAGCTGTAGTTCAATGAAGTATAGCCATACACTGTGATAATTACCCCCCACCAAAAAAACAACAACTCTGCCATGCACATAAAAATGGAATGGAACACTGGTTCCTACTTGGCATTCAAATGTTACCATGTCTGAGTGATAACTACAAGCAAGCATGACATAACTGTCTGATAAGACAGTTGGTGTATGTGGGCTAGTAACAGTACTCTTAGCATTTTCTACCCATGGCAAGTTGTCATTTTTGCTTCCCAGTGCCTGCCCTTAAGTAGCTAGCTACAGCAAGGTGGTTGAAAACATCTAAGATGTAATCACCAAGCTGGGAACTTCCATCTCCCAGACTCCACTATGGATGGAATTTTCTGAAAAACTCAATGTCATGCTTATCTCCATGGATTTCTTTGTCATTCCTGTCTCTTGCCTTGAACTCGACAAAAAGTAAGCTATCCGCCTGCCCCATCTATGCTAAAAATGCAAGCAATTCTCACATATTGCATGCATTACTATACACATTACTATGTGCATTATTATACCTATTTTATGCATATTATACATAAAATACACTCTAGGTCTCCTAGTAGCCAGCATATCAATAGATATATACAACAATGCATATAGCTGTATGAAAATGTCATTTATTTAATACCTATAAAACTATGCTGTAGGGATGTAGCCCTGCATGGGCTTGACATATATTATATGAAAATTTTGTGTGTATAATTTTGCAGATAACAAGTTGGGTCTTTAAAACAGCAACAGCCTGGCAATGTATGAGCAACTTGGCCAAATGCAGGTGCTCAATGCAAGAAGTGTTCTGCTGTGGGCAAAGCTTGATTTGGACTGCCAAATTCTGTTTATAATTCCATTTAAAATGGATTCTTCCTCCATCTCCCAGGCTGCAGTCTTTCTCCCTTCTTATTCCAAACTCCTATATCCTATTTCACCCTTTCTCCACTTTTTATTTTTATTTTTAGGATTGTTTTTCTTCTGCTTCTGTTAATGAGCTTTACAGATTTAGCCCTCTTAATCTTTCCTCACAAATCAATCCCTTCAACCCCCTGATAATTTTTGTTGCTTTTCTCTGAGCTGTTTTAGTTCCATCAATAACTTCTCAGTAAATGATTCCTATGGAAGAAGGAGAAAAATGCAAGGGATTGTTATGCAAACACCACAGGAGCATCATATGTTATATATACTGGGCTCTGGTGATGCATCTGTGGACTAAGTGACAAAGAACATATAAACAATATACAGTGGTACCTCGGGTTAAGAACTTAATTCATTCTGGAGGTCTGTTATTAACCTGAAACTGTTCTTAACCTGAAGCACCACTTTAGCTAATGGGGCCTCCTGCTGCCGGTGCGCCGCCGGAGCACAATTTCTGTTCTCATCCTGAAGCAAAGTTCTTAACCCCAGGTACTATTTTCTGGGTTAGCAGAGTCTGTAACCTGAAGCGTCTGTAGCCTGAAGCGTATGTAACCCGAGGTACCACTGTATCACGCAAAGCTGATATCCTTTTACCAGGCATCCAATTCACATATGCCCTCCTTGTTTGGGAGTTAAATGGGAAGGTCCGTCATGTGACACAATAGTATTGATTATAAAAGACATGATACAAAACTGATCATGCCAGAAATGCTTCCTTAAAAATATGGAAATTCACTCAAATGATGCTGGAGCTATAAACATCAACCAAAGAGATATACATTGGCCCTCATTAGGTTTGAGATAGATCCATTCCTTGATTTAAACCAGTATTTCATAACACCCTGGCTTTGGACCAAATTAGATCAGACACCATTCATGCAATTAGCAGTCCTGGGCATGGTTGTTATAGTAAATAGTAGGAACGGGAGCCTAGTGTGGAGGAATGAATTTTAACCCCTTGCCCCCCACTGAGTCCTGGGTTGTATCCAACTAGAATAGACCCATTGAAGTTAATTGAATTGTTTTAGTAATTAATTGTCATTACTAGCTTAGAGTTCCATTAACATCAATGAGCCTATTCTAGTGGGATACAATGAATTTACCCCTGGGAGTGACAAACACTGCATATAATCCTCTGATTCCAATTGTCCCCCATGCATGCTATTCATATAGGGGTGGGTGGGTCCCATTGACATTAATGGAAGCCTTTGCCCCCTGATGCAATTAGCAGGCATAGGGGTCCAGATTGGAACTCCCATATGAAGGTCCTAACTGAGATCCCAACACCTGCTCTTTCCTTTTTTAAAGCCATTCACACCGTTGCTAACCTATTTTTAGTTTTAGTCTGCTGTATGCTGGCATAGGACCTGAGCCTTAACTCTAAGCTTACTTTGTATCCTTATTTTTTATTCCTTAGAGACTTAGGCCTTCAGATGGTTTCACTCTGGAATATGAGAGGACAACTCATGTACCTTGAGAGACTCGGGGGTGTTATGTTGTGTTGTGTTGTGTTGTGTTGTGTTGTGTTGTGTTTTAAATCCAAATAAAGGGGTAGGAAATCCAGGGCACTCCATAATGTTATTGGATTCTATCCTCTCAGCATGACCAGTGGCCAGGGGTAATGGAACTTGTATTCCAAGAACATCTGAAGGACCACAGCTCCTTCATCCCTAGTCTCATCAATTCTAACCTAGTGCCATGAATTTTTGAACCAGGAGTTGGAAGTCAGGATTCAGGTTGTGTACTACAAATGTGCAAACAGAAGAAGAGGAGAAATAATGGAGATCAAGAAAGAAAGAAAGAAAGAAAGAAAGAAAGAAAGAAAGAGAAAGAAAGAAAGCGATTCAAAGTCGGCACAGATAAACACTGCATTTTCTTTTCTCCAGTCTTCATCAGAAGGTGTGATGACTGAATGCCTAGCCTGGGGTCACTCTTTAACAGTACATCACCTTTCTGAATAGTAAAGATAAAGAATATGGAAAAGAGGAAATGGAGCAAGTGAAGAAATTAAATGAGAACCAGATGGTAATTCACAGAGAATGCAGAATAAAGCAGTTGAGCTACCAACAGAACTATGCAATGTATCACTTAAACCTCCTACCCCCAGGACTGGAAGGTGGCCAATAGTGTTATCGTTTTTGATTTTTATATTTTAACCAAACAGCAAAGTGTGATTCAGGAAATTATAAAGTAAGGAGACTTACCTTGGAGCAGAAGCAAATAGTTGAGGGTGGGAGGGAATCACTGAAGAAGACAAAGCTAAAAAGTTCCTTGATGAGCATAATACGATAAGGGTAAACTAAGACTTCTTTTATAATACTGAGTCTTGTCTCTGTTCAGCCAATTAGAACTCTGTGAGAGAGGGAAAGTGAAAGGGAGAACAAAGGTAAGGTTGTGGGGGTGGAGGAATAATACAACTTACAGACACTTTCAAAAAGGCTTTTGATACAGTACTTCAGAAAACGCTATTAAGGAAATTTGTTACTCAGGGGGCGGAAGGTAAAGTCCAGACATGGATTAAGAAAGTAGATAAGAAATGGGAAACAAAGCATTTGAATAAATGGCCAATTTTCAGCTTGAAAAGAGGTTAATAGTGGGGTGCTCCAGGGATCATCGGAAGGTACAGGATGTTCAATATGTTTATTAATGATTGCAAAGGAGGCAAATTAGAAACAAGCAGCATTTTGCTGACAGAGCACTTCATACGTTTGTCAAGAGTCAGACCAAGAATGAACAGTTTTATTTGCTATAGTGAAACACAGTTTTATTTGTAGCAAAGTTTTATTCGCCACACACAGAGGGGAGGCAGGGCTAGATTTGATTATCACCTTCTCCCTTGTCCAGGTGTGAATTTTCTACCAATGTATCTCATCGTTCTTTACCAGTAGAATAATGCTCAGCATTCAGACTGGAAACTGGCATTGTGAAAAGATGACAAGGAATCTATAGCTTAGGCGGGATTTTCAGCCTAGGTTTCTCAAATGCATATCCATCCAAATAGCAGAGAAGAATGCATAGTGAGCAGCAAGATCTGGGTTCAATCCCTGCTTACCGCGTAACTTTACTGTTACCACTCCTTTCCGGTGGGAATCATTCACATGTACCAGAAAATTCAGATTGTGTACTGAGAGTTGATGGGGAGGCCTTGCGCAACAATCCTGCCTTTCCTCCTTTTGAGAGAAGAGACAGGGAAATGAATGGAGACAGTGCTAACTTGATACAGTGTCCCATTAACAAATCAGAATGAATACTCATTAAATAGCTGGTGTGGCCTAATCTCCCCACAAACAAATCAAGATGCTCAATAAACAGGCTGTTTGGAAGTGACCTGTGTTGACATTGGATCAATCAGTCCTTGTTATCCTAAGGTACCTCACAGGGTTGTTGTGAGGTCACAGTGGGAAGAACCATGTTACATGCCCTGAGCTCCATGAAGGAAGGCAGTATAAGCTACCCACCTTACCTAGTCATTAGGGATGCTTGAGGGAAGTAGATTTTGTGACTTATTGCACAGACTGAACCGATTGCTGTCTCCTGGATTAATGTGCAGATCTCAACTTTGTTTGCACCAGTTTTTACAGTTCCCAAACATTACAACATAATTCCCGCCTCGAACAACTTATCAAGATCTGATTTAAAGTACATGTCTTGAAGAAAAAAATATGTTTAGAAATATGTGTGTTTTGAGGAATGAATATTTAACCTTCTGATGGAATAATTGACAGTACCAATCTGGTATCTGGGTCAGATGCATCCCAAGAAAGCTATACAAATAAAATAGCTGTGTTTAGAAATGAAGAATCAGACGCACACTTACTGGCTACGTGACACCTGTAGGCCATTTGCTTATTAAGAGACAGTGGTGTGATGTAGTTGCTATAAAGTAGAGTGCGGTTCTAGATTGCATCAAGTGAAGAACAGTGTCCAAATGTAATGGTACCACTCTCTTCTGCTTTGTTCCTCTGGAGCCCTGTGTCTACTTCTGGGCATTGCAGTTTAAGAAAATTTTTCAATAAACTGGAACATGTCCAGAGCAGGATACACAGAGAGCATCATGGACCCAGAGATCTAGAATCAATCTAGATTGAAAGCAGCATGTTGTAAACATGCACAAGTGATTCTAGATTAAGGAAAAAAACTACATTTTTGCACTGCAATTGGGTTATTGTGTGCGCAGCCTTAGGGTCCAGCATATGCAAAAAAAGTCATCAAATGGAAATATACTGATTTGCTTAGTCCTGCTGGCCTTTGGAGGCATCAGAGCAAAGTCCCTGCAGTGGAGTTAGACACAAGAAATCTCTCTCCTGCCTTGTATTTCTTCTCCCTTAGTCTTTCCACTCTCTACATCCCATTTCACAGTCCCTAAAGCCCTACACCAGTGAGGCTAGTTGAGAGACAAATAGCAAATCGGCTCATAATGACCTCTCAGTGAAAAAGCTATTTTATACAGCAGCTGCTTCCTACATGGCTTCATATTGATGAACACTGGCTGCTCAGAGATTATCCTCTAGGGAATATTTAATATTTGTAGGATGCAGTATGTGAAATGTGTGGCCCAGGTCATATGATATAGTTGCTGTCCCCTGGATAGGATGATCTCTGACCTGCATAAGCAGCAGTACCGGCGGTAAATTACTGGTTTTATGGAGAAACAATGCTGGAGTGGTAATGCAAGTTTAGGGAATTGTAGGAGATTTGAGTGAATATTCTGCCTGCCATGGTAGAAGCAAGTTCACTGGATACAGTTGGGTTATAGACTGATAAGTCCAACCATCTGGAGAGAACTTCAAATTCACCACTGAATATAGTTTGATACAGGATTTGGAGAATCTTTGTATAAAGGCTTCTAGGTGAAAGCATGTGCTGTTCTTATCACATGGAATATCATATAAAGTTTGGTCTGTTTCAGATAGTCACCTATTGGATTTTGACTCCCGCTCTTCTAAGCTGTCATGTGGGGTAGACATGTGGGACCAAGAATGGGGCACAGAATGGGGCACAGCATGACTCCCACTTTGGGGCAGAAGTCCAGGGCCGCATTCAGCAGGTGGGGCTGACATGCCATGTTTTGTAGTAAGTGAAGTAATGCTCATTACCCTCTAAAAGACCATTAGATCTATTGTCAAAATTACCTAAATGCTCCACAGCTCAAGACACATCACTAAAATGAAGGCCTTGTAGAAGCAAGGAGGAGGAAGAAAAAATAGCTGCAAGCAAGTGGTCTCTGGCTGAAAGCTAGGAGAAAATCAAGAATGGATGTATATATGAGAGACAGGACTCTTAATTCATTTCTGGTTCTGAAATATAATAATATAATAATAATTTATTATTTATACCCCACCTAACTGGATGGGTTTCCCCAGCCACTGCCTTCAGATGTTTTCTAGAAGTCAGGTAGTTGTTTATTTCCTTGACATCAGATGGGAGAGCATTCCACAGGGCAGGCACCACTACCAAAAAGGCTCTCTGTCTGAGCTGAGATGCACTCAGAGTTGCTTTGTTCCTGAATGTTGTGCAGTTAATGGATTGTGACTAATAATAATAATAGCTGCTCCTTTTTCTTTTTAAAATATTATTTTTATTGTTTTCTCATGTTATAAATAATTGAGGAACAATGAAACAAGCAAAATCAACCCCACCCTTTCCAGGAGATTACAACTGTGAGGCTAATAACCCTTCAAACACTTCAATTTCATTCACTTATCCAAATAAATAAAAGCAAGATATAGCTTAATATACCCTAGTCAAAAATTTTTGTATCATGAGGGAGGTTCCACATTATCTTCTTTAGTTGTATATGTAATAAACATACAGTGGTACCTCGCAAGACGAATGCCGCGCAAGACGAAAGAGTTTTCCGTTTTCTGAGTCGTTCTGCAAGACGAATTTCCCTATGGGCTTGTTTCGCAAGACGAAACGTCTTGCGAGTTCTTGCGAGTTTGTTTCCTTTTTCTTAAAGCCGCTAAGCCGTTAATAGCCGCTAAGCCGCTAAGCCGCTAATAGCCGCTAAGCCGCTAATAACCGTGCTTCGCAAGACGAAAAAACCGCAAGACGAAGAGACTCGCGGAACGGATTAATTTCGTCTTGCGAGGCACCACTGTATACCAATCCAATGTAAATGTGTCCTTTCATTTCAATCCCCTTGCAAGCTTTGTTAGTCAATTTGTTCTACCAAAGCTAATTGCCATGCATTCTTATACCATGTGGCAATTGATGTTCCTTCCAGAAATGTTCACCACCTTGCTACTACTAGCCTTGCTGCCAACAACAGCTGACCAATAAGGTATTTGAAATGCAGGTTCATGTTCTCTCCCAAGAAAAGGTTAAGTAGAGCCAGCTCTGGGGATTTCATGTTGATTTACCCTATTATGGCACCATTTTCTCCAAACACTAACTGTGGATCTTGGGTCTTGGGGTTGCAACAGGGATGGGGGAATCCCACAAACTTGAAGTCTGTCCACCTCTGGTATAACTATGTTAAGTAGATGGGACCTCTGGCAATAAAGGAGAAGCTGACCTATTTGATTCTCTTGTATATCAAAGTAGGAACCTGTCTCCATAGTGGTAGGAGGAGGATGCAAGAAGCTTCTGTGTATAGCACAATCGTCGTGGTCCTTGCAGTTGCTCTGCATGTGCAGTCACATCACACGTACTCCGAGAACAGTCAAGCGTGGCCACTCTCACTCGGGTGTTCTAAATCATTCTAACCTTTCACTATGTTTTAAGTTTGCCACTTCAAAAGAAATCTATTTCATTTCTAACTCCCGAATGCCTCTCTCTACACTCTGGTGCACTCCTTGCAAAAGCAGGCACATCAGTCTCCCTTTCTCTCTCTCACACACGATGTATACATGTATCAGTGTGGCTTAGGCAAGAAGATGTATATCGAACGAGATGAAAAGTGTTCTCTATGATCAATTATGGAAGGAAGAACCCTTTAAATTTGCCTCGCTGCCCATTGCTCTTCCTGTAGGTATCTCTTAAGTTGACAGTACCTTCAATACATACTATAGGAAACTCCATATTCCTCCTTTAAAGCAAGGCTTGAACTAATTCAGCTCAAATCAGGTCAACCACCTAGAAAACGGTACTGAGAACTTTGCAGCTGGATTAATGCCAAGAGCTGTGAAATCCATAAACTCACCCATATCAACACACATTTCCTTCCTTCCCATGTGATACTTCTTGCTCTCGTTACACTGGCTGTCATCAGTTGTTTCATAAGTTCTGTTAAACTTGCTATCCAGTAGCTGTGGGTTGATTCAGAAAACCGCTTTTCTATCTCGGAAAGCAGTTTCATGCGTTGACAGTTTCATATGTTGGTCTGTGAATGCTTCAATGTGTGTCACTTCCTCAACCTGCTTATTCAAATAATTTTTTAGAGCTGTAGAGAATCAGTGTAGCTGTCATGAACTGGCAGGACAGCGGGGAGGAAGAAGAGGATCCCGGTGAGGGGTACAGCCATAACTGGAACCCATCAGGGCAAGCCAGGGGTGTGAAAGGAGAGATTGGTGTGGTAGAAGGTACACATGGGATGACAGAGAATGGTGAGGGGATAGAGTTCAATGTGCAGGGACCAGAAGAGCAGGGTCCTTCATCAGAGCTGTCTCCATGAACATGGCGGGCTTTGAGGGGTAAGGAGCAGTGGGAGGTATGCTCTGGGAGGATGAGGCAGGAAAAGGCCCACAGTCCAATTGGGGCTTGTTAGCTCAGGGAGGAGGTGTAGGCTCAGAAAAGGTGAAGGTCACAAGCTTCATCAAACCCAGATGCTGCAATCAGCATGCAAGGGATAAAAGGCAAAAGAGCTGAGGTGCTGTGTCTGCTCAACTACACACGTTAATGGAGCTGGCATGGTAGCTCCAGAACCTTTATGGGACTGTGATTTCAGTTTGACTCTGGACTGTGTTTCCTGACTGATGGACTTTGGAGTTAGCATACTGTATACACCAGCAGGGCTTGCTGTCAGGTAGGCTGGGGGTACAGAACAGTAGTAGAAACAGACATTTGAAACCAGAACTGGGCATAATGTGCACACACTTATTTCTGTTGATGTCTGTTGTTGTTGTTGTTTAGTCGTTTAGTCGTGTCCGACTCTTCGTGACCCCATGGACCAGAGCATGCCAGGCACTTCTGTCTTCCACTGCCTCCCGCAGTTTAGTCAAACTCATGCTGGTAGCTTCGAGAACACTATCCAACCATCTTGTCCTCTGTTGTTCCCAACATCAGGGTCTTTTCCAGGGAGTCTTCTCTTCTTATGAGGTGGCCAAAGTATTGGAGCCTCAGCTTCAGGATCTGTCCTTCCAGTGAGCACTCAGGGCTGATTTCCTTAAGAATGGATCGGTTTGATCTTCTTCCAGTCCATGGGACTCTCCAGCACCATAATCCAGCACCGTTGATGTCTACAGTTATCTAAATACACTTTTCACAATGGGGACCTCCTTCCAATGGTGGCATTTAAAAATGGTGTTTTCCTGGTGATTTGACGGATACACAGTGACTATAACCTAAATTAACCTCTGCCTAAACTCTGACCAGTTAATGCATTTATCTAATATGCCAGCAATGGAGTACAGATCAGCTGCCTGCTCCCAAGTTTATCATGGGTACACAGAGAACTGCCATATGCCAAGTAAAATTATTTGTCTTTCTAGCCCCATATTGTCTACTCAGATTGGCTAAGGATCTCCAGGGTCTCATGAAGACCTTAAAAACACAAAACAAAAAAACAAAAAAACAAAACAGCAAGCACAATCCTGGAGATTATATTTGGAAAATATTGCATGCAAATTATGTGCTCTACCACTAATCCCACCTTCAGACATATTATTAAAAGATTGTTAAAAATGACAATGAGACACTTCTGCTGTACCTGCATGGGGAGGATCTCAAAGAGATGCAACATGGATTGGTGCATTGACTGCACAATCCCAGTCCAAGATAGTTAATATGATGCCCTGCAGATGTTGCTGGACTCCAGTTCTTCAGGTTGCTGTCACTGTTGCTGCCTCCTGAAGATACCAGCACTAGAAGGCATTCCATCTTGAGTGAATCTATACTCACTGAGGACCACTGCCAGGTCTCATTCTCTTAGGCCAAGAATGTTATCACAAAGAGCTTGTGATAGACTCATCATTGACTGCAGTGGCTTGGGCTTATGGGAGCTCTGGATGGTCATGGTTTCCTCATCCCTAAGTTACATGATGAAAGCCGTCACAACTGATTCTATAAGAAGATTTAAAAGGGACAATGCACCTATTTTTGCTGCACATGTTGGCCAGAGAGAGAGAGAGAGTGGCAGGGAGGTATCTAATATTTTCACTGAAAGGGGAATGTGGGGGAAGACCTACCTTTCCCTCCCTCTCTCCTTTCAATTATTCGGGGGGGGGGGGTTTCCCAGCTTGGAATGAGCTGGTCTGGAGAAATGTGCTTCAGGTGATAGAATGCAGTTGGGTGGTATGACAGGGAAGGGTGCATCTCCTTTTTCATCCCTAATTAGAGATGCTTAAGGGGCACATTCTTTATGAATTTCAATATAAAGCAGCCTAATCTACACCTCTTGGGCTAACGAGGGGATCAATGGTTTTTACACTTCACGAATATTCCAAATCAGGTTTTTGTCCCAAAAGGTGTACCAAATGCATTTTAAAATTCATGTAGAGATTTTTTTTGGTGTTTTTTTAAGCACATTTTGAGAGAAAATGCATTTCTTTCATTAGAAAAGTACATCTTGAGAACAAAAAATACATTAAAGATTGAAATGTAAATTTTCATAGCCCCCCCCCAAAAAAAACGTGGATTTATGCAGAAGTAAAAATAGATTTATGAGTGAACACACGTAAAAGTGACACAGGTCAAAACAGAGTGTTCCATCCATCCTCACATGTAACCCTTTCATCAGATCCTACTCACCTGCTGTTTCTTATGCGAATGGAACCAACACATAAATTACTTTCATTTAAAAAATGACTGTTCCTGTCATGTCTAGTTTACCCTCATAATGGCAATATTAATCCATGTCACTGCAACATGCAATTTTGATTATGCGCTGTCAAGAGATCCAGGTGCTACATTTATGGTTGTCAAAGAATTCCAATGGAAACAGAAATGGGAGCGAACATTGCCAATGTTCGCTTATTCATCCCATATTTGGCTGGGATTCCAACCCAGTGAATACAGTCAGTATTCACTATTGATGATGTTGTTGTTTTCAGTTGCCAAACAGTATGTCATCGATGACCCTCTCCTATTTGCATCGCATTTCCTTTGCATCAAAATGAAACACCCTTGGCACTGAATAACAACATTAATTACATAAAGTTCCACCATAGCAGACAGCGAACTGAATAGCATGGGTTTTGCCAGAAGCCAAACTGCAGGAGAACAAGAATGGTGCTGCATGCTATGAACATGGGCTGGAACTGAAATCATTGCCTTCTTACCTCCTTGCTACTTTCTATTCTGTCACGGGCAGATTGTGTCTGCCTGGTAGCAAGATCCCCTGTACCACCCTCAGGGCCGTGAAGGCTGCTTGCAATTAAGAATAGGTGGAGGATAAAACCTCAGTGAATTGGCTAAAGCTGCTGTTAAGACTTATTTATGTAAATGAGTTTAAGAGGCACCTTTCAAATGAATTATTTGCCTGCACAGAAAGAATGGAAATTTTCTCCTCAGAGACTGTGCTGTTGGGTTTATGGATTCAGCCCAGGTACAGCTGAAGCCCAGATGGCTTCCTGAAGAGTTTATCTACTTAGGATACCAGCCAGGATTTCCTATGGATTTATACAGTCCTACATTCTTCAGGGGCTCCCAATTTTCTGTTTGCTTTATTGGAGCAAGATAAGTGTATCTTGTTAACGCATTTTTGCTCATGGCTCTGGAATACACACATATTGGTAAGTGTGCATTGAAAATCCACTTTGCACCCAAATAAGATAAAATTTCAAACATAAGCAAGTTTTAAATTTGCTTTCCATGAAGATTCTTGCCTAAGCAACTCAATTACGTGAATGTTCTTGGGAAATTAATGAAGACTGTGCTGGAGGAAAAGAGGTTTGAAAACAGCGAAAGAAAATTTTGCTTCAGAGAAGTTAAAAAGGGTTTGTAGAATCCTTCTTATTTCCCCCCAAATATGGCAAATGCTTTGAAACAAACACACGGCTGTACTGAGAAGGGCTACAGATTAGTTAGTGATGACCAGCTATAATGTGCCGAACTCACCAGAAACATGAATACAATGGTTAGAACTGACCTGTGCAATGGTGCTGGACTTCTTAGACTGGCACTGCTGCAGGTTACCTGAGTAGGACTGGGAAGTGGTGGTGGCAAGTTGGGCTGGTGTGGCCACACAGCCTTGACCTTGTTACCAACGTGACCTAACCCTACACAAGTAAGCCTCATGCAAAAGCTCTGCCTATCCCATTAACAGCTTCTGAGAGCAGAGCAGTGGTGCCATCAGGGAAGGATTTTGAGGCAGAGGTACAAGGCCACACTCACCACAATCTGCAGTAGGGCCATCAAATACATGGAAGCCAGTGGGTTGCATTTTGAAGTAAGTGCAGTGATGCACATTATTTATTACCATTCAAAGGGGAAGGAGCTGTAAGATCATTACTTCCCAGAGTCCAAAAAATTCAAGAAACCTTTTCAGTCTGCATACATACCGTATACAGTGGTACCTCGGATTACATACGGTTCAAGTTACATACGCTTCAGGTTACAGACTCCGCTAACCCAGAAAAAGTGCTTCAGGTTAAGAACTTTGCTTCAGGTTGAGAACAGAAATCGTGCTCCAGCGGCGCGGTGGCTGCAGGAGGCCCCATTAGCTAAAGTGGTGCTTCAGGTTAAGAACAGTTTCAGGTTAAGTACGGACCTCCGGAACGAATTAAGTACTTAACTCGAGGTACCACTGTATGTATATACCATATCTCCTGCCAACCTAGGAGTTCGAAAGCACATCAAAGTGCAAGTAGATAAATAGGTACCGCTCCGGCGGGAAGGTAAACAGCATTTCCATGCTCTGGTTCGCCAGAAGCAGCTTAGTCATGCTGGCCACATGACCCGGAAGCTGTACGACGGCTCCCTCAGCCAGTAAAGCGAGATGAGCGCCGCAACCCCAGAGTCAGCCACGACCGGACCTAATGGTCAGGGGTCCCTTTACCTTTACATACCATATACATACTGTGCAAATCAGACACACTGTGCACCAAAGAATCCCGGGAACTGTAGTTTCCCCCTCACAGAGCTACAATTCTCAGCACCCTTATCAAACTAAAATTCCCAGGATTCTTTGAGGGAATTGCTTTGAGGGAATGCCTTGTGGGAAGCAATTCACAAGCAAAATTAAGAAAGTCATCTTCATCAACAATGACAACACATCCCCTAACTGCACCACTACAGTTGTGTTCTGTTCAGTCTAACCTGCAGATTACCAGGGGATAGGTAATTGTGGCCAGGCTAACTGTCCAACAGATCTCCCACAGGAGTTGGGTGCCACAAAGTGCAGCTGGGTCAGATTACAAATAGAGTTGTTTCTTTTAGAGAGCTTCAAAACCTATCTCTCTGGCAGCATTTCCACTTTGAAACGCTTCCTTTCTTCTTCTCAGAGGTCTTATTCTTCATCTCTCCATCCTGCCCCCACCTACACTGCTGGGATGGCATGTGAGAATTTGTGAGTAACGCCAGAGGAATGGACGTTGCCTCTGGCACTCCGCGAGGACCGGCCCTCTTGTTCTCTATCTCGGCGCCTCACAGCTTCGTCACACATTTCCCCCAGAGGCTTGTTTCTTTCACTTCCATCTTTTCGCAGAGCCCCAGGCATAGTAAAGACAGGCCTGGAAGAGGGAGGGAAAACAAGCTGGTGGGAGGAATTGCAAGGAAAGAGTTTTGGGGCAGGCAAGAGGGGGATCTTGCTGCTTCTGATCAATCATGGAGCCCCTTGGGAAGTAACTGTTTAGGCTGAGAAATGAGTGATACCCAAAATGGCTGACGAATAATTCCTCTCCCTTGAGGTATTTTTCCTTCAGGGAGGATTTTTTTTAAAAAAAATTCCTTTTTAGTACTCATCAAGCTGTCAGTTGTTCAAAAGTGTGTGTGTTTATATAAATTATACAGAGAATATTGTGAAATAAGATAAACATCAAATTGTGTTTTTGTCAGTGTCTTGTTCCTTTTACCATGCTATTCCCAATTGTGCATACTTTCAATTCTGCATTTCCCCCCTCTTCCTCCATGCCTGACAACTGTACAAGTCAAAATGGAGGCCACCTCCCTTCGGTCTTCTTTGCTGCAGGATGCAGAAAGAAGTTCAGGGAGACAAGGAGTGTGTGTTGAACAGGGGTCACCACTTCTCCTGTAGATAAAAAAGAAAAAAGGAAGTGAAAAAGGTCTGTGCTTATTTCCAGAGGTTAATTCATTTAAATGCATGGAAATCTAAATTGCCCATTGTGCAGTGTTAATTTTCAGTCAGGGGAAGGAGAAGGGGGGGGCAGATGTCAGGAGGCCATAAAGCAACCCGTCCCCATCTAATTTTGGCTTCTATTAAATTGGTCAGGTTGCAGCTTTTATGAGGAACTGAAAGAAAACTTTCAATACTTATTTGTGATTTGTTGGCACACCTATTTCTCCAGCTGTAGTATATCCAAACAACAATTAGGAGGAAAACACCCTGAAGGAATATTCTTTGTGCCATCATCAGTGAAAGCTGGTCCATGAGGCTGAACAGGGCATTGTCCAACCTGAGTCTGCCCTCAACAAAATCCAAGAGGTGGCACTGGCAGTCAGCATCCTCCTTTTTAGTTTCAGTGTTGCCTTTGTAGAACTCATTAAAGAAGAAGATAAGTTTAGTTGCCTCCATCTGCCGTTGGCTCTGAATCCGCCTGTCATTGTCTTCGTCTCCACCTAATATTGGCCTTCGTGCTCTCTGCCCCACCAGTTCCAATGTACACCATCCACACTGGTCATCATCATATGTGCTTATTTGACAGTGAGGGACAGATTTTTTTACCAGAAGGGTGTTCCCCCACTACAAAAATTTGGGCCAAATTTGACCCAGCACCAAAAACTGGACTTGCCTATTTCATTCCCTTGCTCTGCACTAATGTACCAGTGAACTTGCTATAGCTTCTTGCTTAGTCTGATTCCTGATTTCAAGCTTTGCCTTTCACACTCCCCCTTCTGAGCCTGTCATGAAAACAGGCAGTGTGGTCAAATGAGCAGAGACGCCTGAAGAAGCTGGGCTTTCTCACAAAAAGAGAGTTTGACCTTAGCGAGATGCTGTTTGGGACCCAGATACAGTGCTTCCTCTTTCCATGGATGCCAAGCAACTGTTAGATCTTCTTTTGAAGGCAATAGCTGTGACAGTAACAAGCACTCCTAAGAGCAAGACTCTTTATATTTTCATTTGTTTTCATACATTAACACACTTTCCTTCCTTTTTCTTCTGTCTCCCTTTTTATTATGTCTGAGAGTGACTGAAGTGTTCCTAGCTCTTCCCTTGTATCTTCTACAATGGAGAACATAATGCCTCTGCTTTGATGTCTGGGCTGTTAAGCAGCACACGAAACCTTCCCTCTTTTCCTTTTCCAGTTTAATTAGAGAAAACTATCCCAACAACCTGATAGCATGAAATGGCCTCTTCCCCTACTTTTATCTGGGCCAGGCGGGGGTCATCAGCAGCCCTACAGTAATTGAGCCCTGGCATGTGTTTATTTAAGCTCAGGGTCCCTCCAGGCAGTGATTAGAGCTGGAAGTTAAAAAGGATGAAAGTAATGTACTGTGGGGAAGGCAAGGGCAGTAGACCAGGTTCCCTATATTTATGGCAGGTCTAGTCAATGGCTGACATCACCATTATGTTGTCTGCTAACCACACAATAGGACTTCCCTTTATTAGAACCTAGCAGTACTAGTGCATTTGATGAGAACGAGGCATGGGTCCATTGTCCCAACACTAGCATTGCTACTGCTTACCTGTGAGTGTCACATATGGCAGAGTGAGGTCTGACTACAAAGCTGGCAAAGACCAGTTAAGGGGGAACCTTAAACTGGGGGGGGGCACTAAAGAAGTTACAAGGAGGGTTCTGATAGGTACAGTGAAAATAGGTTGAATAAGGTTGCATTTAAAGGACTAGTTGGATGAAGGGGCAAGGAGGTGCTGGGATGGCAGAAAGGTGATTGGGCAAGAGCAGTGGTTCCCAATTAGCTAATTACTGAGAACCCCCTTTTTTAAAAAAAGACAAGCCACGGACCTCCTACTTTTGAAAATTTTGATAACTCTATGGTGGTTACTGCTGCAAAGCATTTTTTTGAACAAAATGTGGGGTAGCCCCTGATAAGCAAAGGAATTTAGGTATACTAAAAAAATCAGACTAGGGCTGAGCAATATCTGGTGTTCAACACCGTGATATATCAGCAGCTAAACATTGTGATATTCCAAAATATCATGATGTCTGTAATTGGAGATCAGGCATGGGAATGAGGGAAGGAGCAGTCAGAGATTGGAAGTCAGAGAGGAAGCGGAATCACCTCAGTGCCAGGGGATGGTAGTGCCCCAGTGCCTTGAAGTGAGAGCAATCAGCTGCCCTGTTCTCTCAGCCTCACTCACGTCACAGAGTGTTTGTTGTGGGGGTGGAAGGGGAAAGGAGATTGTTAGCCACTTTGAGACTCCTTAGGGTAGTGATAAAGTGGGATATCAAAGCCAAACTCCTCTTCTTCTCCATCAGCATGAGGGAAAGACAGCGCCTCACAATTGGCTGCCCTGTTTTCCCTTAGCATGAGGGAAGGCAGCTCAGACCAGTGCCGTTATTGGCTGAGATCAATGTGTAAAATCGGCTGCCTTTTTCTCTCTCACATGAGGAGCGATATATTGCTGCGTATTGTTGGGTCAAAATTGTTATTGCAGTGGGATTTCAAAACCGATTTTGGCCAATATATTGAAAAAATCACACAGTGCTAAAACAGACCATAAAATTTGTGATATTACCATGCAAAAATGACAAAAAAAATATAGTGTGGGGGGGAGGCAAGGGATGGGGCCACAGACCCCTGGGTGCATTCCGTGGACCCCCAGGTCTCCCCATACCCCTAATTGGGAACTACTGGGCTAGAGGATGAGCAGCTAAGATGACATATTTTTGCCTATATAGTATGTGTTGTGTGAGCCTCCACACTTGAACCCCCAAGCAGAATTTCCTTGACATTTGGAAGGACAAGGTCTCACAGCTGTAACAGTGGGAGTCCCCCTACCCATTGGGTCCTCCCACCAGTCCATCTTCATGACCTTGAGCTCATCACCAGCCCTCCCATGTCTAGGTAAGACACAGTGACCCTGGTGGAGGGGTGGAAGCTCTGTACCACCAAACACGCTGCTATGGGCAGCTAGCTTCCTTCTCTCCCTGATTGGCTGCACTCTTCCTACATGTGTTTTCTTTTCCCTCTCCTCCTCCTCCTCCTCCTCCTCCTCCCTTCTGGACAGCTACTTGCATCCATCCAGCAAGGGGGGGGGGTGGTTCTTACAGAGCCCTTGCACTCTTTCCCCCTGGCTCATGAAACTGGGGCCATAATAGAGGATTTGCTGAGATGTGCTTCGCTTCCTCTGATGTTTACCCCTAGGTCTTGATAGTCGATGAGCTTGCCAGGATGCAAGGGCCTGTCTAAGAGAAGCAGATGGACATCTCTACAGGGAACAGCTGACTGTATCCTAGCCACTGCGGGTGGAGTAGGGATGAGCCTCTCTCCTTGACCCCATCAACTGTCTTTGTCAGAGAGCACACTGTGAAACACATGAAGAAAAAGTAAGCAATGAACAGTATTCAGAACCCTGAAGGCAGTCCCTGGAGTTGGATTCACAGTGGGTGTTGTGATGGAATAAAAGCACATAGGGAAGAGTGTGTGGTGTCACCTGAATGCTCAGTCAGCAGTCATGCCTCAACCTACCATCCAGTGGGAGAGAGAAAGAGATAGAGTACAGAAACCTCTCCATCTCCCAGGTTTTACTTTTGAACTGTCTCTGGGAGCCTATGGCTCTGAAAAGGAGACCAGTCAAGAATTTACATGATAAAGATGATTTCTGCAGGAAAGTAAAAGAGAATATTTTTAAAAGTACTATATATTAATGCTCCTAGGACTCATGTCACCGAAAACTGACAGGGCTTCTCACTGGTGTTAAGTCCCAAGTGAAAGGATCATTGTCATAGCAGAGAAAAGAAGGGAAGAAGAGAGGAAGTTGAACGCCAGCATTCTAACATGTGACTTACCCATGTGAGGGGATAGTGGAAGACTGTTAGCTTCTCTAGTGACACAGTTCTGTAATATCTTAGTATGAAAAATTGTGTTTTGGCATCACACCTCCCATTTTTCCATCTACCATGTGCCTTCTAGGAAGTGAGATAATGGAAGAAGACAGAATTTTTGGCAGAGGTAGCAGCAGATTGTGAACTGTCTTTTCTGCAAGCAAATTAGCAGTAAAGATCTCCAGACTTCTGTTCAGAAATTATTCCTTAAAAGCATAATGATAGCACGACACTAGTCAATGAAGCTGTGTTAAGATTTTTTTTATTTTTTTTGTCCATGGTTTATCCCATTAGCATTTTTGTCCAGTTTGCATAATTTATATTGATTTTCGGACCCCAATTTCCCTTCCCTTCTAATTAGTCTCGAGCTCCCAGGTACAGAAGGTCACGCCAGTGTTCAATGTTAGACCATTAAACGAGCTTCTTAGCAATTATTTCCAACCTCACCTCCAGGACATACTTAATGTAATTCCCCTAAATAGTTGGCTTCAATCTTTTTGGAATTATACAGCACAGATCTACTACTCAGTTAATAATTACATTGATTTTTAATTTTTTAAGATTCAAAAGAATTATATTGTCAGTATAAATGCACTTGACTTTGGGATGCCTTTAGATAGCAAGATTTACAGATACTATGGCATGCAATTTAATTCAAGCAAAGGGGGATATGAAGCTCACGGATATGGAGTCAGAAGATCTTGCTCAGTGCTGTTTCCTTTGACTCTCAGTGACTCTCCAGAGTCTCCAACCACAGTCTTCCCAGGCCCTTCTGTCTTACCTGGAGATGCCAAGGATGGAACCTGAGACTTTAAGATCCTAAGAATGTAAGAAAAGACCAGCTGGAACAGACAACATCTCCACCTATTCCAGCATCTTGTTTTCCCACAGTGACCAATCCACCATGAATTTATTTAATTGTTTTTTTAATGACATATAGAACTTAAGAACATGAGAAGAGTCTCACTGGATCAGACCAAAGCCACATCTAGTCCAGAATCCTGTTCCCACAGTTGCCACCCAGATGTCTATGGGAAGCCCAGAAGCAGAACGTGAGGGCAACAACACTCTCCTGCTCACGTTCCCTAGAAATTAGCATTCAGAGGCATTTTGCTAGCAGCCATCACTACTTCTTGTGCTAGCAAACTCCATGATTTAACTATGCACTGTGCAGAGAAGTACCTCCTTTTGTCTGGCCTATATCAATATTCAGGTTCATTGGTGTCAATGAATTCTAGCATAGGAGCCAACTCCCAGGGGCCAAGGTCCCTTTGCCACTCCCCCAAGAAAATATTTGAGGGGGTTGCAGCCCTCTAAAGTTGATTGCCATTCACATGGTGTGTGTGTGCTATGTCATGTGATTGGTTTTGCGGGGCAGCAGTTGCCTCCCCCCAATATCTTATTCAAGTTGGCACCCCTGAATTTTAGTGTTATGACAGAAGGAGAAAAGACTATCTCTAACCACTTTCCCCACAACATGTCATATCTCTCCCCTCCCCACCCCTAAACTAAAATGCCCTGGACACTGAGTGGTAGCCAGAGTAGACCATAGAAATTAATGAACATGCCTAATTTAGGTCCATGGCCTTTAATGTGTCTACTCAGGAGATGGCTTTGCCTCACCCTCCAGCTTTCAGCAGGCCATGATGGTTCTGGAACTTTGGGTTGACATATAGAAGATGATTGGGAGCAGCATGGATATGCACTGACATTATCGGCATTAGAGATCCTTTTGAAGTTAATGTGTTTTTTTAACCTTTATGGTCACTTACATTTTGATGCGTGTTAAATGAACTGTTAATTACTTACTTTTTAGTGTTATGTAGTAGGGATATTATACATTTTCTTATGCATCGTACTGTATTTAGACTATATTTGGGTGTGGTTGTGTGTGTGACCTGCTTTGAGTAAAGGAAGGTTTCCGAAAAATGCTGTATATAAATCAACTGAGTAGGACTAGTAAACAATTGAAACCCAAAGCAAATAAGAGTTCTGCCCTGGGAGGCTTAGAGCCTTAATTTTGGCAGTAAGGGGGGAGGGGAGGCAGAGGGTCTCAGATTTATATTTTTATCTTTGACCTTTCACCTTCCATTAAATTGCCTCCCTAAGACCAAGCTGATACATGCTGACTGCCCAACCAATAGCTCAACTGCAAAATGACAAAGATACAGCTTTGTCCCTTAGGCAGACAAGCACTGTCTTCTTCACCTGCACCGCATCAGACACGGCTGGAACTATGCAGTGATTTAGCAGTCGTCATCTTCTTTACATTTCTCTATTTTCATTCCATATTTATATGTAAAGGATCTGTGTGGCTTTCACTAGCATCCTAGCCTGATGTATTGAAATGAGAAAATATGCCAATACAAACAGATGGGTTGAACGTTGCAATACTTAGCAATAAATTCAGTATCTTCATGCTAGTTTCATTTGAATTTTGTCTTCAAATAACTAGTACTCCACTCTCATTTACACAACCATATTTTGACAGAAGCTATAAGACTGTTGATATACCACTGATGTTCATTAGCTGCCTTCACAAGGATGGTAGTTTCCTTCTGGTTTCTCTATGGATATTGTTATATATAATTGTGGGCTCCTCCAGATGAACTGTTTATTCAGCATCCATTTTGAGTTGCTTGCACAAAACTTGCACAGTGTGTTGACTATGCCTGCTCTTCACTGACCATTCATTCTGATTTGTTTATGGTGTGATTATATCACAATAAGCATTCATCCTAATTTGCTTTTGGGTTCTTTACATGTCTTCACATTCATCCAATCTTTTTCAGTGCATTTCCTCATAATATTCCTAACCACAAAAATGTGTTTTAGGTAGATCTGTTGCTTAATCAAAAACAACATTAATACATGAAGAAAACTTTACCACCCATTTCAAACACTACCAGATGGTTCTGCTTAAGGGAACATAGCCATGTGACTTTCTGCTTTGAGTTCAGTATTCTATTATTCAATTATTCTAACTTTGTCACTGTTATATATAGTAAGGTTTCTACTGAGTTATGCCTAAAAGGAAATTTAGTTTAAATTTAAGTTCAGTCTGATTAAATTTTGCATCCTGCTAAGGTCAAAGTGCTCACTGAGTTCTGGAATGTGATGGGGGGGATAGAATATGCTGGAGTATGCAAGACTTCTGTAGGAGTTCTGTCTACTTGTGCTCTCAACTAGGCATGGGTGAATATGTTAATTGCAGTTTCTCATTTTTCCTCATTTTTCCTGTTCTCCACATTTTCTGTTCTCCTCATTTCAACATCAGTTTGCAAGTCTTAAAAAAAGTAATTCTGAAAATTCACAAGCATTTTCATGTGAATTTCTATAATATTCACATGTTTGTATTCATATACAGTGGTACCTCGGGTTACATATGCTTCAGGTTACAGACGCTTCAGGTTACAGACTCTGCTAACCCAGAAATAGTACCTTGGGTTAAGAACTTTGCTTCAGGATGAGAACAGAAATCGTGCTCTGGTAGCGCGGCAGCAGCAGGAGGCCCCATTAGCTAAAGTGGTGCTTTAGGTTAAGAACAGTTTCAGGTTAAGAACGGACCTCCGGAATGAATTAAGTACTTACCCCGAGGTACCACTGTATTATTATACAAAATACTACTATTATGATTGTGATGACATTCCCAATATAATGCATTTTGTATGTTATTTCCACTAATATATGCACTTAAATGCACACTTTAACCTTCTTTGGTCATTATTGTACACATTACTTGGCTGGATTGCTGCACTGCATTTCAGCAAAGAGTAAGTTTCAAAGGATGGCTGTGTTTTGGTTTGCATATTATTTTGGAAAATGAGAGTTAAGTAGGTTTGGTTTAAAATGTGACCCGCCAGTCAGAGTAGGTGATGCTGAGCTGGATAGCTTCAGAATGCCAGTTTCACATTTTCCTGCATCCCCTCTTAATTCTTATCACCTCTAGTTACATCTAATGGGCTCCTCTAACCCTTTGGTAATAAACAGCAGCATTTAGAGGGGTGCTTTTTTCTGTAGAATTTCCTCTCTGTGGGAGGGCTTTTTCAAGCTGAAAATACCCCAAACCAATTTCTGCTGCAAATACGATGCTAGCGTGCACACATACACATAAGGGTTCCATTGTATTCCTTGGCTGCCTTCAGCATTTGTGCTTATTAAAAAAAGAAAGAAACTAAAGAACAAGGATAAAACAAAAATTAACAGCAATTTGTTCTTCTTCCCTCTGCCTCTGTGTTTAAGGGTCACTGGAAACTTGTGCAAAGCAGCCTTTCATCTTCAAGGCTGCCTCCAAGGTTTGATTTTGCTCTCCCTGGGAGATAGGAATGCAGCATCCCACCCTAGTATTGACTGCTGGATGAGAAAGATGTTTCCCTGCTTGCTTCTATTGTTCGAGACTGTCACAGTAAAACAATCCACACAGCAGACTGAAGCTTCTGGGCTGCTGCTGATAAAGTCCTTTCCCCCTCTCCTTGCACCATGCACTTGGCTGAGACATGAGAGCAATGGCTCTATTTCATGACCCTTATTGAACTACCAAAGGAGGGTTTTCTCAGGGCATGGCTGTTCTACCAAGTCAAATCAGATGGCCACATACCTCTCATGATTGTGGGTCCACGGGGACTGTCATAAAACAGACATTTGATCCACTCCAACAAGAAGCAACCTGGATGGTATTGAAGTAAACAAAATATCCTCTCTCTCTCTCTCTCTCTCTCTCTCTCTCTCTCTCCCTCTCTCTCTCACCTCACAGGGTTGTTGTGAAGATGAAGTGGGCAAAAAATAAGCATGCTGCCTCAATCTCCTTGGAGGAGAGGTGGTGAATTAAAAAGGAGCTCAAGTTGGTGGATGTGGCTCTCCTCCTCCTCCTCTCCCATTTCACCTTCACAACAACCCTGTGAGGTAGGTTAGGTTGAGAGGTGGTGACTGGCCCAAGATCACCCAGTGAGCTTCATGGCTGAGTGGGGATCTGCACCCTGCCCTGCCAGGTCCAACACTCTTAACCATTGTACAACATTGGCTCTCTAATTAGAATAAAATAGAATAGGTGGTGTAGCAGTGAGCCCAGGCTCTTTTCTATTCCAACAGCTAGCCCTGTCTAACCTCAAGGGATATCAAATAATAATAATAATAATAATAATAATAATAATAATAATAATAATATATTATTTATACACCGCCCATCTGGCTGGGCTTCCCAAGCCACTCTGGGTGTCTTCCAACAAAATATTAAAATACATCATGCATCAATAATAATGCATCAAACATTAAAAGCTTCCCTAAACAGAGCTGCCTTCAGATGTCTTCTAAAAGTCTGGTAGTTGTTGTTCCCTTTGACATCTGGTGGGAGGGTGTTCCACAGGGCGGACGCCACTACCGAGAAGGCCCTCTGCCTGGAACTGCCAGAAGGCCCTCGGCGCTGGACCTCAGTGTCCAGGTAGAATGATGGGGGTGGAGGCACTCCTTCAGATATACTGGATATATACTTCAGATATTCAGATATATAAATTACCACTTACTAAGACAGTGTTGACTAGTGTCCCCCCAAAAAGGGAATGTCTCCACATTAGGAACTGCCACAACCTGGATTGAACTCCACACCATCAGCTGATGGTGGATATTTCTGCAAGATCAGGTGATTCAGTTGCATCCTTACCTGCCCCACACCTCATCTCATATATCACCTCATCACATATGGGGCTGATGGGCATGGTTTGAGGGAAATGGCCTGATAAGCCAAATGAGGATGCCTGGTGGGTCAAATTTTGCAATCCTACCTGCCCCACACATCTGGGATACCCCTGCTTGAACAAGGCATCTGAGATATATGGAGCGTTTTGCTTAGACTAGGAGAAACTTTGTTCAAATAGCTTCTGGGCATCCCTAATCTGAGCCTGCTGTTGATTCCAAATTTGAGATGGATGAAAGTTAACACTGAATTCTACCTTTGGTTAAACAACAACAACAACCCTATGGTTGTCTTCCCTCCCCAAAGACTGAAGGGAAAAGAAAACACCATGAAAAGGAGTTCTGCATTTCCTGGTAGTTTGTGGACAGACAAAATTCAGCATTCAGGAAGAATTTGCTTTCTCTCTTTCCTTCCTGGAACAGCCACCCAGATCACAGTATCTCGTGACAGACCAGCATGGGAGAAGAGATGGAAAGATGGGTCTATTTCAATAGTTTCAGTTTCTCATTTTTCTAATCTTAGTTCTCCTCATTTTTCTGCAATTTGCGGCTGAATGGGGATTTGAAGCCAGGTCTCTCCCATTTTAACCTCATAATCTAACCACTAACCCATAATAATTATATTGTGTATCTTCCACTCGCACCCCCACGCAGCATCCCTCCCTCTCATTCCCTGACATCACCCCCTAGTCACACGCACACGTAATCTCCAATAAATCTCTGGAGCAACATCTCTGTCTTCTTTGTTTGTACAGCATCTCGAACAATTATTCACCGACACTGATTGGGGTCACTGCCTTCTACTGGAGCACACAAACACCACCACTAATGATTAATAACGAAAGACAGCAGGAGCGTGTCATCCTTGTATCAGCGGGCTGCCATGCACACAGCACAGAAGGAGCACTGCACTTAAACTCTGCTTTGACCCTGAATGCAAACTTCCTTTCTATTGGATACATAAAAAAGAAAAGCCTCAAAGACAAGCAAATATCCATTGCCGAATGCAAAACTGCTAAGGCTGCAATTGCAGATTCGCTTACCTGGGAATGAAACCCGCTGAACTCCATGGGATTTACTTCTGACTAGACAACTGCAGGATTGTGCAGTAAGGGTATAAAATTCAAAGTGCGTGCTGATCCAAAAACAGAACTGCAACATTAATGCCACATTGGTTCTATTTAGAAGATGGACAAACCGCCTTTTACTGCATTTGCTCTCGTAAGGTGAATTCTGCGTGCAATATTCAACCACTCTCTGCAACTAACATCAAACATATTACAAAATCATCATACTATGCTGACAAATAAAATTTATATACCCAGCAATTATAAAACACCTAATCAAACCAGCACGATACCATTTAAAGCAAGCGGAGCCCTTTAGAAAGTTAAAATCCTGTTGCTGGGGTTGGGAACCTTTTCTAGCCAAAGGGCTATTATGAGGAGCTGGAGTCAGGCCTAGGTCTGCAATAAAACAACAAAGCACCTGATGCCAGTGAAGTTAAAATTCAAAGAAACAAACCAGTGAGCCTAGTGATCACAGCAAGCTTTTCCAGTAGGTCTTTCCCAAATGAAGCAGTTGTGAGGACTGAAGGTCCCCGCTTTCCCACCTTTCTCTATGGCTCCTTCCTCAGTTCCTTTCCCAGCAGCCTAAGGTTCCCTCATCTTGCCTCTCATTGCTCTGCCTCCTACATTTCTCTGCATGTCCTGGGAGACTGGGGAGAGGGAAGCTGGTCACAGCAGGAGGGGGAGACTCCCTAGATTCTTCAGTAGCCAGCCTCATCTCTGTCTTCTGGCCCCACTCTTCTCCTGCCTCTCAATCTGGACTGCCCTCTGACACAACCTCTTCCTGCTCACTAAACTCTGTTACCTCTTCAGCTTCCAACACCACCTCCTCCCAGTCTGCTCCCTCTGACCACTCATTGTCATCCCACCACCAATCCCCTGGCTCTGAGTCTTCTTTTTTGGGGGGGTTCCCTTGGGCGTTCCTCAGCTGGTGCCTCCCACAACTCTTTTTCCCCTCCACCTCTCTGACCTTGAATCCCCCATGCCTCCACCAAATCCACTCTGGTGGGATGGGAGAACCCCCCAAAACAGCATATAGTGGGAGGAAAGTGGGGATAGTTCTGTCGGGCAATCAGAAATGCTTGCACTGACAGAACAATCAAAATAGGATGACATCAAATTCCTCCCCCTCTCTCTTGTGCCACCGATCACACTGGCAGACATACAAGAAGGGCCTCAGAGGTTGATCTTGTGGTAGTTTATGGCCTTGCTCTTCTAAATGAAAGATGTGGACAACATGAACTCCATTTACAGCGGTACCTCGGGTTACAGATGCTTCAGGTTACAGATGCTTCAGGTTACAGACTCTGCTAACCCAAAAATAGTACCTCGGGTTAAGAACTTTGCTTCAGGATGAGAACAGAAATCATGCAGCGGCAGCAGGAGGCCCCATTCGCAAAAGTGGTACCTCAGGTTAAGAACAGTTTCAGGTTAAGAACAGACCTCCAGAGCGAATTAAGTTCTTAACCCAAGGTACCACTGTATTTCCTATGAGCCTCACCCTTGGAAGCCGGCTTGTATCTGTTACAGGAGCTTAAATGGACTGGTAACTACAACACTATGTTACAATTCAGGAGTGCTGGGATGTGATGTTGGCCTATGTGAAGTCTAAGCAGGCACATAGGTACCGTTTGACAAAGTGCTGTAAACCTTTTACCTGTCATCCCATTTTGAACCAAATCTTTTTCTTAAATGAACTTTTGGCTCAGCTTTAATTAACACACGTTTTCTTTATTTACCTTGATAGTGGGTAAGGGAAAGTTCTTGCTGAGACCTCCTTAATTAAATGCCTGTCCCAAAGTCTATTAATTAGAACTAGAAGCTCTACATTGATATCAATGGACTCTAAATCATGGTCCAAATTCTCACCTGTAATCCAGCCATTAAAACTGAGATTCTTAAAGAATGTCATCATGCAAGATGGGTTTTTTTTTTTTAAACTTCAGACCTACACCTGCAAGATCCCCAAATGGTTGTTCGGATAATGAATTCTAGTAAGCAAACTGATCTGAAGGAGCTGCTGACAGCTGAGCCTTCTGTTTCCCACAGGTCACTTGGACCTATTTAAAATGGAAGGAATTAGTTCAATATGATGACTGCTGGACTGGTTTGCTGTTTAATAAGTACTGCATGCATATAATAGTGTATAATATAATAGCGTATAATAATGTGTATAATATAATAGCACCTGAGCTTTGGCTCAGTCATTTTCAGATGTTTGAAGGATGGAGCCTCCATTCTTCAGAAGCTTAAGTGACCTGGTGACTGTACCACTAGACAATATCTCAATGTGAAATAAGGTCCCTGCAACTGGAAGACTAAAACTTGAGATTAGTAAGTTTGAAAACCACTGCTCTTTTTCCTGGTTCCAGTTTGCTTCTCTGGCAAGTCTCTGAATGCTGGTCTTCTCTTGTCTGTCTAGTGCTTCTTCTTTTCGCATTGCAACCCAATCATACCCATCTTTACTCATAGGACCATAGGAAGGAAGCTGCCTTTCATTAGCTCAAACTATTTAGCTCAGTATTGTTGACTCTGATTGGCAGCAGCTTTCCAAAGTCTCATGTAAAGGCCTTTCCCATTACCTGCTTGGTGACCCTTTTTGGCAGCACTTGCTAGAGTTGGAGCCTGGAGTCTCCTGCATTCAAAGAATGAATCTCAACAGCCCCAGCAAGCTTGGACAATGGCCATGGATGATGGGAACCATAGTTCTTCAAGGGCCAAAGATTCCCCATGCCTGTAGAGCAGCCCTCATTCTGCTTAGACTGTTTTCCTTGGGGATAATTGGCTTTGAGGGACACAGGTGGTGCTGTGGTCTAAACGACTGAGCCTAGGGCTTGCCAATCAGAAGGTCGGTGGTTCGAATCCCCACAATGGGGTGAGTTCCCATTGCTCGGTCCCAGCTCCTGCCAACCTAGCAGTTTGAAAGCATGTTAAAATGCAAGTAGATAAATAGGTACCACTCCAGTGGGAAGGTAAACAGCATTTCCGTGCGCTGCTCTGGTTTCGCCAGAAGCGGCTTAGTCATGCTGGCCATATGACCCGGAAAAGCTGTCTGCGGACAAACGTCGGCTCCCTCGGCCAGTAAAGCGAGATGAGCACTGCAATCCCAGAGTTGTTTGCAACTGGACTTAACTGTCAGGGGTCCTTTACCTTTACTCTTTTTTAAAAATTGGCTTTGAGGCCACAAATGTGTGCAGAATTTGCAGGATTCCTTAGCATGCTTCCTGATTTTCTGAGCCAGTTTATCCATCTCTCTCTCTCTCTCTCTCTCTCTCTCTCATATCTGTTTCTAGTTTCCCTCACCCCTACCTACTTCCCTATATCTGTGTAGGTTTTCTCCCTGTCCCTCCCCAACCTTCAATTAGCACAAGTCAGAACTGATCACTTGAAGATGGCAGCCACCCTTGCTTTAGCTCCACCCATTCCCTTCCTGCTTTGTTTCTCTCTCCTCAGGCTCCTCCCACCATGTGTCTCATTGCATGGCTTTTTTTCAATGTGACTTCACAATGTAGTAGCTACTTGCACTCACATGACTCAGAACAAGACAGGATTCCGAGAGGGTGATCTATAGAGATGGGTACGGTGTTGTTGTTGTTGTTACTGGGCTGCATGAAATTAGACCAGGTTCACTCCTTCTCCCCCTGTCCCTGACTTAGATACTACTTTGTATGGAGTCTGGTGTCTGGCTGTTGCTGCTCTATAATTGGAGCTGCATCTTCTGGCATGATCCCGACCTTCTGGCTTGGCTGATTCATTTTTTTTTTTTTTTATAAATATTTATTAAAGTTTTTAAATACAAATGCACCAATGATAAACAATCTTACTTCTATCACAACGTAGTTTCATCACTTCTTTGGACTCCCTCACGTCTCCGACTCCCATTTACATCATTAAAAGGTTTTTCCAAGCAAATTATCAACTTGTTTACAATCTTATATTCTCTCATTTAAGTATAATCTAGCAATTCTCCATAAAATTTATGTTTTCTTTAATCTCACTTATCATCAAATTCAAAATCTAATTTAGTGGTGGCCAATTTTTTATAATCTAGCATCCTTCTTAACATTCAACCAAATTACAATGTTTTTGTAAATACATCTTAAACTTCTTCCAGTCTTCCTCAATCCTCTCTTCTCCCAGGTCTCGGATTCTGCCAGTCATCTCGGCCAGTTGCATATAGTCCATCAGCTGCATCTGCCACTCTTCCAGTGTGGGTAGATCTTGAGTTTTCCAGTTTTTTGCGATGAGTATCCTTGCTGCCGTTGTTGCATACATAAAAAATGTTCGGTCCTTCTTTAGCACCTTCTGGCCGACAATACCCAAAAGGAAGGCCTCTGGTTTCTTAGTGAAGGTATACTTAAATACCTTTTTCAGCTCATTATATATCATTTCCCAGAAGGCCTTCACCTTAGGGCATGTTCACCAGAGGTGAAAGAATGTTCCTTCATTTTCTTTACATTTCCAACATTTATTATCAGACGAATGGTATATTTTGGCAAGTTTAACTGGGGTCATGTACCATCTATATATCATTTTCATTACATTTTCCTTCAGAGCATTACATGCAGTAAAGTTCAGCCCAGTGGTCCATAACCTTTCCCAGTCCTCGAACATAATGTTATGCCCAATGTCCTGTGCCCACTTTATCATAGCCGATTTAACCATTTCGTCTTGTGTGTTCCATTTTAACAGCAAGTTATACATTCTAGATAGTACCTTAGTCTTTGGTTCTAACAATTCTGTTTCTAACTTCGATTTCTCCACCTGGAACCCTAACTTTTTGTCATTTTTAAAAACTTCTTTAATCTGAGCATAATGTAACCAGTCTCGCACTTTGTCCTTCATTTTCTCCAAACTCTGCAATTTCCAATTGTCTCCATCTTTTTCTAATATTTCCCAATATTTTGGCCATTTGGCCTCCATATTGGGTCTTTTTCGGGCCTTAGCTTCCAGAGGTGAAAGCCACCTTGGAGTTTTATTTTCCAATAAGTCTTTGTATTTTGTCCAGACATTAAACACTGCTTTCCTGACAATATGGTTCTTAAAGGCCTTATTGATCTTAATCTTGTCATACCATAAGTATGCATGCCAACCAAAAGCATTGTTAAAAACTTCCAGGTCCAGTACGTCAGTGTCTTCGAGAAGTAGCCAGTCTTTTAGCCAGCAGAAAGCTGCGGCTTCATAGTACAACTTTAAGTCTGGCAGGGCAAAGCCCCCTCTTTCTTTCGCGTCTGTTAATATCTTAAACTTAATTCTGGGCTTTTTGCCCTGCCAGACAAATCTAGATATATCTTTCTGCCACTTCCGGAAGCACTCCGTCTTGTCCACAATCTGTAGTGTTTGAAACAAAAACAACATTTTTGGCAATACATTCATCTTAATAGCAGCAATTCGGCCTAACAAAGAAAGCTTCAGTTTTGTCCAACTGTCCAAGTCTCTCTTAATTTCAGACCAACATTTTTCATAATTATCCTTAAATAGACTCAGATTTTTTGCTGTTATGTTTACCCCTAGGTACTTTACTTTTTTAACAACAGTTAGTTCTGTTTCTCTCTGAAACCGTTCTGACTCTGTATCTGTCAAATTTTTTCCCAACACCTTGGTTTTCTGTTTGTTTAATTTAAATCCCGCCACCCGACCAAAGTCCTGAATCAATTGTAATACTCTATTCGTACTAGATTCTGGCTTCTGCAGGGTCAAAACTAGGTCATCTGCAAAAGCTTTAAGTTTGTATTGTTTCGCTCCGACCTGAATCCCTTCCACCAACCGCTCCCCTCTGATCATGTTCAAGAGCACCTCCAGAACCGAAATAAATAACAGAGGGGAAATCGGGCAGCCTTGTCGTGTTCCTTTTTCAATTTTGAACTCTTCTGTAACCACATTGTTAACTATCAATTTGGCCTTTTGTTCTGAATATATTGCATCAATCCCATTCTCAAACCCTCGTCCCACTCCCATTTCTTTTAAATTTCCCTTCATAAATTTCCAAGAAATATTATCAAAGGCCTTCTCCGCATCTATAAAAATTAGCACTGCTTTTGTGTTTATATCTGTTTGTAAAAGTTCCAGAATATCAATAATGTTCCTTGTATTAGCAAACATGTGTCTACCTGGGAGAAAGCCTGCTTGGTCTTTATGGATTACCTCGTTCAAAACTCTTTTAAATCTGCTTGCCCTGGCTTGGCTGATTCAGGGCCTCTCTAGAAAACCTATTTATTGAGCATTCGTCCTGATTTGTTTGCACAATGCTTGCACGTAGGTTAAGTTACATCTGACTTTTGAGCAATAGTTTTAATTTGTTGATAGGACAGTTGTATGGCAATGAGGATTGCTTCTGATTTGCATCCAGGGTGTTTATAGGTCTTCGCATTAGTCATTCATCCCCTACTTTTAACCCACTTTAAATGCAGAAGCCTAAAGTTCTGGTATGTTCTTGAATCCCTCCTGCAAAATATGGACAGTCTGGAGGCACTCTCAGTCCTGATTAGGGTTGCAGATTTTCCAAAGGTTGATAAAAAGGTTAAAGGGGGGGGGGATAGCATGGCACTCTGTCCCCACACCCGCGCAAAGGCCCTACATTCAGATGAAACTCTATTTCTGCAAGACACTATTCCAAAATACTATTTATTTCTGCAGGAATGTTCTGAGGTTTCACACAATGCTTTCTTGTAGAAAATACTTTCTGAAACATTTTTGTAGAATGGCTTTCAATTCTTGTCTTTCAGCTGCAGATCCATACGAAATTACATCTTCTTTTGATACAAGAAAAAGTGTATGTGAGTGTGCGTGTGTGCATGTGTGCATGAACACACTCACTTGCTTTCACACAAGCTTTCAAAAGCAAAAAAAGAAATCCTGGACAAAGAGGTCTGGCAAAACAAAATTTCTAAAAGTTATGTGTCACATTCAGTATTGTTTTGGAAGGGGTAATGCTTAAATATGTTATTGCTATGAACATCCCATCTTTGCTACTGCATGTATGCATCTGGAGAGAGAGAGAATTCTTATAGAGATAAGGAATTCTCTTCAGTTTCATTTGATAGATTTGGTATGGGGACATAATAAATGTTTTAGACCAGACAGAATGGCAGTGGGGAGAAGAAATGAATGGAAGAACAGAATAAAGCTGTTAAAAAAGAAAAGGAAAAGAGAGAAAAGAGAACAGAAATAATGGGGATGGTGAATATGGGATGGGGGAATCAGAAGTGGAAGAATGTGGTTGTTTGAAAGCCTGAGTCAGAGGTGAAAGGGTGAACGGAAAGCCGTTTCTGCAGTCAACGTAACTGAGCTTGACCAGGTGTGAGACCATTTATCAAGCATTTAATGTATTGTGCTTTCTTTCCATGAGGAGTCTCATTTCTGGTCATTCCATAGTCCTTGACCTTGGACCGCAATGGGCTTCATGCAGCTCTGTGATAAATGATCATTTCTGAAAGAGCATGCATCACCTCTCAATCGCTTACACACACACACACACACACACACACACACACACACTGCAACCCCCCCATCCCATGCTATGTCACACAATTCAGCCTATTTGTAAATCACTCATCAAATGCAACACACCTTGGATTCCCAGTTCAAGCAGAAATGTTCCACGCAGTTCCAAAGAGCGGAATGAAGCTGAACTGAGGCTGAAAGATCACACAAAGAGGAAGGGGCTGAAGCAGACACAGCTGTGGAGAGAGCTTGATGGCTGAATGCACAGAAAAGTGCTCTTACTTGTTCACCTTACTGGGGCAGTGGGACTTCGCTTGTCTTTGAAGCAAAGAAAATAACATAACAAGTGTAAGGGATTCTTCAACAAGAGCTTTCAGAGTTATCAAGAAGAAAACACCTACGTTGGAAGAAAACATGATAATTTTCAACATTTTATTTGTTTGTTTAAAGTTACCTATAAGCTGCCTTTCATATCTGTAAATAACATCAGTTAACAGCGATGCCAGGGGACAGAATTAACTAGCAAGGAAATCTTGGGTGAAGACGTATGTTTCAGTAGGGCTGTGTGCAGTCTTCCTGATCCACCCCACAGCTCCAATTTAGGGGTCTCCAATTAGCCTGACCCACCCTGAGAGAACCCAGGGACCACCCACCCTTGAGCCATTCCCGAATTGGTTCAGTAAAGGTAAAGGTAAAGGTACCCCTGCCTGTACGGACCAGTCGTGTCCGACTCTAGGGTTGTGTGCCCATCTCACTTAAGAGGCCGGGGGCCAGCGCTGTCCGCAGACACTTCTGGGTCATGTGGCCAGCGCAGCACACGGAAACGCCGTTTACCTTCCCGCTAGTAAGCGGTCCCTATTTATCTACTTGTACCCGGGGGTGCTTTCGAACTGCTAGGTTGGCAGGTGCTGGGACCGAGCAACGAGAGCACACCCTGCCGCGGGGATTCGAACTGCCGACCTGACAATCGGAAAGTCCTAGGCGCTGAGGTTTTACCCACAGCGCCACCCGCTGTGGGCAGTAGGCAGGGCTAATTCAGTAGGCAGGGCTAATTCTTAATTCAGGTAAAAACAACCTAATGGGCATATTGCCAATAGAGGGAGAGGGAAGGAGATATTGAAATTCCTCTCCATCTCACCCCGCCAAGAGTAGGGGCATTTCATTCTGCAGGGTTCTCCTTCACAAATGACTTCTCTGCAGGCAAGTCACTTGCGAGTGAGCACCTCACAAGGCAGGACTGACTCCAGGGAAGAAGGGATTGTTCCCCATTCCACCCTGCATATATCACACGCAGCACAGTTTCCATTCCACTGTGGTTCACCTTCTGCCAAAACCAACGCTAATTGCCTTGCTGTCTACTGTGGTGAAATCACTTAACTTATGTAGTTTATTTTTATTTATTTATTTTTGTCCTGTAATGCAGCACTTTATTTCTTTAATTGTTGCAGACAGCATAAGGTTGTAGACCTTAATGTTGCAGTTGACAGTATAAGCTTGGAGGAGAAGGGGGGCAGAGGGAAAGAGAGGGGTGGTAAACTTTCATTCTTTTACATACTGTATGTGCAAGGTTTAGATAATTACATGATTTACATATGCTATATTATCGTGAAGTTATTCTACCCCGTTCATTTCAATGCAATGGAAACAGACTGCAAATGGAGGAAAGTATAGCCAAGTGCATATCAGTTGTGGACTAAAGCAACAACTATGAATGTCAATAGCTTGATGATGATGATGATGATGATGATGATTAACATACAATTTGTATACCTTTAACCATAGATCTCAGGATGCAGATCTCGCATTAGTGCAGTACATAGGCAAAATAAGTTTCAAAGGCACTACAGGTTCTACGCATAGCTAAGCAAGAAAAGATACTGATGCAACAACCAACACACACCTTTTCATCCTGTTAATGTATATGAGAGTGGAGCACGCGCAACTTCAGGGTGGGAAGTGAGGCTATTCTTTGGACTGTGCCAGCAAACAGGAACTCCTTCCAGAGAGCTGAGCCTCAGCTGTCCATTCATGGCTGCATTGGCATCTAGGTGACCTAGGCAAGAGGACCTAGGTGGCTGCGAACCAGACTATGCAGCAGGGTCCTCCTGAAAGGATGGGTGAGGGGGAACCACTGGAGGATGTGGAGGTGGTTCCGAGATGGGAGGTGAGACTAACAAGGGAGCAGGGAGTGCTGAACCATGGCAAGTGTGAACTGGATTACTTTAATGGGGAATGCCGGGGAAACTCCTGTTACCATTTTCTTTTCTTAGCATTTATAGAAGAGATCTTTAAGGTAGCAGGTTTTTAAGAACAACAACACTCTATAGCAATAGCAGGGGGGATGCATTGTTAATATAAAATACTTCCTATGTGTATATGTTAACATGACCAAATTAGTGCTTTAAGGGGACACACACACAAGGAAAATAACTTGTGTAAAGTAGATAGCATGAGTGCTGAATCAGCAGCTGGCACTGGGAAATGCATTGGCGGGGGGGGGGGGGACTTGTCTTACACAGGAGTGCTCAATGCATTTAAATGTGTACGCTCAGCTTTAATGAAATACTCAGTTATTATGCACTGAAAGTAGCCAACTTTCAATCACCCAGCCCTTTATTATTAATATACAGCAACGCGCACACCCAACTTTGTTTGAGAGTGCTCTGCTCAGTAGATTTTTGTTCCCTGACAGTTCTCATAGTTCATCTGCCCTCCGTGACGCTCAAATCGCTGAAAGGATTTCAAACCAACTTTTTGACATAAAATTAATCTTTTTGTCAACTTGCTGACTGAATGTTTGGAGAAGTTAGACACCATGTAAAAATGAAGGTGCACTAATCTCCGTAGTGTGTATTGTAATGGGTGACAGTGACTCCAGATCATTTTGTAACGCTAAGGCAGGTCTGCCAGCATAACATACCACGTAGAGCAGATTTAAGGATAAAGCAGAGGGCGGCAGGGAGGTAAGCTTCTCTAAGCTTCTTGGGCAAACAGTGGGATACAAATTTGATCAGTTGAATTTTGTGGCACTTGGTCCAGAGTTACTGGTCTGGATCCAGACCACATAGATATGTGCAAGCCTATACATTTCTACTCAGAAATGAGTATCATTGGTTTCACTGGGGCTTACTCCCAATGAGATTAGTGGGTATAGGAATGCAGCCTCTAAGTTAGTCATAGAGATCCCAGTGAGATCACTGTCATGACAAATTTTTCACATTAGTTTCCAAAGGGACCTTAAGTACACTTTATTTAATCTTGATCCAACCCATTCCACTGTTTTGTGATGATGCAGTATAGTACCACCACCCATCCCCTGAGCCTATAATGCTCTGTTTACCTAGATCATATGACTGAGCAGGTGTGCATGTGTGCTTGTATAGCAAAATGGACCAAGCAAGACCCATCTTGACTGATGCACACTTAGTCTACTGGTTGAACAGATCCTAAGCATTGGTTTATTAGGGCCCAGCACAAACTTGTAACAAGTACCTCATCTCACACACCTACAACTGCCCCATCAGGACATACAGTGTCCTGATTCAATAAATGACAGTTTCTAATTCTGAAACTGTGGCTTGGATCAAATGTAAGCATCCACATCAGTGTGGTAGAAAAGCGCCAGCATAAACCATGGTAAAACTTGCAGAAAAGTCAATGTAGAAAAAGTAGGCTTGCATACGATGCAGCACAAAGTCAGCTTTCTATCAGCTCAAGGATTCCTGCAGATGCAACAGGACATCCCACAATCCACACATCTCCTAAATCTGTTCTGAGGATTCCTGAAACCCTGTGGCGCATATCTGGGAAGGGCTGGAAGGTAACCAAAGAGTCATCTTGTCCAATCCCCTGCAGTGCAAGTTTACGTTTTCTATATTGTATATTTTCCTCTGGAAAAACAATCTCTCAAAGGACCTGTTGATGGCATTTTACCATTGTACTGTTGAGAGTGTATTAACTTATGGTCTGTGTGTGTGGTTTGGGAGCTGCACGGTCAGGGGAAAAACAATGCTGTCCAGGGTTGTAAAGACTGAGGAGAGAATAATTGGGTGCACTCTTCCCACCTTGGATCAAATCTATGCTTCCAGGTGAAATAAGAAAGCTGCAGAGATAGCGCAGGATAGTGCACACTCTGAAAGAAATGATCTCTTTCAGCTTCTGCCTTCTGGAAGAAGGTACAGGGTTATAAAGACTAGGACTAGCTGCCTGAGAAACAGTTTCTATCCAAATGCGATTTTGGTTTTAAACACAGTGTAAGGAGTCTCTATGGGAGTATATTGTATTTTAAAAATGGGGTATCAGAGTTTTTAGGCAGCTAACCAGGTTGGGATAGCTAGGATAGCAGGCTTGTTGGTTTTGAATGTTTTATTTCTCTCTGCTTAAACTGGTTTTATTTCTGGCTGCCTGATTTGTGTTTTATCTATAGTCAAATGTGACACAATGGTGAATGCATGAACTAGGCACACATCTTTTGAACCTGTAAATCAGCAGCACGGGCTCCCACTGCCCTTAGGATCAAGGACCCCAATTCTTTTGCTGCTTTGTCCTTCCCACCTGCTGTCCTTCTCTCTTGCCTATGCACAAGGAACTCGTGAGACTAGAACTTTTTGAGAAAGCGTTCAAATCTTTCTGTTCCTCACATTACAATTCCTGGTTTAACTGCACAAACACACACCTTCTGTGTCCAAGCCAATAACTCACTGTTGAGAATGCCACTGTTTTGTTCCAACATTGTTTCTGATTAGCTCCAGAAATATTGCAAGATACAGATAATAAATATATAGATCCGAGGGAAGAAGATTCCAGAAGTTTCTATAATACCCTCAAACCCATTCAAACACCCATCATGGTAAGCAACCTTGGCTGGGGCTTCCTGTGTGACACCAGGTCGAAGAAGGCACCAACTCAGATCTGCTCCAATGCATGTAAGGCTTCATTTAACGTATGCTGCTTCACCTGCCTGCTTCCAGTGTAGCTGCCCCAAGGTGAACAAAAAGGGCTTTATAAAGCAAGGGAAGCAGTTGCAGACCTCAGTATACACTGAGTTGGCTGTTGAAGGTACAATGCACAGAATGATTTGCCATGTAACTGAAGAGAAAGGATGCGTGTTCTGTACTCTCCTGAGCTTGGATTCCATCTCAACCATGTAATTTTGTAACGTATAAGTAGATTCTACCTGTCTTGTTTTCAATGCTGCTTTCTGCTGGAATTGAGTCTGAGACATTATGTAAGTAAACAATACTTTTATCCTTACATTACAGATTTCTGTGTGATTGTTTTGTTTAGAGGGATAATAGGGGGAACATAAGTTTGCCAAAGCATCCTGAGCAATTCCTAATAAGGTTAAGATACCTTGTCCCAGAAGTTTCCATGTTTGGGACTACAAAGGGATGGTAATCTTAAATTCTGCTAATTAGATGTTAAACTCACATAAGTGAGCAAGAGGAAGGATAAAAAAAATAAATAACATCCTATCCTACCCTCCAAATCCATCCCACAAGTTGTACATGCCATGGCTGATTTCAAAAGGCTTAAGGAACTCTTGGGTGAGATCCCATGGTCAGAAATACTCAAAGAGAAGAGAGTCAAGATGGATGTATTTGAAGGCACAAATACAGAGAATTCCAAAAAGAAAGAAAAGTGAGAGGCATCCAAAGAAGCAATAAGGAGCTTACAGATGAGCTGAGATCTAAGAAAGGCATGTCTAAGAAATGGAAGAAAGGGGAAATCATGAAGGAAAGAGCATACACGACTAGCCAACAGCTGCAGTGAGAAGATCAGTAAGGCCAAAGCTCAGAATAAACTCAGGCTTTCAAGAGAGGTTAAAAACAATAATAAAAGATCTATTTGGCTCTGTTTGAGGCAAATAGTAGGAACTCTGCATGAAGAAGAGAGACAAATGCTATTGTGTGACAGATAGGAAGAGGAACTGTTCAGCACCTACTTTGCCTCTGCCTTCACCTCAAGGAAAGCAGTGCCCAACCTGGTAATAATCGAATGTATGATGGAAGGAAGGAGCTGCAGTTCAAGAGAGGAAAAGAGGTAGCAAGGGACACCAAATGCTTTAAATGAATTCAAATCTCCAGAGCCTGATGAGCTGCACCCAAGTTTCTTGCAGTGGGGATGCCCGCTAAATAATTCACTGTTTTGTAGTTTTTTTTAAACTGAGAATTGATATGCTTTTGCTTTGAAATGCATGCAACTGATCATTACTTAAATAATAGCAACTTAAAATGTCAAGGAGATTAATCATAAAATTGAGATTCCAGCTTCTTTAACGTTAAGCTGCACATTAGAGACTATGAATTCGCAAATTAGAGTGACACATTTGCAATTTGCAAACTAAGCGGTGTCATTAAATTTAGTCAAATTTCAGCAAGGTTCCAACAGGATCCAAACATTTGTCAAAGGAAATGTCTCAAATTGACAAATTAAAAAAAGAAGCATCATTTTAGCCATAAAAAATAAATAAATCCCTGTTAATCTCAGCCTGGAGATATGTGCCCACAGCAGCTATCTTCCACCCACACACTGAAGCATGCACACATTACTGTGAGCCTTCACCCATCCAACAGGCGGCTGGTCAGCTTTGACAGCAGTGACAACAGTATTGGTGAGGTGGGAACATTTGCTGGAAACCATAGGAGGGATGACTGTTCTTGGGTCCTTCTTGCTGGTTTTCCATAGCCATCTGGTTGGTCATGCTCTTCTTATGGGAGGCCTGAATCCAAACATCCAGTTACCCCCTTCACCATACAGGACATAGTTCAAGTGTCATCAACCGCCCCCCTCCCCAGTGGAACTTGAAGGTTCTCTCAGTGCTTGAGCATATATTCTTACTTCAGATGCAACTTTGACTAGAGAATTGAGACTATGTGCACACTTCACCTGCTGGGCACTGAGATCAGCCAGGAACTACAAGAGCACCAACTTTCTTAGTGCAGAGTTGTGGATTAAGAAGGAATACATATCCATCCATAAAAAACCCCATAAGGCCAATTTAGCCCCTAAAGGTGCAGCTTTCTTCTATACAATTCCCTATAACTGCTTGGTTAGTCACTCCCTGGGAGCATTTTCAAAGAAATATTTTATTGTGTAGTCATGGAGCTGCTCTGAAAAGACGTTGGGCTACCTCATAAACACAGCATGTGTCCATATGTGGTTTGGTTGATTGATTATGCAGCTGAATCCACAGATCAGTGTTCTGATCCATGCATGAGTCTGCGGAAAGGTTCAATTCCAAATGCAGAGCAAACCAGATCCTCCTCCTGCACTTTAAAAAATATATATACTGGTATATTTCAAGAGAAACAAAATGAGATTTGAAAACATTATCAGTTGGGTCTACCTACCCCTAAATCTTAAGGCATCATAAAATACTCAAAATACTTAGGCGTTCTCAAAAGATTCTTAAAATATCAGTCCAGAATTGATAGTTTGACCTGAGGTTCCAGTGAGGTTGTCCCCTTCTGAAGGTCTCCAGAGGAAGTAATTAAATGCCAATATGAGAAGCCAGAATCTATGGGAAAACCAATTTTTCCACAAGACCCATTCACTATCTCTCCCAACCCATGTCAAGATTTAAACTACCCCTTTCTCTCCAACATGCCCAAGCCCTAGTATGCTTTTCTCTCATTTTGTGGGAGACAGAATCCGAAAAATGGACAGCAACCAATACATGCATAAATAGAGGTTGAAGAATCATCACTTTTGGTTCTCTTCATTTCTCATACTCCCACATTTTGCAGGCTGACTGGATTGGACCAATTGTCTGATCTAGAATAAGGCAGCTTTTTATGTCCAGCTAGTTTAGGAATGGCATGTTTAACTGTGGCTATGCTGGCTTGAAAAATAAAGGTTTCACGCTTCTGTAGTGCTCAGACACAGAATTGGCTTGGAGCACATGAGGAAGCTTTTCTTAAGAGTCATGCAGTCCAATGACCTTCTCCTCTCCTCCCAAACAGAAGGAGACTTTCAGGTGGGCTTGACTAAGCAGGTAATTTGAAACCAAAGATCATGGTTTACTGCCAATATCCAAGCAACAAAAGAGAGGGTGGGGAGGATATCGAACATCAGGTATGACAGCCTGTATCAGCCGCCTCACTTGCTCTAAATAGAATCTTTCTGGGTATCTCTTCTGCGAGGTGTCGGCAACTCTTTTAAAATCCTTCATTTTAAATGCAAGTAGGTTTTGAGTGGAGATGAGCATTTCTCACATTTGTGAACTTCCCCCTCCTCCACACCACTTCCCCATGGTGAACAAGCAAAGAAGCTTTTTTGATTAAAGGAACAGAACCTGAAGGAAAAAGAAATGTATTGCTTTTAGACATGTTGAACTACATGTGGAAAATGAAGAATATCACCATGAAAACGGGTCCTTTCTCTCAAATACAGTGAGAAGTGGTGGTGGAGGAGCTTCTCTGCTTCACACATTCTCCCGAGACTGTCTGCACAGTCCTTTAACTGCATGCAAAATCCTTGTCTGGGTGTAGAGTGTTTAACACACAGAGGGGAAGGCAGGAATGTGCTAGCTCTCTTTGTTGCAGTCAGTCAGTGATCTGCACTCTTGTATAAGGCTTCATAGATCACCTTACTGAGTAGCTTTAAAGCTGGGGTAGGCAACCTAAGGCCCGGGGGCCAGCTGTGGCCCAATCGCCTTCTCAATCCGGTCCGCGGATGGTCCAGGAATCAGAGTGTTTTTACATGAGTTGAATGTGTGCTTTTGTTTAAATGCATCTCTGGGTTATTTGTGGGGCATAGGAATTCATTCATCCCCCCCCCACAAAAAAAACATATAGTCCAGCCCACCACATGGTCTGAGGGATGGTGGACTGGCCCATGGCTGAAAAAGGTTGTTGACCCCTGCTTTAAAGCCTCCAGAAACTTTACTGAACAGTAAGTATGCACTTGTGTAGCTGTTATGCAGTCATAGGCTCCTTCATCACATGTTTAATGTTCTTAAGCAATTGGGCCTAGATAGTAAAAGAATGGCAAGATGCTGAGCCCACATTTTGAGGCTCTGGGCTGCAGCCTGCTCCACCTGTATGCAGATCTGGCACTTGTGGAAGGTGATAAGGCTGAGCAACAGGGACATAATGGAAGTGTCAGTTAGCACCTTTCCACTCGCTTACTATGCAGTTCTAGCTGTGTGAGGCTTTGGGTGTCTGATCAGGGCTAAATGGTCCATGCAGTCACAGAGCACATGGGTCATCTAAACAAGACTCCTGTAAATCCATATGCCCTGTCGCTCACTTTCATTACTACAGGTAGCACATTTATGTTACTCATTGGTTTAAAGGTGAAAATGCTGCTTTTCTTCATAAAAAAAAGCCAAAGTGGCTTACATTTGGCATGTGCTTTGCCTAGTACATTCTCTGTATGCTTTCTGCGTATAATTCCCACTTGGAGCATGGTGTGTTGCCAGGAAAATTGTTTCCTGACTATTGTAAAATCAGCCTTCAACCCTAGCAGATGTGAGCAACTTGTCTGAGGTGCAGGATAGCTGGTTGCCAGGGAAGCTTTTAAGTAGCTCATGGAAGGCTCAGCATCCACTTGCCATTTAGAATTACAGATTTCTAATCATGCAGATGGATGTGTGAAGAGGTAGGAGACTAGTGCATTGCCTGCTGAGTTGTAACACAAAGCCTTCCTGTGGTTTTTCCTCTGTGCCTCCTAGGAAAAAAGGGCATTGGGGGTGCAATTATTACCCGGACCCCCCCCAAAAAGTTATAGGTTACTCAAACACAGTGCACCTTTTCTCAGCTTTCCTGCCACGATGCCACACAGGAGGAGAAGGCATACAGATTTACAGATAGATTTACAAACACAGATGCACTTACAGAGACCTCTTCATTCAAATAAATGCCTTCAGAACTGGGCGGAGGTTTCTGCCCCCTATCTATGCATGTTCTGTAGCCACAGCTACTGAATACTTGAGAATGGCTTCTTTGTAGACTGAATGTGTGTTTCGGGAGTGGGATCACAACAGACAGCATTCCTTAGATTTATGTGTGTTTGTATACTCTCTAAATCAGGCCTTTGAAGTCTGGACTCCTGTCAGTCCCAGCTAGAATATCCAATGGCCAGGATGATAGGAATTGTATTGGTGGGCACCATGTTGGCTTCCCCTGATCTAAATAGACGTTGCGTGCCTACATCAGATGTGAGTGGTGTGGGCATTTGATATGTGAGTTGTGTGTGCATTTGATATGGCCGGAATGCATGAACATTGAACCAATGAGACCTGGCAGCCCATCACAAAATCTGTGACGAGCTGCCAGGGCTTGCTGGTTCATGGCTGGCACCCTTAAGCAGATTCCAACTGGCACAGCCAGGAAACGGCTCTTGTGGAGATGACATTTGGACACTGTCTGGAGGCTCTGCCTGTGAGAGAAGAAGCAGGGCTTTGCCTGCACACCAGGAAAAAAACAGGGCTACATTTATTAAATACAACAAAGCAGAGAATCTGCAAAGCTACCTAATCAAACCACACTATCCAACTCAAATATAGGAGGCAGGGGAATTGTAATAAATTATGGAATTCTATTGCTCCCATCTCCTGGGCATGTTTACAGCTGAGAGTTGTGGCCACTCAACAAATTTGGGCATGCATCCTCCTTCCCTGCTGTGTGCACCTTGGATGTAAGAACCTGACATGCTCACCATGGCCCTAACAGCCAACATTCACCCTGGTGTGCCTGCTAAGCTTAAAGGACACCCTAAGATCCTTCAGAAAGCATAACCCATGGAAGGTGACTAAAGAGCGCTCTCAACTTAGTAATATGTCATGTATTCCAGCAAGCATTTCTTAAATCCACTCTCCTGCTCTTACAAAATGCCAATTGGGCCAAATCATCAACACTGTTCTAGTCAGATGTTATTTAACACCCACTAGATTGGTGAAAGTGTCTAAAAAAGAAAATGGTATATGTTGGAAGTGTAATGAAAATAAGGAATCCTTTTTTCCACATGTGGTGGTCCTGTAAAGTAATTAAGGACTATTGGGAAACGATATATAATGAATTAAAAAATGTGTTTTTTAAAAAACTTTTCCCAAAAGACCAGAGATTTTCCTCTCGGGGATAGCAACAATGGAGGTCCCAAAAAACAAGAGTTTATTACTATAAGTCACTGCAGCAGCTAGAATCTAATTGGCACAAAGGTGGAGAACAAGTATAGTACCCACTAAGGAAGAACGGCTGTGTAAAATGTTTCAGTATGCCGAACTGGCTGGTCTGACGAACAGGATAAGAGAAAATGAAGATAAGGAATACAAGGAGGAATGGATAATGTGTATTGAATATTTTAAGAACCAGCATAAACAAATACACAGCTTAGCAGGTCTCGAGTAAATCCAGCAGAGTTGAAATAGAGTTTTTAATAGATAACAAATCGGATGATTAAAAAGATGTGGATTACGCAGAGTGGTATGAAAGGAACCAGGATAAGGGTGGAAGGGAAGTCATATGGTATATTTATACATGCTGTAATTGGTACGAAATTGTAAATGGGGGAAGGTGGGCGTTAAGTATGAAAATAAAAAAAATAAAATTAAAAGAACCCCACTGTCCTAGTCAGCCAGACAACAGCCAACAGTGTTGATGTAGGAGAATCATAGAATCATAGAATGGAAGGGACTCTGAGGGTCATCTAGTCCAACCCCCAGCAATGCAGGAATCTCAACTGAAGTATCATGACAGATGGCCACCCAGCCTCTACTTTAAAACATCCAGGGAAGGAGAGTCTATCACAGGCATAGACAAACTTGGCCCTCCAGATGTTTTGGAACTACCATTTGTGTGGCGAGTTCCCGCCTCCCCCCAGTAGGAATAAAGACAGATGACACCGTTATATTAGGTTAATGGGCTAAAATTGGCCACAACTTCATTAGTTACAGGTGATGAGCAGTATTGGCTTAGGCATTGGTCCTATTGACTAACTGGCTTCAGCCTGCGTGCTTGAAGACCAGAAAGGGCTAACAGCAGCAGGGGGAGCCCTGCTGATGCACAACAACTAGGCACTCCCCCGGGGTCATGGCTCGGGGGGGGGTGTGCCTTGGACCCTGACCTCCATAGGCTTTGGATGGGGCCACGCCCTCCGGAATCCTTTACTGGACCACCCTTCAAAATCCGGGGTAGGTGATGGCGCTCCCCCCCCCATACATCTACATAACAATACCCATACCAATGCTTAACTGCCAAAACCGAGAGAGTTGTGACGATTTGCTACGAGGTAGGCAAAAAACCGGTGCCAATTTACCAAGTGGAAAAAATTCCTACCAAGCCCCTTAACGGCGACCAACCAAGGTCCATAGCAAGGTCAAAAGAGAAACCTTGAAGGGTGTGTTTGGGGGGGAAACCAAAACAGCTGAGCGGCCAAAGTGGGAGATTCCCAGCTGCGCTTGCCTTAAATGAGGCAAGCCACACCCCCTGGGCCAGCCAATTGGCTGGCTCATGGATGACGCGGCCGAGGAATCCCCAGATCGCGCTGGGGCTGGAAGCCAGCCTCTGCGCATGTGTTGGGGACGTAAAGCATGCAACACCACCTCCTCCTGAGGTCGGAATTGGCTTTCCATCATCCTTGACCACTGGTCCTGTTAGCTAGGGATGATGGGAGTTGTAGTCCCTAAAAATCTGGAGGGCCAAGTTTGCCTGTGCCTGGTCTATCACCTTCCAAGGGAGTCCATTCCACTGTCAATCTGGTCTCCCCACAAACACACAAAAACAAGCTCTGAGATTTGGATATAAGGGGCAATACGAAAGCTAATGCACCACACCTTCTACATCCCCATTACCACAAACACATGTGCCCTGGACATAGGGAATCTCTTCTTCCTTTCCCTCTAAATAGGCTGAAGACAGTGTTTGGAAAGAAAGGGCCATAAAAGCTTTTCTAAGGGCCACAAAAGTTAGATTTTGAAAGCCACATCAAGTACAATTAATGCAGGAAACAAAATAAAAAAATAAAAAATAGAGCAAATAAACCCAAACAACTCAGGTGGATAGGCAAGTATGTAACTGCAAGACAACAAAGATAGATGTCAGTGGAGAAACCTCTCCAATCAGCAAGACATAGTGTGCTCAATAAAGCATTAATCAGTCTCAATCAACACCCAGTCCACTCTTCCCATTGCCAAAACATGACTGATCGATTAAGATGTATTGTTGTGGTGGGGAAAAAATAGGGCAGGGATAGAAGAAATGCTAGATGTGTGCCAATTTGAGCTTGGAAGAAGAGTGAGGGAGAGTGTTTTTATCAGTAGCAGGGTAGTGGAGGAACACTACCCATTGGATCTCCAGCTTTCTGGGTGGCAGCAAGGTTGGTGCAGTGCAAACGCCCCAGTAGAACCAAGCCAGCCCTCATGTCAAGGCATTTCCACCATGCCAAATTCACTGCCACCTCAACTCTCTCCCTCTACCTGGTAAGCAGAGGCAAAGCGACCAATCAGAAGTCAGGTGAGCAGCTGCGCTCCACCACGCTGTTCACTACTGTTTGTAATAACAACAATAACCATCACCTCCTCCTCCTCCTCTTTTCACAACATTAAGCACTTTCAGCCTGTTTCTTACCAAGCTGAAGCAAAGGGCTGCTTGAATTTCCATCTCCCCAACAGAAACAGCAGCAGAGACTCAGTCATTCATGCTTTTCTCTTAAAACCCTCAAGGCAATATACTCAAGCCAATGCTCACATAGTAGTGGGAAGCTGAAGTGCCTATATGCAAGACGCTGTAAGTGCTTCTGCTGCATTTCATACTGGGTAAAGGGTGTTAAAGAGTCCTTTGTTTGTGTGTGAGCAATTTAATGGGTGGTGCTAACACCACTGGTCTCTCAGCTCTTGCTCAGCTCATAAACAGAAAGGTGACACCCAGTCCATATATTTAAAGCACATGGGTTCCCCCAAGAAATCCTAGGAACTGTAGTTTTTTTAAGGCTGCTGCAAACTGCAGCCCTGTGAGAGGTAAACTACAGTTCCCATGATTATTTGGAGCAGAACCATGGGCTTTATTGGAAAAGCTTCACATATTCACATTCTGTCTGTCAAGTATTTTAATCTGTGAGTGGCCTTTGATTTATATTTCGGCCCTCCATTCCACCTGCAAGAAGAAGAAAAAAGACCCAAATTTGCATATGTCGATAAGATATGCAAATTTCATGCAAAACTGTGGCTTTGTTCAAGTTGGCCAGAAGGCCCAATCCACATAAAGTTCACTGGGCACAGAAAGCCCTATTGTTACCCATGACTACAGATGATGCAACCAAGCCTTACGTATGACGAACCGGTTGTGGGGATTGGGTATGTTTAGCCTGGTAAAGAGGAGACATAACAGCCATCTTCAAATATCTAAAGGAAGATGGAGTTACGAGAAAGGAGATTCTGACTAAACATCAGAAAGAGCTTTCTGACAGTAAGAGCCGTTTGACAGTGGAACAGAATCCCATGAGCAGTTGTGGGGTCTTTGTCTTTGGAGGTATTCCACCCAACCTCTGCTTAAATACCTCCAAAGACAAAGAGCCCACAACTGCTCATGGGATTCTTTCATGTATTATCTAGTTGAGATTCCTGCATTTCAGGGGGTTGGACTAGATGATCCTCAGAGTCCCTTCCAGCTTCACAATACTATGATTCTATGTCAATAGCAGAGCTGGGATATAAGGGTCCCACAGGACTGCAAGAAGATCAAACCTATCCATTCTTAAGGAAATCAGCCCTGAGTGCTCACTGGAAGGACAGATCCTGAAGCTGAGACTCCAATACTTTGGCTACCTCATGAGAAGAGAAGACTCCCTGGAAAAGACCCTGATGTTGGGAAAGATTGAGGGCACAAGGAGAAGGGGACGACAGAGGACAAGATGGTTGGACAGTGTTCTTGAAGCCACCAGCATGAGTTTGACCTGGTAAAGAGGAGACATAACAGCCATCTTCAAATATCTAAAGGAAGATGGAGTTACGAGAAAGGAGATTCTGACTAAACATCAGAAAGAGCTTTCTGACAGTAAGAGCCGTTTGACAGTGGAACAGAATCCCATGAGCAGTTGTGGGCTCTTTGTCTTTGGAGGTATTCCACCCAACCTCTGCTTAAATACCTCCAAAGACAAAGAGCCCACAACTGCTCATGGGATTCTGTTCCACTGTCAAACGGCTCTTACTGTCAGAAGACAGAAGTGCCTGGCATGCTCTGGTCCATGCGGTCACAAAGATTCGGAAATGACTAGACGTCCAACAACAACAACAAACGTACCCTGGGCTCAATTTGTTTAGGGCTTTGTACATTAATACAAGGACTGTAAATTTGACTTGGTACCAGATATACACAAATACCACTTAAAACATACAGAGAAGATATGCTGCAAATGGGATACAACTGAGATAGCTTTTTGTGCTTACTGAACTGCAGTTGGAGACCACTGACTAATCTGCCTAATGGCTGTTTGACAGCTAATCAAGTAGCTATTGCTTCACTTTCTGCAGGAGCCAATGTTTTGATGGATGGATGGCCTGCAAAGGCCAGAAATTTGGTCCTGCTTGCTCACAGGTAGGAAGGGACGATATTGTTACTTGCAGAGCCCAATTATTTCATTGACTCCTCTCCTTCACAAATTGCTCTCTAGAGGCATAATGGCAGTTGCCACATATCTGATTACTTTTTATTTTTAAGGCTACTTTTATGATTAGTTGCACAGACGTCTACAGACTGAGATGAAGATTAAATCAGGGGAGACAACCCACATATGTGTGTGTAGGGGGGGGGTGTTTTTAAATTAACCGGTGGATTATTATTGGCTTACCACAGAAATGAGGAAAGCCGAGAATAAGAAAAGTTATGTATAGAAGAGTTAAAAAATTCACTTATCTGGTACATTTGTATCCCATACTTCACTGGAAAAACTCACTGTAGTATTTTTGCCTTGAAAAAATCCCTCCCTTCAATCATCCACCCATTAACCATTCTTTAATAATAATAATAATAATAATAATAATAATAATAATAATAATAAATAAATAAATAAAAATTATTTATACCCCACCCTCCCCGGCCAGAACCGGGCTCAGGGCAGCTAACACCAGTAAAATTAAAGTAAAAACATAAGGGGGAGGGAACAATTTAAAATACAGCTTAAAATGCGGTGGAGGCCAAGGCACGTAAGAGACTTAACATGGAAGCCTACTGGCCTAAATATTGGGAAATAATTGAAAAAATTGGAGACAATTGGAGGTTGCTGAGCTTGGAAAAATTGAAAAACAAGGTGCGAGATTGGTTGCACTATGCTCAAATCCAGGAGGTTTTTAAAGTGGATAAAAAGGTTGGATTCCAGGTGGAAAAATCGAAATTAGAGACAGAATTGTTAGAGCCAAAAAATAAACTACTTTCGAGAATGTATAACTTGCTGCTTAAATGGAATACACAGGACGAGACAGTCAAATCCGCCATGATAAAATGGGCACAGGACTTGGGGCACAACATTATGTTTGAAGACTGGGAAAGGTTATGGAACACCGGAATGTAATTTACGGCATGCAGTGCCTTAAAGGAAAATATTATGAAAATGATATACCGGTGGTACATTACCCCAGTTAAAGTTGCTAAGATATATCACCTGTCTGATAACAAATGTTGGAAATGTAAAGAGGCGGAAGGGACATTTTTTCACCTCTGGTGGACTTGCCCGAAAGTGAAGGCCTTTTGGGAGATGATTCATAATGAACTAAAAAAGGTACTTAGATATACCTTACCTAAGAAACCGGAGGCCTTTCTTCTGGGCATTGTGGACCAGAGAGTACTTAAGATAGAACTTTTTTTATGTATGCTACCACAGCAGCAAGGATCCTGATTGCTAAGCATTGGAAGACACAAGATTTACCCACGCTGGAGGAATGGCAGACGCAGTTGATGGACTATATGGAACTGGCTGAAATGACTGGCAGAATCCGAGACTTGGGAGAAGAAACAATCGAGGAGGATTGGAAAAAATTCAAAGACTATTTGAAAAAACATTACAAGTTGTATGAATGTTAAAAAATGCTCTTTTTAGAAATTTTTGCTTCAGCATTGGTAAACTAATGAAATGGAAATTAAGGTACAAGAAGTTAAAGGTGGAATAATGAAATAACTTTATTATGTTTAAGTCAAAACATATAAGATTTGAATTACAACAGCTTGGAAATTAGGAAACATGATAAAATGAAAGATACAGTAAGTTTGGAAATAAGTTAACAAATTGCTGATATTCTGTATTACAGAGAATGCAGGGTTTGGAGGATGTGGGGAAGTCCAATAGATGGAAAAAAGGATTATGGAAATTTGTAATCTCTCTATTGTATTTTTCTCTCTATGTCTTTATTTCTTTTTTCTGTACTTTATAAACTTAATAAAAATATTATAAAAAATAAAAATAAAATACAGCTTAAAATGCAATTTAAAATGCAGCCTCATTTTAAAAGTAGCCCATAGATCAAAACCATAAGGGGAGGGAAACATAAGGGACAGAATGAGTCCAAACCAAAGGCCAGGCGGAACAGCTCTGTCTTGCAGGCCCTGCAGAAAGATGTCAAGTCCCGCAGGGCCCTGGTCTCTTGTGACAGAGCATTCCACAAAATAGGGGCCAGTACTGAAAAGGCCCTGGCCCTAGTTGTGACCAATCTAACAACCTTGCGACTTGGGACCTTCAAAATGTTGTCATTTGTGGACCTTAAGGTCTTCTGCTTGGCATACCAGGAGAGGCGGTCTCTCTTTCATTCATGCAGTTATTCATTTATTTCGTTTATATCCCCACCTTTCCTCTAAAAAACTCAAAGTGGTGTACATGGCTCTCCCCCTCCCCTTTTTATCATCACAACAACCCTGTGAGGCAGGTTAGTCTGAGAGTGAGTGACTGGCCCAAGGTCACCCAGTGCAGTTCACAGCCAAGTGGGGATTTGAACCCTGGTCTCCCAGGCCCTAGTCCAGCACCCTGACCTCTACCCCACACTGGCTCTCTCATACAGACACATTCCCCAGCCCACCAACTAAGAAATGAAATCACTGAAAGTAGTCGTTTTTATCAAATCAACATATCATTCCAAAGGTCTCCATGCTTTGTTGCTGGAATATGTCCATGTTCTTTTGATGTTGCATAATAGTCATGCCAAGTGACACAAAGAGACTTGGTTTTTCACCTGCTCTCCTTTTCTGCACATGTGTTCTGAGTTTGCTCATTAATATCAAGTCTGAGAAAGCTATTGGTTTGGTTTTTTTTTTTTACAGCAGAGCCATGTAGGATAAAAAACAAACAAACCTTAAATGAAGTTTTAAAAAATCCTCCACTGTGGTGCTTTAACAAAATAAAAATGCTAAGCTGTTCAGTGCTCTGCAGGCAGTATTATAGACACCCTCACTTATTGCAAAGCCCATGAATCTAGACCAACATAGAGCTATATAAAAATATAGAGCGATAAGATGAACAAGACGTGAGCATGCACATAAAAGCTCATACCAATAACAAACTTAGTTGGTCTCTAAGGTGCTACTGGAAGGATTTTTTTTATTTTGTTAAGACTTGGTGGGAGCCTTGATCTGAATGGGCAGGGGTTATTAACGTTGCACTTCACCTCCTTATTTGTCCCACCTCAGAGCCAATGCACACCCCTAGCTTAAACTTCTACCCTAAACTCAGCACCCTCCTGAGAATGCAAATTGCCCTCACCTCAGTCACCAGATTGATCATTTGCTTAGGCAGTGATGGCCAAACTCGGCCCTCCAGTTGTTTTGGGACTACAATTCCCATCATCCCTGACCACTGGTCTTGTTAGCTAGGGATGATGGGAGTTGTAGTCCCAAAACAGCTGGAGGGCCAAGTTTGGCCATAGCGGGATGAGTAATGATACCTCTTCCTCAGCTGAGGACTCTGCTTTGTGTGTGCATGCACACTCATGAACTGTAGTATATTGCAAAACTCTACAACCTATTCAGATGTTGGATACCTATAGCCTGGGTATACATTTGAGGACTCCATTTTTACTATGTATTTGTATGGTGGTCATGCTACTGTTGCAGCCCACCTTAGGTCAGGCTGCAAGCCAGTAGTTAACAACTGATTCATGATGTAGGTACTCATTCAAGACTGATGATATATACAGTACCCACAGAAGACTCTTAGGGGATGCTCACCATCTATTTTGCAGAAGAAATCACAGGAGAAATACATGTAACAGAGCGTAGTGGGTTTCAAAGACTGCGTACTTTAATAATGAATGTTTATTTTTTAATGCTTCTGTGGCTGATTTTTGCAGTCTGGAAATAGCTTAGAAGCCTATTGAGGCATTAAGTGATTAATAATAATAATATATACAGTAATACAATCAGTGCAATCCTATATATTCAGAAATAAGTGAAACATATCCCTAGGTAAGTGTATAAAGCGTTTTTTCTTTATGACTTTATGATATTTGCTGCTTCCTTTTTTGCTTTCCTTATCATCAACTTGCATATTTTTTTTCAGAGTTTGTGTTCTGTTGTCATTTCCTCATTTGGGCAAAACTCCCATTTTCAAACGGAAGCCTAGTTGCCTTTGTAGGGGTTCCTTAACACCGGGTTAAGTTTCTGAAGGGGAAAGGAAGAAGGAAAAAAGTTAGGTTGAAGGATTGCCTTTGTACTTTTGAAACCAAACTTTCTCTCTCTCTCTCTCCTTCTTTTAAAAAGAAATTGAACGGGGTGGAGAGACACACTGCTCCTTTGTCACCCTGGCATCCTCTTTGACTATTTCTAATCTGAGGCATACACTTCCTCTGAACCTCTGTTATATTGGTTTGAAATCACTTTGAAGCCTCCTGAAGAGATTTAAGCCCCCTGACACTCCATTTCAACTGCCTCCTAACTAATCTTCTCATGTTTTAGAAATCCCCCCTTGGAAGTTAAAATGTGATGGTGTTGGAATGTCTATGTAATGTTTCACTCACATGTTGAATTTAGGATTGCCAAGTGAAAATAGAGAGCACTTTCAACAGTAGTGCAACAGGTGTTGCATTCATGACGGGGGACACCTGCTGAAATGCCCTCTTCTACACACCTGTTAAAAGTTTCAGAAGCCAAGTCCTCTCCCCCCCCCCAACCAGTTCTCTCTAGTAGAATTTAATAATTACATGTCAGTGTCCCAAAGCATTTTGGCAAAACATTAACCAAGTTCAGGGAATAGTTCTGTATTTAAATAAAGGCTCAGATTCCTTCTTGCCTACTCTGCTAACTGTGTTTAAGACTCAACCATTACTGAACCAATATTGTTTCTTCATCATAATCTGAACATTCTTTTACCTGCCAGCATGAAGGTAATTGTAGTCAGACATTATACCAACCTTTGCCAGTGTAAAGATGTTTTGCACTTCAACTCCCATCAGCGCCAGCTGACTTTGTAATCTAAAATGGCTGAAGGTTGGTGAAGCCTAATTTACACCCCCCCCTTTCTTTCTGGGTTGCTTTTCTTTTGTCTTCTTATATTAATAGGATCCTTGGCTGGACCAGCAATAGTACATCCCTGGTCTGAATATTGTTATATGGCCTGGAATTTCTATTCACAGTGGTTTTGTAAGTGAACTTAAGGTTTATACTTTTTGTATTCTGTGCCTTCAGAATCATTTCAAGGGGATTGTACTATGACAGCTTTCCCCAACCTGTTGTTATCATTTAGATCATTTCCCAGCAGCTCCAGCCAGCATGCCCAATCACTAAGGATAATAGGAACTGTAGTCCAAAACATCAGGATGGCAACAGGTTTGGGAAGGCTGTACTGTGACATAGATCTGTGGATCTGAGATGCCTACATAATCCTAGATATGTAGCACAGATTAGCAATGGTCAAAAAGCCGCCAGAGTGGCAACCCAGTCAGATGGGCAGGGTGCTAATAATAATAATAATAATAATAATAATAATAATAATAATATCATCTAGAAATAGCTTGTCACTGATTATCACTTTTTCACTAGAATTCTGAAATCCCCACTATATCTGACCTCTTCTAATATCAGGAACTTGTTTTTCCTTGGAGACTGGTAGCAGTAACATACAACCATATATATTTTGTCTCTCTCTGTTTTGTATACTGTACATATTTTGTGAGTCTCTCTCTCTCTTGTTTTTACACCCTCACTATCACAGATGTGAGGAATCATTGGCCCTCCAGATATTGCCGAACTACAACTCCAATCAGCCCTGGCAATTGGTATATTTGCTTGGGCTGATGGGAGTTGTAGTTCAGCAACATCGGGGGGGGGGTAAAGTTCCCACACTTGCACTTTCCCCAGCTTGAGTACACCACACAGTCCTCTTCACTTACAGATGGTAAGTTATTCCAAACCAGAAGCTTCCAAGTTCATGTGGCTTTATGAATTGAGTTGTGAATAGAGCACTTGATGAGATCACATGACAGCTGCAAACTCATGCGAAATAGTCAACAAAGCTTCTCCACCCACATTTTCTAAGATCTCAGTTTGCGTGAATTGCTTCTATCTTGCAGGGGGCTTAAATATTTGCAGACATCAGACAATTCAAATCAATACTTGGGAAACCACACTGTTCTGACAAATGGAAACACAAACAGAAAAGGGCATACAGTGCCTATAGACCACGATGCAGGCAGTTGGCTACACAAAAGTCTATCCTGTGTGTATATCATTAGAACCGCTCACTATAGATTCATTATTTTCCCAATGCATCACTTAAAGATTACAGATGAAAGTGGACTGCCTCTGATGGCATGCTTGTGTGATACTATGTACACCTTATGATGAACATGTGTTGAAATTTTGCTTTACTGAATGCTTATGAGTAAAGGAAGTCTAAACTGAATATGAATGAAGGCGATTGGCATTTTGGACATTAACTAGATCTGCATGGTGATGGACTATTGTCTACTAGGGTAAACAAGGTGAAAAGAGACCAGTCTACCTGCACCTTTAACGGTGGTGTGAAACAGGATAGTTCAGTAGGTGTTGCTTGCACCACAACTTTTACCCACTGAATGTCCTCTTTTTCTTCTGATCATCCTACTTTCTACAAGTCTGCTATGCATAGATGACTTCAAAAGGAAGATAGAAGAACATAGGTCCTGGTGATTTACTGAATTGTGTGATTGGTGCTTCAAAGTAATCAAATGAAACTTTAACACATGGCATGATCAAAGTCTGCAATTTTATCAGGACAAATAATTTGCTGTTAACTGTTGTAACAACTGTTTTCTCAAAATTTATCTTCTGTACCATGAAAATAAATAAAAGCAGTATAAAAAATAATAATCCACAAAGGAAAAGTAAAAAAGGAACTTCAATGCATTATTTAATTCCTGCTATTGGATAGCAACCTAGAGATTTGAAGTTTAAATGCTTGCACTTTCATGTATGAAATTTAACTCATGCAGCAGGGGTAGGGGCATCAAGAGCCTGTCATCTGCCACTGTGCATCACATGATGTGGAGGACGCATCCAGTGTAGACACAAGAGTGCATGTCCTATGCATGAGTGTCTGCAGCATTGTGTTTGATCCTGTGTATGTGTTCTGTGAGTGTGTTTGCATGGGGTCACAGTTGGAGCCAATTAACCTGAAGAGAGAACAGATGCAACCTATTAGGAATGCAGGTGAAGAGGTGGAATAGGAAACAGGTAGCTGAAGAGGCTGCTGCTTCGAATGGGTGAGCAGAGCTAGAGCAAACAGAACAAAAAAGAAAAGAAAACCTAGACTTTGGGGAGAATGTAAGAACTCTGCTGGATCCTGCCAAAGACCCTACTCTGCAATCATCCTGTTCTCCTGTGTACCAGATGCCACAAGCAAAGACAGATGAACTCACTCTTTCCACATTTGATTCCCAGCAAATGGTATTCAGCTGTATACTGCCTCTGATGGTGGAGGGGTGACGGAGCTATTGTGGCTGGTGGCCACTGATAACCTTAAACTCAGTGATTCTGCCTACTGCTCTTATATAGAGCCAGTGTAATGGTTGGAGTGTTGGACTGTAACCTGGGAGACCAGAGTTTAAAGCCCCACTCAGCCTAACCTGCCTCACAGTGAGGAGAAGAACCATGTCCACCAGCTCAAACTTCTTGGATGAAGTGTCAGAAAATTCCAAACTTTAACTATGAACTGTATGAAGAACACTTTTTTTGTGGTCCATCCTCAATCTTCCAGCTTCGTCAGATGGCCCCGAGTTCTATAATTACAGGAGAAAAACATCTTCCTATATACTTTTTCCCACACCATGTGTAGGGAAGTTTGAGTGTGTTTAGGAGCTTCAAGCTGCTGATTCAAAGTAAGTTAAACCTTTGTTTGTGATGTCTTCTGTGGGCTAATTATGCTACATTGATCTTGATGGCCAGGAGAACTGATTTGATCAGCATCCTGGAGAAATTCCTTCCATCAGTTGTTTTGTCCAACTGTCACCTGATTCCTGTTCTCCATTTTGGGATCTACCAACATCGTTTAAGCTGTTCTGTATGGGATGTGGGTAGAAAACGACACTTCATTTAGCCTGTTTGCCCAGTCTTCTTCTTCTTCTTGTTGTTTTTCAAATAGTTCTCATTGCTACTTGTTCTCCTCCCCTCCTGCCTACAAAAAAAGTCATGCCTTTGTTCTTAGATTGTAAACATGAGGACAGGGCCTATATTACACACACATATATATTGTCTAGCACTTAGCAACTTTAGGAATATAATTATACCACCATCTCAGAGGGCTAGTAACTAAGTTTGATTAAACTTCTTAGCCCTTCCAAACAAACAGACAAAAAGACCAGCCTGCATTGAAGGTGCTTTGAATTAACACACCTGTAGCAAAGTAGTGTCATTCTTGCAGGTGTCTTGAAATTCTTGAAGGCAAAGGCAAGTGTAATGTGTGGTAATGGCAGGAATTATCTCTATTGGGGAAAGGTGTGATTTCAATTACCTTTTCATTCCCTATAACAATGCAACATTCTTGAAAAGGAGAGAGGTTTTGCCTTTCCTCACGGGCATTCTCCCCCCCCCCAACCCCAACATTGCATTTGAGCTTGTTCTCCTGCTGTTTGCATGTGTGAATGTTGCTGGTGCATGGTAAATAGAGAGAAAGTGTAACATGCTTCAAAACAATTATTCTTCATGGATGTAGCATGCATACTCTTTAATACAGTAATGTGATATACAAAATAATACTAAAAATCTTTCCCTTTTTAGCATCATGAGAAGACACTCCAAGTTGCAGAAAATAACGGTCCAGCGGTTGCTAAACAGTGCCCGGGATAACGGGAAGATCCACAGAGGGAAGCCTGTATGCAACCAGGAAAAGGATGGCTCTGGTTTGCAACACTAGATGGCAGAGGTGGGGTCTTTTCTGCTCTGAGCGCTGTCCTATAAGGCATTGCTTGTTTAAGTACAGTCGCATTTAGTTGGAGCTGCAGGAGAGAGTGAGAGAGAGAGATTTTCTCAGGCTGAGACGAGCATCCGAGCTGCCCCCTCCCCATCTCCCAATTATTCGAAGGCGAAAGTGTGAGTGAGGTTATTCAGGAATCTGGCCATCCTAGGTCAGCTTCTTTTGTGCTGGATTGTCAAAAGCCTGTAAGAAACGCTGACGGAGGAGACGGCAGGGAGAGGAGGAGGAGGAGGATCGCGTCGTTAAAAAGAAAATAAAAGAGAAGAGTTCAAGAGGAAGAGGAGGAGGCTGATCGACCAAGGCAGAATCATGAGGACCTACTGGCTGCACAGTATCTGGGTGCTGGGATTCTTCTTGTCCCTCTTCTCCTTTCAAGGTAGGCAGTGATTTGTCTCCCTCTTGCTTTGATCCGGGGACGATGGAGAGGGACCAGGAAGATGGGTTGCAACGGGGAGCTCCGTTTGGTTCCACTTGGTTCTCCAGCCCCTTTTGGAAATGGGAGCCCGGGTTTTTGGTCGTCCCCCCCCCCCCCGTTGGCTGTTACAGTTAGAGGGCACCTCATGTGCCTGGCTTGCTTCAGTATGTACTTTGCAAGGGAGGGGGAGCGGGGAGGAGGAGGAGGAGGAGGGTTTGCAAAGGGAGGGGTCAAATGGAGGTGTGCACCTCTGTACCACCTCCAACTCCATCCCATGTCACTTGGCAGTCTGTGACATACAGGTGCTGATACTCCTCTTATCGTCTGCCTTCCAGTGCAGCTTTGCATATGGAAAGGTGTGTGTGTTGGGGGGTGGACTTGGGGACCCTATCAAGGCTTACGTTTCTCTCCCCCTCCCTGCCCCCAGCAGATTATCCTACGGATTCTTAAATATGAAAACCCTCCTCCTTGTAGGACAAAATGGCACTGGAGTAGCTGGGAGATGGAGATGCTCTGGGTATTGATTAGCAGCAAGTGAAAATGGTACACCAGGTCCTGTGCTGTTTGTACCCTTGGCAATGGAAGGAGAAGGTTGAGTCCCAAGTGGTTACAGGTTACAGTTTTGCAAATGCCTTCCAGGAGAAATGAGGGTTCATAGTTTGGATGGCACAGTGGATACAGACTCCTACACAAACTCTTGCCCCCTTTCCCTCCAACCGCACCCCTTGCTTGTATGTGTTTTCTTTTACACACTGCCACACTGTGGTTTAAACACACTAACAGCTATTATTCCACATACAGAATCTACATGTACAATTCCATCATGCACACCTTGGTGTTTACACTCGCCCCCAACATATGATCCCTCCATTATACATGTCAGATATATGCATTTCTTGTGCACTTTCTCTCTTCCACCTACTCATATGTGTTCTTCCTCCCTCCCCTCTTACAACTACACAGTGAGCCTCTATTGCATGCATATCATTTTCTATATACCCAGCATAAATTTCTAGATTGACCCTTCACTCCCCCCCTTAAAAATCAAACTGCCCCATTTCCTTTGCACCTGCAACAGCACCCTCCCCCTCCCCCTTGCATGCCACAACAGAGCCAGACACACACTCTTAGGACACAGCATTTCCCTTTCCCCCCTAATTGGCACTCTCATAATTGCGGTGCTGCTCCGAAAGCCTCACACTATGACTATGACTATGTCCTTCTCCTATGGACACTGGCTTCATATGTATGCTTTTGCTTGTATGTAGAGAGATACATCTCCATCCCCATGAACATACGTACACCTCCCTCCTTTCCCAAGCATCCTTCTCTACTATTGCACTTTCTCTCTGCCGCCTTGCTGCGTTGTGCATAGGCACTTTTCTCTACGGAGCATACATTTTTCTCCCTGGGAAAAAAATCATGTGTGCTCTGCTCTTTGGAAGCAAACACCACCTTCTACTGAGCAAGGGAACGCTTTCCTCTTCAGCAAATGCTCCCACACAACTCTGCTGTCTGTCGGATTTATAGCCACTTTCAACAGTAACATTCAGTGGTCTGGGGTGAGCTTCCCTCACCTCTGGCACAGACCCATTGAGAATAACACACACTGGCAAACCCACAGACTCCCAAGGCTTCCTCCTTTTCTTTCACGGATGCCTATTTCCCAGCGAAAGCTACTATACAGAGCTTCCCATTGACAAGCTGCAGAGAGCTGTGATTGGAGGATTGCAGCATTGCAATGTTCGGAGCTGCTTTAACTATTTGCAGGGTTGCTGGCCCCTGGGCTCCTGCCTTGAGCCAGGTGGAGAGAGTTTGGGCATTGCTATAGTCTCCCCTTCTGTTTCACTGTGCAAGCCGAGTCACATTTCTCCCGCCTGTGCCTTTCTTTTCCTGTCACAATTTCCAAAGTGTGTGCGTGATTTCAGAGCTGTGGAAGAGAAATTGGTGGTGCTGTTGCAAGGGTGTTCAGCAGAAGTTAGCCCACACTGAAATCCTAATTTATTTGAATGTTTTTCATTCATTCTTTTTCATAAACTCCCAGCAACTCGGATGCCTCCTTTTAGTTCTGTGAATATGCAAATAGAAAAACTTGGGGCAGCTGTCTGAAAGGAAGCTGGAAAGCATGAATGTACGAGCTCCCAGAGCATCAGATGTGCAAAGCATTTTATTCTAGCATTTTGTAGCAATCCCTTTTAAGTGGATCATTTGCAGTATGGCTGTTTCCTCTTGCCTTTCAGTATCCCTTGCTAGAGACAGCTAACAAGGCAATGGGGCATGTCATTTTACAGTGGTCCCAACCCTTTTTATATCTTGGTGGAGGAAAGCTATCTGTCCTTGGCATACTGGAAATAGAGATGCATCTTTAGGTTGTTGGGGCTGGGTTTAACTATAGCTGCCTGTTGCTTTGGATCTCTCTCTCTCTCTCTCTCTCTCTCTCTCTCACACACACACACACACACACACACACACACACTTGAGCTTTGGTTTGCAAGAGAGAGCAAGAGCACTGTGCTCAGGTTTGCAGACACAGCCAAGGGAGAGATTCAAAGCAGAGATACCAAAATGCAAAATTGGTGATACATGTTTAAGGTCCTCTGCTGCCTTGGCAAAGATAGAGAAGTGGTTGGCATGCCTCTGCCCTGAGAGAAGTGATCTCTTTAAGGTGGCTCAGTTGTGCGTCACATTGTCCTTCACCTTTTCTGGGCTGAAAAAACTGGTAGCTTGGACAAGGCTTCAACTTGCTCTTGTGGTTTATTTTATTTTATTTCATGTCATCCTATTTGTATTTAACTGCAAGCTTTCCCATTTTCTCTATGAGGGCATATGGGTTAAGCCAGAGATCCCACTTCCTCCTCTGCTAAGTAGCAGGCCAGCAAATAGAGCCTTGCAAGCCAAAAATCCTCTGGCATGTACTGCCTCTGCTTACCTTTCTTATCAAACCCATGCAGCTCCCATGAACTTCATTGCCTGGGTTGGCTTGGAGTCCTGATGCTTGGCTCGTTTGCTCACTAGAGCATATTCTCCCCAGAGTCCTGCTTGCAGGCTTCCTGCCAGTTCTTGCTTATTTTAGCTACTCATTTGTTGGCCATGGGATATGTGTACTTTGGAAATGTCCACACAGCATGCAGGTATGTTTATAGCAGTATGCTTTAGAATGTCTAGGCAGTATGCATAAAATGTGAACTGCAGGAGGTTAAGCACAGCTCCTGCTTTCATGACTTGTGCATGCATGATGTGCTATGCAGCCTTGGTAAGATTTGGTACACTGTATTTTGGGATGGTGATTGGCAAGATCCTTTGCTTTATGATGTGTGCTTAGATAGTAATGTATGGTAACAGGTGAAACAGGCCATAGTACATTTCACATACATGTGATGTATAGGTTGTTCAATGGCCATATCTAGTGAAAGTACATTTCACATACATAGGATGTATAGGTTGTTCAATGGCCATATCTAGTGAAGGTTGCAGAATGTACACAATGGAACTGGTGGTGGTGCATTTGCAAACTGTGTATTGGCTAAGAAGTAAGGTAGCCTGCTGTTGCGCCTTTGGATATACTTTTCTGCCTTGTAGTTTTCAGGTGCTGTCTTGGTTAATGAGATCAGGGAGCTCACCTCAAGCTGGGAAGACTGATGAGAGTGTGTCTCACTTTATTGCCTTCTGTTCTCTTAAGTGATGGAGATGTTCAAAGGCCTAGGTCAAGCCAAGTTTACTTACAAGCTCAGGATAAGAGGAAAGACAGAGCAGGGCTTTGTACTTTAATCTCAAAAAAACAGAGCGCTTTGGAGTGGAATCCAAATGGACTGATCCTTGACTCCAAAACCTTCCAATTCAATATATCACTCAAATAATAATCAAATCTCCCAAGCCACAAAGCTCCTCTTTCAGCCATTTGAGCAACTTTTTGCGTCAAAAATGATCCTTCCACTTGTCTTGTCAGATTCCTATGTGCTACCTTGGGACAAATATTATCTAGGTAGCTTTTAAAGACTTTGCTGCTGAGATCAACATACCAAACAGAACGTTCCACTGGGAAGCTGTTCTCTCTCATGCAGGCTCATTAATTTCAGTGGGGGGAGAGTTGCCTAGAGGAACTCCCTAATGGATTCTGCTCCATAGAACTAATGTGGGGAGAAAGTGGGGTGAAGACCAACTCATTCAGTGTGTCTCCAGAATAGATGGGTTAGTGGATGATGGTGTCAGGAGGCAAAGATGTTAAGCATCTTAGGAATGGAAGCATAATAAGAGTGCAGTGTGAATGTAAAAATCCACAAAGGGCAGTTTTTCATGCCCCATCACAGGTGCAACATGATGAGCTGTGTGATGGCACGGGAAATGGCTCTGCACATACTTCTGCATGTGACACTGGCATTCATACAGTTCCAGGGACAGGACTCTCCCACCCTACCAACCAGGACCTGGCTGCATTGAATGCTCCCTGAGGTCAGCTCCCACTGAAATAGCTGTAGACCAGCTCCCTAGCCTGTTTTTGTAGTAGGGAATCTCTAAAGACTTCCAGGTTGAAGACAAGTGGGTCCCAAAAGCTCCCCGGGAGATGGTTTCCAATGTGGTGATGCTGCAAGGACAGGGCTGGAGAATATTATCGAACTCAAGGGTCACATACCAGTGGATGGGGCCAAAGCCAAAGAGTGAACCAATGTATACCATCTTTAATTTTGCATGATTGGCTTCATTCAATTTCTATAAAGTCAGAGGTTTCTACACCAATATCTTCCATCAAGGCAAGGAAGAGGCATTCAAGGATGCATTTCAGTCAAGTTAAAACACTCAAGGAGGGTATAGAGCAAGGCTGCCAAGTAGTGACCTGGAAGGAGGCATGACTACATGAGAGTCCCAGGGGTCAGAGAGAAAGGACCCAAATCTGAGGTTCTCTACCCCTGCCTTAGGAGGTTCGAATGAAGAGGAGCCCCCAGCAGACTGTGAAGCCCCCATCCTTGGCTCTAGAGGAGATGGTTCTGTCCCCTCTTAAGACAGAGATGACTTCTCCCTTGACGTTCTGTTTATTGCCCCACTATATCTGTGAAATACAGAAGACATTTCAACTCTTCCAGAGTGCACACCTGTGTTTCTACAGCACTGTCCGTGTAAATGCACAGCATACTTCCTCAGTGATTGTAAAGCTTCTGTCTTTTCCACACTAGTGCTGCATCAACAATCCTAGCTCTCTGCTGCTATCCAGCTACTCTGATATCCGGACACATCTTATTTTATTTTATTTTTGCTTCACACAGAACTGTCTGTGGTCCTGACCTTCAGCTCTGAACTGCACTTTGCCTGAATAACTCCATGGATTCTAGCCTGGAATAAAAGATTGGTCCAGGCTGAATGTTTTGAGGTGACTGAAGCTTCATGGCTCCAGCATCTCAGTACAATTTGGGAAGATGGGAGTTCTGGTGTTTAGTTCTTAATGAGGTTTCCCTGTGCCTGTTTTAGGGTTGAGGTTGGAGAAATCCTGTTCTGTTCTAAGGATTGTATTAAGGCTCATGCAATTCTTTAACGTCTTCATTTTACAATCTGGGGATCTAACTTGCAAAATTTCAGTAAGATTTACTTCAGTAAGCGTGCTTAAGATTATTTAGTATTTTTTTATTCCTTTAAAAAGGCTCAGGGTGCTGATTAGCTTCTATTTTCCTCTTCCACTCCATCTTATCACAACAACCCTGTAAAGTAGGTTAAGGCAGTGGTAAGCTACTGACCTGCATGACAGAGTAAGGATTTGGCTTCCTGGCCATAGCCTTAAACACTGAAAATTGCTGTGTAAATATTTGCTAACTGTTATTGATTGAAATGACCTAGGGAAATACAAAGTTTTATTATTGAAAAGTAGCAGCTGTATTGAAGGTGCTAAGCACAGTGGAAACACATTGTTAGCGAGAGGTTTAGGGTGGTTTCTTTATGTCACCCATGTACATAATCAACATTCACACATGCATGAACACACACATACACAGCCCTACCAGGGCATGCCCTTACAGCAGCCAACTAATCAGGTTAGTGGGCCAAGAGTCTGATGTGGAATGACAAATTGCCTTTCCTGAAAAGGCTCCCTTTCCCCTTAAAGAAAAATGTGCCATGATTTGATGTGCTGTTCCGACTCGGCCAGGGTGGAATCGCTTTGACAGCTGAAGTGCTCTTCTTGTTATCATTTCATCCAGGAAGGAGAGGGGGAAAATATATCAGCAACTGCACAGGCTGCTTTGTCCAGCTCTAATAATGAAGAGAATACAGTGAGGGCAGGAGGAAAGCTTTTGGGGTGAGCAGCCTAGACCAAGTTCACTACTTCTATTCAAGATATGGAAGAAGAAGATGACTTGCTGACCCTCATCCTTTAAATCCCTCCTGAAAACCTACCTTTTTCATAGAAGTCTTTGGCACAACTACTCAGTCCTTCCCAAAACCAAGCATGTAACTCCAATCCATATTCTTCTCCTACCTCTGATTCCCCCTTTTTCCTCCACCCTGTTTCAAATTTTAGATTGTAAGCTTTGTGAAACTGCCATGCAGGTTGATGGTGCTATTATGTAACAGGAATAACAGGAATCCATTACATGGCAAGTGGCTGTTTGGGTAGGAGAAGCCCCCATTGTCTTCTTGCTGGCATCTGTCTGTCTTGACAGACAATGGAGTGTGATTCCAGGGGTGAAATGAAACCTCTGGAGAATCACAGCACCTGCTGTGGCTACAGAGACCAGTAACTTGTTACTGCTGCCTCCCACATTGTTTTTGCTGCATTGGCAGTATCAAAATGACCTCTCCAGGGTGCAAATCTGGGCACTGTGTATGGTGGTCCTGGGCTGCCTTGCTGACGTGGTTGAAAGGAAAGCAGAACAATGTGTTTGGTACCAGCTTGGCAGCAGCAGTTGCTGGATGGAAGTTGTGTCCACAATGTTAAATATGTGGTAGACAAGTTGAAACAAAAATGAAGCTTCCAGTTGTTGGACTCCAATTTCCATCAGCCTGAACCATCATGGCCAATGGTCAGGGATGATGAGTGTCCATCAATATCTAGAGGGCGACAGGCTCCACATTTTAACCTACTTACATACTATGGAGGGCCTCTTTTCTTTGTTGTTGTTGCATGCATCCCATGAGTGACATCTTAATACCAGGAATACATTTCAGGGCTAAGCCCTTCCGAGACCACATGGAGTCCTAAGTCACAACAGCTGAACCTCAGACTACTTCTGCACATGCATAATACAATGAACTGTTAATGACACAAAAGCATTCTTGACTTTTTGAATGAAGTAGGATTCTGAACTGTTGGTTATAAGTGTTGCATTTTCTAAGATGTGCAATACAAAGGTATATATTTATGAAAATGGTAGATGCTGATTCTAAAATATATTTTTTGTAGTAAAACACCCTTGATTGTGTGTAACTGTGAGATTGTGTCTAATCTAGAGCTCCCTGAGGAAGAAGATGGATGCTCAAAATAGAGAGACATCAGATGTGTTTTGCTACAACCTTAGTATTCTCCCTTTGTTATTTTTTAAAAAAAGATTAATATACTGCCTTTCATTAAAAATTACAGGGTAGTTCCCCAAACAACATAAATATATTCTCAATAAAACCCATAGATTGAAATACCACAAACAGTAAAAGCATCATTGTCAAGCCAGGCAATTATTACGAGCTTGGTATTAATGGCCAACACATGCTGGGGTGGACAAAGGAGTCTTCAGCAAGTGCCAAAACTCATCAGAGTTTGTGCTTGCCTTATTTTGGCAGGGAGGAGCTACGTGCCACAATGCAAAAAGATGTCCCGAGGCTGTGGCAAGTGTTGGGATGTGAACAGATGCTAGAAGATGGTATATTTGTTGAAAATTACCCTTCCTTCTTCACGTTTGTGAATTCTGCAGAATGCCATCCCTTTGTAGCTTAAAGGGGAAGCTTAGATAGACTAGTTTTAGCCTTTTAGTTTAAGTAATCCAGGATGCTTTAAGGCAGGCTGGATTTTCCTGCTATTTCCCCCTTTCTCCCCCTTAAAACAACAATCTCACAAACAGTCTTGTAAAAGATAAAAATAACATTAACTCAATCAGAATATTTGTTGAAGAGTAAAGGATACAGCAGCTTTGTTCAGGCGGGCTTAAAATGGTAATTCAGTTACAAAGACATACTTAAACCCATCTTAAAATGTACTCTGAGCTTGGGGCTCAGACTTTGTAGAGGTTCTCACATTGCTGGCAGGTTGGAAAGTGATGGAAAGATGGTGTACCCAAGCAGCTGGAAGAATATACAGCTATGCCCTCCCCTGTCAGGGCGCAGAGGACGTGTTTCTCAAAGAGTTTTCTCTAGCAAGTTTACAGGAAAACTGAATGAGCTTCAGCTCCTATCATGTGCCTATCTAGCAAAACATGAATTGTTCATTTGGCTGCACTTTAAATATCTCACAGCAGGTTAGGTTATGGTTGCCAGATTTTTTTCAATGAATCCGGGGACCTTTCCACCCCACCCCCCTTTGAAGCTGAGTAGCAACAGGGAGTCAGTAGTGGAGATGGTGAGGCAAAAAACCCTGGACCCAAGCACACGTGCATATTGTATAAAGGTGCAAAACCCTTCTTTCACAACCTGTGAAACATAAATGCACAGTTTTTTTTTTAAAAAAAACTGAGCAATGGCGCACCGCCCACCCTTGACTCCTGAGCCTTCCCTGATCTCCTTCCCCATTCTCCTTTGTTTTGACAGATCAGGGGAGGCTTGGGAGTCACGGGCAGGCAGCCGTTGCCCAGGAAGGGCCAGCCTGATAGTGCAGTTGGCTCTGGCTGGCTTCAGGAGCTACTCGCTGCTGTGGCACAGGAAAAATGGTGGGCACCACAGCAGCGAGTGGCTCCTGAAGCCAGCCAGAGCCAACTACGCTAACAGGCTGGCTCTGTGCTGCTGAGGCTGCCACTGCCACATCTCCTGGGGACAGATTTGCAAATCCAGGGACTGTCCCTGAGAACCAGGGATGTCTGGTTACCCTAGGATAGGTTTCAGCAGGCTGTGGAACAACTAAGAACAACATCTGAAGATTTCAGTCAATTGTCAATTACTGGTCAGTGCAACTTGTCTCCTGCCCTGCAAAAACTCTCTAATGTCTGCACAAATTTATGCCCCTATAGGGCAGTTGCACTAATGCTCCCATTCCAAGATGGAGTCCACATTATCTGTTAGTTAAAACAAATAAACAAACAGAAGTCAGCACTGCTTTCCCTTACCTGGTACCCTCCAGGTATTTTGGATTACAGTTCCCCTCAGCCTCAGTTAGCGATGTTGATGCTGGCTGAGGCTGTTGAGAATTGTACTCAAAATTACCTGGAGGGCACCAGGTAGAGAAATGTTGGAATCCTAATGCTACTTCACTGGGAAGTAAGCAGGGAAATAAGTAGGACTTATTTCTAAGTAGACATAGCTAGGATTGTGAAATGGTCAATGGGTACTTGTGTTCCCTTCCCCCCTCCCCCCATTGAGTTTTCTGCTGTGTCTTCAGATGTTTTCTGACAGTACATGAATTTTCTGCAGGTATCATGGGTAACTGCACATCTTGGAGTTCTTCTCCTTTCTCTGATGTGAATTTGTTTCTGAAACTAGTTTTTCGAGTATAGATGTGTGCACAGGCCCACCACTATAATGCACATCTGATTAACTGTCTTGTTTTTGCTGCAAAGTAAAGAACCAAATATACATTTTTATTTTACAAAAAAACCTAGCAATATTGATATAAAAGCAAAATACGTTTTCTTAAATCAAGCAGTGTTAAGCTGTTCTTGGGCAATTTCTGTCTTTGTATCCTTTCACTGGCATTTCCCTATGTTGAAGGAAAATTTTATTTCTTTCTATGAAACACTGGAGCCTTACTCATGCAATATAACTGTGATGAGTGAACATTCAATTGCCTATCCATTCATCCGCAGTCATAGGGATACATATACAGTTCTCTTGATATAGTTAGGAACTCTGGACTAGAAGACTTCCCAAGCACACAGTAGTATGTGCAGATGCCAGGGGTGGCAAATGTGTAGCCCTCCAACTCCTGTCAGCCCATATTAGCATGGACAATAGCAGGAGAAGATGGGAGTTGTAGTCCAGCAATGTCTGCAGGGTGACAGGCTCCCCATAACACCAATAGAGAATGCAGAAGATAATTGGTATGTTGGCTGCTGATGTCACAGTATGTTCAACTGGGAGAAGAGGGCAGAGGAACTGTAGTGGCATTCACTCCCCCAGGAAGGGCCTGTTTCATATCTGATGGACCATTTTGAAGGGTGGCAGACATTGATGCAGGCATTCAATGTGAGCACACTTGTGCACAGGATTTCCCTCTGCCCTGTGTGCCTTCTTGTTCACCCCCCCCCCCATTAAACCATGCAAACAGGGCTTGGGTCTGCCTCAGATTTGGATCTAGTTCATAGCTGTCAGCTTACAGATTTGAAAATAAGGGACCAGCAGCCTTGAAAATAAGGGACCAGCAGCCAAAATAAGGGACCTGCAGCCTCACCTGTTCCAGGCACTCCAGTCTTCCTGTGCTCCTGCAGTCTGGTCAAACTCATGCTGGGTAGCTTCAAGAACACTGTCCAACCAACTTTGTAACCACAGGTTCAACTGAATAGAATCTGAATTACATGCACCACAAGGCCTATGCAGTCTCAACTTAAGATGGCTCCCCGGCCTGCCTTTGCACTGCAAAGTTTGCAGCAGCACGTGCAACAAAATGGCGTCCAGCATTCAAAAAACCCCTCATTAACTAGCCACACACAAGGCATGCAAGCTCCACCCCCCAGTCGTTCTTAGACTTCTTATTGGGTGAGCAACACAGCCAAGCAACACAGTTGGAGCCTCCCTCCTCCCCGGCCGGCAGGGAGGGAGGGAGAGGAGCTGCTTCCTTTGAAATTTAATGGACATCATTTAAGGGACATTTAAGGGACATCCATCAATAAGGGACAGCAGTGGGACATGGCGCTGGAATAAGGGACTGTCCCTTCAAATAAGGGACACTTGACAGCTATGATCTAGTTGGTACTTTGAAGAAGGGCTGGCTTTTGTTTAATTTCCAGAGCTTTGCTTTTCTTCCTCTGAGGGGATGTGAGGTGAATCTGTTCATGAGTTCCACATTTGTGGCAGCTCTGGAAGTGCTTGCTTGTATTTGTGTGTTTGTGCACTTGCTCTTGTACTTGGGAAGCCGGAATTACCCTCTAGCTGGGGAACAAGCTGCTGCTGTTTACTACTTTTGGTTGAGGGCATTTCAATTCCAGAAAGATGTAAACAAAATTAGAGAGAATTCAGAGAAGAGCAACAAAAGCAATTCAGGGGCTGGAGGGACTAATTTATAAGGAAGGTTTAGAAATGAGTGCAGATATGCAGAGCATGAGTAAGCGATGGAGAAGGCAAAATGCAATAATGATCTGTGTGTATTTGAATGGTGTGTTTCTGTTGATGTTTGTTCAGGGGGACCTGTGAGGACAAGCAGTAGCAACGGGACCATTTCCCCCTCTCCCCGAAATGAAAATGTTGGACTGAATGCATTACCTGTCAGCTAAAATGTGTTTTTTCTCTCCTTGCCTCACATCCTCCACCTACTCACCCACTTTTCTTCAGGGCTGTGTGCAAGCCCTATCATTTGTGATATTTGGAATTAAAACTGAGCTAAACCCTGGGGAATATGCTGTACAGAAAAATCCTGCAAGATCCCCGGGAGAGTGGTTTAGATGTCCTGTGTGCCTTTTGTGCCATTGCTTAATTTTCACACATTCACTGAACTGGAGCTAATTTTCCTGCTCTGGAAAGTAACTGCATTCTTGACTCTTGAGTGCCTTTCTCGTGCTTGCTTCTTATTACTCCTCTGGGCAGAGGGGTCCCTTGAGAATGTCTTCTTCTTATACAGGAACTAATGTGAGCTTCTAGTGTGAGCATCCTTTTGCTCATATAGCGAAGATTAAAATCGACAGATTTGTCATTGCCACACCCCTCCCCATTTTCCTTATTTCTCCACTCTTGACTTCAGTTCATTTCATTTTGTAACATTTCTGTATCAGGTTCCAATGTTTTTAAAAGTTTGCAAACAAAACAAAACCCATGCACAGACATTTTTAATAGATCTGGCACTCTAAAGGTGTTTGGAAACTCAAAATTAAATTTGCAGACTTTCCAAGCATGTGCACATCTGTGCATTGGGTCCCCTCCGAAGCGATGCCAATCACACATTGGCTATAGAAGGGCATGTCTGAGGCACAGGTCAATATCTAGGAGATAGAACAAGACCGTTTTGCATGAGAACCTCTTTGGGACTCTGTAGTGAACACCTGAAGATGGCTCAACATAATCAAATATATTTTTACTCCATGGAAAATATCATTGACTCAAACCATGCTCTAAAGGACATGGCTTGAATGCTAGGAATAGAACTGATTCATTTAGTAATCATAACACTTACTAGAAAGCAAGCAGATAAATTACAACAGCTCCTAACTATTGGCATAGAGGACTGGATTAATCTCATTCTTATCCATCCCAATCTTTCCTGAATTTCTGCAGCTTGGCATTGGTACCCCTCTGCTACACTGGTTGCACTGTTTCCTGGAGCTGCCATGCTGGTCCATCTGTATCAATATCCTCTGGTTACTAACAGTGCTGAGATAGGTGCCTTGTCCCCCTGCCCTATGATTGATCTTAGGTTTCATTCATGATATTGAGATGTGAAATGCAGCTGCAGGCTTCTGCTTCTAGTGGTGGCTGACTATACCTCAGAGATGAGGAACCTGTGGTCTTCCAGATGCTGCTGGTCTACATCTCCCATCATTCCTGACCTTGGACTATGCTGGTTGGAGCTGATGGGAGCTTGGACTCTGACATCTGTAGGGCCATAGGTTCCCCATCCCTGCTATTGATAGTTAAGAGAGACCTCAGGTCCTGTAACCTAGTTTTTTTCTGCATGAGAAGAATAGGCAGCATCTTTTAACTTGCAAATTCAAGCATATTTGAGTTGGAGATTTTCCAGGCGCAATAAATATGCAATGCCAGTTTTACAGCTACTTTTCTGGTAGAACTTCACTTTAAATTAACTGTGCCATATATGGCCAGAGTCGGCACTTGCATTCACTGTATAAAATTTTGATCATTCACATTTTAAAAAATGTATCGGAATATCTCATTTATACTCCCTCGCTGAAAATTTCATGAGTTGCACATTCCCCAGTGTCAGATGTTCAATAAACCTAAATAATGCAGCTATTTACATTCTGAGGGCTTTCTATGCAATTGAAAGGACGGAACAAATCATATGTTTGTTTGTCTTAATCAAAAAGAAGATTTGTTGAGAAATGGGATGGACCCCAGGAAAGCAAAGTGTGTGGTATAGGATGGCATGAAATTAGGGAAGAAGCTCCATGCTGTGCAAGGAGCTTCTTTTTTGGGCTGGGAGTTCATGATTCACATGGTGAGGAACCTATAGAATAGTGTGGATATGGCAGAATTTGAGCCATCTTTAAACAAAACTCTGCACTGGCGCAATGGTACTGTGGAGTATGTGAAGAGTGCACAAAGTATTAACAGCTATCCAGCTTGTTTTCCAGAAGCAAAGGAAATAGGCTCTGATCAGGGCACCAGAAACGACATAGGGAGCTGAGTCAGATCATTGGACTATCTAGCTCAGCCATTACTTCAATATTATTTGTTTGAACTGTTTTTTTAATATTGTATTTTTTAATTATTGTAACCTGACCTCTGAGCTCATGATGAAGGGCAAGTAAAAATCATCATCATCCATGGCTCTTCATGGTTTCAGATCAGGATCTCTCAAATCCCTAACTTGGAGATAGGAGAGATTGAACCTAGATCCTTATGCATACAAAGTAGATGTTCTACTCCTGAACTATGGCCTTTCCTTGTAAGCAAGGCGAGGGTAGGGATGGGGAGTGTGGCATAAGAAAAAAAAATCTATCTCTGTATCAGAAAAGGTCCAAGTCTCCTGTGCCATGGATTTATAATGTTCTAGCCAAGGTAGAGGCCAACTGGACTTGCGTAACCCAACAGTGATGCTCTCAAACTTCATAATTTGCTCTGATCTTTGGAAAAGAAATTTGTCCTGCTCATGATGCTCAACTGAATTACAACTTGAGCAGGGGTTTTCCCCAAACCCCCGCCCTAGTTTGAAACACAGAATGAGAGAGAGAGATCAATCCTGTGTACCTGCTGTCAAGTGAACAGCTTTGTAGGTTCATGCATGAAAGTGTTTTAACATCAAATATCTTGCTGAAACTCTATTTTACTCCTACATGGGTTACCCAACTGAGCAGCTTTCATAGTTTGGATGGGTATCTTATCTGTTCTTGTTTCTTGCTTACGTTTTACATGATTGCAGCCCTTTCTCTAAATCTAACACTTTTTTGTTTCTGAGTATGGTTATTTGATTTTATGCAGTTCTTCTTCTTCATGGCTGGTGCTCATCAGTAGAAGATGGGTTTCCCTCCTCCCCACCACCCACCCCAAATACAAAGAGAACTCATAATTGCAAACCCATTCCAAATTGAGCCAAATAAGTTCTGCCTACTACTATAGTCTAGTAGACTAGATTTCAGCCTTGGTTGGAGGGAACGGCTTCATAGACAACAGACATGACTCCCATGCAGGTTTAGAAATGGCACCACTAGAAGGGGAATCAGAGCAGGGATGTGATACTGGAAAGGAGATGCTCCAGGCATCTGGAACAGAACATCTGGTGAAATGCATGGAAGACTTGATTCTTTTTATTTTTTTATGAGCTTAAGAAAAAAGCCTGCTGGCTTGGCATGGCTCCCCACACAGGGACAGACTGTGTGAGCTGCTAAAAAATAAAATGGCTTCTCTCAGGACTTGTCTTCCAGCTGTGCTCAGCTATGATAATAAAAATTAACTTTCCCTTCTTTGTTGCCATCCACTGCCCTGGATTTAATGGTTATGAAAGTCGCTTGGTTTAATATTGCCTGTGATTGAGACATCTGACGGGAGCCCTTGGCTCGTGTTCCTTGCCTTTCCTAGTATCAGACCCTAAGGCAACATGCCGGGCCTTTCAAAGCTTGGCTATGTTGGAGTGTGAATACATTGCAGGAATCCCAGTTTGTCAATTCAAATGGCACTCATTTTCTTGCGCTCTCTTTCTCTCTCTGTCTAATGTTGTCAAACACACTGATGAGTTAAGACTTCAAATTACAGATCATGGTTAAGACTAGGGTGGGGAACTTTTGAGCTTTCAGATGTCGCTGAACTACAACTCCCATCAGGCCCAGCAAGCATGGTCAATGGCCTGAACTGATGGGTTTTAGTTCAGCAAATATTCTGGAGGGCCAAAGTTTCCCCATACTGAATGTAAAATTGGATGTATATTACTTAAATTATTTTAAGTGATTTTTATTTTGAGTGTGAGAAGTTTATATTTAATTGCATGCTTCACTCAGCATTATGTGTAAGTATCTGAACCAGAGATTTACACTGATCCTTCCATGTCTCCCTCTCCTGTGACAATGATACAAATAAATGTAACCTCAATGTAAGAAGCAGGTTACATTATAGTTCCTGTTTCTGAAAAGCATGGCCTGCCTTTCCCAAGCTCTTGCTCCCAATGTCTTCCTCCTTGGCACAGGATCCTTGTAGACTCATGTCTTTTATGCTATACTAGTCTCTGGAAACCACAGGAGGGAGGAAATGCTGTTGGGCTCAGGTCCTGCTTGCAGACTTCCCATGGGCATCTGGTTGGCCACTGTGAGAACAGGATGCTGTCCTAGGTGGGCCACTGGCCTGATCCTACCGGGTTATTCTTTTCTTGTTATGTTCTTATTACCGTGTGCCCTTTGAATACTGGTGGGAGACAACAGCTGCAATCAAACTAAGTGACAGTTTTCAACACAGAGAAACACACATATAGAGAGGCTGCAGTCCTGTGCACAGTTATACTCCATTGACCACAGTGGGCATAGCTTCCGAGCAACCTTCTATTGGATTCACCCTAATGAAACCAAGGGGTGCAGGACCCCATGGCTTTTTGAATGGAAAAATGGAACCTTAGAGGCTGGGCAATCACTCTCTATTTCAGACTCTCCAGGTAGAAAGGAAGGGAGGGGGGAGAGCGTGGAAGAGAGAAGCTGTTAATTAAAATACTCCCAATGTCCTAAACTAAATTTTAATTGAATATTCAATATCCCCACCTTGGATATTACAATACAGAGACATTAAACTTGTACACAGTACTCTGCAAGCATACGTGCTGTGCAATAAAAGTGTCAGCTGTTAACAATGGTATAGCATTAAAATCTCTTTTCAGAGTGTCTTCAGTATTATTTGGTGCTGTCACTTATGTAGTATTTTTTCAACAGTAGAAATATGCCTGAAATGCAGGGGAAGGGTTCTTCATTTAGCAGCAGTGAATGTGTGCTTATTTCTCTAAAGACAATTTGTAATATTTTAGTAAGCCCAAAATTTGCAGCTGTGAATCAGTCCACTGAGGTGGTTTTTTTGGGTGTGTGTGTGTGTGTGTGTGTGTGTGTGTGTGTGTTTACATCTAAGAGACCATTCCACTGGCACCTCCCTTAATTACTTTTCAGGTGACAATTTTAAAAATCTGAAACCCAAGGAAGTTCTAAACTTTTCACTTCTGAGAGGTTGCTGCTCATGTATCACTTAGCTCACAGCCAGCCAGCTAGCTGGAAGCGTATTTTTTCATCATCGAACTAACCTTTGCTCTTGCAGTAGAAGTTGTATAATTTTATGTACTGGGCTTTGGATGGTTGCATAATTGAGGGCATGAAAAAAACCAGTGACCTATGTGGCTGATGGTCTTTGGTTATTCCATTAGTCTAAAGAGGTTTTCATCAATTGCATTCCCAACCCCGTTATTCTGAGTATACAAATCACAGCCCTTGGATAATTGATATTAAAGCATTACAGGACATTTGCAAGGCGACATCTTTAGATATGGCTACTTATTTGAATCTCATGTTCAGCACTGCAACACATCCCTTCATTCTCCTCCTGGGCCAGACGATGTGACACACGACTTTGCTAAATGTGTTAACATCATCAAGCAAAAGTTCATGGTAAGGCACTTCCTGTTACAGAGTCTGCCCGCGCAGTGGCAACGTGGGGAGAGCAGATTGGAAAAGCATGATATCCCATTTTTACACAGGCGGCTTCTTGCAAAGCCTTTTAAACATGAGCAGGAGGGTCTTTATTGTAAATTAAATAAACCTTCAGATCCCTGCCGTTTAAATGGGCTGTTGATAAATAGATTTTGTTCTTAGTCATCTTTCACTCTTACATGCTCGAGAAAGTGCCCCTTTGTGTAAATTATCCTACAGCTCTTTAGTTGTACCCTTTTTTTATATAGAAAAAAAAAGGTATTTTAGTCAGCTGCCAATTCCATGCATGAATAATCAAACCAAAATTGTGATTTAGAGGAAGTTTATGCAGAGACAATGGGTGACTCAGGCTATCTCGCAGCTGCAGGCCTCCTCCCACCTGGAGTTGATTGACACAGCTAAAATCAACATTCAGGAAGGGATCCAAAGAACTGTGCATCTATCGAGTTCAGGATGCCCAAGGGAAGCAGCCCAGCAGAGTGCTTTTGGAAAGAGGTCTGTGACATGTTGGCTGCTTGGGGGTGGGGGGTGGGGAGTTATGCAGACCAAATAGTGGACACCTCTAGCAATTCTTTGGGGCCAAGCCATTAGGATTATTTTATTCTTCAGAAGATATACAGATCTTACACTAGCCTTGTGAACGGCCTTGGCATGAGTTCTGTTGTCACCCTATTTTGGGACATTTTTAGCACTGGAAACCATTTCAACATGGTTTTCTATCAACAAAGCAGGTTTATCATATAGAAATCTACTGTGCCGCAGGTTTTGAGCAGGATCCTCTAGTGAGATGGAGAAGGCAATTAAGAGGGGGCAGGGAGAGTCTATGGGCCATGGTAGATATAGCATACCCTCCAACATTCTCTGGTGAAAATAGGCACATCCTATTTAACAAGAAGAAGAAGGGTTTTTTTTAATACTCTGCCAATCTGACTGGGTTGCCCCAGCCACTCTGGGCAACTTCTAACATTAAAACATTAAACATATTTAACATTTAAATACTACCCTGTCCAGGGCTGCCTTCAGATGTCTTCTAAAGGTTGTATAGTTACTTATCTCCTTAGCTCAAGGGTTGCATAACTCCATACCCTCCAACATTTCTCTGATGAGAATAGGGACCTCCTAAGGAAAAGTGGGACATTCCAGGTTGAAATCAGAAACCAGGATGGCTTCTGTAAATCCAGTACTGTCCATGGAAAATAGGAACACTTGGAGGGTCTGATACAGAAGACGTGGCCTGAGGGAAGAGAGTTGGAGGATTGAGGGCTAATGGAGGGGAGAGGCTGTGTAGAAGGGGTGAGGCTGCTGGATCCAGAAAATAAGGACATGGCCATTATTTACACCATGCATTTAAAGTGCAATGATACCACTTTGAACAATGATGTGTCTTCCCTTAAAGAAATCTGGGAGCTGAAGTTTGTGAAGAGTGCTGAGATTTGTTAGGAGACCCATGCTCCTCTAACAGAATTACAGTCCCCAGATTTCCACATGAAGAGGGGTTGATTCTTAAACCACTTGGGGGATTGTGTGGCAACACTGTTTTGCTTAGTACAAAGCAGTTTCAGTGGCTGTGTTCCTATGATTGGTACCATAAGCAAACAATTCTTGGATGCATAAAAACTTTGAAGGTGCTTCTGCCACTAAGTAAGGACTTAATTCACATATGAAGAGAAAATGTGAATGCTGATATGTTTCTTTATTTTGGTGAGGGCTTATCTTTTAAAACTTCACAAACTGTGATTTTGAGAGTACAGAAGTCTTTGTGAAAATATATTGGATTTCAGCCCCTGTTTGAAAACAATTATTTCCTTCGCTGAAGCTACTCTAGAGCAAATGGCTTGTGCTTTGCAGCTTCACTGGCCTTCAGGGCAAGGTAAATTAGAAACAACCATTGGTTATATAAATACTTAACAATCACTGCAAAATGAAATTTTGTTATTTAGGACTTAGACAATTTGCTGTAGACACTGCAAATACATCTGAATAGCATATCCTTGGATTACTCTTAAGTGACATTGGCAGTATAAAAAGCATGTCAAGGCCTTTGAAAAGCAAGCAACATAGTCCAGTTTTTATCTTTCATAGAAAAAGTTTCATTGAATGTTGAATAGGAGTGTGGGGTGGGAGTGTTGGCTAAGAAGGGGCATGCTTTTGTTTGGTCCATGCTGGTAGCTGAAGTGCCTTCTGTAACATGAGTTATTCGTATTGAAAACTGAACTGGAGAAAAAGTCTTAATCCCCAGGTTTTGCTTGTGTTGGCAAAAAGCCAGCCTCTAAAATTTGGAGTTTAAAGGGATGTGTCAGTATGTGCATGGGAAAACTGCTAGGCCAGGATGGGGCAGCTGAGAATGTGGGATGTGATTTGGTAAGACCTGGCTTCAAAGTAGAGCTGACTTGAAATTTCTCAGACAAATTTCTGTTAAATTTAATATTCCACACCCCTCCAAAGATCACTTTGCAGAAATTTATATGAATATTTTCTTTCTTTCTTTCTGCGTGTGTGTGCCCAGGATAGCTTCTTGCCCCTCCCCTAATTAGTAGAATTAATTATGCAAAAAGAAGAAAATGCTTGATTTTCATGATGCATATGCCACCATCTTTACCCTTTTTGGGTCTGAAATTTGGAACATCTTGAATTTGCATTTTTTAAAATTTTAATTAAAACAAAACCAAACCTTGTACATATAGACCTAGTTAGCTTTGGGGTGAAATCAGAGACTTCTATGCTGTTCTTAGAAAAGCTCTTCATTGGTTCAGCTGATTCAAGGATAAGCTGTTCACAATGGTTCAATGTAAATACCAGAGTTATAGGATCACATCAGTCTTCATTGGTTACTGGTTTCTTTGTTGTCTAAACACTAGGGATCTGACCTTTTAAAGCCCTAAATGGTCTGGGGCCAGCATATTTTATATTTCGTCCTCATGTGAATCCAGGGATTGGAAGGCTCGTTTTTACAAGAAGAATCCGTTACAGTTCATCCTTTAACAAAACATGCTAGTTCACTTCAAATTCATTTTTTTTTTTTTAAAGTTCACCCTCAACACTTCTCCCCTCCCAAGCATTCACAATGGTACAAGCCGCTGAGCCCAAAATAAATATGTGACTGTACAAAAGTATTAAGATATCTGACAGATAGAATGCCAACAGGTGAAACTTCCTCCATAACTGTAGTTTCATACTAGTAAAGGCTTGCCATGTTTAATTTGTGATAGCCATTCAGCTATTAAAGGCACAAGGCATCATTCATTTTGCCCTGCACTTCTCATTTCAAGCTGTCCCTGTTGGAAGAGAGTGAAACTCTTCAGCAGGAAAGATAGAGGAAATGCCTCATGTTCCTTTCTTCTGATTGCTAAGCAACAGTGACTAAGTGTCCTTAGCAACAGCAATGCCTCTGTGTCTGCCTAATAAACTTTCCACATTTTGGTTTCTAACTTTCTTTATAGATGTCCGATTGACTTACTTTGTTTTTCATGAAAGCTAACAGTCGAAGTTTCCTGCTGGGTGGCATAGAGAGGGAACAAATGTGGCTGGCAAATGAATCTTATTTCAACAAAAGTGAAGAGATGGCTTTGGCTGGCACATCTGAGGGCAGAAATCTAGCTTAGGGTGTGCAAGTGTGTGGTAACATCCAGATCTCTTCACTCCCTGCTCCTCAGTATCTGCTCCTACTTCTACTTCTCTGCACCTAATGTATACCTGAAGGAGCGTCTTCACCTCCATCAAAACAAAATAAAAAAATTCCTTCCAGTAGCACCTTAAAGACCAACTAAGTTAGTTCTTGGTATGAGCTTTTGTGTGCATGCACACTTCTTCAGATACACATGTATCTGAAGAAGTGTGCATGCACACAAAAGCTCATACCAAGAACTAACTTAGTTGGTCTTTAAGGTGCTCATACCAAGAACTAACTTAGTTGGTCTTTAAGGTGCTACTGGAAGGAATTTTTTTATTTTGTTTTGACTATGGCAGACCAACACGGCTACCTATCTGTAACTTCACCTCCATTGTTCTGCCCGGACACTGAGGTCCAGCGCAGAGGGCCTTTTGGTGGTTCCCTCGCTGCGAGAAGCCAAGTTACAGGGAACCAGGCAGAGGGCCTTCTCGGTAGTGGCACCCGCCCTGTGGAACTCCCTCCCACCAGATGTCAAAGAGAAAAATAACTACCAAACTTTCAGAAGGCATCTGAAGGCAGCCCTGTACAGGTTATTGTATTTTAGTGTTCTGTTGGAAGCCGCCCAGAGTGGCTGTGGAAACCCAGCCAGATGGGCGGAGTATAAATAAATAATTATTATTATCCCCTTCCTCTTGGAGAAGAAAATGTGTGATTTGCTCCTAGTATGCATTTAGAATAATAGTTAAGATTTCTTTTTTCTACACAGGGTCTTTGACAGGCTGCCGTATATAAATTCTGATAGGCTGTTATTTTGTTCTTGCTATGATGGTTCCGGTTTTGTGTGTGTTTTAAATGATTTAAATATTATTCTAAGGGGTTTTCTTGTATTTGTTAAATGGAGTCCGTTGCCTGTTTTTTACAGCATTTTGCATACAAGTGCAGAGTACAAAGAATAGAGTTGAAATAAATAAATAAACAAAGATGGCCAAAAAATTGTCCAACTGAAGTATTGATTGCCTCCGGTTTCAGCATTTTACTCCCTTGGATACTTTCCGCTAGCAAACAAAAGCTACAGGCTTTGCACATACTCATTCTGTCTTCCTCAAGGACAGCACACTTGACTTGGTTTTTGTTCTGAATTTTGAGTGCATTCTGTTCACGGGCTACTTACTGTCCCTAGAACAGCATGGTGGCCACCTTTAAAGAATTCAACTTGCAGCAGCAGGAACAATCATACCAAAAATACTCCATTATGTCACTGTGCAACATTTTTTAAAAAAAAGAAGATGATAAAATAGCAGTAAATCACTGCAGTGTGAGGCACTTTGTAAATGCAAGGAACTATTTATTAACTTTCGACAAACAGTAATGCAATTCTTAGAAATTCAACATAGTGCTAAGGAGATCGTTCTGTCAAAACGAGCATTTCAGCTTGCCAAATGAAACAATTGAACCTCTCCTCCCCCCATGCATGCACTGTTCTAGGGGTTCCACTCTCCCCACGAGTGCCAAATGGGGAAATATAGGTGGCAGACAGGGGTGAAAAGCCCAATTACACTAGTAGAAGACATTGTGTTAGCTTCCACAAGCAGGACTCATTCATTGATTTTGGTCCATTATCTGTTCCTTTCTGAGTGGATCTTAGATTTGGATCTAACTAACTTTCACTGTCATTCCCTAACATTTTAGTGAGGGGGGCAGTCCCAGACATTTTGACTTAAAGTCCAAGGCATTTATGTGCACTTAACTGCCATTGATTGCAGTGCTACTAAAAACAAATGCCTTAGGTTTGTGTATACAGATTTTGAGTCGTACACAAAAAAATATTGAAAAAACAAAACCTACTGGTTCATGAACTGAAATACTTGTGGGTAATTTTATACTTACAAAATAGATTTTTTTTACATGAAAACATCTATGAACATTTCCCCCATAATTTTATGTATTTGTCCAGCTGTTCACTGTAATAATTTATTAAACCTATCTTGGCCATTATTTTTAATGGGGGGAAACCAGGTTAAGTTAGTTGCAATTACTTCTGGGCCAAACTCTTGGGCCCATTTTGGAGGGTGGGGTGCATCTCACTGTCTAAATATTGTTATGTGGATTGGTGAAACTGGTGTGGTTGTACTTTTAAGTACATCCTGGTGTGCAGGACAGGAAAATTAGATAGCAGGTGCAATATGAGCTTTTCTAAGGAAGAACATAAATGCTCCTGATTTCTTCATTATTCAGTTGGCGCACTCATTTTTTCTGGCAGCTCTTAGATACCTAGAGGCAGTGCTTTTTTTCTAGAAAAATGTTTAGGAGTAGTCTCATTTTCCTACTCAATGAGGCCAAACTTAGATTCACAAAATGTTCGGGGTATGCGTACCCCTACATCCTCCCAGGAAAAAAATGCACTGCTAGAGGTCAGGAAAGCCATTCCATTGTCAAGCTTGCATGCTGGTCTACAACATCCTTATGGCTGGTGAGATAAAGCTATAATGCAGTAATGACAATCTTCCCACAGTTGTGACAAGCGGTACTGATTTATACTTGGTAATCTGTGTTTTGTAGTGTTAAAACCCATAATTAACAATGCAAGGAAACCAACTCAAATTGTAACTCCCAAGCCAGGGAGCATCTTTTTCCATTAGTGAGAAAGAAGTTTTTGGATACCAACTGCTTTCTATGTTTTCTTAAGAATTGCAAGTATCCCCACCCCTCACCTGAGGGGTTGAATCCCGACAAATTTCAGGATCAGTACAATGGCTTTCCTGCAAGGACAGCTTTTGCCACTTTGGGCTAGGTAAAAAGGGTTCATCCAGTATTCTATGGACACTTGGTCTGAAAATAGCAGAGGTGAGAGATGTGCCTTTAGGCAACCGACAGACAAATCAACCAAGTGGTTCTTGTGCTGGGCTTCTTTCAAACTTGATTGGGGTGGAAGTGGAAAGAGATAAAAATTATTCCCTTTCCTTTCCCAATGGACATGGATTGAAGAGTCTGGGTAAAACCATTTCCTCTGATGAAAAGCTTGGCCTGTCTGTCCTTATGGAGCTCCTCATCCCCCTCTCCCTACCCTGGTGTTTTCTGTACCTCACCTTGGTCTTACATTTAGCAGGCACTTGCTGGCAGGGGTGTGTGTGTGTGTGTGTGTGTGTGTGTGTGTGTGTGTGTGTGTGTGACTGAGCTGCCATGAGACACTTGTGGTGGTGGGGATGTGTCTGAGTTTTGACTTGAAGTGCCTCCTACAGATCTCACTTCACATAAGACAAGCCCAGAATTCCTCGAAAGCATTCTGCTTCAGCTTGGGATTTGTCCAAAGCTGTGCCCCACTCCTAGAGCATGCTGCTGACACAATGACACATGTATTCCGTCTCCAACTTCCTTGGAGGAAAAGCAGGTTGCAAATGTAAATAATACTAATAACGTGCCACATTTCACAAGCCATTGCCGCTATACTGCCATGATTCATGAAACCAGAAAGACGTTCTATTGAGTATAGGCATCAGTCTGCTTGGATGTGGGCAGGTAAACACATACTGGGAGTGTAGAAAATAATGCTTTTTCTGGGTCACACAGACTTTCCTGAGGCCTCTTTCCTGGAAAAAAACTAGGCTACTGGAAGATTGATCAGCTGGGCTGCAGGGTATAAGTGTCATTTTCACTGTTTTGAGTTACAAGAAAGCATATCAAGTAACTGCAGGTGTATGTACATGGCAGAATTTGCATTCTTCCACATAGGAAGATTGTGGTCAGAGATTCTTTTTAAGAAAAACTTCTCATAATTGTCTCTGTAGCATGAAGAATGCTGGAGAAGTGGCTAAGTGACGCAGCTCAGTGCATGATCTCTTGACCTAAAGCTCTGAGTCGTTTTCAAATGCATGCATATCACTTGATTTCCACATCACTTGATTCTTCAATGCTTGAGGCCTGATCTGATTCAGACTGCTTCTGAATGCTCTGCCCCCCCCCCAACAAAACTTTGAGAAAAGAGGGCCACCATATCTGCAGTCTTCCTGGCCATGCCAGTCAGGGCAAAATATGGAGGCAGCAGTCAGGGTGTGGGGTTGCTTCAGAAGCAGGGTTGAGCCAGCCTCAATGCCATCAGACCCGATTTGGGGTCCAGACTGGTGTGTTGATTTAACTCTGCAATCCCTGCCTTCAACAATGACCAGTGTGTTCATGGCTGCAGATGTGGCTGTGACCCTGCTGCTCTGTTATATCACAATGTTCCCCAGCCTAAGTTTAGACTATGCATGTATGCTTAATAGCAGTATGGGGGTGGAATTTCCATTGGAATTGTGGGTGTAGGAGGTAAGATTTAAAAAGTAAGGTTTAAACCTTTTCCCTCATTTTAATCTCCCTTGCTGTTCATCTGTCTGGGAAACAACTGAGATTGGTGAAAAGGAGACTGGAGTGCAGAAAAATTTATATCTGGAGCCACCCCCCTCCTCGCTGCTGCTTGCCTGATCAGTGGGATCAGCTGTGGGCCACAACAGATTGTCTCTGTATGTTAGAAATATTGAAACAATAAAATATAATCCGGGAAAAAATGCATATGAAGAGCCTAAGGGAACTGGTGTCCATGCTAGTACCAATTGATGCAACCAGGGTCTCAGTCATAGCAGCACAAATAGAGAGGACCATTAGTATTTTAACTGCCTAGACATTCAGCCTACACATTAAACAACAACAACAACCACACTGAACAGTCCAAACATAAGCAAGCAAAGTGGCAAGCCTGTAAGCGAGGGGGGCGGAGAGGGAAGCTGCATTCATAAAGTTGAGAAGTGTTGGCGTGGTGACAAGAGTAGTCCTGGATACGTTAGCAATGACAAATGCAACTTTAACTGTTTTCTTTCTTAAGCGAAGACTTCCCATTGGCGTTTCTGCCTTCAAACTGAGCTGTGCTAAAGGGCTCCCGGAGCTGACTTCTTACGTCCCACGTGCCCCGTGATGTTACAGATAGTCTTTATGCAATTGATCTAACCTCCCATTAGCTTTGGTTGGACCTGTGCCTGAAGTGAAGATTGCAAGTCTGGGACCAATAATATTACTTAATATTTAACACAGGAATGTAACATTGTTTATTAAGAAATAAAAGACAAATCCAGGCCTCAGGCAGCTTGCAATCTAATTAGCCGAGAAGACATGCTGGGGAGCCCTTTTCTCCATAGCATGGAAGAGAATTTCTGATTGTTTTCTGGATGGGTAGTTTTTTTTCTTTTTTTCTTTTTTTTAATGGTTAGCATCTCTTATGAGAAATATATGCAGCAGCGCCTTCCCCCAAATGCCTCTCTCCCCCTTTTTCAGGAATAAACCCCATCCATTCAGCTTCCAAGCATCTCTCTCTGTTTAATTAGATTTGACTTGGGAAGCTTTTACAGGTAATTGCTGTTTGTGGGGAGTCGTGTGGGTCAGATGCAGCTCCCTCTCCCTCCCGGGCTAGCATTTAAATAATGGTATTAATGGCTGGAAATCTATATTTGAGGCTCACTCGTTACAAGAAGCCCACACCACTGGAGGAGGAGGAGGAGGAGGAGGGGAGGTTACATCCTTGCAGTTCTCAATCGTTTTCCTTTATCTGATTTAATTTCCCCTTTACCTTTATGGTACCTCTTTTGACTGATTGGCTGTTTAGGAATGGGAAATGAGAGGGGGAGGGGGGCAACTGTAATCTTTACTCTTTGGAATGCTGCTATAGAATGTCAGCACTCTGGTAATAAAATCTGGGCTTTTGTGTACGCATAATTTTGCAACAGAGCAGAATTGGTATGGAACAAGTAGGACAATATATAACTGGGTAAAATGGTGCTGTTCAGCATCCCTGGCAATCCATGCCGTCAACCCCACTCCTTTCCATTTCCTCCCCCTTCCCGGCAGTCAGTCAACAGTCTTTGACCACTGAGCATGCTCATTCGTCACGGACGTGCCACCCACATTTACTGTTTCATCTGCAAATCTTGTAGGTACCCAAACAGCTCGGGTGTGGGTGTGATGCCACATGCCCACATATTTTGGCTACATAGTGCTCACATTGTTAAAAAAATTTATTAACAAAAAAGAAATGGAGCAAATAATCCCAGTTTCCTTTTTAAAAAATAAATGGGTGTGTGGGTTGTGTGTGTCTAGCTGAGCTGAAAACGATCATTTTGCGACCCAATTCTCAGCCCATAAAGAGGTAGGTTATTGGTTACTTTTTTGTGGGGGCAGGGAAATTCTAGTCATTTTGATCAACCTGGACGTACCAGGAAAAGCAGCAATTGTGATATCTTCTTTCACGATCCATACTGCCATGGCACCCAACAACAGTATTCAAATTCTGTCCCGGTTTTCCCCTCCACTGTGTCAACGGAACATTACTATGCTATTGAATGTGGGTTCCCTGGCTGAAGGCGTGCCTCTCCGCATATGCCATAGCTCCTCTGTAAAAAAATTATGCCTGCTGAATATAATCGTCACTTTAATGGGATTCTTATCTAAGTGCATGTTTTAAATACGTTCTACAAACTCACTTAACTTGGCCTGTTTTAAGAGAGGTAAATAATAATGCCCAACATGCACAGCAGGAGGGAGAAAATGACACGTAAGTGCATCATTTAGCATTAACTTGCATAATATGCATTATTAGTGTACCTTTTATTTGCACTAGATTCTTAGCTCCCTAGAGAAGTGTGGATTTGCTTTCACAATGAAGCCCCTGTTACAAGTCCAGTCTAGGAGGACAATCTTGCCTAGCCTGGTGCTGTGGTGTTGAGCCCTGATTTTAACTCTGCTCATGGCAATATAGCACTACCCAATTGCTATTCTATGGTGTTCGCCGACATCAGCTTTGTAATTCTTCCTAGGGTGGCATGGCCTGGTGGATTAAATACAGCATTTCCAGTGAAAATGCTCTCTGTGGAGTACCAGCTTCAAATCTGATGCTTTGCCTCACAAGGGGGAACTGAGCAGTGGAACCGTAACTCAGTGATAATGCCCATACTTTGCAATGCAGTAGGTCTCTGGCTCAATCCATGCTATCTCAACAAATATATACATAAGTAATTTTGATCTGCAATATCTGTAGTCCTTTAAGAGCCAAACAACACACGATACAAATGTGTCTGCAACTGACACACAGGGAGGGCTGGCCCAAGACATTTTGGCAACTGAGGTGAAACACAAAATGTCACCCCCACCCATCAGAAACAATATGGGGGATGAAGACCTACATCGGGAACAAGAGGTGTAGAGGTGGCAGATCCAGCCTCCAAGAAGCATACCACAACTGTTGCTGCCAACACAGTGGCAGCAAGAAGGTGATGCATTCATTGGGGGCAGACCTGTGGACCCTGCCACCTGAGACAGTTGCCTCACCTTGTCTCCTGGGTGGGTCAGGCCTGCATGCAGGGCTTAAAAATGCAAATGACATCAGTGGAGGGGTGGAGCTGATGGCTAATGGGATCAGAGAAGGATCAAACAATTTCTTCTTTGCTGTGCTCCCGAGGAAAGTACCTTTTCAGAATCTAGTATTTCCCAGAGGGGAGCAGACCCTTATTGGTGCCAGAAAGGTAATCCCTACTCCCTAAAAATCCCCTACAAGCTTTAGAAGAGGAATAATCCTCAGGACTGCAGTAGAGAGGAAAAGACTCCATTTTCCCTCTGCCCATCATTTGAGCTCATAAATTATCCTCCTCCTCAGAAGCTAATGTAACTTCTTTCATTCTTTCTCTTTCATTTAAAAAACCCCAAACATTACATGTTAGATGCAAATACACTTTTGATGTCGTGTATAGTAAGGAAACCTTGGGCCTAGGGGTGATATGTGGCCCTCAGGTATCTTCCTACATCACCCACTTTTCCCAGACACCCCCCTCTCCCCAGGCCATACCCTTCACTGGCCCTGGTTCTCACCTTCCTTGAGGGTTCTTGTCTTAACCTTAAATTGACTTGGCTTTATGGACAAAACTCCCCAGTCAGTAGCTCTTGGCCTTCAGAAATCAGGCATGAAGATGATGTGGAGGGAAACATGAATCTACATTTCCTGCTCTTTCATTTCTGTAGCATGTGTAGAGCAAAAATGGTTTGAAGCAGGTGTGGGACTGTGATACCCTGCACATTTGTTTGCAAAGCAACCCCGACATGCAAGTCCTATTGTGCTCAGATCCTGCTGGTGGGTGTCCTACGGGGATCCAGTCTTGATGAGGTTGGACTTGATGGGCCTTTGCTCTGACCAGGCTTTTTGTGCGTAAAGGCTCTATGTAGTTGGGGTGCCCTCACAGCCAGGTGTCCAAATTGCATGGAGTTCCTGATGTACAAGCAGCAGCTCATGTTTAGGAGTTCTTTTGCAGACAACCAAACTCAATTCATGGGCATCAGAGAGCAGGCCACCATAAGGATGTGAACCTGAAGGTCGGGTGAGAAGCTGGCCCCACTTGTCCTTCGAACTGGGATTGTCCTACCCACAAGTAACATGTAAAAGAAAAGGTTATGGTTTCATCTGAAATGGAACTTTCAAATCCTGGAAAATTGTACTATTCCTCTACGGTCGTGCAAGTTTCCCTATTGGTGGAATGATGTAAGAGGCCTTATTTGGAATGAGGTGGATGTGGAAGAATAGGAAGCATTTGTGCTTCCTGTACCTTCATCTCTTTTACCCTCAGTATACCTGTGATTGCCTGATACTTGGGACAAGTGACAAGGCATTGCTATCTCAGTTATGCCAGCTTGTTACCTTCCTAGGACAACCCCAGTTCAAGATGGATATTTGGTCTGATTTAGCAAATGCACTCCTTTTTGCTTTTGCTTTTTGTCAACAATAAGCAATAGAGCCAGGTGACACAAAACCCAGCATCGATCCACAACTAAGAAATCAGTGGCTTCTGTATTATATAATTATTGATGTAGCTGAAAATTGCCACGGGCAAAGCACAACTTGCTATTTGTTATGCTGTATTGTCTCTCTAGTATGCACCAGGCCTCTGTGTTTGCCTCTCATGTTCCCATTCCATGTTTATTTATATGGTGTGCCTTTAGCTTTCATGTTTCTCCTGTGAATCCAAGTTGGAAAAACAGCACAAGTCTCATTCAGCAGGGTGATAAAGAAAATAAATTCCTGCAGATATCAGTGAAGCCCCAAGTTGACTACAAAAGAATGTGAGGAAAAGTGAGCATGGGAAAACAGGTTGAAAAGGCATCAGACTCTTTTAATCTCACCAGGGTCTGGGGAGAGTGCCAGTCATTTAATAGAAATGTACACCTTTAAAAAGAGAGTGAGCGTTAAGAACACAGAGGTGTTTTTATCTCGCTATTTGGATAACATAGCACCCACCTGAGGCCACTTCCTTACACATGCCCCCGTGTGATCACTGAAATCATCAGACTATTTATGGCTAGTTCAAACAGTGAGAGAAAATGATTTTCTTGGGTGGTCACCACTCCCCTGCTGTGGAACCTTCTTCCTATAGAAAAAAACCCCAAGCTTTTGTGTTTTCTTAATATTGTATATGAAGAAAATACAGTTTGTGTACTGGGAAAACAAATGGTAGACAACAGGGTTGTGGTTTTCCTATAGGCACTGTATGAATGAAATACAGGACTAGATAAGCCTTTGTTCTGATCCAACAGAGCTCTTCTTATTACGGGCAGGAAACTGTTTTAATGAAAATTTCATTTTTGTGTATGCCACACTCTGGAGTGTCTATTACTTGTTTCACCCTTTATTGGTCTTTAGGGATAGGTCAGGTTCAAGCCTGTGGCTATGCCCTCATTTTCAAGGTGAAGAGTGCCCACAGCTCCAGAATGACAGACCCTCACTGAGGTGCCTCAGGGTGAGCTTGGAAAAATCAGGCTCCTTCTGGGACTCCCCATTAGCCTTCTACCAGTCATAAACCTTTCCTTCTGTAGCATTCTGCTTCCCAAGTTCCCCAAACATACCTTGTGAAGGTGAAGGAGATAAATCAGATACAGCAGAGGCCAGGGACAACAGAGGGCCCATTTTAAAGTCTTTTCTGTGTTCCCAAGAACAAAATGGATGCTGTGAACATCACTGTAAAATTCCTCTTGGCTCAATCTATTCTGTGAGGAGGAATTAATACAAGAAGTCCCAGCATTCTGGAGGCACAATAGAGGCTGCCAAACATGATCAGAAACTGCCAGCAATACCAGGAATGCTGGGATTTGTAACTTTAATTCCTCCTGGCTAAACAGACTCGGCCAGGAGGAAATACAGCTGAAAGACTCCAGCGTGCATGGAACATCATTGAAGCTTTTGAGTGTTGTCTGGAGCCTACTTTTTTGAACCCAAAGGGAAATTAAAAGATAAAAGGCTTTTCCTGGCCTTCCCAGCCTCCAGTTATCCTCCTCCTCACAAGCCCAAATATGGAAAAGTATGGAAGCTCCTCAGGGAGGGCTAGGGATGTGCTGTAATCATGAGCCCAAGCTGAAATTTGGGAGATTTTGCCCAAAGTGTGGATTGTGTTTCAGATGCTAATTGGCACTGCTAATGCCAATTTCTCAATTTGATGCTGTTGCTAGCAGGAAACTATAGGAAGGTTTTAGCTTACTTTGAAATTCATCTGATTCCTATAGTATAGTATGGTATATCATCCAGAGGGGCCAACTTGAGGAGAAGATTGTGGGGGCCAATAACAATCATATAGTAAATCCAGAAAAATGCAAAATCCACAGTAAAATAAATAAATAAATAAAATACACAAAGTAAGTAATAACAGTACCTAGTTAATTGATGTTCCTATTATCTATTTTTATTGCTTGTCATTTAAATGCAGGTCTTAGAAGTTGCTTGGGATTATATGCATAAAGCTGCATATACATCAATTAATTTGTTCTGAAACTTGTATAACTGGCTTGTATAACTGCACTGAGACCTGCAGGTATAAAGTGGTATATAAATTTAATTAATTAATTAATTAATAATATAATTGAGGTTGCATTGCATCATGGGATTTATAGGCAATATCTCAGTTTCCCTTTCATGCAGCTGGAGGCATGGCCTGCATCATGCCAGTGGATTGCAGCAGAACCCTGAATGAGTTGGAATTGTAGTGAAACACTCAATTTTTAAATGGGTCTTGGTACAAAAGGTGATATCATGCTATTATAGATGAGATTAGACAAATTGGTTTCATGCAAAGGGTGTTTATAGATAATGGTGAGAGAATATAGACATCATGAGAATGCAGAATGAGATGATTAAGTATGTGTTACTTGGAGAATACTGAATGAGCACTATAGCAGTGTGAAACTTTTCAGAACCATGCGTGCTGCTCGCTTGATGGTGTATTTTGCTTCATCTATGAGGGTTTTTTTTTTGTTTTTGTTTTGTTTTTTGGAGAAATACTCCTGTCATGCATGGGAGTTTAGCGACTTCTATCCAAAAATGAAGTTACTAAGCCTTCTGCCCATCTGCCCAATACATCTTGTTCAGAAAGGTAGCCAGATTGGTGAGTGGGCTAGTATTTGTGGCACTTCAGAGAGCAACAGAAGGCAGGTCTTAGCTTCAAGGAAGTATACATTTTACTAAATTTAACCCCATGCTGGGGAGGCAAGACTAACACAACAGAGGGAATGAATGGGAGCTAATATGCTTCTGCTTATTATGGTATGTGTGTTTGGATTTAGCTCTATAAATATTAATAGAAAGACAGTAACACTCATTTATTTTACAGTTGTTTCCAAATGCGGCTTCTATTTTGTGCAGATGTGCTCAGCCTCCACCCCTCCATTTTTTAAAACACAGCAGTCATGTTGTTCCTGAAAAGTGAGTCTCTCTGACTGTTAGCAACAGAAACAGAAGATGGCCTCTGCTAATTGATTAGATGCCTGCTCACATATCATTACCGTAAGAGCTAGAATGAAAACAATCCCAATGTAGTGAATTTAAGGTGCAATCTTTGGTTGTTTAAAGACTTATAGGCTATAAAAACTAGGTTGCTGTTGACTTCCTCAAAAACTGTGGGGTTGTGTGAAAAGTAAGTAAGAAAACATCATAAATGTTTTGCAGGTGGGACTCAAGCACATATTGGGATTTAAAATTTCTTTTTAAAGCTTTTATGGTAATTATGATATTCACTTAGTGAAGGTCATTCTCTCTCTGCTGCTAGCAGCCAAAGAAACTTGCCTGTCAGTCTTTGTGTTCATGTATTTACTTACATATGCATTAGTGACAATGAACAGTCAGCCACCACTCAATACACACTTGGGCACACTGTAACATTTTAAAAAGACATCCAATGAATCGACCCATTCTCATAAGAGCATAAGAAAAGCCTGCTGGATCCGACCAATGACCCATCTAGTCTTGCATCTTGTTTTCACTGTGGTTGACCAGATCATTATTTCTTTTATTATTTCTTTATAATTTTTTTATACAGTGGTACCTCAGGTTACATACGCTTCAGGTTACAGACTCCGCTAAACCAGATATAGTACCTCGGGTTAAGAACTTTGCTTCAGGATGAGAACTAGTGGGTGGAAGTGACCTTTCCAGACCTGGTAAAAGGTCAAGGCATGCTGACACACACAATCTCTCTTTTCCATCTGCTTTTCATCCTGTGAAGTTCCTGGAATGAACTGCTGGCTGTCAGCCAAGCAGTCCCCCAGGTCATCTCCCTCTTGGGATAAACCTGTTAGTATAAGTTTGTAACTGCAAGCCTAAAGCCTGCCTTCAGGGATCACACTGTGCTCTGCCTGATCATAAGTAAAACTACTTTTTATTGCTTATGGAATAAGATTGTGGTGTCTATTCTTTTAGGAGGGATTCAAGGGGTCTTACCAGGAAATATTAGAACACATTTCAATCTGGACAAGCCAGATTGAATGGCGTATTGTCTTAAGAAACTCACGTGAGTTTGCAGCTAGTTTTCTGCTGTGGGTGAGAAGGGGAATGTAAACTCTGCTAAGTAAAGGAACTTGCTAGTGCAAGTTAGGAAGGATATTAATAAATGATATATTCTTTCCTGCCACCCTGAACATTCCCACAAAAGCCACCTAAGTTGGTGGTCATCTCAGCCTTCTGTGGGAGCGACTTCTATAGTTTAACTATGCACTGCCTAAACAAGTGCTTCATTTTATGTGTCCTCCTAGCTTGATACTCTAACCTTTGTATCTTAGTATTATGTTAAGAAGAGGAGGAAAGGAAGGATACAAGACAGCCACGGACGCCCTGTGGGCAGGGTCCCCCAGTAACATGGAGTCAGTCCTGCTCCAGGTCAAAGGATCTTTACATCAGTTTTGCAAACTCTTCTTCTTTTTTTTTTTTTTTGTAACTGGATCAGGTCTAGAGATTAAGTTTTGGGCTGCAACCAGGAAACCAAGTGAGTGGGCTCAGTCCTGGAAAATAGCATGCGCACACCAGCCCACATACTTCATCTAGGGCTTTAGTAGCTTGAGAGAGATCCTTCACTCTGCATAGTGGACAATATGGAATGATGAAGGATTTCAGAATTCAATAAGGGAATGGCGTGAGGTACCATAAAAGATCCACTTAAAAAAGGCTGAATTGGAGGCTTTCAAATAGCCAATGATTGGTCCCTGCACATTATATCAGAAAAGATTGTTCTGAATTTTCTGGGCCAAGCTTCAGCTAAATTGGCAGCATTGTACAGATCCCTAGGCAGCCACTGCAAAGGGGAAGCTGAATTTTGAGGAATTGTTGAAGGCCTTGCCAGGGAGAGCGTTGTCGTGCCTTTATCTGCACTGAATCTAGGCTGAGCAGTCAATCACTCTTCTCCGTAGAAACCTAAAATTCATTAGTGAAAAGATAAAGGTACAATAATGTAATTTGCATAATTAAAAAAAAAAACCACAACCCAAATTCGGGAGATCTGCAGGGATCAATAACCCAGAAGACAGACTGACTGAATGATGCTAACTTGGTAGCAGTGTCTTTTTTCACACCTCTTATTTATTGAATCAGTTTGAAGGGATAAGATGGATGTGTGCAGGTAGGGATCAAAAATGCCTTCTTTCTGGTTGAGGTCTACTCATGAGAGTGTCTTTGGCTGACTTTGGATGTTGTATAACTCACAAGTTTAGTGCTGTTGTACAATATTCTTGAAATTCTGGGATGCAGTACTAAGCACTCTTACCAGATTATGAGTGAACCATGGACCATGCCATCAGTCTCTTCATAGCAGGCAAAATTTTATATGACTAGCTGGTGGCAAACTAGTTGTTTGCACATATGTCCATATGTTTGTTTGATTGCTTTTAATGATGCCTCGCTGTCTAAGCACTTCATAAGGAGATGAGGATTGAAAACCTTCCGTGATGCTACATTGAAATAGTCCAGAATGGAAATGGGCTTGAACTGGAATCTGGACAAGAAATAGAGGGAAATCTTTTGACCTAGTGTCCTCATAACCTAATATTGCAGTGATTCCTCTACCCACAATAAGAAATCACAATCTAGTTTTCGGCCACCTCACTGCAAGCCTAGTTCTCTCTCCAGGAAGCATAAAACAAACTGTGGAGAATCACTGAGGAACACAGCGCTATGAAATAGCCTCCTAGCATCAGATTTTGGAGAGGTGCTTCCAAGTTGACAGGGAAACTATATGATTCTTTTTCAGTCGGTTAATCAAAAGCAGTTGCAGTTTCCATCTCAATGAGGGAAGGTGAAGTGGTGATAAATACTGAGCAGAAAAAAGTTAATTCATATCCAAGCTCCTGGAGCATTTTAATAAATAATAAGTAAAGCATACAAACAGCAATACATATTCTTGGCCAACAGTGCCAGCTTTTCAATGGTGTTGATGCGATACTGCCAAGACAGCTCAAATTTGAACTGTGGAATGGAAAGGGGATAATTTGCATCAAAGGCTAATGAAATATTTTCTAGGACTAAACATAATTATGCATTTTTTTTATCTCCTGTGATTTCTCTGGGTGGTTTCCTGTCCAGTTATTGACCAGCTTGAGTCCTGCTTAGCTTTCAAGAACACCATATCCTCTTATCACTCCCTAGTTGTGGAGTGATTTTGGGTGGATTTGTATTGATTAGCTGCAACTTCCTCTTGTCACCTCTGTTTTGGGAACTGTGTCCTGGGCTTCCAACTCCAAGAACTGGTTCAAAAGCAGGCAGCTGCCTACTTCACCACATACTCAAACCACTTAGGCAATGTGGTTTATTTTTATTTTTTGGCACATACCAGTGCTATTTTTTCTAGAAAAAGAGGTACCTGAACTCACCATGAACGCCTCCCTTCTTCTCTTATAATGGCAATGGCGCCCACCTGAGAGGTGCCAGAACTGAGTTCTGGTGTGTTCCAAATGAAGGGAAAAAAGCCCTGCATATCACCATATTCTGTGTGGGTGATGGGGAGAAACCAGGCTGGAGTTATTCACATTCTAGCTTGGCTTTGTTGAATGGATATCACAAATCAGCTCTTGGGGACTGACTTTTATTATGCGAATAAACCAAGCAATATATCATATGACAAGCTTTTTACTCAATAATTAGTACCTCCACTGATTGAGCAAATTGGCCCTGAGACATAAAAGTGAATTCTGTCACACAGTGTTGAGGCTGTTGTGTTGTAGTTCTGATACCATTTTAGAGGGAGGAAGAGAAGGGGATCGTTGAGCCTCTTCAGGTATTAGTAGACAGAGAATTCCAGTGGAAACAGAAATGGGACTGGAAATTGATGGTGATTGCTTATTTGTCCCATGTCTGGAATTCAAATCAATCCAGTGAATAGAAACAGTATTCACTGTTGCTGTTCCTTTCAATTAATAAACAACATGCAATTGATGACACACACACACCTGACCCACATTTGCATTATGTTTCCCTTTGCATTGAAGTGAACGTTGTGGAATCACGTAATGGCAATGTGACTTGCGTAATTTATGTAACTAAACACGTAAATTACATACGCTACACAAGTTCGCTACAGCAGACAGTGAGATGAAGTTTTTAGAAGAAGGCAACTTGCAGGAGAAGGGGAGAATAGAGCAGAATACAGTGCCTTCTTAGGTCTCTACTAGACAGTGGCAGTAAACACATGAGAGAGAGAGAGAGCACAGAGGAAATTTGCTCCTCTCTGCTGCCTTTTTGTTATCTTCCAACCTTTAGAAGGTGACAGCCCAAAGTAGGAAGTCTGAGGCTCTCCACAGATTTTAGAATCCCAATTATGCAGGGTTCTAAAACTCTCCTGAAGCTTCCACAGGTTGAAAAGGCTCCTGTTTCAGACTGTTGACTTCCATAAGTAGGACATAGACAGAAGCAGCAATGTGGGGGCAGAACTAGCCTTTGTTGTACCCTTCATGTGTGTACTATCATCATTTATGATAGAAGAGGCCTGAAGAGGGCTTCCATCAAAATACCAAATCTCAGACCTGTGTCCATTTAGATTCCTCTCTTTCTTTCTTTTTTCCAGTCTTGAGTTCATTTCTGCACATACCCACATCAGTTTGTAATCTTCTTTTTTAAAAAAGTCATTGTGAAAATTCACCAGCATTTTAGGGTAAATTTCTCCCAATATGCATACTTTTCTGTGCAATTTTGCTTAATATGCTTTTCTTTTGCAAAACAATTTCCTCTAATATAATGCATTTTGTATATTATTTTCTCTAGTATGTGCATTTTTATGCACCTTTGCTGCAATATATATGTACTATTTCATACATATTACTTCACTGGAGAACTACACTGCAAAATTCTGAGATTTTTTGAAACATGGCTGTTTTCACATATTGTTTCCGAACGGGAGAATTGGGCAGATTTGCCTTTAAATGCAAACTGAACCAAATATCTCGGAGTGAGAGTGACTAAAAAGAGGCATAAATAGAGCGATGTTGTGGATAAATTATTACCATTGATTGATTTCTGTTTCATTTTGTTCAGTTATTCAGAAATTGTGACATGGTATTGACGTTTTTTATTATGTATTTTTGTTGTTATGAAACTAATTTGAATTATCTTCTATGGTTATTATGGATAGTGGGTTTTCTTCTCCTTCTACAGGCCATTATTTTCTTGTGAACTGCTTTAGGCATAATATATGTGGGAAAGTGAAATACAAAGAGCGTGTCAGGTAACAGCTGTAGCTTAGTGGCTGAGCATCTGCTTTGCATCATAAGGTCCTAGATTCAATCCCTGGCATCTTCAAGTAGGACTGGGAAAGAGCCTTGCCTGACATATCCTGTATGGCTAGTGCTAGTCAGTGTAGGCAATACTGAGCTACATCGACCAATAGTCTAAATCATTATAAGACAGTTTCCTATGCTCCCTGCATTATCCCTCCTCCTTCCACTCAGAGACACAGACATATGCACACATTGAATTGTTGCTGCCTGGGTTGTATTTTCTCAGGATCATGCCATTTGTCTGGTTGGATAAAAGGACTGTATCTCTTTCTGCACCCACCAGCAGCCAACACTTTCAGCCTTGGGAAGAAAGGAACATGTCATAATGCGCCTGCCCTGTTATGGATAAAGGTGGAAAAATGCTTTCCAAATCTTCTTGGCTCTCTGAAGAACAGAAATGGAAAGCAATTTATTATTATCCTAGTTTGCCTATCAGTCAGGAGGCAGGAGAGTTAGAATTTGGGTATTCCAGCCAGTTTTCACAATGACTTCTTGTGTGACCTTGGGCTCTTCCATCTCCATCAGTAAATTGGGGGTGGTAATACTTAGCCGTCCTTTTGGAGAATGATTTGACACCTCTGGGTTGAAGGTGCTTGAGGAGTGCAAAGCATTATTATTATTACAATGATCTATGAATGTTATTAATGGGCATGACATTTCCATTCCCCCTTTTAAAAATCTGCTCACGGTATTTGACTCCCTGCAGCCACATGAACTTCTCAGAATGGCAGCAGACACAAGTGCTTTCTTGCATTGGCTTAAAATTACAACACCCTCTTTTTCTTTTCTTCTTTGCGTGTTGCAGTCCCTTTATTAATAAGGCCGTAGGAATATCATTTGAGCCAGATCCTGTGGAGTTACAACCACCACTGAAGGGTCAGGCAAGCTGCCTAATTTGAAGTAACATGAACCAATCTGAAACTTGGGTTGACTTAGAATCATAGAATCATAGAATCATCGAGTTGGAAGAGACCACAAGGGCCATCGAGTCCAACCCCCTGCCAAGCAGGAAACACCATCAGAGCACTCCTGACATATGGTTGTCAAGCCTCTGCTTAAAGACCTCCAAAGAAGGAGACTCCACCACACTTTTTGGATTAATTCTTGGTGTTCCTTGGATGTCTGGGTCAGCATGATGCCATGGCTGGGTTTCAATTGGGCCTGGATATAGGCAATGAAGACTCAAATCTCCACTCAACCATTGAGCCCACTGAGTGGCTTGGCCTCAGGAAAAAGGTGTGGCTGGTCCCAACTTACAGTGCCAAGGATATGACCATCACAGGTCAGGGGATTCATCCATTGTTGTCATGAAATCCTGGTTAAAGACCAGCACTGCAGGCAGTACATTATTTAGATATTAGATATCTATTTGCGCCAAAGTGAATTCTTGTGAACGAGTGTGTGTGCAGACAGTTACAGTAAGTTACAATAAAGCTGGAATCCTTTTGAGTTTTTGAGTTCCTCAGTAAACTTAGCATCTTATGTAAAAATGGATTGAAGCAGTGATGGCTAGTGCCCTTTGAGACAGGCAAGGCAGAAGGCAAGGAAATCAACTGGAATTGGAACCAGTCCATAAAAGGCAAGCCCAAATACTGCCTGTGAGTTAGTAAGAAGGCAGGTAGGTGGAGGCTGAGTGATGGCAGACTGATGTTGGTGGACAATGGCCCATTTGCTTTTATGGCCCAGCCTATACTGGTTTGTAGTTTCATCAAGGGCTTGCAACAGTGGTGGGGAATCTCAAGCCCAGGGGGACATCCCTCCAGCTGTCTTTATTCAGCCTTTGAGACTCATGCCACACCCCTCACTAAGCCTGCTTTGTACCTTCCTTGTTTTTACCTGTCTGCATTGTGTCCTCCTTTAGGTACAGGATAGAGAGGATGGAAGTGTGAGAGCATTTGTAGAAATTAGGCTACAATTTACATTTGTTGCTCCATTCACCTTTTGTCTCTTGCCACTCCCATCACTGGCGTGTGGCCCCTGGAGAGTTGTCCATTCGAGAACATGGCTGAATAGCACAGGCAAAATGAGCTGGGCACAGCACAAATAAGAACACGCCTATTGCTGCCTTGTATTGCCAGGGTCCACTGAGTTTACCATTCTCTGCGTTCAGCATTGGCCAATGAGGTATATACTATATAGATAGAAAGGCTTGATTGCTCATACCAAAAGCAATCTGATAACAAGGATAGAATTCCAGGCCTAGTGCAGAATTTATCCCCAAGTTGGTCATCTCCCCAACATGCATTGTAAAATTAAGAGATGAAGATGATGCCATTGCTTTGGCTTAATCAAGAGTGCATGTGGAAATCCTTAAAAAAAAACCCTCTATATCTTTCTGCAAATTCTTCAAAAAGAAGAACCTAGTTTGGGTTCTAGCAAGCCAGGCTTGAATGAAAGACCAGAAGGATACAGAGTGAGGGGAAGAGAAAAGGATACTATCATTTTAATATCACCCACCCCAGAGCACCAAAGTGCAACTCAGACATTCAGTAACTACAGTAGTTAGATCCATCTCACTAGCTCTCTTTGATTTAATCACAGTATATACAAACAATCCATGGGTATTAAAACCATATTTGCTGAGATCTCAGAATCCATATAATGAACACATAAACATTTTTTTTTAATTTGTGCTGCTGTTAAACCTTGGCGACTTACCTTGCATTTTTTATAATCACCATTTATTTGCCATGCTTTGGCCTGCCCATCCTATTAAAAAAAATAGATGTTTTAACTACGTTTGGGCATTTAATTTTTAAAGCCCGCAAGATAGCATGGTTCTCAAAACACACTGCTTATATTGGAAATTGGATGGTGCAGAGGGACACAATTGACCTCTGATTTGAAATTTCTAGGGATAAAAGGATGGCTTTCAAATCCTGAGAGCTCTATTTCAACAGAGTGTACTCTAAAAGATCCTCCACTGGCCATGTATATTTTCAGTCTTCTGCTGAGTGTACTGCTCTTTGGTAAGGGACCATATATAGAAACCTGAATTAGGACCATGTAGCACTTGCAAGTGCAAAACATAAATGCCTTGTAGACTAACAATCAACAGCATAAATGGCTAGCCTGTGGCCCTTCAGTTGTTCTTTAAACAATCTTCCCTGGCCTTGTTGCCTGAGAGAGTTGTAGTCCTTGAAAATCTGAAGGGCCACAGGTTCCCCTTTCCTGGTCAGTTCCCAACATCTTTGACTAAAAGGATCTCATAAAGACAGTGCTATTTTTCTAGGAAAATAGGTGCCAGAACTCACCACAAACACCTCCCTTGTTGTCTTAGAATGGCAGTGGCGCCCACTTGAAAGGTGCCGGAACTGAGTTCTGTTGAATCCCAGCTGAAAAGAAGCCCTGCTTATAGCTCTGTTTAGATAGATCTCCATTTGGGGAGCTGCTTCCTTTCAGAGTAGACAATTCAGAGTTCAATGGACCAACCATCTTGAACTGATATAAGGCAGATATATTATGGAAGCTCCAGATGTTCCAAATAAAAGCATAGGTGCTTTTTAAAGATAACTGATCATGTAAGCGAGCCTGCAGCTTGGGGTTTTGTGTGAGAGTTTTGGCAAAAGACGAACTGTTTAGGAAATGGAAGAGGTAAATAGATGAGCGTGCTCATCTAGGAGATGTCAGTGGCGGACTGCCAGCCAATTATTGTTAGTTAAACACCAGCTCCAACTCCAGGAGAAAATCAGCAAATGAAGGTTGTAGTTGTTACCAACAAAAAAGAAAAAAGATAGTTGTTTCCAACAACAACAGGATGGATATATGTAAATGTATTGGTTGAGGCAAGGTTGGTGTTTTCAGCTGCCTGGCCTTTCCAGAGCTTAGGAAGTCGCCTTGTAATTCCCTCACATTTCTGAAGCAAATAAATAAATATTTACCAAGATATTAAAGATTTATTGAAAATGCCGTATGTTTAAGCCAACTTGCGGATGGTGAGGGGAGCAAAGAGATGGCGGAATATTTATTATTTAAACATTAGGCAAGCTCTACATATTTATTTATTCCTCCATAATCCTCTCCGTGTTTTATAAATATTGCAAAAGATCCGTCAATAATATAACATGTTTTCACTAATCCAGCGGAATAATTAGGAAGCGTTTAGGGTAATATTGTTCTGAGCAAATATTGCAGCAATGTGCCGAGAGGCATGACTGGAACGCAGTGAGGCTCCCTTCACTCAGGGCTTCTTCCAGTGCCTATCAGCATCTATTAGTATCTATTAGTGCTGCCAAGCAAGCTGGATCTTCTTCTGTCCCTTTGTAGTGCCTACTTGATTTATAGCAACAAGTTAATTCAGAAGAGAGATAACCATCACAATTACAGGACTATTACTGCAGGTTACTTAAGCCAGTGGCTCTTGACTATTCACGCATCTCCATTCCCTCCCATGAAGTGTGCATGCACACAAAAGCTCATACCGATAACAAACTTAGTTGGTCTCTAAGGTGCTACTGGAAGGAATTTTTTAATTTCATTCCCTTCCAGTCCACTTGGAGACTTCGTCAATACAGTGGACGCTCGGGTTGCGAACATGATCCGTGCAGGATGCACGTTTGCAACCCGCAGCGGCGCGCCGAAACCCGGAATTAACCCGTTCCTGTACTTCCGGGTTTCGGCGCATCCGTAACCTGAAAAAACGCAACCTGAAGCATCTGTAAACCGAGGTATGACTATAGATTTCCAGAGGTGAGATGGACTTCAGAGCAGAAGGGCAGCTTATGATTCCCTTTCTTCTGAAAAACGTAGCTGCACATACCATTTGCATCCCAGAAGAGGTGGTTTTGGGGTGGGCACAATCAATGTGGCCACACTGGTTTCTGTCCTGCAGGGGGCACCAAAACAATGCTGTAGAATGGAGCATGAAAGACTGGGGTGCCAAATTTTAGTGTTGCATACAGTGGCGGAGCTTCATGCTCTGGCACCAGGGGCAGAGAGCAGGCAGGGGTGGGGCTGGTACACATCCTGGGAGCGGGGCGTGTCGCCTGTGGGGGCATGGCACCCAGCGCAGGCGGGGGAGCAGCTGTGATGGCACCCCACTGGGATCGCGCTGCCGGGGGAGGTGCGCTCCCCCGCACTCCTCTTCCTCTGTGCACAGGGTGCAGCTGAAATTTGACAGCCCAAAGTCCTCCACTGATCCCAGAGTGTGAATATGAGCTTGGATACAGGTTATTATTCTTATTGGGTACTGTGCTATCCATGTTTCCTCATCTCCAAGTGGAAGCAGTAAGAAATAACCTGTGCTCATATGCAGGTGTGGTTGCATTTGCACATTTAAATTGCAATTGTATTTAAAAAAAAACAATTTGTCCCATCAGTATTGTTTCCCCTCTCCATCCCAGGTTCTGGATAACAAATGAAGGTGGCATATTACACCAAATACTGCTTCACAGTGTCTGTCACATCACTCAGTGGCTTCTATTTGAATGCATCAACTGAGGAGATACAAAAGATTTCCATCTGTGGTGACTCCTTTACATGAGAAAGCCAGTATGGTGCACCACACAAATTTCACTGCAGAAGAGCTGGTGATGATCAGAGCCTCCTCAACAAGGAAACACCCACACCTTCCAAAAACAACAATACAGTGGTACCCTGGGTTAAGAACTTAATTCATTCCAGAAGTCTGTTCTTAACCTGAAACTGTTCTTAACCTGAGGTACCACTTTAGCTAATGGGGCCTCCCACAGCCACCGCACCGCCGGAGCACAATTTCTGTTCTCAGCCTGAAGCAAAGTTCTTAACCTGAGGTACTATTTCTGGGTTCACAGAGTCTGTAACCTGAAGCGTCTGTAACCTGAAGCATCTGTAACCCGAGGTACCACTGTAAATAGCACACAGCACTCAACACCTCCCTCAAACCCTCAGGCCCCTGCCCTTCCCAAAGCAAGACCAAAAGCAATTCCAAGTTAACAAAATGGGGAGGGGCAGGGGACTCAGGAAGGTACCTGGGAGAGCACATGAGCTCTTTAGCCCAAAGAGGGAAGAGGTGTAGATTAGGCTATCTAACACTTAACTCAACACTTCCCCCCATTCTTCTTCTTGGCAACCTCCCACCTGCCTTCTCAACCCTTACAGTGTGGGCCTTGCTAGATGCTTTATTGAGGGCTGAGTAGGAATTTCATGGGGAAGCCCCTGATTGGGCCTTGGGACTCCTCATTTTTTGCCTAGCTCACACTGTGTTGTCTGTGTGATTGGAGAGGCATTCTGTTCTGAATTTGGCCTTACTGCCATTTAGTCCAGGCAAGTGAGAGCATTTAAGAAATGGCTGCTTATTAGGTTGAGGGTACTCTTTGATAGCCTTTCATGGGCTTTCCTTGGGGAGGAGGGAGAGATCCTTGAGGGCACCATTTAGGCTTGGCATGCACACTGGGATAAACACTGGCTATTGGCGCCATGCTGCATATGTTGGGTTCACATATCTGAGGTGCACGCAGCAGGGAGGGAGAATTCCAAACCTTGCTGTGTGACTGTAAACATGCCTAGGAGATGGAAGGGATAGGATGCCAATCCCCATTTACTGCCTAATTCCTCTGCCTGGGTGAATTTGATCTGGTTATCTGGTTAATTAGGTGTGATTGCAGATCCTCTATTAGTATATTTAATAAATGTAACTTGTTTACCATAATTGTTGTATCTTGAGACTTTGTGTGTGTGTGTCAATGTGCATTCTGGTGTATGTGCATAAGTGGCTACACAAGCAACAAGTGAACATCATCTTGGGGGTAGAGCCATCAGACATGAGCAATTTCTGTCCTTCCACCTCTTTGGCGCTCAAAGATTCTTTTATTATTGTGAGTATAGAATGGGATGCAGATGCCACTTTTTCTGGAAGGCTTTGTGGTTTTAAAAGCTTTGTGGTGACAGGTTGAAGTTGTGTTGGTTTGTCCACAGTAGACACACAAATACCCATAATCGGCCACCAAACTAAAACTCCCAAGAGATCCACCATGCATGGGCCAATGGGATAAAATGAGATTTTCTTGTCAAGGTGGGATAATATAAACAAGACTTGCCTTCCAATCCTTCCTTATCTTTCATGCATTCATTAAAAAGAGAAAGATGCAAATAGAAGAATGAGCGTTCATAGATCAAGGATTTCTCCAATGCGGTTTGTGTTTATTCTAAGACTACCTTTTAATGCCTGTTCTAAAAACAGTGACTCCTTGCAAAAACCTCTTTTATCATGTGAAAGTAAGATGGAAAAAATAGCCTTTATCTTATCAAGAATCAAGATCTGGGCCTATTCTTTCTCGCAGTCACTTCCACCACGTGTGGTAAAACGGTCAGCCTGCAGTGTGTTGCCACTGTACCAGCCCACACAGGGAGGCAATTTTGTTTGTGCCGCTGCTCTAGAAGCTGAAATTGATCCATGTCAGTTTTGAGCATCATGCTGTAAATATAGCCCATTGACGCTGATCTGGGCTGAATTCAGTCTGTCATGGAAGATGCACAGCCATACATTTCCCCACAGATTTGGAGTTGGCAAGGGCTAAGCTCTCTCCTCCCATGGAAGCCATGTACTGCAGAGGTTGTAAGAAATTAGGCACATTATTATCAATTGTAATCCAATAGTAAAGATGAGAAGGGGGCAAGGACAGTGTGAATCTGGAGGATCCCTGGGGGACAAGGTGTGTAGGCTTTGGAAGATGTAGGACAGGATACATTTGTGTGCTTAGTGCAGTGGTTTCTTTCCCCCCTTCCCCCCTTCTTCTTTGCAGTGTGCTGCTGAGCTTAGATTAATAAAAATGTAGAGATAAGAATCAGAGTTTTATTAAAGTGTGCTCACAGAGCATCAGCGACCAGCCACTCTCTGAGAGCGTGAGCTGGAAGCCTGCCAGCCTCTCTTGCTTATTTGATGGTGAGTATTGCTTATCATACCTGATAGGAAGATCTCTCTGAGAAACAGAGGAGCAAACTGGCAGCCACAGGATCCTTGATCCCAAACCTGTACCTTTTACACCCGTTTGTGGCATGTTTTGCTCTCCACACACAGCACGGCATGCTATGGAGATGGCAGAACAAGGTTTTATGGAAGCAATGACTAGTTCTGGGTGTTTTCTTTCCTTACATCCCACGATCCTGCTCAGAATGCCTTTGCTGCCTCTCGCCCTCCTCCAAATCTTCACTTTTTGTCTGTTCTGTTTTAGGTTTCTTGCTGCTGAAACTCAGAGCTAATGAAGAGGGCACAGTTAGGACTCACGTGCTTTCTGTAGCAGGGAGCTGCAGGGAGGCATTCAGATCTGCTAGGGCAGAGCCTTTGAAAAGCTGAGAGCAAGAAGTCAAAGCAAGCATTGCTATGAGGAGGAAAATGAATGTGGAAAATCCACCTGCCCCCTGCTCTTCTGCTCTCTCACCTTTCACATATGTGTGCTCTCTCTCTCTCAGACAGACACACATTTCTGCCCACTCTTTGACTTTCACCTCATTTTGTATTCAAGCATTTTACATAGCTCATTTGGTAGAGTATGAGATTCTTAATATCCAGGTTGTGGGTTTGAGCCCAATGTTGGCCAAAAGATTTCGGCATTGCAGGGAGTTGGATTAGATGACCCCCCTGGTCTGTTCCAACTCTACAATTCTACGATTCTATCACACACACACACACACACACACACACACACACACACACACACACAAACATCAACTAGTTCCTTGTCTTTCCCTTCCATTGCCCCAAGTCACCCATGATTTTCTACACACATTCTACACACTTCTCTGTATGCCACAGGATCCTTCCCCTGCCCCACAATGCTGGTATGAGGGCAAATACTAATCATTCCTCACACACCCCAATCCATGGACCTAAAATGTTGAAAATATTTGCTTCAGTTGTATTCTTTTGTCCTTGATAACCACATGATAGGGAAAGTCTTAGCAAGGGTGTCTGTCTGTTTCTTCCCTTACTGTGGTGCAGGCGAACCAAAGAACCTGTTGGTAAATGTTTCACCCCCTAAAGCAACTGTTGAAGTCGCTTGGACCAGGAGATGGCCAGCATCACTATGTAAGAGCTGGTTCACATAAGCCAATGGCACTGGTTTGCCATATAGTATACCAGGGTAAGGAACATATTTCAGTCCAAGGCCACATTCCCTCATGATAACCTTACCCAAGGCAAGCAATGAACCTGGTGGAGCAATAGAGGAGTGTCTTACCTTTGCACAAGTAAGCTAAATTCCAGCTCGCAAAAGTTAGAGGTTTCTACAGACATACCTCCATTCAGAAAAGCAAAGTACATGCTCCCCATTCAGGGACAGTAAAGGGACATGGCACCACTTGGGGAGGAACATGATGTGGGGTGATGGTGGCTGTTTTGATGGGGGTGGGGAGTCCCAAGAGCTGAATAGAAATTCCTGGAGGACTGCATTTGGCCCCCAGGTCTGCAAGCCATGTTATCTATAGTCATGTAGTCAACTGTGGCCACATTCATACCCTACATTTAAAGTGATATGATAGCACATTAAACAGTCATGGCTTCCCCCAAAGCATTCTGAGAGCTGTCATTTGTGCAGGGTACCAAGAGTTATTCCTCTCCCAGAGCTACAATTCTCAGAGTGGTTTAACAATCATTCCCTCTTCACAGGGAACTCTGGGAATCGGGGAGGAGGGGGCCAGGGGTGCCCTAATAACTCTCAGCACCTTTAGCAAACAACATCTCCCAGAATTCTATGGGGTAAGCCATGACTGTTTATTACTATAACAGTGCTTTAAATGTATCACAGTGCTTTAAATGTATGGTGTGGTTGTGGCCTTTGTGTCTATGGAGAAAGGTGTGTGTGTGTGTGTGTGTGTGTGTGTGTAGCAGGTGATCATTTCCACAGTTGTGGCTGCTCTTTCTCAAGCTGAATTAATTAAGGAAAATGAATGGTTGCTGCTGTCCCTGGGTCCAATTCACACAGAAAGGTCTCCACGCAGTCTCATACCAAACTAATGCAGAAAAACCACAGCCATGGGGTTTTTTGTGCGAACCCGGCTCATAGGACTTCTTTACCATTCTTGGGGACCTCATATTTCTTTGCAGAATAATTCATTGAAAGGTTGAAGAATTTGGTAAAATATGTGCATGCACACATACACATATACAGAGGAGTTTATCTTTTTTTGTGGCCAATCGCATCTAAGATATGCAACTTAGGCTTTCAATCTATTTGAGAGAATTGCAGGAAAGAGATGGTATCATACTGAGTCCATTACTGTGAAACAGGTTCTTATCTCCAGTGGTTTAGATGCTTCTGAAAATGGGCCTGTGATGATTAAATGTGTTTCAGGGAAAATTTGAGTATTTAAACTAGTTTGAGATGGCAGTCTTGGCTGCAAAGTTTGGAGAGGTCATGATTCCAGGCAGTTTTCTGAAGAAAACTGCAGTATTCCAGGTAAGATGGCTATTGTACTTTTTATCATATATCATTTGTCCCATTTCTACTCTAACTGATATAATCAATGGTACCATACAGAAGTAAAGATTCACTTAGGCTGTGATCCTATGTATGCTTACCTGAGAGTATGTCCCACCAAACTCAATGTAGTTTCCTGCTGAGCAAACGTGTTGAATTGTACTGTTCATTTGGTAAGAAAAGCTTGGGAATTTTCGGCCCACTGATCCCCAGTTAGCTGAATGGATGGTACATCTGTGCTACCTAGAGTGGAGTTCAGGGGTCTCAGTTTCTCCTTGAAGCAATGGTTAGGGATCTCAATTGTGTAGTGCAAGCTCCTTTCAATGTTTGCTATCTTTTTTACTGTGATAGTCTAGCTCCTACTGAAGATTAAGGCATGTCTCCTACATTCATTCAAGTGCAGCAGCATGTTGTTATACTTTTTGTCACTTGAACATTAGAAGGACCTGATCTTGCATCTACTCATGAATCTGAGCAAAGTATTCTGATCTCAGCTCACGAATACAAGCCTCTTCCTATTGACTTTTCAGGAAATGTGCTGCAAGGCACTCTTTCTTCGGCAAGTTTTTCAGGGCCTGGGAGGCTGAATGTTGTTCCTGGTGGAGATTATTATTCACAGTACATGCCTGCTTCACCATCCTGCCTGGGGAGAAATGTTTTTTCTGACTTAGCTACCTGCCGCCATCACCACTGGATGATCTTGCAAAGACTTAAAGCCTTTTGTGGGGTCTCTGAATATGTCTGCAGGTTGTGAGCTAACTCACAAATGGGACAGAAAGATACAATTGAATCAGCCTTGAAGCTAAGGGTCTGTTTCACTAGATATGCTATTTAATGGCACATAACAAAGAGAGATTCTGAAAAATGTGAATAGATTGTGTATCTTTGACTTTTATATATGTATATATGCATGCAGGCTTTGGGTTGATTAACATCCTATACATCCCTTTTAAATGTGTTTGTGTGAGGGGGTGGGGGAGAGGTTTTTTTGTTTCATTCTCATTTTGTATTTTGTGTTTTTATCTTGTATATTATGGAGTGAACCACCCTGGTAAACAAATTTATTTCATTAATTAATAATTATATATCCGGGGGAGCATTGCATAATAAAGGTGCCAGGTCCAAGAAGCTTTTTCTTTGGTAGTTGCCCACTTAACCACTGAAGATGGGAAAACCTGATCATCTTAATATAAAAAGTTCATTCAATATCCAGTCTCAGGCTACTTAGAAGTTTATAGGTCAAAACCAGCACTTTGAATTGTAAGCAGAGTTTCAGAAAGCCAGTGGAAAACTTTCAAAAGATGAAGAATATGTCAATCACAGCTGGCCCCAGTAAATAACTCAGGCTATGCAGTAATGTTATTTGGAAATTTTAGTTTCTGGACTTAATGATCTTATATCTGCCCCATCCTTCTTTAAATGACCACATCTATTATTCTCTGCTAAATGTAGTTGCTGCATTTGGGGTTCCACTTTGCTATATTTGGGAATCCTTGACTTCTGCACCTAAAGTCCTGACCTGGTGGCACTATTGCTGCTGTGTTCACTTCTGAACTTACTCAAGGTTCCAAAGATTTTTACGGGTAGCCAGATACCTCATGCATTGCAGTTATCTTTCTTGGATGCTTCCAAAGCATGAATCACCATCTTTATTCATCATCTTTCACACCATGCAATTTCATTTTAATATATATATCCACCCCCTCTTTGTTCAGAATCCAAAACTGCAGAAGGTCAGAGTCAGTTGGTACAGCACTTTTTACTTTGCAAAAATGCTTAGACTACAGTTGAATATTCCTATAAGTTGGCACTACACACGTCATTGCCACCATCATTACCAGCTTCTTGAAACCTACCTTCTTCTTTCTTTTATAGCTGGAACTACATTCTTTGAAGTCTGTACTTTGTCCTTTTGAGGGACAAAAAAGTCAGGTAACTCAGGAGGGCAAGGGATTCTAAGATCAGATAAGTCTGCAAATCCCTTTGTTATAGTTCTAAGACAAAGTTCTATACAAAGTTCAACAAACCCAAGTGATTCTACATGAATGATTTACCTTGGGCCCCAAATACAGGAAAGTCTTAAACTAATATGCTACGGGCTTACTAGGAATGGGAAGAGCTTAGCTGTCTTATTAAATGTATCCAGTTTTGTTGTATGGCTACAAACACTTTAGCTAAATGTTCTGCACAGGATCTCCAAGTTAGAGAAGCATTCCATTTAATACCTGTGATGGATTCTCTGGGGAATAGTTTTTCTTCATCTGGTTCCATTAATCTCTTAAGGGACATGGGAAGGAGTGGAGGGGTGGAAAAATTCCAATATGTCAAGTCAGCTGTGACCTCAGTGGGGAAACCAAAGTCGGCTCGGATGAATTAATCTCAACAGGCAATGCAAGAGATGCAGCTTGTAAACCAAACATGATCCATTATATCACTGGGCCTCTTCCCCTAAATCTTGAATTAAACGTGTATATATTACATCTGTGCTCTCACCAGATTCATCCTTTTTTGGACAACTTATCCCACCCATTTTAGAATTCTTTCTTTCTTTCTTTCTTTCTTTCTCTCTCTCTCTCTCTCTCTCTCTCTCTCTCTCTCTCTCCCTTTTGTGTAAGGCTGATAAATGCTATATCCATTCCTCTCCCCTGTGATGATGATGATGATAAATAAATTTATTTATACCCTGCCCATCTGACTGGGTTTCTCCAGCTACCCTGGCAGCTGCCAAGCCACTTGTATAAAAGCATTCCACCTTCTTCCCAAGTAGAATTGCCTTGACTTCCTCCCCTCTCCTGTCCACTCCCCAAAATGTATTTGTGCTGACGGGCCCATCGTTCCTCGTATGCAGACAGGATATATGATTAGATGGAATCTAATTTGTTTGGAGTGCTCCAACAAAGGAGGGAAATTATACCACAGCAATATTTGCAAATGCATCTATCATTGAGTCCCAGGCAATCCCTCACCACTAGATGATGACTCTGTGATCTTCAGGAAGGCCTGATTAAAAGGCCTTTCAAATGATCAGACTGCACTCTTCCCTCCCAGCTGTTGTTCATCATGCTTGGAGCACAAAAAACCTGCTCTCATGTTTCAGAGACTTCTTTCTGCTCATCCTTAAACTAGTAGATTATATCTTTTCTTTCTTTCTTTCCTTCCTTCCTTCCTTCCTTCCTTGGCATTCTTCTTCTTATGGCATTCTTAAGAAGGAAGGAGCTTCTATTGTCCCCATGTAGAATGAAAGAGCCATGAGCCACAGAGGGATCGTGCACACTGTGCAGAATCCAACAGGAAAAGGGAATCACTAAGTATATATGTTATGCATTTGTGTTTTTATACTGTAAACTGCCCTGTGATCTTTGGATGAAGTGTGGAACAAAAAATTTAATATACAATAAGAGTAATTTAATGCAGATCTATTTGGGGTTGTCCTACGTTTCACATCAAGAGTCAACTCAAAGGAAAAGGCGTAATATGGGCACACATACACATACTCCAACAAGTTGGGCCTACAGTTTTAGCAAGCTTATGCTAAAGTTGTTATCTGGTGCTAAGATACTAAACATAGAGCATGGGAACATTTTGATGTGGTCGTATCTTGGAAAGCCACTTGGGCATTGATAGAAGCAGCTTGTTAGTCAATTGATCATTTTGATGAGTCTGGCTCCTCCTTGATGGAAACATTGATTTGGCATTCTGTTTTCTATGAGGCAGACAGATAGAAAGCAATAAAATGGAAAACAGATCATTCATATTTAGCCCATGACTAGCAGATCACATTTTCTGTGCTTGCAGACTGGGTGTAGCATTAGAGTTGCATCAGGGAGAGGACACTGGGGTGGAAGAAGCTAAACCTCAACAATCGTGATGTCATGCACCCTACCTTGGAGGTGTCTGCAGTAGTGTGTGTGTGTGTGTGTGTGTGTGTGTGTGCGCGCGCTGCATTTGAAGTATTGAAGTACTGTAGGTCTCCTTGGAGAATGATGCCTGCCTGATCCCACACCAAAAATGAGCAACAACTGTGCATTTGTTGCACTATAAACTTATTGTCGAAAAGGCCTTTAAAAACAGCTCAAGGGCTCCCTTGTGTGCCCTTGCAAAGGCTTGATGTGTCCTTCTGATCAGCGAGGACTCTCTCCGAACCATTCTCAATGTTTGTCTAGGGGTAATAATTTCCAAGTACACAAGCTGCAGACTGAAGGTGAAGTTGATCTGAGGAAGTTGTAGGACTCTGTGGGGATGGGGCGAATTGGTTCCGCCAGGGCTGAGTTGAAAGATGTGTTGCTAGTATAATGTTGTCAGGGCTTGTAAAACATCAGAGGCAGCTAAAGGAACAAAGATATGACACGTTGCACAGGTGTCTCTAGATCACAGCATTACAACAACCAAGTGCTTATTGTATGATTGTTTTTCTGAGACTAGCCAAGATATGCTGTGCCTCAAATGCTCCTTCTTTTGCTTAGGACACACTTCTGGAACCCAGAACTCCCATGGATGAGGGAGAAACTCAGTTCGATTCACAATTCACATTTGCTGTTTTCAAAACAATATATAGACCAAAACTCAGCCATCCTCCTAAATTTGCGTTTCTCTGAGTTGTAATGTATTTCGCCTGCCAAGTAATCTTTAGAAAAATGCACATACTAGAGCAAAGTGTGCATTAAAATGCATATATAATAATAATAATTTATTATTTATACCCCGCTCATCTGGCTGGGTTTCCCCAGCCACTCTGGGCAGATCCCAAAAGAATATTAAAAATAGAATCAAACATTAATAGTGGAATTGTGTAAAAATACATTATACTCGGCAAAAGTGCATGCATAAATGTATATATTAGGTAAAATTTGCATTAGGAAAGTGCAAATAAGAAAAAACTTTGCAAACTGATGTAGAACTGTAGATAACTGAACTTACAATTGAGAAAATGAGAAACCAACATCAACAGGTTTGCCCTGTCTCTATGCATCTCTCTCTCCCTCTCCCTCTCCGTCCCTCTCTCTCTCTCTCTCTCTCTCTCTCTCTCACACACACACACACACACACAGAGAGAGAGAGAGAGAGAGAGAGAGAGAGAGAGCCATGCAGACCTTTTTTTCCTTTTTTGGATGTGCATTTCTCTTTTTCATTCAGCTCACAGCCTATGGCTATATCAGAACCTCAATAAATGATCCTAAGCATGTTTACTGAGAAGTAGATCCCATTGAATTCATTGGGGCTTACTCCCAGGTAAGTATGGTTAGGCTTGCAGCCTCAATGTTGCTCTTTCACCACCACTAGCACCTGTTAAACTTGCCTCTGGTGTCCTTGAAGCCCTCTCTCTGTCTCCTCCCGCCCAGCTTCTGAATCCTGATTTAGATTGCATGCACGGCTTTTCTGGAAGACTTAATGAAGCTGTCTCTCCATTCAGCCAGGTGGAGGTTCAGTGTCACAGGGCAGGAGATCACCTGACTGAAGGGAGAAGAAATGAGGCTTAGAAAACACTTGACGTTAAACCAAAAAGAAAGCGGTGGAGAGAACACAATAGCGCAATGGCTGCCGGGGCTCTGATATGTCACCTTTCCACAGGCAAATAAGGATAAGGTTAAAAGAACAAACACCTATCCTTATACAGAGGAGTCAGGTCAAAAGAAAGGGAATGATCTGAAGCACTGAATATACCTGATCTTACAGAACTGGGCTTTAGAAGTATTGATGTTATAACTGGGGGAAATGAAGACACAGAGCAAAACACACACAGGGACTCAGGCAAGGTAAGCCGCATAGCATTCATGCCTTGGAAGTGACCATAATCACATTAACGGGCAGGCTATGGACAATCAACCATTTTGAACCAAGGAGATACGTAGGTAAGCATTATTTTAAGTGTGATAGCTGCATCCAGCTGTACCCAGAGAATTTTGTCCAATATTTATTTACTGCGGACATAATTTTTCGAAGTACAGCTACGGAAGAGTTTTGTGTGAAATACAAGGGCCCTACTAACATCGTAATAACAGCTCCTATAAAAATTTTTGTGCCCCACTCAACATGCTCATAGGTAGCAAAGCACGGAGCTTGGTGCCAGTGGAGAGATATTGTAGCTCCCAGTAAATCAGAAACCGGACCATAGAAACATCCAAAGCTTTATGGCACTGGCTCCTTCGTATGGTAGGCAGTGGCTCCAGCCTGGTGAAAGATTGTGGCAATAGAGCTATGCAAAACCGCATCAGCACTCTCTGTTTGCTTGTGCTTCTTCAAGTCCCAGGATCTGAAAGTGGCCAGCACAATAAAAACCAACAACTTGAGGTCTGGAAAAGAGAGATGAATGGAGCTATGGCGATACCTTAACACTTATTATTAATACTGTATCCGTGGTCCCTGTAGCACTGAGAAATGGGACATGCTGATGTGTTACTAGCAAAGGCAAAAAACAGAAAGGGAGATGTTCTGTATGAAGGTCCATCTGTCCCAGGATCCTGTTCTTGTAGTTCAGCATCCTGTCCTTACAGGGTCCAACCAGATGCCTATGGGCATTCCACAAGCAGAATCTGAATGCAACAGCACTCCCTACATTTGATATTCCACCTGTGGTTGTGTTAGAGCAAACTCTGCAAGAGTCAAGGGGGATGTGGAGCCTGTGGTCCTCCAGATGCTGTTGGACTCTGACTTTCATCAGCCCCAATCAGCTTCATTGCACTCATACCTTAGGTTATAGATGCTGCAAGTTGTGCATTTTCAGGTTGTGCACCACACCGAACCTGGAAGTACCGTAACGGGTTAATTCCGGGTTTCAGCACTTGCGCATGTGCAGAAGCACCGAATTGCGACCTGCTCATGTGCAGACGCGGCGCTGTGGGTTACAAACGCTGCAGGTTGTGAATATGTCTTCCGCATGGATCACGTTCGCAACCTGAGCATCCACTGTATAGGTTTGATGAATGTCCTTTAATTGAAATTATGGAGAAGGAACTTTAGCTCAGTGTGGCACATGTTCTACAGGCAGAAGGAATCAGATTCAGTCCTGGGCATCTCTAGGTAAAAGGATTTGGTGGCTGATTATGGGAAAGACATAAGGAAATCCTGCTGAATCAGGACAATGGCCAATCCTGTCCAACATTCTGTTCTCACACCCAGACTGCACACAGAAAGTTTGTAAGCAGGACATGAGAGCATCAGAACTCTGCTTACCTGTGATTCCCAACGCTAGTTTTCACAACTTTTAGAAAGCATCTGAAGGCAGCCCTGTATCCAGAAGTTTTAAATGTTTGATGTTTTACTATGTTTTTATATGTGCTGGAAGTCACCCAGGGTGGCTGGAGAAACCCACCCAGATGGGTGGGGTATAATCATCATCATCATCATCATCATCATCAGTGCATTTCTGGAGGTACTCAGTGTTAGGATATTTCCGTTCCACCTTAAAAGGGAGCAGGCTTTGTGAGTCACAGAGTCTGCGTATTTCCTGTTCACAGGATGTTTCTGTTGTGTCTATGCTTTCGTTTCTCTCTCTGTGCCTGAACACGCAAGCAGGCAGTCATGTTTTTTCCTTTGTTCTGACCAACGCTGAATAAACTTCTAAATAATGCTCTCCTGCGTGCATCTTTCGCTGTACGAATTCTGCTGATAGAGCGTGCATCAGCTCTGGAATGTGGCAAGCTATTTTCTGGAGCTCGTGTCGCTAATTGCTGATACTGTATCTACGGGAGATCGATGGATCGTCCGGAGGCGACGTGGGGGCCATGGTGGGCTTTATCTCCCTGGCAGTATCCCAACACTCAGGGGTATGCAGCACTGGCATCTTTTTTCTAGAAGAAAAGCACTGGTTAAAAGTGTGGCACTTACTGTAACAACTTCATGGTGAATAGCAGCACCTTTTTTCCTAGAAGAAAAGCACTGAATTATTATTATGCTAATCATCATAGTCAGTCATAGGTAGTATTCATGCTAGTAGTCATTGATAGCTTTGTCCTTCATTCATTTGTCTCATTCTGTTTTCAAACCATCCAAGCTGGTGGCCATCACTCCCTGCTGTAGGAGTGAGACCTTTGCCTGAAAGCCTGAAAAGGCAGAGTAGGCAATTCTAGGGTAGATGGACAGGCATTCTGACCTGACATATGGCAGCTCTCTATGTTCCTGTATGTCAAAGCAAGTTGTGAAGATTCAGTTGAGCCATCTCTTTGATCATTACATCTTTAGCTCTGTGGTGGGAGTGGGTTACTTTTTCTCTTCCCACATCACACAAGGCTTTATTTATAGTTTCTTTTTTGACTTTGTGTGTGTGTGTGCTTTCTGCCAGCCTGCTGCAAGAGCCCAAGGTGGTTTCATGCCAACTTAAGTGCTCCTGATTTATTGTCTGAATACAGGTTTCTCGGGGCTTGCGCAAGCCGCTTTCCCTTAGCTGCTCACCTCTATAGGGCAACAACCGCTGCTTATGGAAATTTCCTTTTGTAGCTATGGATGAATGGTGTGGACCTTTTGTCCCTCGTGCCAATGTAGGGCAAGGGAAAACAGCATCCTGGGGCATAAAGGAGTCCCAGGGGAAATCTGAAATACAAGGAAAGAGTCTGTGATGCCAAAGAAGGACTGGTGGTCCATTGATCATAGGTAGCATTACAAACGTACATGAGGTACTGCTGGAAATTTTAAGTAGTAAGGAATTCTTCTTCTTTTTTAGGACCAATCAGTGGCTCAGATAGGGCCCTCAAGTGACTCATAACAGATTTTTAAAAACTATTAGAATGCCACACTAAAATAAAATAAAATACACATAGCTTTAATATAGAAAAGTAAAAGATCCTGCAGCCACAGGAATACCTATATCTAACCCTGCTCCCTGCTTTTTTTTTTTTTAAGCCAGTAGTATCAAATTCCTTCCAAAACAGAATTCTCCTCACCAATCTCTTCTGTAACAAAACAATGGAGTGAATTTGATAGGGGAAAGAGCATCCTAATGCAACTCATCCAGCAAGTCTATGTTGCCTACCAGCTGAATTGCAGATAAATAGGGAAAATGCCCTGCCATCAGAAGACCTTAGCTTGCGTTCTCATTTGCGTTCTCATTCTCTCCCTCTCCCTCTCGTTCTCTCCCTCTCCCTCTCCCTCTCCCTCTCCCTCTCCCTCTCCCTCTCCCTCTCTGTATGCATGTATTTTCAGGCATCCTGATCCCAAGTTATGTAGGGCTTTAAAATGGCTTCCAGCTGATGACTGATACCCACCTGGCCCACAATGTTTCAAGTGCTTACCATATTAAATGACTGAAACCTCTCCAGCTTTGTAGGCTCTGACTGTGTGCTCACATATAGTAAGTGGAGCATGTCTTAGGATGCTGCAAGGCATGCACTAAATTCTGGCTAAACTCTCAGCTGTGAAAAGCTTCCTTTTAAAACAACATGGTGCTGCAGATTGGTGTTCATATGAACAGCTAATTCAGCATAGTTGACGCTGATGGGCAGTGACTCTGCAGGGTTTCAGGCAGGGGTCTCCCGCAGCCCTATTCGTTGTTGTGTATACTGTGTATATACGGACAATGACAATAAATTTATCTAAATCTAAATCTGGCAATGCCCAGAAGATGGACTGTCTCATATGATGTGTTAGATTTTAGACGGTCTCTGGTTCCAAGGGAAAAGAAGAATCTATGCATTATTGTACTTCCTTTTAGTGAACAGTTTCATTTGGGGTTCAGTGGTGGCTCATTTCATACTGATGCCACATTGAGTCCCGTCAGGGAAAAAGGTGGTGCATAAATGAATAAAATAATAATATACATGGTACAAAATATCAAAAACATGAGTCAATATGAACCTACACCATATTTGTTACAGAATCTGATGGGGCTATGAGGCCTTGAAACAGGGCCCTTAGGCTTTGATGCTCTGAAATAAAGGATGCACAGTGGACGCTCGGGTTGCGAACATGATCCGTGTGGGATGCACTTTCGCACCCCGCTGTGTTTGCAACCTGCAGTGGTGCATCTGCACACATGCGTGCTGCAATTCGGCACTTCTGTGCATATGCTTCTGCACATGCACGACCACCGAAACCCAGAAGTAACCTGTTCCGGTACTTCCGGGTTTCGGTGCATCCATAACCTGAAAAAACACAACCTGAAGCATCTGTAACCCAAGGTATTACTGTACCTAGAAAATAAGTGATGCCTTATATAGTGGGGAACCCCAGATCCATGGGCCAAATGTCTTCAAGTCTCTCTGGAAGTAGTCATTGGGGCCTTGCAGGCTGAGAAAGGTTGCTCACCTGCCCTTTCAAGACCACTGCTGGTGGTTCCTGACAAAAGAGGGTGAGAAGTGAGGCAAGGAGAGTTCTGTGCAGTATGGAGGTGCAATCTGAAGCTCCTACTACTGTGCCTGCACCACATTGAGCTCCCTGCACCTCGCTCCTTCCCATCTCAGGAACCAGCAGAGATGCCTGGTACTGAGAAGGCAGATGAGCAACTCCTGCCTGCCTGTACCACCCCATTGACCACTGCTGAGTTTCTCCATCCAGTCGTCGGGATTCTTTCCAGGCCACATCCCCTCCCAAGCCACATCCTCTTTCCCTGCAGCCACACCTGTCTCTGACCTTGCTTCACATTCTCCTATAGTGGTTTTTGCCTGGTTAGCATGTGTCCTTGACAATGATTATTGCTTGCCTTGATGGAGGACAGAGAGGAGTGTGTGTGCAACTGCACTTGCTTGCCACACAAAGGTCACATTTATATTGGTTGGTCCCCCCACTTTCCCCCTTTGGCTCTGCCCACCACTGGTCCCTGGAATGCTGCTCAGAAAGGAAGGTGGCCCATAGGTTGGTTTTGTATTGTCTTTCCCCCCATCCCTGCAACAACTGCATGCTGTGCACTGTTGTTCATAAGGGGAGCTGAAAGCCTGAGCCCAACACGAGGAGCTCATGTGCAGAGCAGTTGGGACACATGTTGTGCAGCTGCCCCAACTCTGAAAGGAACTCTTACGCTGAGATCTCTTTACAGCAGGGGTGCTGCATCTCTTGTCGTCACCCGGGACAGGCGCATGTGCTGGGGGGTTGGCAGAGTGTGCCGGGGGTGAGGTGCACCTCCAGGAGCCACACTCACACACCAGAGCCTGCTGCTTCTGCCCCCAGCTCAGGCCTGACCCGAAAGTGGAGCTATGGCTGGCTGGCAGTGTTGAGCTGCTGTGTGAGGAAGCTGCCTCTGCAGCTCTCTCATGTGCCAGATCCCAGCAGAGGAGAGGGGTGCAGCTGCCACCTCTCCTCCTTTCCACTACTTCTGCCCCCAAGTCAGGCTTCACCTGGCAGTGGAGCTGTGGCTAGCTGGTGACTTTCACCCTCCCTCTCCCTCTCAACTGGTCCAGGGGAAGCCCTAATGGAGAAGGAGTCCAAGTTCACGTAGAGCAGATAAGGTGGATACACAAAAAGCAGGGTGGTTGCGAGATCAGGTTGCAAGGCACGGAAGTGACTAGGGGCGGAAGTGGGGGGAAAGCTTAATTGGGAACACCTTCATTCTGAGAATGGCTGCTTTGTTCTTTTGCTGTGATCATTAAAGACTCTTTAAATAGTAAGCAACTCTTTTCACTTTGTCCTGCTTATCTACGGCCAAGGGAGGGGTGGGGTGGGAGGAAGCCTGACAGCCCTGAAGTCTGGGCCCAGGTGCCTTCCCTCAATAAGGGAGCCTGGTTGTGACCCCTAAAAAAAATGTCCCTGGGGCTATGTCCCCCCACACACTACACCACTGCTTTACAAGCAGCCATATACAAGACACAGCTCTTTAGGGCAAGTCTAAAATCATGGCCCTACTCCATGTACGACATGATTATGCCCTACAAATGAGTATTGCATACATATATGGCTACTGTGATTGACAAACGTGTTTAGATCTACTTTCTCACTTGCATTGTGGATGGCACATTGCAGATCAAGGAAACACCATTCTCCCCCTTGTAAATATGCAGTGTGATGTATTTGCAGTTCGGCAAAGCGTTTAACCTGGATATTCTTAGACTGTGCAACCTGCAACTGTGTGGCTTTGCAACGGTTTCCCTCCACCTGCTCCTACCAGCTTCTGCCAAATGATTAACTGTCTCTAGTGGGATTCTGTTCAGTTACTCCTGCTCTATTAGCTGTGACAGTTAAACACAGAAAGGAAGAACCCGCTAGGTGGGCTGTCGTACAGGCTCTTGGCTGCTGTGCTGCAAAGGGCACTCGACCTTTTTCTTTCCGTTCATGCATCTGAGATCCACCAGCACCTGTGGAGCAGCAGATGGACTACAATCCACTAGAGGGCAGTGATAGCCATACCTGCAAGTGTGTGCGATTTGTAGGGCAGAAGGACTAGAAGTATCTCATTTTGCATGTTAGCAGGATGGCTCGCCCCCACCCCATGTGCCCTTCACAATTACTAATTCAAAAGGAAGGAGAGGTATTACTGCCAAGGAATGAAGTTGACTGCTCAAGCCAGCGCATGCCGAAATGATGGAAGAAATCGTCTCTCAAGTCATTTTGTTAGCTCTTGATATCTGCCAGTTCTGGTGAGAGAGATTATTCCATCGGAGAAAGAAGCGTGACCAACATGACTGATGTGGAAGAACATAGTTCCTGAAAAGCATAGTTGAGCATAAGAAGCTGTCAGACCATGGGTCTATCTAGCCAGTGTCACCAGCACTCATTGACAGGAGCTCTTTGGGGGTGTGGATAGGGGCCTCTCCCACCCCTACTAAGAGATGCTGTGGAATTGAACTCAGTGTGTGTGTGCAGAACATGTGCTCTGCCACTAAGCTGTAGCCCTTGACCCAACATATTGGCTAGCAGAATTTTTTGTTATTCAGAAATACCTACAATCTCTGAATAAACAGAAATCTTTTTCCTCTCTCGGTCCATGTTGCCCCAGACAATGCCCAGCAATTGCAGAGTTGCTATGGATGGAGAATTCAGTTCTTCTCTTTCCTCCCTGTAGTCTGCCTCCCCATTCTGTGAATTTTTTTATAGACACCATTGATGGAATCTTTCAAGGAGTTGGAGATGGTGTTTATAAGTTGTCCATGTTTCACAAGTGTACAGTAAAGTTGGTAGTATGATAGCTTTGTAAGCAAGTGTTTTGTTTTCCCTGTGAATGTCCTCAAACACTCTGCACTTCAACTGGGAGAAAGCTGCACTTGCAGAGCTCAAACGATGCTGGATTTCAGCATCGTTGTTGACCCTTGTGGAAAGATAACTGCCCAGGTAGAAAGTGATTGATATTTTCCAATGTTACACAATTAAGTTGGCATAGTAGCCCTTCCAGAGTGGATATAGCCCACCAAAATACAGACAAATAACTATGTCCCATTTCTGTGTGTTCTGGGAACCCTTAATCTTTGCTTTTATAAAAGGGAAATGTCTAAAACTTTTTGTTGTTGCCAGAATTGGATGAATGGGAGACCCTTATGAGGGGATGAAGCCTATCCAATTTTGGCAAGATAGCTGTGGTAAATTTCTCACAATGTGGACCTTTACAGTTTGGGATGGGTAAAAAAAGACAGTAATGACTTAATTTCAGCATTTTGGTGGCAAAAGTTGCAGATATGAGAGAGGTTTTCTCAGGTACGAAAACTGCCCAATTTCAGACAAATAGACCCGGGTGTTTTTGTGCTAGATACTTTTCAATCTGATTGAGAGGGGGCGGGGAGCTGAAAGGGATTTACTTTCCTCCCTGTGATTTTGTTGACAACAATCTTATTATGAAAATGCTATACATCATGGAGGTGCCTCTAGGAAAGTAATTTGGAAAAGTTCAAAAGGATAAAGACAGGATCTGGGGAGTTGTGATGAATGAGAAAAGCAGCTCCAGGCTTGCGTGCTGGTCAATCAGCACCAAAAGCCACAGAAATTAAGTGCAAACTTGATTTGACAGAAGCAGATGTGTAGAAATGTGATGCAGAGGCAGAAGGACTAGAAGGTCCAGCTGCTTCCAAGCAAGTATCACTAGTAGAACTAGCAAAGAACACATAACAGACAAGAACCCAGGTGAGGATACATCAACATCCCTTCCCCAAAGTAGTGTGATCCCAAAGCTCTGCTAAACTATTCCATCTGATTAAAAGCTACACCTGTCAATCACAACAGAACTCTCCTCATCCTGGTGTTTTCCTTATATGTGGGTCACTCCATTGACACCGTGTACAAGTATTTTATATTCTGCCTTTTGACTACAAAACGTAACGGGAAGGGGGCCCTGACTCTCTGCAGCTCTTTCAACAACATACTCTGAAATTATATCCATCTCTTATATGTCTCTGTTGACTTTAGCGATGGCACACTAAAGAATGAATTGGCCCCTCTGAGTGCAGCCTTTGACTGTATTTTGTGAATTTCTCAATGGCCATTGTCACTTCTTTGTCTGTGGGAATAACTCTGTCGCCTTCCCCTCCTCTTTGCTCCATTAATCAATAGTGTCTCTACAGAGAACAGACTTTCCTATACAATGCTGTGTCCCTCAAGCCATCTCTATACTGGCGGCTGGCGGGGGGAGGGAATTAGGCATTTCCCACCCTCTGGAAGCAATAATAAACAGACAGAAAAAGTCAGAAGGGAAAAACACTGTAGCATGGACAGATGATAGCAAAGACTGGATGTTTATGCCAGAAGAACGGTGCACTCCCATGGTGTGTTGGTTTTTGAACCTGTGATATGCGACTTCAAATGTCAGCGCAGCCATAAACCTAATGAATAGCCTTCCTAGGGAAGTAGTTTTCTCTCTGCCTCAGTTCCTTTACTGTAAAATGTCACCAATGACAAGGTTGCCGTGAGAAGATGAATGAGTGATTTAGTGCTTTATAAGCACTTCATAACGCCGTGGTAATCATAAGGCTTCTGTTTATATGATTTTGAAAGCCTTCATCTGATAGGACTGGGATGGATTTTTGAAGATGCACAGAAACAAGCAACAGAACATGCCTCAGAGCCAGCTCCAGCCATACAATAAACATGTGCACGTCTTAAAGAGGAAAGAATGAATTTCTATAGCCTGGTGAAGATGAATTAGTACCAACAAAAGAGGAATGGCAGGATAAATTATTTGAATATCTCGAACTGGCAAAAATGACGGAAACAATTAGGAGACAGCCAAACCAAAAGTTCCAAAGGAGTGGGAAATTTGTAAAGAACATTTAAAAAAAACCCAAAAACCAGTGTCCTCAAGTTAAAACCTGGACATGCTTTGATTAATTTTCACAAACCACAAGTATAGTATTCAGATAACAGAATAAATGGCAAAATGATTAAAGAAGCAGTTTATTAAACAGATAAGACAGACCCGCTTTGAGGAAGACGGAAGTCTATTGGGGAAGATAAGGAATTGGGAATTAAGAACATGGTGGCATAAGTTCTTTTGTAAGAACGTATGGATTTATGGATGGATGTTTATTATTATTTTATTTTATCATTTCTGTTAATTTCTTGTGTGTGTTTATTAAGTAAGAAAACTAATAAAAAGCATATTTTTTAAAAAATGGTTTACTTACAAACTCTTCAAAAGTCAAATGAATAGATTCTCCATACAGTAGCAAGAAAAGACAGGCAGTGCAACTGAGTTTTAAAAATGGTAAAAGTTTCTAAATTATTTGTATAGAAACATAAAGATGGCTTGTTAAAGCCACATGGTCTAAGCTTGGAGCATCTAGCTCAGACATCCTTACTGGAAAGGGATCACATGTTGGAAAAATAATGGAGGAAAATGGGGAAACAAAGAGTTTTGTATCCCTTGCTCCCAAGGTGAGGGGGTGTGACCTAGCTAAGGCTGGCAGGACAGCTTACTCTATGGTCTTAACCCCTTCATGTATTTATTAGAGTTAAGCATGTTGATTATATGAAGCTGGACATATCCTACAGTTTTGACCTTGGCTGTTCCAGGAGCCAGGAAAGCAAGGTGAACACCTGGACACTGTGGAGAAGCAGAGTACAAAAAATCGTAGGTGCTTGCTCCTTCACAGCAATCTTCTTCCACGAGTGTATGGAGGACAGAAGAAAGGCACTCTGTGCGTGCACAGAGGAGCATCAATATTTACATAGCACAATGCTTACCTCTAGCACTGAGCCTTGGCACAAATTGGACACAGTACTTAAAGTTCTCAGGGGAAGCATGCGGCTCCTCCTTTTAATTAAACAAGACCTGAAGTATATTGACCCATCTCTTCGCTATTCAGAAAGTGGCTTGCATTTGGGTGCCCTGGAGAGAGCGCACCAAGCTGCAGGCCTCCCTTGCTCTCAAGGAGCTGTCTCATTGCATCACTGATCAATGTCTCTCCTGCTCCTGAGCGAGGACATGACAGCAGTGGAGAGAATGGAAACCAGATGTAGTTTCCATGGCAACATCCAAAAAAGAGTGTGTGCATGCAAGAGAGAGAACGAGGACAGGAGTAGGGAAGAGTGAAAAGGGAGCCTGATAAAAATTTAGGTTTTTCTGTACATCACTGAATATGCACCAGGCGCTGCCCTGCCCTGCAGAGAGATGTGCTGCTTTGTGAGCCTTTTGAGGGAGACGATCCACAACTACCCCATTGTCATTTCTTTCTAAATCACTGGGACAGAAAGCCCAAGGGTGAAAGGGAAAGGGTTTTACCAAACGGCTTTGCCAACACCCCTGCAAGACTGATATGACATATCTACAGTAGGCAGCACAATTTGTGATCTAGCATACACAGTGTAACCAACCAGCTATGTATGGTGGCCCATCAGGGACTCAATCATCTTCCTGTTTTTACTGCCTTCCATGGCTGTTGTCAAGCTCTAGGGAAATCATAGTATATGTCTGGTGGGCTGCATGTGGCTTGATGAGTCACAAGGTCTGTAGGCCTTCTCTAGAGGTCTCCTACTGTTCAGACAATCTATATCTTACTGCAATGAATTTGCACAAAATATATGCCTTCCCACATTCCCTTCTCACTTGAAGCAACAGTGTTGTATAGCAGTATTCAGGATCAAACAGTTAAAAAGTTAAAGAGGTTTTTAAAAAGTGATGGGGAATCTGTGTCTTTCCAAGTGTTGAACTTCAGCTACCATCAGCCCCAGCCAGTATGACCAGTGGAGAAGGGTGATGGGAACTGTGGTCCAACAATATCTGGAAGGCCACAAGTTCCTTATCTCTGAGATAAAACATTATTCAAATCTCTGAGATAAAACATTATTCAAAGATTGACCTGTCTTGAGTGTGTGGTGCAAGACTTGCATAAGCAAGAAAGTTGCAGAGGTGGATCTTATAGGCTTATCATCATGAGTAGACAACATACCTTTTACTATTGCCAGAAATTCTAAGGTGTTCTGGCCACACATAGCTATTACATATAGTTACTGGCTATTTGAGGTTTTTTGTTTTGTTGTTGTTGTTTTGTCCGACTCTTCGTGACCCCATGGACCAGAGCACGCCAGGCATGCCTGTCTTCCACTGCCTCCCACAGTTTGGTCAAACTCATGCTGGTAGCTTCGAGAACACTGTCCAACTATCTTGCCCTCTGTTGTCCCCTTCTCCTTGTGCCCTCCATCTTCCCCAACATCAGGGTCTTTTCCAGGGAGTCTTCTCTTCTCATGAGGTGGCCAAAGTATTGGAGCCTCAGCTTCACGATCTGTCCTTCCAATGAGCACTCAGGGCTGATTTCCTTAAGAATGGATCGGTTTGATCTTCTTGCAGTCCATGGGACTCTCAAGAGTCTCCTCCAAAACCATAATTCAGAAGCATCACTTCTTCGGTGATCAGCCTTCTTTATGGTCCAGCTCTCACTTCCATACATCACTACTGGGAAAACCATAGATTTAACTATACGGACCTTTGTTGGCAGGGTGATGTCTCTGCTTTTTGAGGTTTTTTACAGGTCCCTATATTTTGCTATGGAACTTAATTGAAGAAAGAGAACCCCAGTGATGTTCACATGATTTTCCCCAGGATAAATTACTGTTTCCCAAGCTTTATTGAATTAATCAACTTAAGTACAGTGTGAGTGATGCAAAGCAGCTGATTGTCTGCCACAGCCAAAGCCCTTCAGGTGCACAATGCCATTGCAGGAGGACCAAAAGGGTGGACTTGCCCTTTTACCTCTTACTTTCCTGCTGTGCAGATCTATTCTTTTTCAATTTACTCCCATTGAATCCACTGGGGAAAATTAGCAACACCATCTCCAGGAATGGCTCTGTTGTTGGTCTCTTCCCAAAAATGAAGTGGCCTTCGATCCAGCAAATCCAGTACAGTGGTACCTTGGTTTACGAATTTAGTCCGTTCTGGAAGTCTGTTCTTAGACCAAAGAGTTCTTAAAGCAAGGCGTGCTTTCCCATAGCAGTGAAGGACTCAATTTACAAATGGAACACACTCGACAGGAAGTGGAACATGTTCTGCTTCCAAGGCAAAGTTCACAAACCAAAACACCTACTTCTGGGTTTGCAGCTTTCTGTTTCCAAGTTGTTCATAAACTGAGCTGTTCTTAAACCAAGGTACCACTGAACTGCCTCTACTATCCTCCTGCTCTGACCACAAAATGCCCTACCAGTTATTGCCATCAAAAGAATCATCATCAGTAGGTCTATGAAGATGGAGCTCTGTATGGGCAGGGTGAGGGCCACCTCAGTGGATATTCCCCTCCACCAATAATTCCTCTGTCAGAGTAGGGATGCTTGAAGCATGGCCTTTGCAATCTGCACCTCTTGAATTGATGTGTGGATCAAGATGTAGCTATCCACATGATTTTGCACGTCTCCAAATGTTGTGACACAGTTCTTGGCACTTAAACAACATATCAAACTCTACATTTAAATGTGGATTTATATATGGATTTTCAGAGGATTTTTTTATGAGATTAAAGCAGAAATCAAATAATTATGAGTAAAAACAAGCAAAAGTGAAATGGGCCAGAAACAGACAGATTTACTGATTTTTGGCTTTATTCCTTTTTTAAAAAAAAGTCGGCCTCAGGCAACTTGAATTGACAATTCTTGGTAAAGTATGTCTCAGCATTCCTTTTCAACCTCAATCATCCACAGTACTGGTGACCTTGCTCATTTTTTAAGCCATTTGAAAGTGAAATGGATGATCTGCATACCAGATGAAGAAGAAAACCTTCTTTCTAGTGAGTGGTTGCTTTTGTTACTAAGTTATAAATTATGTCATACTCAAGAGAAATTGTTCCCTTCCATTTAGATCCTCAAAAAGTCACTTTCAATAAGTTTTGCTCAGTGCATGCATTTATTTAAAATCAATTGACTAATCAGTTAAAAGATAGTAAATTAAAAATCATTAAGCATTTGATATTATGAGTAACTAACATAATCAGGAGATGCTATCACTTTCAACTCACTTCAGACTCAGGTGTTCAACTTTTGATTGTATAAAGAATTTGAAATTTTAAAGTGAATTGAGAGCTCGTTTATCACATAAAAATGCCTTCTTCAGAGCTGCATCCTGCATTCTTTGATGCCCACCACTCATTAAGTATGGCTTAAGTTGGCTATTTCCCAATGTTTTAAAACTCTATTCTTTGCATGTTTACTTAAAAGTAAGTCTTCACTGAAGTTTGTCAGAATTCTAAAAACGTTTTTTGAATCCGTTCTTTTTTAAGTCCTACTAGACTGTTAGGATATTCTCTGCTGGAGAATATTTAGTGAAATCTCCCTTCCCTTGCAATTTCATTTCATAGGGCTTATTGCAATTGCTATTTACTATATACACAGTGGCAAACTTGGCTTTGCCGGCTTTGCCTCTGTGCAATGTGTAAAATAGACACTATTTCCATAAACAGCAAGTCAAAGCTCTCCCAAAAGACCTGGGGACATCCCTGTTTGAACTGGTTTGAACTGTTTGAAGGATCATCTCCACCCCCATCGTTCTGCCCAGACACTGAGGTCCAACACTGAGGGCCTTCTGGTGGTTCCCTCGCTGCATAGGGCTTTCTCGGTAGTGTCACCTGTCCTGTGGAACACTGTCCCACCAGATCTCAAAGAGAAAAACAACTACCAGACTTTTAGAAGACATCTGAAGGCAGCCCTGTTTAGGAAAGCTTTTAATGTTTAACAGGTTATTGTATTTTGGTGTTCTGTTGGAAGCCGCCCAGAGTGGCTGGGGAAACCAAGCCAGATGGGTGGGGTATAAATAATAAATTATTATAATTTATTATTATTATGGTCTTTTGAGCATCCTTAAAGGTAAAGGGTAAAGGGACCCCTGACAATTAAGCCCAGATGCGAACGACTCTGGGGTTGCGGCGCTCATCTTGCTTTAAAGGCCAAGGGAGCTGATGTTTGTCTGCTTCCGCAGACAGTTTTTCCGTGTCATGTGGCCAGCATGACTAAGCTGTCTCTGGTGAACCCAGAGCAGCGCATGGAAATGCCATTTACCTTCCCACCAGAGTGGTACCTATTTAGCTACTTGCACTGGTGTGCTTTTGAACTGCTAGGTTGGCAGGAGCAGGGCACGAACAATGGGAGCGCACCCCGTCGCGGGAGTTCGAACTGCTGACCTTTCGATCGGCAATCCCAATCGGCACAGTGGTTTAACTCACAGTGCCACCCACGTCCCCTTTTGAGCATCCTTAGGACTGTTTAAAAGTTGAAATTCCCTTTGTGGTGGGTGCTTAAAAATACTTCTGCATGGGTGCAGCTTCATACAAAGGCCAATCCTTTCAGAGAGTAATGCCCAGCAGATTGACTTTTGTTGAATAATGCATGTGACATCACAGTACTGCACCCACTTTTAGGGTGATTACTGGAAATGAGTTGGTTCCATTATGTTTATATCTCCCAAATCAGTGTTTCTTAAACTTGGGTTCCCAGCTGTTGCTGGACTGCAATTCCCATCATCCTTTGCTAGAAGGACCAGGGACAGGGATAATAGGAGTTCTAATCCACCTATAGCAGGGACCCAAGTTTGAGAAATGCTGCCCTAAATGTATAAGGAGCCCTCAATTCCATATAACAAATTTTGATGCTTTTGTAATTCACACCAATATGAATTATGAGTTAATATTTATTTTCTGTGCCAGAAGAATCTGCAGAGGAAGAAGACGAAGAAGGAGAAGAACTAGGAAACCCTTAAGTTAAAATAAAAAAAAAAAAACTTAAATTAAATAAAAATGTCATTAAAACTCTGTAGCTGGAATGTAAATGGGATGAACGATAAGAAAAAACGGAATGGAATTGAACACATTTTAAAGAAAAAGAAATTAGATGTAATATGTTTGCAGGAAACACATATTGCGAAGAAACATAGGAAAATGTTGATTAATAAGAGACTGGGGAATGAATTCATTTCCTCGGATAAAAAGAAAAAAAGAGGCGTGGTATTATACATTAAAAATGGAATTGAGGCACACCAACTATTTAAAGATGAGGAGGGGAGATTAATTGCAGTGCGAATAAATTGGCAGGGTGAAACATTGATTTTAGTAGGGATATATGCCCCTAATGGTAACAAAACAGAATTCTTTAGTTCCCTGGAAGGGAAGCTATTTGATTATATGGATCAGAAAATTATCCTAATGGGAGACCTAAACGATGTCGTTTCAATCGATATGGACAGATTAAGAAAATCAAAAAATAGAGAAGGTAAACTACCCAAGACTTTTTTTACAATGACCAAAAACTGCAATCTTATCGATATATGGAGACTGAAACATCCTCTAGAGAAACAATTTACATATCACTCAGAACCGAACCAATCATTTTCAAGAATAGATCAAATCTGGGTATCGAATGAATTATCACCAAGAATTAAAATGATAGAAATCCAGGCTAAAGTTATCTCAGATCATAATCGAATCGAAATGGAAATGAAAGGATTAGATGAACGTACTTTTAGGTGGAGATTAGATGACAGTCTATGGGATGATCAAAATTTTGTTGTAAGAATCAGGAAAAAATTAGAGGAGTACTTTTTAGACAATATGGGTAAAGGGGTAAAAACAAGCATGGTCTGGGACGCCAGCAAGGCGGTAATGAGGGGCCTACTTATCCAACAAAATGTCTGGAAAAAAAAGAACAAGGAAAAGAGATTAAAAGAGATCATGAGACAGATTACAGAGAACGAGCAGAAATTAATTCAAAAGCCGAATAATGAAAGGGTAAAACAGGAGATAAAATATCTGCAAACACAAGTCGCAATTATAATAAATAAGGAGACTGAATGGAATATCAGAAGGCTGAGACAGAAGAGCTTTGAATTTGCCAACAAGTCAGGTAAATGGCTAGCGTGGCAAGTCAAAAAAAGAAAAGAACAAAACACAATTAACAAAATAGTAGTAAATGGAGAAGAAACAACCAATCCGAAAGAAATCAGAAAAGGCTTTTCAGACTTCTTTGAACATCTGTACAGCCATAAGGAAAAAAATAACAAGAAAAAGATAGAAAGATATTTAAATGAAAAGATGGTAAAGAAAATATCGACAGAGGAAAAAGAACAGTTAAATGCCCCAATATCCAGATTAGAAATAGAAGAAGTGATTAAGGACCTGAAAAGAGGGAAAGCTCCAGGCCCTGACGGGTTTACATCGAGTTATTATAAAGAAATGAAAGATATTTTGACTACGCCACTGATGGAAGTAATGAATAACATCTTAAAAGAAGGAGAATTGCCCGGGTCGTGGAAAGAGGCCCTCATCACAATCATTCCTAAACAAGACACGGATTGGACCTTAGTCAAGAATTATAGACCCATTTCCCTACTGAACACAGATTATAAGATCTTCGCTGGAATCTTAGCTAAAAGACTTAAAAAGATATTAATAAGGATGATACACGAAGATCAGACAGGCTTCCTCCCGGGAAGGTCAATAAGGAATAACACCAGAAATATAATCAATCTTATTGAATTTCTATCTGATAGGTGTGACAAACCTGCGAGTTTAATATTCATAGACGCGGAGAAAGCCTTCGATAATGTAAACTGGGATTTTATGCTTAAAAATTTAGAAGGTATGGATATGGGCCGAGAATTCTTAAATGGTATAGGGGCAATCTACACAGAGCAGAAGGCGAAATTAATAGTTAATGGAGTCATTACGGAAGATATAAAAATTAGTAAAGGAACCCGTCAGGGTTGTCCACTTTCTCCGTTACTTTTTATAACAGTCTTGGAAGTACTATTAAATGTAATAAGAGAAAGTAAAAAAATCAAGGGGGTAACATTAGGTGCAAACGAATATAAAATCAAAGCGTATGCGGATGATGTGGTTATTACGGTGGAAGAACCTTTAGAGAGTATAAAAGCCCTTCTGGTTGAGACAGAGGAATTTGGTAAACTTGCAGGCTTTAAATTGAACAAGATTAAGACAAAAATGATTGTAAAAAACATGGATCAGGACAAGGCTGTAACAATACAACAACTAACCGGAATTGAAGTTGTTAAAAAGATAAAATATTTAGGGATTTGGATTACCAACAAAAATATTGACTTATACAAAAATAATTACGTCCCGGTTTGGAATAAAATCAAAAAAGATTTAGAGATTTGGGCCAGAATGAAATTATCGTTATGGGGTAGAATATCCATGGTGAAGATGATGCTGTTACCTAAATTGCTGTTTCTGTTTCAAACAATCCCCATTTTAAAGGGAACAAAGAATTTTAAAGATTGGCAAAGAACCATCTCAAGATATGTCTGGGAAGGGAGGAAGCCCAGAATTAAATATAAGCTGTTAACGGACGCTAAAGAAAGAGGGGGCTTCGCCCTCCCAGACATGAGACTTTATTATGAAGCGACATGCCTTTGCTGGATAAAAGACTGGGTTAGGCTGGAAAACGGAGGGTTGTTAGATTTGGAAGGCTATAACAACAAATTCGGGTGGCATGCGTACCTATGGAAGGACAAAAAGAGGGTTCATAAGGGGTTTACCAGTCATATTTTTAAGGGTCCACTAATAGAGGTCTGGGACAGATATAAGAACATATTAGAGCCGAAAACACCACACTGGCTTTCCCTACAAGAGTTAATGAGTGTTAAAAAAGTTAACATGGAAGAAAAGTGGGGGAAGCTTGAAGATATGGTTATAAAGGAAGGGGGAAAGTGGAAAGTAAAACCTTACGACCAGATAAAATCATTTACTCAGGGCTGGCTTCACTACTTTCAGATAAACGAATTTTTTAAGTTGGAGATGAAAGAAAGGGGATATGAGGAAAAAGAATCTACATTTCAAAAGGAGATAGTAAGTAGTGAAGTTAAGAATCTTTCCAAAATGTATAAAATACTACTAGAGTGGCATACGAAGGATGAGGAGGTGAAATCAGTGATGGTGGAATGGGCAAGAGATCTCGGGCACAATATATTAATGGAAGACTGGGAAAGGCTCTGGAAAGTAAATATAAAATTTACGGCCTGTATGTTACTTAAGGAAAATGTGATGAAGATGCAATACAGGTGGTATATTACACCCGTGAAATTGGGCAAGATGTTTAAAGTAGATAACAAATGCTGGAAATGCAAACAAAAGGAGGGGACCTTCTACCATCAATGGTGGGAGTGCAAAAAGGTTAAAAATTTCTGGGAAGAAATATATAATGAATTAAAAAAGATGTTAGGTTACACCTTTGTGAAAAAACCAGAGGCCTTCTTACTTTGCATCATTGGAAAGGACATTAGGAAAAAGGATTATAAACTCTTCCAATATGCGGTTACGGCAGCTAGAATTGTGATAGCTCAGAGATGGAAACAGGAAGAAATTCCAACGGTGGCAGAATGGAGAACAAAACTAACAGAATATGCCGAGTTAGATAAATTAACAGGGAAAATAAGATATTTAAAAGATCAGACGTTTATTGAAGATTGGGGAAAATTTGTAAGTTACCTGGAAAATAAATGTTCAGTAAATACAACGTTAGTGGGGTTCAAAGAGGCTGTGTGAAGGGTCAACAAGTATTGTTTAAGCTGAAATAATATTTAAAGGAGGTACGAATGGCAATATAAAAGAGGAAATGTGATATGAAGATTTAAATGCGAATGAATGTCAATACCGCTGAAGGAAGTTCAAACTGTACAAGAAAGGATAAACTTCGAATACATTGTATATATAACTGAATTTAATAAAGTTTTCTTCAAAATGCAAAAAAAAAAAAAAAAAAAAGAATCTGCATGTTTGGTGAGGTGGGACGTTTAGAGCAGCTGTTGCCAATAATCAGGGATGATGGGTGTTGTAGTTCCAAAAATAAAAATAAAAATGCAGATGGATGGAAAAGCAGATTTACAGATATACAAGTTAGTCTAATTAGGGTTCCCCACCACCAGCTTATTTCCTTTAATTTACTTAAAGCTAAAAGCACTTCTAAGAGGCTAGGAAGCATGGCTCCTGCTGCATGCTTTCAAAATGGGGAGTTTTTAATCTCTGCAAGGTTGGAGCTTATCAGAAGCTCACTTGCATAAAAAGGATCTAAGTTCTAATTGAAGAGAAAGCCAAAGCTGTAATTCAGAGAGGGAAACGAAAGTGGATTCCCAAGAGGCAGAAAAGTCAGGAGAGGAGCAGATAGCAGAACCCAAGCAGCAGATTACAGGGTCAAGAAGAAAAGCTTGGAACAGACAGGAGTGAAAGAAGGAATGGAATCTGCAAGGTGCACATGTGATATGCTTTGTTGCGCAGAGTCTGATAACAGGATTTACAGGTGAATACGGGAATTTTATGGGCAGGACGGAAGCATTGTTGTTTCCCCAGTAACTGATATTCTGAGGCAAGGTGCCTCTGTTCCTGCAGGTAGCATATAGCTAACATGATTAGTAAAGATAAAGGTAAAGGGACCCCTGACCATTAGGTCCAGTCGTGGCCGACTCTGGGGTTGCAGCGCTCATCTCACTTTATTGGCTGAGGGAGCCAGCGTGCAACTTCCAGGTCATGTGGCCAGCATGACTAAGCCACTTCTGGCGAACTAGAGCAGCGCACGGAAACGCTGTTTACCTTCCCACCAGAGCAGTACCTATGGTGCGCACCGACCCCTCTCGCTCTCCAGGCTTCAGCGAAAGCCTGCATTTGCCCCATAGGACGCACACGCATTTCCCCTTCATTTTTGGAGGGGAAAAAGTGTGTCCTATAGGGCAAAAAATACGGTATCTATTTGCACTTTGATGTGGTTTCGAACTGCTAGTTTGGCAGGAGCAGGGACCGAGCAACGGGAGCTCACCCCATCACGGGGATTCAAACCGCCGACCTTTTGATCAGCAAGCCCTAGGCTCTGTGGTTTAACCCACTGCACCACCCACATACCTAACATGATTAGTAGAGGCTATTAATGGATTTGTCTAATTTTATTTTAAAGCAGTATTAGTTGATGGCCATCACCACACCAAATTCCAAAGTTTTAACAGCACCTCATATTTTAAAAAATGCTCCCTTTTGCTAGTCTTTGACTCTCCCACCATTCATTGGATGACTTCTAGTATGATGAAAAAAAACCCTCTATCTGCTTTCTCTATAATTTTATACACTATGAAAGGTGGTGGACTCTCCTTCACTGGAGGGTTTTAAACAGAGGTTGGATGGCCAGGGATTCTTTAGTGGTGATTCCTGCATTCTAAGGGTTGGATTAGATGACCGTTGGTGTACCTTCCAACCCTATAGTTCTATGATTATGTTGCGTCTCCCTTTACTCTCCCCCCCCCCAAAAAATAACCCCAAATGCTGTAACCTAGAACATAGAAAAGTTGTTCCATCTTCCTGATCGATTTGGTTGCCCTTTTGTGCACATTCCCCCAATTTTTAGCATCCCTTATGAGATGAGGTGAAATACACAAGCATTTCAAGCGATTTCACAGCATAGATTTGTGCAAAGGCATTAGGACAGAGGAAGTTTGATTTTCTTAATGATTATTTTCTAGCATGGAATTGGTCTTTTCAACAGCTGCTGCTCAAGGGGTGGACTTTCCCCTTGCATCATCCACATGACCCTAAATAATAATAATAATAATAATAATAATAATAATAATAATAATAATAATAATTTATTATTTGTACCCCGCCCATCTGGCTGGGTTTCCCCAGCCACTCTGGGCGGCTTCCAACAGAAATAAAAAATACACTAAAATGTCACATATTAAAAACTTCCCTGAACAGGGCTGCCTTCAGATGTCTTCTGAATGTCAGGTAGTTGTCCATCGCCTTGACATCCGATGGGAGGGCATTCCACAGGGCAGGCGCCACCACCGAGAAGGCCCTCTGCCTGGTTCCCTGCAACTTGGCCTCTCGCAGTGAGGGAACCGCCAGAAGGCCCTCGGAGCTGGACCTCAGTGTCCGGGCAGAACGATGGGGGAGGAGACGCTCCTTCAGATATACTGGACCGAGGCCATTTAGGGCTTTAAAGGTCAGCACCAACACTTTGAATTGTGCTCGGAAACGTACTGGGAGCCAATGTAGGTCTTTCAAGACCGGTGTTATATGGTCTCGGCGGCCGCTCCCAGTCACCAGTCTAGCTGCCGCATTCTGTATTAGTTGTAGTTTCCGGGTCACCTTCAAAGGTAGCCCCACGTAGAGCGCATTGCAGTAGTCCAAACGGGAGATAACCAGAGCATGTACCACTCTGGCGAGACAGTCCGCAGGCAGATAGGGTCTCAGCCTACGTACCAGATGGAGCTGGTAAACAGCTGCCCTGGATACAGATTTGACCTGTGCCTCCATGGACAGCTGTGAGTCCAACATGACTCCCAGGCTGCGCACCTGGTCCTTCAGGGGCACAGTTACCCCATTCAGGACCAGGGAATCCTCCACACCTGCCCACCTCCTGTCCCCCAAAAACAGTACTTCTGTCTTGTCAGGATTCAACCTCAATCTGTTAGCCGCCATCCATCCTCCAACCGCTTCCAGACACTCACACAGGACCTTTACCGCCTTCACTGGTTCTGATTTAAAAGAGAGGTAGAGCTGGGTATCATCTGCATACTGATGAACACCCAGCCCAAACCTCCTGATGATCCCTCCCAGCGGCTGCATGTAGATGTTGAAAAGCATGGGGGAGAGGACAGAACCCTGAGGCACCCCACAAGTGAGCGGCCAGGGGTCTGAACACTCATCCCCCACCACCACTTTCTGAACACAGCCCAGGAGGAAGGAGCGGAACCACTGTATGACAGTGCCCCCAGCTCCCAGCCCCTCAAGACGGTCCAGAAGGATGTCATGGCATAGGCAACAGGCATAGGCAACCTTCGGCCCTCCAGATGTTCTGGACTACGATTCCCATCATCCCTGGCCACTGGTCCTGTTAGCTAGGGATCATGGGAGTTGTAGGCCAAAACATCTGGAGAGCCAAAGGTTGCCTATGCCTGCCCTAAAACATCTTTCTTGGTCAGCCACTGCAGTGTGTTCAGAAACTCTTCTCCTCCCTCTGGTGTGGTTCTCTCTAAAGCTAAGAGGCAACTACCGGAACCCTCGTTCTGCCTGTGTAGCAAGTCCTGGGTGCTATAATGAGTTGCTGTCCAGTTGTTCACAACTAAATACAACTGATGACGTTCCTCTGCTACCTCCTGTTATTAGGGCAAACTCAATCCAAGCTTTTAACAGGACAGGTAACAGTTAGCACTTCTTCACACAGCAAATAGCTAAACTATGGAACTTGCTCTCTCAGGAGGTAGTGATGGTTGTTTTTAGATGGCTTTAAAAGAAGACCCCTCAGTTTAGCATTTAGGTACTCTGGGGAAGCATTTGCTCTGAGAATTTCAATGCATCTCTACCCACAGCCATTTCCATGAGCCAGGTGCTACCGGGAATTGCATTCATTTTAGTTACAGAGAAGCTCACATTGTAGTCCCAACCATTGCCAGCAGGAACCTCAGTAGAAAATGGTCTGAGCGCTGGCTTTGAAAAGCACAATTCATCTCTCCAGAATTTTTCTTTTCTGTGATTTCCATGCATGCCCACTTATCCCATTATCTGTGTCAGAGGGAAAACAGAATTATCAGTAGTTGTGATTTGTATCTCTGAAGATTTCCTTCTCTGTGCTTAACCAAATCCCCTCTTAACCGCTTCTCATTCGGCCTTGGCAGGTTAAAGCATTTCAGTCTGCAATTTTTATGCTGCTTCCCAATGTGAGGACTTTTAGTTCAATCCTTTTACCTGCCTATTACAGATGCTTTTCAAACTCTAGGAGATGATCAAACATGAAGACCAATAACAAAATGTAATGCATGTTATGCTTTAGGGTGTCATATCAAAATGGCACTGATATGATGTTTCAAAAATGCTTTTTTATTATTGGAAAGTAGATTTTCCAGTGATTCAGACTAAACCTTCAGCTCCATTCAGTCCAGCACTGTACTGTATGCCTTAATCATTTTGATCAGTGGACCTTTAGCTGATTAATTGGTGGAGATTTATATGAACTTCATATTGCATTTTAAGCAGTATAATACCAGGAAAGAGGGTGTTTAGTTCCATCCATCGTTGAGCAAGTGTCTTGGGTGGGAGAAAGCCTTGGTGAGAGCCACATTGCTGTCAAAAATATGACATCTGTGTGATTGACGGGTGACAATTTGGTTATTGTCTACCATTCTGTAAGTGAATGGTTTCATTGTCTTCTGATCCTCATACAGCACATTTTTAGTTGAGTAGAAGGAGCAATTGGTGATAATGGTTGGTGACTGAGTGGGAGATACTGGGTGGATGGTGTGTTTATGTGTTGTACTAGTGGAGGTGTGAGAGAAGAAGGGGTTGAGTGATGCTGAATGAATAGTTGGTATTGTTTGATCTGTATAGCTGTAAAAGGGAATTTGGGGTGACGTGCACATATTAGTGGGGTGAGTGCAGTATAGTGTAAGAGTTGCAAGAGGGAGGCTGAGGGGGGAAGGGGTCCCTGACTCTTAAGAGGTTTTCAATATGTGCTACCATGTTTTTGTTTTGTAGAGATTTTATTATATTACATTGCATTACACTGTAATTTCTATATTTCATTGTTTATTGCATATGTATATTATAGTGTGTGTGTGTGTGTGTGTGTGTATGTGTGCACCATTTAAGAGACAGTTTTGGTATTAAGCAGCCTATAAATATTTCAAATAATGAATAGACTAGCCACACAAAACCTATTTGAATTCAGTAGCTTCGAGAAATTGTTCAGCTCCAATTAGAACCTGTGCCAAAATTTGGTTGAGACCTAGGGCCATTCTGACAGACCACAATATTATAGACTCTTACATCAGAATAAATCCATCAAGTGTTTACTTATGAAGAAATAGATATCCAGTTTACAACTACTGTGGTTCAAGTTGATAATTATTTCACTTTAGCTACAATCAACTTTCTTCCAAACCAGAGGTAGACAACCTGTGGCCCTACAGATATGGCTGAACTACAACTCCCATCATCTTTGTTCATCGACCACTGTGGTCCATGTTGGAAGTTTGAGTCCAGCAGCATCTAGAGGGCCACATTACATCCCATTGTAAAGATTAGATATACATTAAGGCATGGTTGGAGGAATCTATAACCGTTTAGTAGTCATTGATGGACTTCCTCTCCATTACCTCCAACCATTGGATAGAATGACTAAGGAAGATGGGAGTTGGAGTCCAATGACATCTGGAGGGCCACAGGTTCCCCAATTCTGCATTAAGGTATATTAAAGCAAATATTAAAGTGTATGCCCCTGTGGTCATTTTGGAGCTCACCAGAAAGAATGTAATATTTTAATATACACTATACAGAAGAAGAGAGTGGAAAAAGCAGAGAAGCCAAAGCTTCAATTCTGTGCCCCTTTCAGGAGCTGCTCTTGGCCCTAAGCTGCTAAATTTGGCTTATCCTGTATCAGCCAGCTTCTGCTTGGTGACTTCCAGGCTTGATGTAGAATTGCCTTTGAGAAGCATTTGGAAGCTTCAATTAAAGCAAAACACAGTGTTAAGGGTTCTAATTGGAGCCCAGTGCTGGGAGCATGTAACTCTGATACCGTGTCAACAGCACTGCTTCCCAATTAGCTTCCAGGCACAGTTCAAAGGGCTGGCATTATTCTTTAAAATCCTAAACAGCCTGAGACCAGAATATTTTAATAAACATTTAAATACTTTTTTTCTCTCTAAAAGAAATTGTGTTTAAGTGCATAGTTAAATGCATATTTCATCTAAAACTTGTATTCAAATGCATATTTCCCGCCTCAAAATGAATATTAAAATCCCTTCTTTCCACAGAGTTCAGCTGCTAAGAATTGCATCACAACATTCAGAGGTGTGCAAAGTCTGTTGTGCGACTAAAATCTGAAAAACATGTTAGTCCAAAACAGGGCTGCCTCACTAAAAGCCCCAGTCTGAGTTACTGTGGAGCAGACTTCTGAGATCGTACACATCACTGCTGTATTGCTTGTTGAACATGTTGAATATTTTTCTAAAAACAGAAGATCACTGGAGCCTGTAGGGTTCCAGTGAAGCTACAAGGTACACATAGGGATGACAGGATTTAACCCTGTCTTTCTGATTTCTGTTTCTTGAAGCTGTAACCTCAAAGACCTAAATACCATGAAATCCACCCGTGTGCTCTCCATGCTCATCCTGTTTGGCTTTGTTCGGCATGCCTTAGCTGACCTCAAAATATTTTACCTTCAATGGGGGTGGGGGGAGGAGAGCTCCTAAATAATTAAATAAATGCTAATCAAGTGTCTGCCTCACTGTTGTCCTTAAGTGTTAAATCAATCACCGATTAATTGAAGCTTTCTCTGCACGCTCCCTTCCTTCCCCTCCACCCCACCCAAGCCAGCATCTCTTCTCTTCCTTTTCTTTCATGGTCTTCCTCTCCCCCTGCCGCCCTTCCCCACATCTCTTCAGGCATTCTCAGAGGGTATCTAAAGTTCTTTGGTTGTGTGGTTTTGAAGTGTGCAATTTGGCAGTCGTGTGAGCCCGGGACTGAATTAAATTAACTTGAGGCACTCTGATTTTTTTGTATTATTATTATTAAATTACTCCTTTCAGTGTTACCACAGAACATTCTGCTTATTAATTTTTGTTTAATTATTGAATAAAAGAAAAAGAGAGAAACACAAAAGAGTTGGAAAGACTAAAGTGGCTGGCTGTTTGGTTTATTCAGCTAGAAAATCATTGTGGTTTTTTGCTCATATTCCTGAAGATGGCTAGGTTACAGAACCGCTTTCCTTCCAGAATAATCAAACATTCAAACAGGTCTAACAGGTGCCTGTATCTTCATGGGCTACTGAGCATGTGCACAAAGTGAAGTGTGTGCATGTGGTGGGGGCACAGTGACTGCTAGTGATGCTGTTGTCTGCTCAATCTGCACTTGCAGTGTATATTCTTACATCACTTATTCAACTGAAAAGGTGGAGCATAGGAAAATCTGGCTTGTACTGAGGCAGACTGATGGTCCACCTAGCCCAATATATTTTACACTGACTGGCAGATTTCAGAAAGGAGTCTTTCTCAGCTCTGGCTTGAAGATGCTAGTGAATGGACCTGGGACCTGCTGCATGTGAGCCACTGAGCTATAGCTTTCAGCCTGATTCCTGTACTTGCATTACCCATTCTACCACCTGATGGGAACCAGCTGGGGAACCCCAAGGGAAGATGGCTCAGGACCCACTTATTGGTGGTGGGATGATGATGAGTGGATAGAGGGAGAAGATTGGTAGGAGGAGGTGTTAGAAGCTGAAGAGCTAACAAGGTTTAGTGAGTAGGGGGAGCCTGTGGCAGACAGAAAAGCAGAAGCAGGAGAAGAGGAAGGCTGAGAAGCAGAGATGAGTCAAGCTGGTAATGAAACCAAGCTGCCTCCCTCTCCTGCTGGGACATGCTCACCTCTCCTTGGTCTCCCAGGACCAGGAAAGGTATGAAGCAGGGGGAGCAAAGACAGACACACTAGTGTAGTCTCAGATTCCTTGGGAAGGACCAACTTAGGCAGCTGTTGGAAGGCAGGGACCTTCAGTCTCTGCAACTGCCTCAGAGGGGCAAGACCAACTGAGTTGAGTTGTTGTACTCATTAGGCCCGGCACCCCTGGGCAGACCTTGTTTCGTATAATAAGGAGTTAACTTTACTTAGTCCATGTGATTTATTGCTGGCTCACTCCTGACACTACCAAGATTCTTTTAAATGCCTATGTTGTTATGCCCATTTATCCCAATATACACTCCTTTTTATACCTTGTTTTGCAAGCATTTTCCCTAAGGCAATGCATTCTTATGTGTCTTCTTTCATCAATATATACATATATTGTACATATATACATATTGATGTACACTTTCCCCTAATATGTACATTTTTGTTGAGTTTTTGTCTGGCAAAATTGGGAGAAGTAGAAATTTAGAGGAATAACTGCATTTCAGTTTGTATATTGTTTCTGGAAGTGCAAATTAAATAGGTTCGTGTCAAAAATTGCACCAAAGCGATTCCCCCCTCTCCCATGGGGCAATCTCTGACTCACAGAATCTTTCAAGTATTTGATTTTAATCATTTCTTACCAGTTCTTTTGTGTCACTCTGCTGAGCCCCATCAGCGCAGGTTTAAGGATACCCAATAAATCAATGAAGAGGATCTCCCTAGCCAGCGACCCCATGTAACAAATGCTACAGCACTGTGTAGCACCCACAATCTGTGAATTTTTTGATCTGGGAATCCTAAAGTGTAGATGAAGGTTTTATGAGCAGGAATTTAAAACAGCATTATGTTCTCTCTTCCCAAAGGAGTGACAATAAACTCTCCGTGCCACATCACATCATCATATAATCTATGTACTGCCTGCATTACAGGCAACCTATTTTAGGCCTGTTTGCATGCAGCCTCAACACTCCCCCCCACCCATCTGTAGACAAACATTATCTCAAACAGGCAGTTTAATCTCACAAAGGCAAGTTGAGAAGAAAGAAAGCATAATTGGCAAAAAACAAAGATAAGAAATAAAGTCGTTGTGGGAGGGCCCAAAAGGAACTCCAGGATTTTAAGTTATAACCTGATGGGCTGACAGGTGAGCTGCCATGAAATGTGGGTCATCTGTCCATAGGGACCCTTTTCCCTGGAGGAAATAGAGGTGTGTAACATCAGCCCCTGTGTGTGATAGGCTGGGAGGCAGGCAGGCAAAGAACCTGAGTGGTTACTCAGGCCAACAGAACAGTATTTTCCACATGCTGTACTTCAGTACAATTCTATATTACAGGCTGGGTGGGGCTAGCTCTGCCTTTGTGGCTTTTACTTCCCAGGACTTAGTACAAACCGAAGCACCAGGAATCACCTCTGAGTGTGATCACTTCTATAGTAGAACTGGAAGACTGCTCCTGGAAGACTGCTGCTTTTTTTCTTGTCCTACATTCATTTCCCAGGTGCCAGTGTATACATGCAGATAAAGCATGTGGGACATATTTTCTTCTGGATTTTGTATGTTCCCCAAAGCAAGGTAAAGGTAAAGGGAGCCCTGACCATTAGGTCCAGTTGTGGCTGACTCTGGGGTTGCAGCGCTCATCTCACTTTATTGGCCGAGGGAGCCAGCGTACAGCTTCCGGTTCATGTGGCCAGCATGACTAAGCCACTTCTGGCAAACCAGAGCAGTGCACAGAAACGCCGTTTACCTTCCCGCTGGAGTGGTACCTATTTATCTACTTGCACTTTGAAGTGCTTTCGAACTGCTAGGTTGGCAGGAGCAGGGACCGAGCAACAGGAGCTCACCCCATCGCAGGGATTCGAACTGCCGACCTTCTGATCGGCAGGTCCTAGGCTCTGTGGTTTAACCCACAGCGCCACCTGCGTCCCTCCCCAAAGCAAACCCCCCCCCCCAAAACATATAGCAGAGTATTATGACCAGGAATGGGCTAGGTTGGAACTGTTCAACCTGACATGCTACTTTTTTTATGTGCAGGTGTCTTCTACCAATTTTTCCTATGCTTGAAGAAAACATAGTGATAGTTCCAGCATATGAAACTAAAAAATAGTACCATCCCAAGTAAAAGATACTCCTCCATAACACATTCTTTGGCTTATATAAATCAGCTCTGAGCTCCTGTATTTCCTGGATTCCTGTGGCTGGAATGGCCTGCTGCTTTGCTTGCCTACATCCTATCTACCCTGGTGTTCTTGCACCATATTATATCATGCTGTTAGGGTTTAACTATGTGTTAATGTTAACAATGTGATTAACAACCGCATTGCCAATTTTTGAACATTAAACACAGCAGGGGAAGGGTGCAATTGTGATCAGCATTGCAGCAATCTCGCCTGCAATCTCTGTAAAAAAAAAATTCCTCAGTGGGTGCTTTTCCCCCTAAAGCAATTGCTGTGTGGAAAGTAACCTAACTGCAACAGGAGGGAGGGGAATCACATTTCCTCTACCCCCACTCACCATCGGCATGTGGCCCCCAGAAGGCTGCCCATAAGGGAATCATAGAATTGTAGAGTTGGAAGGGATCCCATGGGTCATCTAGTCGAACCCCTTGCAATGCAGGAATAAAACTCAGCTAAAGCATCCATGGCATCCAACCTCTGCTTAAAAACCTCCAAGGAATGAGAGTCCACCACCTCCTGAGGGAGACTGTTTCACTGTTGAACAGCTCATACTGCCTGAAAGTTCTTACATTTAGTCAGAATCTCCTTCCTTGTAACTTGAAGCCATTGTTTTGAATTCTACCCTCCAGAGCAGGGGGAAACAAGTTTGCCCCAGCTTCTGTGTGACAGCCCTTGAGATATTTGAAGATGGATATTATTTCTCCTCTCAGTCTCCTCTTTTCCAGGCTAAGCATATTCACCGCCTTCAACCGTTGCTCATAAAGGCTTGGTTTCCAGCCCTTGGGCTGGAAAACCAGGTTCCCCACCTCTTTAAACCAATCCTACTAGGCTTCTTCTTCAGATTAGATAGATGATAGATAAATAGATAGATACATTATAGAACCAGCTTCTATAAGCTGGTCCATAGCCCTCTGAGGTTGTCACTGGCAATCCTGTGAGAAAGTCCGAGTCTGTATTCATCTGATCAACATGGAACTGGCAGGAGGCCTGGCTGGTGTGCAAAGTGTTGCCGTAGCATTTGGGAGCTTAGCAGGAAGACATAGAGGGAGGGGAGATGGGGAATTGACAGAGCTGCCAGCATCCCAGGAGTTACAAACAGCTTCCATTCACAAGCTGTTTGTAACGCTGAGCTTCTGCTACAAAATGAAGGGTAGAAGTGCCTCCTCCTGGATAAGTACTGAACCCATGCTCCCTCTGAGTAATAACCTTGGTATAGAATAAAACCTTTCCCCAGGAGGTATGTTGCGGTGAGTTGCTGCAGAGGAACGAAAGGGGCATTTATCTCCATAGTGGCAGCATTTGACTCTTTGTGGTTCGTACAAATCTCCTTTAAAGCCATTGATCGCCACTGTCGGTGCGATTAGTGGAAGCAACAATGCAGAGCATGTTTGTAAAAAATGTGGAGTGTTTTGGGGGAGGGTGAAGAATAAATTCTTCCTGAGCTCACCAAATCCTGTAAAAGATCTAACTGAGCTAGGAGAAAGGGGGAAGGTTGCCTTGAAAGAACAATGAGACAGTTTCTTAGCACCGGCTTGATTAGAGCAGAGGTGCGATATTTATTAACAGCAAATAGTTGCTGCAGCCAAAGAGAGTGTGGGCTGAGCTTGCAAAGCCAATTTGTGCAGAAGTTTGCTATTGGACCTGACAGGAGGCTCCTGCTGCTGTGAGTCCCGGAGCTTCCAAGTCCATGCCCAATCCAAGTCCATGTACACTCCAAATCCATCTGCACATCGATCCAGATTTGGAAACCCAGTAAGTTCAATGCTTTATATGTGTTAAATGTTTCTCCATTCACGTTACAAGGAAGGAGGTTCTGATTAAACAACAGGAAGAACTTTCTGACAGTAAGAGTTGTTCAACAGTGAAATGGACTCCCTCAGGAGGTAGTGGACGCTCCTTCTTTAGAGGGATTGCAGGGGGTTGGAGTAGATGACCCTTGGGGTCCCTTCTATGAAAACCTACAAGGCTTTTTTTTTTGTTTTGGAAATAGACATTGATGAAGGATTCGGAAACTTTCTATACAGGTAAGCATTTTCTTGTGTGTCAGCACTTCATAGCCAACTCTGAGATAACCCAACTGAGACAAGGAGAAGCAAGCAAAAAATGGCAGACAATTGGAACATCTTTTTCAAACACTTCAAGCCTGTGATTGGCAACACCTCCTCACTTGCATCACATTGGCTCAGAAGGAGCAGTAGGAGAAAGACTTAATCCAATTCACATTTGAAGGAGAATTTACCTACCGTAATTCATCCTTTCCAAAACAACACAGGAACTGAAACACAGTCATACTTCAAAATTTGCACTTCTCTGAATCTTGTGATGCAGTTCTCCAGCTAAGTAATGTGTACACAAATGCATATACTATGATGATGTATGCCTATAAATGCATATATAGCTGAAAATGACATAACAAATACATTATATTAGGGAAGATGGTATGCAAAAATGTGTATAATGAGCAGAACTACATTCACATTGGAATCATGGTGTATTTTCATAAGATTTTTCTAAGAAAAATAATAATTACAAACGGATGTGGAAATGTGGAGAACTGATTTTAAGGCTGGAAAAATGAGAAACTGAGAGAAACAAAAAGTGACACATTCTCTCATCCTTGCTCAGAAGGAAGCAGAGTTATTTCCTTAAAATCAGAAAATAGTTCAGCTTATTTCTGAGTCAAACTGAGTTCACGCCCTTGAGCCTGTAAACCCTTCCTCTCAGTCACCTACTCGGCCTCATTCTCCTTATTTGAGACAAAGCAGAGACTCGTATTTCCACATTTGGAAATATGAGTCTCAAGGTCATCATCATTTCAAACTGCTAGGATCATATTGCCAAGCAAAATATACAGAATATGTCATCTTGCATTTATATCTCACCCATCCTCCCACCTTATCCTCATAAAAACCCTGCAAGGTAGATTAGTCAGAAAGAGAGGGAGAGAGATCAGCTCAAGGTCAGTCAATGAGATTTGAACCTATGTCACCTTGATCCAAGTCCAGTGCACCACAATGGCTTTCTGAGGACCTTCTGTTGACCATGAGATCAAGAAAGATGGAAGTAGAAGTACCACATCTTTTGATGCTTCTAGGAGATGGGTGGAGCTATAGAAACCCTTTCAGCCACATGATATGGTCCAAATGCCACCAGAACCTTCTAGACAAGCAGTTCTTGATAGCAGTGTTTCTGGTAAGAGTTGCAAAATTTAGCAGCTGAAGTCCTTGAGGCTTTTGAGATTGTATAGATTTTCCCTTAATGCATATACTACAAATGCATCCCTGTTCTGATCTACACCACACTCAACAATCCACAAAGAGTGCTGCTTTCTCTTCTGAATTTTCTAGCTGTATCTTCTTCCTAGACTTTCTTCCTCACAGCTTGAAATTCAGGGTTACTTGAAGCAATTATAGCTTTCCCTCTCCTGCCTATGTCTAGGGTGTCAATAAGTCTAATTCTTCAGATACTTGATTGGCATGACAAGGTATATCAGTGTTGGCTAATCATATGAAAAAGCCCTCAAGGATTTTGCAGCATTTAGGAAATGAAAGTAGCTATCACCACACCTTGTGGCTTCCAGATTCTGTTGTTGAAACTGACGTCTGTTACATATTATGGCTGCACATTCATGATTTGGTGGCAGGTAATTATTCAGTGTAGTGCCCAGTCCACAGCCTGCATGTTTGAGCTGATTTTCCCTTCCGACAAAATCATCCCCATCATCAATCTACCATATTTGGAACATGGGAACCAAAAGTGTCTCATTGGCCAGTATCGCTTATTTCACATGTGATTGTGTTTCTCAGCATCAGTCTCCACTTAACAGTTCATGGATGGGTAATCTCAGGGCCAGGGAACAAATGCAGCCCTCTGGTCCTTTCTGTCTCATCTCAAGGACTCTTCCCGGGCCATACTACATCCCCCGCCTCGTACCAGCTCCCTAGGCCACATCTTTTGGCCTAGCTTGAATGTGTCTTTGAACTCTGATAATGTACTTGTTTATGTGAATAATAGAGGTGTGTGTGTTGAAATGTACCAACTGTACAAGGTAAAATTGATGTATGTTGCTTGGCCCACTCTTACCTCCACCCATAGTGGAAATTGGCCCCCCAAATATTGTCGATAATGGAATGTGGCCTTCAGGCAGAAAATGTTTCTGCACCCCTGTTGTAGTTAATGACTGTTGGTCAGAATCTCTGCCAGTTTTGCAGATTTGTGGTTAGCTTTTCTACCAACATTAGAAGGGCTGAGTCTGATATATTATTGCATTCATAATTTCTCTGATTTTGATTACTTCTTCCTACTGAATGGTGTTTCTTTGGTTAGGTCTACCGGTCTGAGTGTCTGATTACTGGTTTCATTTCCTTACTTGTTCAAGTGGGCATTTAATGTGGGGAATGATGATATATGTAACCACCAGCTCTGTTAGAATTTGTATGAAGCCAATGGTTTGGCTCAGTTGCTTGAAGCATCTGGAGCTATTTACTCTGCAGGCATTGCTTTGTAGTGCATCTGCTCTCTGACTGTGGCATCCTGTGGTCTTGGCTTCATCGTTTGAGCCTGTGTGCTGCTGATGGGTGACTGGCCCTAAATTGCAGCTGCATAATTGATGAGTGGGTTTTCTGTGGTTCATTTCAAGGCTATGATTCTATGACATTTTGAATGTTCCTTTCAACCTCTCCTAAAAAGGAGATAATGAAGGTGACCTACAATCCTAAGTACAATCAAAATACAATTAAAATAGACATCAGTAAGACCAGAGCCAGTCAAATAGCATTGGGAAGAATCATAGAATTATAGAATTGGAAGGGATGTAGAGAGTCATCTAATCCAATCCTCTGCAATGCAGGAATCTCAACTAACACATCCATGACAGATGATCATCCAACCTCTACTTAAAAAATAAAAATCAACACACGTCTAAATATCTGATGCGCCAATACGATATACATCCCAGCCAAGGCCATAAAGTATTAGGTTAGCTGGTTCTCTCTTGGGAGGGAGTTCTGACGCCATGGCACTGCAGTCAAGAGCTCCCAGTCCTGTGATCCAAACAGCTACATGGAGCAAGATTTCAGCCAACAAGCTCAGTGATGGGTAGCTTCATGTGGGAGGAGGTGATGTTTCAAACGCTGGTGTTCTCAAGCCAGGAGTGCACTTCCTAGAGACATCATCAGATTAGTAGACTCATAGATAAGCGAACTCCGAAGCAGCCAGGGCCCAAGTCAAATTTTGTATATTTGGAGAGACTTCGGCATCAGACACATTGGATAGAGACAGCCATGGATCGCTACAGATTGGGATGGATGTCAGGGGGCAGGGCATCAGGCAGGAAGGAGAAGCAGTCATCAGGTGGGAAACCCAGGCTGAGACTGATGGCTGAATATTCTCTGGAGAAGGTAGGAGCTGCCTGACTCTCTTGCTTGTCTGATGATTGTCCCTGAAGCAGCACCGCTCAGGATTGATTGCTTTGTCAGTAAAGGTACAGATGCAGAGAAGCAGCTTACAAAGGAGCACCCGACAGATTTGACTCCCCTGCTTGCTTGAGGCTGAAGGAGAAGAGACAAAACATTTCCCCACCCTTCCATATGCTAAAATTGAGGTTAAAACAACAACAACACCCTAGTTAAACATTATCCCCACCCTCAAATTGATTTGAGACAAGTTCTGGGGTGAGTCATCCTGATTGGGGGTCCCCAGATCAGGGTCACAGGGCAGATGTGGGGCTGGGTATAGCATACACACACAAGCGCACACACTGAAGCTATCACTTCAGTGGGTATTTATTATCTTAGAAATCAGCCTCGGTCATAAGTTTGGGTATTATTTGCACAAGTAGTAGACCACATCGGCTTACATCACAAAATAAAGCTCCTTTGGGGCTGTGAGTGTATGTCTAAAAGAGGCCTGGCCTGGAAATTTATTGCTTAAGGAAGATTTGGACATACAGTGGTACCTCGAGTTAAGAAATTAATTCATTCTGGAGGTCCGTTCTTAACCTGAAACTGTTCTTAACCTGAGGTACCACTTTAGCTAATGGAGCCTCCCGCTGCCCCTGCACTGCCACTGCATGATTTCTGTTCTCATCCTGAAGCAAAGTTCTTAACCTGAGGTACTATTTATGGGTTAGCAGAGTCTGTAACCTGAAGTGTCTGTAACCTGAAGCGTCTGTAACCCGAGGTACCATTGTACTGTTTATAATGCAGAATCTTTAACCTTTGGTGTTCTACCATCACTAGAGAACTGCTAGTCACCAAAGTTGAATCTGCATGTTCTTACTCTGGAGAAAAATCTGAGGAATGTCAAGAGGAGGAATGCCTCCCCCCCCCACTCCCCCCCCCCCGCTAGGACTTAGCAACATGTAGGAGAATGTAGGAGTCTCTTTCTGCTCATCCCCAGGTGGTCACCTACTCTAGCAGGTTTAGTTCCACACAGGGTTAGCCCTACCATTAGGAAGAGTGACCTCCAGCAGATGCTGGGGAGTGGGAACGATGGTGAGGTGCTGGAGGACAGAGCTGTGTCCGCCATGCATAGCTTACTCTGAACCTGCCACATTAGCCTGTTCCCTTCAGATGCAGTGTTGAAGATTCAGTTGCTGGCTTTGCTGCCATCTGTATGTAAAATGAGGAAAGAATTCCATCTTGTCCTTTGCCTTAGGTAGTGAAACGCCTTGTGCTGGCCCTGGTTTTTCAGGATCCTTGAAATCAAGGAATTGAATCCATTACCATGTGTTTTTCTTTAAATCATGCCATTTTCCCACAGAATGACTATTCTCATAGCACACTGTAAAGAGTGCATATTTACAAGTCATAGTGGAGAGGCCCTGCCTCACGTCTGAATCCCTGATCCAAAAGTATGTGAAGTGTAATTATGGTCTTCAACTCACATCTCCTGCTTTTACAAAGCCTGGCATGCAGGGACAGGTGGACTTTGATGCTGCTCCAGGAGACATTTTGTAGCCAGATATACAACCACCCATAGGTGGCGGAGTGGTACTCTGCTCGGCCTTTAAGCCTGTGACTCAAGGAGGAACGGGTATGTGGCGGACAGCTTGTGTGACAGGAGATTAATTACCCACTTTCTTTGTGACATTGTGAAGGGCCCCATGGGAAATGGGGAGATGTTTGTTGTCTTCCAATTCCATCCCCCTTGTAAATAGCAAGGATGGCTGCTGCCTTGCATAGCACTGGGCTAATTCCATTTGTCATTTTTAGACAGCCCCTTTCTGCCACAGTGTTTGGGCTGCTAAAATGCTGTAATGTAACCAGGCCCTCAGGGATAAAAATGGTTGTTCCTGGAAGTCAGGGCAAGAAAATGGACTGCAAGCCAAAGCACTCCTTGGTGACAGGAAGCACTGAAAGCTGAAGAAGGGAAAAGAACAACAAAAAACAGCTCTGAGGGACTTGAACTGCCATCTCTGTGTGCCAGGACTGACTGCTTTCTCTTATATCTTCCTTGTCCCCATCCTTGTTGCTCTTCAGCCTATTTTCTGAACCACCCACAAAAGCTGAACTGACTTTCTCCAATTATCCCTTGAGATGCCTCCACGACTCAGAAATCCATGGCTAAGGAGTGCACCTAGAAAGCTGCCAGTTTATTTATAAGTTTATTTCATTTAGGGCAGGGTTGGGAAATCTGTGGTCCTCCAGATGCTGTTGAACTACAACTCCCATCCCCCCTGACTACTGGACATGCTGGCTGATGAGAGCTGAACTCTGACAACATCTGCTTTAGATGCATTTCTTGTGAAGGGTATGTTCACCAAAACTCTGTATCTGCATATTCAATGTGCTGGTTAAGACCCATAAAGCCCTATACTGCTGAAAGGTAAAGGGACCCCTGACCATTAGATCCAGTCACGGAGGACTCTGGGGTTGTGGTGCTCATCTCGCTTTACTGGCTGAGGGAGCCAGTGTACAGCTTCCAGGTCATGTGGCCAGCATGACTAAGCCGCTTCTGGTGAACCAGAACAGCACGCAGAAATGCCGTTTACCTTCCCGCTGGGGTGGTACCTATTTATCTACTTGCACTTTGATGTGCTTTTGAACTGCTAGGTTGGCAGGAGCAGGGACCGAGCAACAGGAGCTCACCCAGTCACGGGGATTCGAACCGCCGACCTCCTGATCAGCAAACCCTAGGCTCAACTACAGCACCACCCGCATCCCCCTATACTGCTTAGGTCCAGGCTATCTAAAATACTGTATGCCCTCATGTGAACCTGTCTAGGCTCTGAGATCTTCAGAGGAGGTGCTTCTCTCAGTCCCCTCCCCCAGCAGCACACTTGGTAGGGATGCGGTGGCGGCTTCCAATCTTTGGAACTCCCCCCCCCCCCGAGAAATTAGGCTGGCCCCCTCCTTGCTGGCCTTCTGCTGCTGGCTGTTTTTGAGGAAAAGGCTGGTGCTTGTTAAATTTTATCTGTAAGTTATCTGTCTAGGGAAAAGGTGGGATATATATAAATAAAGTCTAGGGAAAAGGTGGGATATATATAAATAAATATTATCATAATGATGGTGGTGATGCTAATAATAGCTAGAATCTTACTCTAGTTCTCGGCACCAGGTGCAAATATGCTGAATAGTACAATAGAATATAGATTTTGTACCCCTCAGAGTCTTTTTACCTGGGAAAATATTCCTGTTTGTAGAAGCAAGATGTTCATACCATGTTAGCTTACCCTGAAGAAACCTTGTCCATCTGCTAACTCAGCATACCCAGCCAGTTGCTTCAACTCACCAAATAATTGATTCTTATTTATATTATGGCTGCTGGTCCTGAGAGAGGCTGTCCAACAAGAATGTGAGGAGCGTGCCTGTGTTCTGTCTCTTGCAGTATCATACTTAACTGATACTGAACTTACAGTTTCCCTTTGTCCTGTCTCACTCAGATAGGAAATACGAGAAGTGGTGAGAGAGATTGGATGCGGGCAGCGCTGTGGTCTAAACCACTGAGCCTCTCGGGCTTGCTGAACAGAAGGTCGACGGTTCGAAGCCCCATGGCAGGTTGAGCTCCTGTTGCCCTGTCCCAGCTCCTGCCAACCTAGCAGTTTGAAAGCAGATAAATAGGTATCGCTGTGCTGGGAAGGTAAATGGCATTTCCATGTGCTCTGGCACTCGTCACAGTCCTCTGTGCACCAGTAGTGGTTTAGTCATGCTGGCCACATGACCCGGAAAACTGTCTGTGGACAAACGCCGGCTCCCTTGGCCTGAAAGCGAGATGAGCGCCGCAGCCCCATAGTCACCTTTGACTGCACTTAACTGTCCAGGGGTCCTTTACCTTTACCTTTTTACTTACAGATACTGAACTTACAGTTTCCCTTTGCCCTGTCTCACTCAGATAGGAAATACAAGAAGTGGTGAGAGGGATGGAGGCATCTTGCTGTCTGTCTTGGATTAGGCTTTGTTGTTTTAGGCTGAAAATAGATACAGTTCTGAAGAGAGCTGATGGTAGCCCACAGCATACACACTCATTTCTTTTGTCCTACTTTCATTTCTGGTGAAACAGGTTTTGCAAGCTTTTGAAGCACTACAACAACCTGAAAGCCTGTTTACTGGAGATAATGTGCATGACACAGGCAATGATGGTTCTATCATTGTTACCTGCAACACTGGAGGAAAAAAAAGATTGCCTCTAGCCTCCTAAATTTGGCACAGCTTAGAAAGCAGATGATGAGTTCCACACACCAGACAATGGACTCCTGCAATACTAAATGTCTTTGGGAGGAGCCAGTGAATTGGGGGATAGCTGGTTATTTTTACTCTGGAACGTGATATATCCGTGTGAGATCATAAGGTGAGTTTTCAAAATGATGCCTCAATAACCATTTCCAGAGCTCTATAAGGATTTATCCTCATCTCATATGATAATTTTGGTGCTTTCCCCATTCCTCTGAAAGATGAGATGTTTTCAGCAGGTGATGGGGATGCCAAATTGGATAGCTGATATAATATATGAAAGTGAATATAGGAATTGTTAATATCTGATGCTGTAGACTAGTTTTTCTCCCCCAAAAGCTTCCAAATAACTGCAATTTATGTATTTGACTCTGCTTGAAACTTTCCCCATCCTGTAAGCTCAAAGTGAATGAGGACAGATTCCCAGAGAAGTAAACCATAGATGCCTGTTGCAGATACTGAATATGAAACTTTGTGGGTGGAGAATTGAAAAGGCACCTTCACAACTAAGTTCTAGGACCACAATACCACAAGGACCACCTCTCTCCATATGAACCTACCAGGAGCCTTAGATCATCCTCTGATTACCTTCTTTGTGTGATTCCTCCACAAGAGATCTGGTGGATGGCTGCACAAAAGTGGCCTTTTTTTTTCAGGGGCTCTCCATTTGTGAAATGCTCTTCCCAGGGAGATTGGGCTGGCACCTTCATTATACACCTTTAGGCGCCAAGCAAAAACGTTCTTCTTTTAAATGTGTTGTGGAAGAGGGGGATTATTGGGTTGTCTTTGTTCTTATTTTTATTATGTATTTTGTGTTTTTTATATTTTAATTTTATGTTTTGAGCCACTCTGAGATCTATGGGTATATGGCAGTATACTACTACCACCACCACCACTACTGCTACTACTAATAATAATAATTCTAGATAGGTTCAGAAAGATAACCAGCCTTCCAAACACTTAACTCACTACAGCAGGCCATGTGACAATATCTGACACCCCACAACAGCTTCTGAGTCAGGTTTGTTTCTTTGGCCTTACTAAAAATGGGACTCTGGCAGCTGCAGCTCCAGTCTTTTCCAGTGCCACTCAATTCATCACACCCAGTCTTCCTCAGCTCCCTTGACCCTGCCACTCAATCTTCTGCCAGACATAGACAAACATAGGAATGTAATCAGGCCTGACCATAATATCTAAAAAGAATTTAAAACTAAAAGATATAACTTAATTTCTGAGAGTAATTCAATGCCAACTTTGGTGTGATTCCAAGGAGAGGGATCCCATGTTTTCACTAGTTTTCTTCTCCAGCCAATGATTCCTTCCTTCCTAATCAAATAGAATTATAATTTATATATTGTATAGTCCCTTGGTCCCATAGGTATGCTGGAATCTCGTATCTTTTGAATTCGCCAAAAATATATTGTGGCTGGACCATACAGATACATAGTTCCAAGAGGCTCTGTAAAGCATCCATCATTAAATCCAAATTTTAATTTTCAATCTTCATATTCTAGTTGCTGTACTATACTACTGGGCATGGATGAGGCATCAAATGAACAGTCTTCTGACATTACCCATTACTGATGATGAAAAGTCATGCTGTGCAACAGACAGAGGGTGCCCTGAGCTTCTGCGCTAGGGATACAGCTTATTCCTTTCATCTATTGTTGATTTTTACAAAAAAGCAAAGCCTAGATAGATGGGTGAGCTGGGAGTTCAGCTTAGTAACTAACAAGTTCAGCATGTTGGAAATGGAAATGTAGGGCAAAGATAATCAATCCAGAGAGTCAAAGCTGAGCCATAGGCAACAGTCAAAGATGAACTGGGAGTCAGGAGTTGAGCCATGGAGTTAGAGCCAAGAAATTCACCAGTGCCAGGAAGACCTTGTTGCTCAAAACAAGTTCCCAACCCAATCAGGAATTCTTTTACAAACCTTCCTGCCCAGGAGCTGGAATGCTCAACTGATGTAAGCAGGGCCAGTCCAGAGCCTGAGAATTCTAAATTGGTAAGAAGATGCTCCAAACTACCAAACTACAATTCTAGTGGTTCAACATACATGGTGACTGCACACACAACAGGTTCCTGTTACTAGCCTTGGAAGCGTCTGATAGGTAGGAGCTTATATGAACATGCATAGCAAAAAAATGACAAAACAACAATAGCAGCAGCAACAACAGCAGCAACAACAAATCTGCTATTCTCCAGTACTACAGTCATACCTTGGGTTACAGGCACTTCAAGTTGCGCGTTTTCGGGATATAGACATGCTGAAACCTGGAAGTACCGGAAAGGGTTACTTCCATGTTTCGGGGTTTGCACATGTGCAGAAACACTAAATCGTGCTTTGTGCATTCACAGAAGCGCCAAATCGCAACCCACGTGTGCGCAGACGTGGCGCTGTGGGTTGTGGACGTTGCAGGTTGCGAACGTGCCTCCTGCACGGATCATGTGCGCAACCTGAGCGTCCACTGTAGTAGGAGAAAAAGTAAGAGGAGAACAAAAAATCCAGGTTCAAGTTTTACAGAGTTGCATAAATGTACATTTCATTGTATTAATGGCTTTCAAATGTCCTCTTTCAGAGCCTGATTTAGGGAACCATGACTGATTTCGTTGCACTAGACATGGAGCTTTGGGGGCATTGCAGGAGATGCTGCAACTATGGTTTTGAATGGCGTCTGAGAGACAAGAGGGCACCAAAATTTGATGTCACATAGGGCGCTGCTGAAATTTGAGACCCCAAAGTCTGCCACTGCCGCTTGTCTCAGGAACCTTGTTGTTGCAGAAATCCACAAATGCTGCATTTTCTGTATGCCTTGAAGAGTCTTTACAGCCACAACTAGCCAAGAAGCCTGACTGAATCATCAGGCTGCATTTGAAGAATCTTTTTCATGAGCAGAAGCATATTTCAAGCCAATTGTGCATATAACTTGTGGAACAGAGTTTGCCTCCAGAGATGAACTGCTTGACTAATATCTCCTCTAGGCTTCCATTCTTCAGTATATCACAATATCCTTGCAATTTATATCTAGTTGTGGACCTCTGTCAGTATCAGTTATCACATTTTTTTTTCTTATTGGGAACTAAAACACAGTAGGTGGTAGTGTACTAAAATTTACTCGGAGTAGACTCAATGAAATTTACTGTACCTAACATTAAAGCTCAGTTGAATACCACTTAGTATATTTAAACAAATACAGATAAGAAGAACAATGATCTCCTGCATTGGTTTTCTATTTCCTCCTTTATCCTTTAGAACAGAAATGGAAAACGAGGCCCTCCAGATGTTGCTGCACTATAACTCTCATCACCCCTAATCATGGGCCAAACTGGCTTGGAATGATGGGAACTGGAGTCTAAAAACAAATGAAGGATCACAGGGCTCCTATCCCTGCCTAGAGTCAGAACTATATAATTCTGTGTCCCTCTGTTCGATGTCATAATCAGAAATAAATATGGATCAGTCTCTTTGGATGATGCAAGGAACCAAGAATAGGGGTACGATGTAGAGAGAAGTTGTAAGATTTTGAAACTCAGGCAAGGGGTGGAAAATCAAGGTTTGGGCATAGTATGCAGTTCAAAAGTTTAAGACACATAGGAAAACAGGATAAATTGAATATGTTGAATGGGGGAACAGTTAAGAGGAAATGGGTTTGCAGTGTTGGGGGTAGGGTAGGAAAGCTCAGGGCCATTTAAGAGCAACTGCATCCCATAAGCCCAGTGTTTGGTGGAATAACTGGCAGGGATCTGGCATTTACTTGAATGCCAATTTCTCACTTTCTACCACTCTTGGCAGAGCTGCTTTCTGTCATTCTGGTGAAAAGAGATAATTCCAAAGCCTCTGTGTGTATTTGTGTGTGACAGACATGTTAGTGTATTGTTAAAGGGGGAAAGAGGGTGGTTAAGCATCGCTGCCTGGGCAAAGGGCTTGAGAGAGGCCCATCACACAGACTTCAGCCTGCCAAGCTCTGTGTCTTTTTAATTATGGAGCAACTGATGAGCAACATTGTGGAGATGTGTAAATCAGAGGGAAAGGTGTTGCAAATTGAAAGGGACTGGGAGGACGGGGGCCCCTGGGCAGCACACCATCAAAGGTCTGTTGTTCTTGGCATCTGATTTATCACAGCTTGCTCCAGAAGCTGGCAGGAGTTGGAGCTGCATGCAGGTGGGGAATGAGAAAAGAAAGTGTGTGTTCAGCACTGAAAGGAAATGGAGAGAGAGAAGAGGAACATAGGTCCATTCAAGCACAGTTCTGCTCTCCATACTCTTGTCTCCTTTGGTGATCAAGTTTGTCAGAAAGTCACTTAGCAACTCTTTACTGCAGCAGTGTGGACCCTCTGGTCCACCAGCCTAACTGGGCCATTTCAGCCAAGCCATCCCACCTGGTAAAGATGCTGCTCCCTGGTAAAAGCAAGATTTGCCCACAAAGCCTTGAGCTTTTGCTCATGTGGGCTAAGGAAAATGGGTCACCTGGTATCATTATGACATTAGATGACTGACAGGAGGGCAGTTTCACCTATCTGTTTATTTTATTCAATTTATTTTATGCATAAGTTGCACTTTCATTTAAAGGGGGTAAAGTAGATCTATTAAAATAGATCTGCAGGGGTTGTGAGGGGAGGTAAGGATTCTGCTTACCAGCCCTGATCCAGTTTTCTTCCTGATTTACTGAATATCCTAGCCTCTAGAACTTGTCACAGACCATCTGGAATATAAGTTCCTAACATGACTTCTGAATTGTCAGAAGAGGATATTGAGGACTGTTTCAGTAGGACACCATTCATTTATATTATATCTGCTATTAAACTAAACAGCCAACTATGCTTTAAGGTCTGAGGATGCTCATGGCAGCTAACACTAATAGCACCACTAATAAAGCAAAAATAAAAATACAGCCAACTTCAGGTAGTGTGTGTGTGTGTGTGGAACCAGCCACAGCACAAGTTAGCTCTCTCTCTCCTCAAGAGTCTCTTTTCCTCATATGAAAATAGGTGATCCTTCTGATAATTTGGTCCTTAAAAAGCAAGACCAGCACTTTGAATGTGTCTGGAAAGGAATTGGTAACTCATAGTTCAGAAACCTCCTAGTCCTGGGAGCCAGGTGGTCCCCAAGACCATTCTCATGCTGATCTCTCAGATCTGCTACAGCCTTTAGGCAGATCCACAGCATCCATTTAAAGCACTTCCAGCCCACATTTAAAGCACATAACCTTCCCCCAAAGTATCTTGGGAACTCCGGTTTGCTAAGGCTGCTGGGAATTATAGCTACTTGAGTATAGTTCTCAAGATTCTTTGGGGGAAGTACTGTGCTTTAAATGTGGATCTACCCTTCCCTTTGCACCATCTTCCTGCTCTGCCATTTCAATGTACTTTGCCAGCCCTTGGATCTGAGCACCCGACAATAGCTATATTATACTGTCTGCCTTGACATCTGCGAGTATGCCTAGAATGAACTCTGTGTTCTTATTATAGAAGTGATATGATTGCCAATTGATCCTAGTCATTCTATATGTGTGCATCACAAATGAGAGACTCCACAGATGTTTGTTCCAAGACAGAAATCTAAAGTTCTTTCTAGGGTAAGCTATAAACATTTAAGTTCTGAATCAAAACATTTATGGAGTGCTTGGAATTTACACATGTGTTGTCTTTTTAATTGCCAATCCAGGTAAAACATTTCGTCTAAATATAGCACAAGAGCTGAAACAAACAGAACTTTTTTCAAATGCATGCAGTACATTCATCCCTTTTGACAGCTATACAGGGTGATTTTCACACCCATAGAGAATCTTGACAGGATTTTGAATAACTCCAGATAATTTACTCTGTTCTAATTTAGGGATGTTCATATGTTACTTCCAGGGTAGAAATAATAATTATCTCCAAAGAAACCCTGCAGTTTCCTTGCTACTGTGTAGGGATGTATAGAACACATGCACACCTTTCTGAAAAAGTTTTGCTTCCATCAACATTTTGTAATGTTTTGTCCAAACCAATTATATGCAAACTAAACTCTAGTTCATAGTTATAATAACAAACTGAAAATTACAATAGTTATTTTCACTATTGCAATCCTGTGTTCTAAAATACCTAAAATGCATCTACAAAGGGCTTTTGATTGATTGACCGATCAATCAATCAATCAATCAATCTCATGTTATCCCCACTCTTCAGCCAAAAAAGACTTCTAGAATGGATTATAGATCGGGATTACAATCTACAAAACACAACATTAACGGAAAAGTGTATGAGGAGGGATGAGCAAAATGAGCACACTCAGGCAACTCACATCATTTCTTTTTTTTAATCAATTCAAAATTCCCCTGGCAGATACTGTACATAAATGAAAATAAGAGAGTTTGGCCCTGCCCTTGGACTTACAAACTAAAAGATGAGACACACACAAGAGAAGGGGAAATAGACGATAATGCCAGAACAAACAATTACCTTTTGAGCAGCTATTTCTGTCTCCAGCTTGGGCTGTGCTGGTCTCCCCTTGCAAGTCTTCTTACAGAGATGAAAGTGATAGAACTTCTCAGTAGCCTTTGGTCTCAAGCAGCTAAGAGAGGCCAGAAAGACACCCACACTCTCTTTGCTTCTACAGTCATAGGCAGTTGGAGCAGATTTCTTTCTAGCTTGGTTGTGTGAGGGGGCTAGGAAGTAGGATCTCTGAATAAGATCATTCTCTGAGTGATGATTGGACCAGGCTGATTACACTATTTTATTTTATTTTTTATTGTACTCTCTGACAGAGAAAGGGGGGGGGGCAAACCTTTCAGTGTTCCCTGGACCTCTGGTCAACAGCAGAGGCCAAAGTGATCTGTCCCTCATTACTGAAGTTATTCATAAAACCAGAAGGGGGAACCTCAGATTTGGGGCTTCAGTGAGACCTGGCCCTTGGAACTATCCACAGATATCACTCTCCAGTGGCCCTGCTTTGTACCCCAGGTGCTTTTGTCTGACTGGAATGTCTCCTTGAATCTGATATTACATCTTGCTTTTTTTGGATGGAAGACAGAAAGGGATGTGTGAGTGCATGTAGAAATGGGCCTACTGAACAAAGGAAATTTATATATATATATATATATTTTCCACCTCAGGCCCTGTCGACCACTGGCAAGCAGCCCAGTGAAAGTTGTCCTGATGTGGCACTCGGGTTCAGAAAATTCCCCCACCCCTGATAATACAAACTCCTGTAGACTAAGAGTGGATGATTTTATTTAAAAACAAAGAAGGTGCTGTGAAAATGGTTTTCTAGTTCTAAACACATAGGGAACATTTTAAGTTGTTAATAACTGGAGCGATCACACCTACCTGAGTGGCACGAGCTGTCACTGGATTATGCAGTACATGCATCTTCCTTTAGGAGAGATGTATGGCTCTCTGCATGGAATTTTACAGCAGGAGTGTGAAAATGGAAAACAGAGCTAATACACTGGTTTTTGTGGGGGTGTTTTTTTGCTCTAACACTGCATGTATATGTAAACAGGTTCCCTTATAATTTCAGCAATAAGATACGCCTCAAATTGAAATGAGAATCTTACAGGCTATAGTCTGCATATTTTTTCCTCTAAGTCCACACAAAGGTGGTCGCTGAGGTCAAGGTTGACTCCAAGGCAGGAGTTGGAAACTTTGGCCTGGGAGTTAAATGTTCCCCCCCTCCAGGCCTCTCTATCTGCTCATCAGAATTCTCCTTAGGCAGTGCTGTTCCAGGCCACACCCCTTACTCATCCTGTTCCTCCTTGACTGTTTTTGCCACATAGAATGTGTCAATGAACTATGATAATGCCTCTTGCTTGGCTGGATGGAGAATGGAATCTCTGGTTTTGTGAAATTGAAATGTACCCTACTTTAGATATCTAAGAGTCCCACCCATTTCCCCACCCACTGTTTCCTTCTGGCCCTGCTCACCACTGGTATGTGGCCCCCAGAAAGTTGTCCATGAAGGAATGCAGCTGAAGAAGGTTTCCCACCTTTACCCTACAGAAATGGTCTCCAAAGAGCCTCCAAGCCCCAAGCCATGTAGAAAATCAGTTACCAGACTGGTGGTATCACAGAGATTCCTGCTATTGCATCAGCAATGTACATAATAATGTACAATAGAAGGCTCAACAAACCAGATTCCCGACTCAGAGCCCATAATCTAAAACTAAACAAAACAAATTGTTGATGAAAGGGAACATGGACAAATCACATGAACATTCGTTTGATAATCTCACACAATTGTGACATAAGCAGAAAGAAGGATTGAGCGGCCAACAACAGATGGGCTGTTATTCCTCTAAGGGGAGGAAAAGGGCAATTGCTATGGAGCTTGAAGATGTCCAAGGTTGACAGCAAAAAGCTTTTATTCAGGAATCAAGTTCCTCTGGCAGTTCTGATCAAGATGCACAGGAAAAGAATATGAAAACACAAAGATTGAAAAGAAAGTCTAAAGGTTTTAATGCAATTAGTTTGGTTTGATGTGCAAGCACACACACACATGCATGCACTTTTTGTTCAATTAATTGCTCATTCTGGAGCAATCAGGGTTTCTAGGCAGAGCAAACTGTCTTTGAAATGGCCTTGCATTTGCAAAAGGCAATCCTAATATGATTGACTTTGACGCCAAGAAGTCAGTGGATCACTTGTATGCTCAGCAATGAACAATCAGGACATGCTGCTATCCATGGTGCTGCTCTAATCATGACATCTAATACAGTCTCATTTGATTGCCTGCTGCCTCCTCCCTCCCTCTATCAAGATGCAGAAAGAGAGCCTGATAGGGAGTTCCAGAGAAGGTTGGATATGATTTTGTGATATTTTGGTTGGGCAAATTAAAAGCATTGTCATAACATGGCATAACTCTTGAACTGTTTCCTTCCTTAATGTCTCTCCTATATAGAATTCACTGAACTTTTTTTTTAATTTACACTGTACTGCCTGTTTATTGTGATCTTGAACTGATGTACCAGCTGAACTCCACATTCTGACTCAGAGCCTGCTATGAAGTTACTTTTTTTCAGAGCTAACAGCCCACAGGGCACAGCCCAGCATTTAACCATGCCTATTTGCCAGCTATTGTTCCAGATTTAGTTCCTCTTTCTTATTGACTAGTTTTTGACTCTAGAAGCCAAGTTGCACAATTGGCAAGTTTGCATGATGCAGCTGTCTTTGGTCTGGATACTTCTATAGGGGGAGATAATTGTATGTTTTCAGTGCTCTCCTATATTAAACAAACGGTCTCTGTAAATAGAGAATGAGCATGTCAGGGAAAAGAGTGAAATCTAGCTTTCCTCTGCCATACTTACTTTGAATCTCCAGAGAGAGAGCTTTTGGTTTGGTTTGGTTTTTGGTTTGTTTGGCTTTTGCAGGAAGGGGACAAAACGAGGTGCAGTCAGGTTTTTAGTCCCTCACATATAGCCTGAAATTGTCTAGTCCAGTAGCAGGTGCATAATTTGCTTTCCACTCAAGCAACTTTCCTAATTTGAAAGCATTAGTTGTTTACTAAAAATAAATTAACCAAATATATCATAATCAGTGATACTGAAGTATGGCTTTACATGACTTTTTGGTTCTGTAGTGGCTGCTTGAAACCTCTATCCATGGTTTGGCTCACTAGCTGTCTGGACCAGTAAGTCCTCTAGGCCACACAACTGTTTTTCTACTATACTAACACACTTTGCATAAAAAAACCCAAACACACACACACACACACACACACACACACACACACACACCACTGTCTCTCTGTATTGTGATATTTTCCTATGATTGACTCAGCAGAGGTGGGAACCAGCAGGCACAACAATGTCACCTGGATTCCCAGTGGCCCCCATGCAGCCACATTAATTTGCCTTTGCTTTTTAAGTAAATATACTGGCATATGAATGCCAGGAGGGCACATGCCAGTTGCCCCACCCACCCTTCATGGTGAGATGGCCATATGCACGAGCTGCTAAAAGCAGAGCTGAGATATTTGCACAATCACAAGAAGTGCATATTTAATAGGGATTTCATAGCAGCCTGATCCTCTGCAGAGTGGATGCTGAGCACATACACAGTTGACCAAAAGTGGGAATCAAGACGTGTTGGTAAATTTGATTAGCTGCCATATGACTGGAGTTCATACACATCAAATCCCAGTGAGGGGCTCAACATTTCAGCTCCATAGTAATCATCTACTTGTGAGGCACCTATGAGCCACCCTCAGTGCATGTGTGAGGTAACAGTGAACCAGCTGAGATTATTAAAGTTAAATAATGATAGAACAACAGAAAGCATGGTAGAACAGCAGTTGGGTTCCAGATGTGAGTCTAGTTAGCTGCACAAAAAAATGTGCATATGGGTTAGTGGGATGTTGCACTTATCCTTGTGGATGAGTAATATAACCAAGGTTGCCTTGCAAAGACTCACATCCATAAGACTTAAAATGATTGTTCTGCAACATTTGCTGAAAATCCAATGTTCCAATAAGCTTTCCTGCTAGTAAATGGCACCACTATTATTTGGACTGTGAAATGAAAGGCATTCTGGGCTGACTTCAATGGTTTGGGAGTTCAGATATTGATCACCTCCATTTCTGGTCCCTAACTGAAAGCAAAACACCAGAGGAAAATACTTTAAGGAAATAAATGAATTTAGAACAGATTTTCATCCACAAGCCAGGAAGTGGAATTGCCAAAAAACAAAATAAAGAAAACACCAGCCGTAGAAATCTCAAGCTTTTCTCCCTTGCAATAGTAATGGCCATATTATTTGCTACAGAAAATTCTGGAACTGGGAGAGTCATAAATTCACAAGTACTGTGTGATTGTGTGAGAACCTGGGTGACATAATTGATAAATTAATGAAACCAGTACCAAGTTGGCATCTGCTGCACAAAAGAGTCTTTAACATTTTTTCTCTCCTAATAATCATAAGTGTTAGCAACACAGAATAGATTAAAATTTAGAAATGCCAGAGTCCCATTCCTTTTCCTTCCCTTTGATTTTGCAAGTTCCTTTCACTTAGGAAGGCAGACCATATTTAAAATTCATGTAGCCCTTTACATCTAAGAAGGATGCCGAGTGTATTTCACACATTCACAATCACATGCAAATTTGATCCCCCTCTGATATAGAACTCTGTATCTTCCCAATCTTAACTTTCTTATTCTTTCTTTTTTTCATATCTGAGTCCCACTGACATTGCCTTTCATTTCATTTTATGGCACATTGGCCAAATGGATGACATGTTCATGATGGATGAGTGAGCTTTGCAGTGACTGTCTCATATAACTTCCCAACCAACTCTGCAAATGACACAGATTATGAGATCTTCCTTATGTCCTTGGCACTAGGTTGCATTGTTTCTCTCTCTCTTTTTCTTTCCTCTCCTGCAGGGGGCAGTGTGAGGATGACAGAATCCTTGGGTGGTATTCAATGAAGTGGTTCCACTAGCAGAAGGGAGTATATTTGTGCATCAGAACTTCCCTTTCCTTTCGTATTCCTGCACAACCTGTGCACTCTTCCTAAACCTGTTCTGTAGGGAGGAGGGAACCTCTAGGACAGATTTAGGGGTCTCAAAGGGAGAGGAGAAGGTAGGAGCATCAATAGCACAGTCTTTGCAGTAGTAGAATCATTTACCTAGTTAGATACCATCCCTTCTTTGTCACAAAGAGTCTTTTTCCATGCTAGCAAGGCAGTTTCTACAGCTTGCCATCCATCCATTTGAAGTACATGTATGCCATCTTTCAGGGGAAAGGCCTCCCTTTTGTAAGTGGCTTAAAAAAGATAATTAGTTTCATATACATAACAGGATGACTTGGCTCCACATGCATAGCAGGACCTCTCAGCTCTACAGCTGCATCCAGGCATGTTGGATGGGTTCCTGAGTGCTTCTTCCTCTTCCTCTGATGGACTCACAAATGGCAATTGGTAGCTAGAGGGAGGAGAGCTCTCAACAGGAGCTGTATATTTAGACTTTCTGCTGCATGATCCCAGTAAGCTCTTTCAATAGCTGCAGAAGTTTGGCAGGCACTGCTTCCATCACTGTTAGGAGAGGGCTTGTGTTGCATTCGCTGCCCCTGCAGATTAGCTGGCATGGGACTCAGCATTACAGGTCACAGCAAAGAAGAGGCAGGGTGGGACTGGTGGGGTGAGCCACTCACTGAGCCATGGAGTTGCAAGTCATCTAATCCACCCTTCTGCTTGTTTCAAGAATCTTTCAAGTTGTTCAGGGTTTTATATACCAGTGGTAACACCTTGAACTTGGCATAGTGCAGATCTCTGAGCACAGGTCTTCTGCGCTGACAAGGCCTCACTTCTGTCAGCAATTGTGCTGCAGCACTCTGCCCTAACTGCAGCTTCTGCATCAAGCACAGTGGAAGCCCCACATAAATTAAGAGCTGCTGTGTTACAAACCCACGGGTTTGTATATATTATTACAATATATTCTATGTAGCCTTGAGGATCATTCAACGAAAAGGTCAATCTTCTAAAATCATGAATGGGAAACTCCCCCCGCCCCCAGTCTGAGGGACAGATGCTGTCATGGGAAATCTGCTGAAGACATTCCATTGAATGTCTACCACTGCTGGTCAGGGCATGGGGAAAAGTGGGTGGAGCAAAGGATGCTACTCTTACCTTATACAGCTCTCTATATTCCAGCCATGCAGAATCTCTCTGTCCGCAAGCCAGACAATCAAGAGACATAGTATAAAGACACATTCTAGCCAGGTAAAAGCAATTGCAGAGCTCCCAGAGGTCATGGTGAGAGGTGTGGCTTAAGGAGATAGCCTGGAGGGATGCATTTGGCACCTGGGACTGAGGTTCCCCACCCTTGCTCCAAATAAACCAATATATTTGTAGCTCTGATGAATGTTCTCTGGATGTATGTGGCAATGTGGAGATTGAAGATGTCTTGACAACTGTGGAGCTTTGTGTGTTTGAGGTAGGCATGTTGCATTTGGGAATCTGGCATCTCAAAGGGTATAATTGAACAAGTGTATATGTTTGAGAGATTAGCACCTTCCAGGTACCCATGTAACAGGGATGGTCCTTATTTAATGCAGCACTTGAGTCCTGTAGCTTGAGTCCTGGTTCTGGCTAGAATCCTACAAAAATTAAAGGCAGCTACAGATGATGAAGAAGGAGAGTTTGGATTTGATTTCCCGCTTTATCACTACCCTAAGGGGTTTCAAAGCGGCTAACATTCTCCTTTCCCTTCCTCCCCCACAACAAACACTCTGTGAGGTGAGTGGGGCTGAGAGACTTCAGAGAAGTGTGACTAGCCCAAGGTCACCCAGCAGCTGCATGTGGAGGAGCAGGGAAGTGAACCCGGTTCACCAGATTATGAGCTCACCACTCTTAACCACTACACCACGCTGGCTCTAAGATGCAACAAATCTACGTATCTTTGTCCACAGACTGGAGTTGACCTTTTCTAGTGATCTAATATGCATTGGAAACTTTATCCTAAGTTAAGCTATGAACAGGGTCTATCAGGTAAAGGCAGATACAGTATCTGGTGCTACATCACCTGGGTTTTGTTTTGTTTTTTTAAAAAATATTTGCAGACTTTGGCAAATGCTCCCTGGGGAGGAACTTAGTCACCATAATCTGCTGCCACAGGGGCAACCATCAAGCCCCAAATTCAGTCTGGCGCCATCGGTGAGCTCCAAACCTCCTACTTGCAGCAGAGCTAGCTTTCATTAAATAGGGTGGAAAGGGAGGCGCCTTCTCTCCCGGTCTTTTGCTTTTCAGGCGCAGTCACTGGAAAGCTCTTTAATCTTGTCTTTCACGAACACTTAGCACCTACAAATCACCTGTTCAGCTTGATATACATCACCTGCTTCATGCCTTGGTGCCCCAGAGGTGAGCACGTCAAAGGTACATCTTGCTTACATGAGAGGTTGCTTTATGAGAGTGGCCCTCCCATTCTGACACAACTGCTTAGCCCTCTTTCCCATTTGCAGCAACACTGAGATGAAAGGGACATAACAGGCATGGTAGTGGGAGTGTCACAAGCAATTATGATACTTCTAACCTATGACTTCTCAGACACAAGTGGGGGACTGGCAGTCTGTTGCCCATCTCAGGGCATTTGGACAGGGTGAGGGGCTTTATTAAGTGCCCAAGACCTCTTCGCAAGGAAGATGCTGCTGAATATTATTATTTTTCAAGCTGTTGATGCCCCATATGCAGGACTATAGCTATGACAACTTATTTGAGCCAATGCAGCATGGAAAGTGTGCAGGGAATGTTGTTTGAGATGATCAAACATCTTAGCTTCCCAGATCTCTACGCCACGCTGTGAGGTCAATAATGTTTAATAATACATAATAATAATACAAATACTTTGCATCTCAAGCTCTCCCACAGTGACTGACTGGAATTGCCAAAGAGCAGTTGGGCCTAGGTACATAATATTAGGTACATAAGTCATTTGATCGTTAAAGAAGAGGGGGGAAAGGAATTTCACACATAAGGAAGGAGCTAGAATAGAAACAGAAATATGGAGAGAGTCTCAGAGGGAAAGAACGTCAAGAATTATCCTCCAAATTCTCTGTTGACATTGAATATCCTCCAGATAATTTCCAGATATTTGCATATTTCCTAGATGTTTTATAGCTGAGTGCTGGTGGTTGGACTTTTCTCACCTGTCCCTTATGGCAAGGTATGAATGACTCTTATCTGGCAGATCACTCCTGAGATCAGGTGCACTAATGGTGTGATCTGGGAGAATGCCAGCGTCTGGCACCTAGGACAGACATGCACAATGTATTTAGTGCTCACTCAGGTTTTCAATGACTTGTATTAAAAAATCCTGGTATTTTCCCTCCCTACTCTAGCTCAGGTCCACATTCCATGGAAAGGGCATATCACTTCCCATTCTAACTCCATTCAGTTTATTTCCAAGTTAATGTAGCCTGCCTCTTCCTAACATGATCCCACACATCCTAATTGTAGCTATGTTGAGCTAATGTGGTCCAATTCAAATAATTTGGGGAGTGTCTATGAGATACCCAATTCCAAAAATACTTTTTGAGCCATAGCATGGACTGGGTAAGATTCAGCAAATCCGTCACTCTTGGCTTCATTCCCTATTTCCCTTTTCTTCCAGAACAAGAAAATATTCTTTCAGAAGTGAATCTCTTTGAATATGGCAGAAGGCAGCAGAGCACTTGGGAGAAAAGGATGGGGAATGGGAATGTCGGGAATTTGAGTGAATCTCTCCCCACCACCACCCACCCATCTACCAACCTGATCTCTGAATCTCCTCTATGGACATGTGTATGCATGCCATTTTAAAATAAGAAAGCACCAGACGTGGTTGGGTGGTGGGAGGGAATGAAAACTAAGCTGACAGAATAATGCAAGGCAGCATGCAGGCTTTCTGCATTTCAAAGAGATGAATGATGGCATGTCATAATTCAGCAGGAACGATAAAACGTGATGGATTTCCTAACCTCTTGTGTCTCTTCCAAACAAGCTTGTCCAGGACCTTCTGATACAGCTAGATTAAGTTGGCCTCTATGATGCCAGCTGGCTCTAGAGCTAGAAGCAAGGGCTGGGAGCCACCAATCAATCAGCTGCCTCAGAGGTGTCCTGTTGTGTCCTACTATATCAGCAGAGGTTGGGGCAGATCCCCACAGGGAAGGAGCAGACTGCATTCACTGGATAGATGGTCATTAGGGGCTCTTCTTCTTCAAGAGGCAATCAGTGACCATTGGATGCTCACTATAAATACAGCGGAAGATTGCACTCCATGACATCCCAATTATCAAATGCAGCTCAAATGGAAGCTGCAAGAACAGATGTGCAAGGATACATTTAATGGGGTTATTTTTGTTTTTTTGCTTTAAAAACAAAGCATATGGGGACTTGTTATCTCTTGGGAGATAATGCATTGACAGCAGTCCAGTTTTGCTTTTGAACCAATAGGGGCAATGTTCTTAGGATAAACAAGCAGATGTTGTGCTAGAGGTTGGTGCTGGTGGTGGTTTAAGTGTAATCAATTATTTTAAAGGCTAATAGGAGATGCAATTTTAATGCTATGTGGTGACATTCTCTTTGATGCCTTCCCTGCCATCCTTCATGTGAGAAAAGGTACTGGCTACTCTTTCTGCAGTATGCACAAGGCATCTGACATGGGGCAGAATCAGTGCACCTGGAAACACATTCTAGCATCCAGTCAGAAGTATGGGGGGAGTTCCCCGGAAAAAAATAACAAACGCATGTGATATTTTTATATCACAGAGAATTTCCGGTGTGGGCAGTTGGGAATTTGGTGACATTCCCTTGCAAAAGTGTGCTTGAATCCTGAAAAGTCATCACTACCTTAAAGTAAAATAAATAGAAGTTCTAACTCACTTTTAAACCATTGATATATGTTAGGAATGTATGCATGTGTGAATATAGAAGCAAAGTATTGCCTTTGCCGACTTTTGGGTTTTCTTTTTTGCTCTTAGTAGTTTTGTTCAGGCAGCAGCCAGGAATGATCCTTTTACTGGGTTCTTTGAAATGGAAGCTCTGTGGATGTTGCACCAAAAGACCCTGCAGTAAAATTTCCTCTTTCTTCCAGACCCTGAGGACAATGGGGCCCAAAATGATTCATGTTTCCCCTCAGCAATCACAAAGGCTCAAGTTAGGACAAGTGTAGCTTGCATAGCCTGGGTGCCCACCCTTTGAATTTCTGCCCAGTAACATTTCTGCCCTTTCTCCAGTGCCTCAAAGCCTGACACTCCTTTGTTTTCAGTTTTGCTGTGAGGGCAAGGCAGTGGCTCTGTCCTGTCCTTTATTCAACACTTCATCTGAGCTGGCTCACATGGGTGATCTCTTGATTCCGTTGTTAATTAAGATGTATTCCGTGGCACGTCCCAAGGATTCAGAGCCAGGCAGAGCCTTTCAGGTTTTCAAGGGTTAGTCAATACATTTGTATGACTGCCGTCAGCATGGCCAGAAGGACGCTGCATATTTAAAAAGGCAGTTGAGGTTGTCTGAGAAATTGTGTACATCTTACAAGGCTTGACACTGACAGATGCACATGGTGGGCATGGAAGAATCAGGAGCTTGAACAGCTCTATAATTCTGTAAGTTGTGCAGGTTCACTCCCTGCATCACCAAGGCTATTGACCTTTAACACTTGGGATGTACATTTTTAGGACCCGCATTATTTCTGTAATTTTAAGTTGTTTTCAACTGTGCTCAGATACTGTGCTTTTGGTATTAATAATATGTTTTAATTGTTGTAACCTGACCTGGGACATTAGAGTGAAGGGCAGGAAAGAACTTTTAGTAGTAGTAATACTGTAGTAGTAGTAGTAGCAGCAGCAATACTTCCTTAGTTTTTTAGTTTTTTTAATAAAAAATAATGTGTTTCAGGTTTATACATTTCACTAATTTTACAATCATTTTAACATTTCAGAACTTGACTTCCTTCCCCTTCTTTCTGTGGTCCCTTAAATTTATTTTTAGTATCTTCTCCATATCCAAATTAACTTCATTTGCTCATTTATTCATCTACTTTAAATATATACCCTTATGAAACTGCAGGTTATTACAACAATCCTGCCAATGTTCTTATCTGTTTACAATTGGTGGAACGATTGGTTGCACAAATTGTAAATTGTAAATAGGAATACTTTCTTAGTGTTCTCTAGTGTAGGAATGAATTGTAATAACACGAGTCCCATGCACCTGTGTGAAGGAGGGGGGAGTGGTCATTTTGGCTCCCCAATTCAAGTCACCGGGAGGACTGAAGCTTTGTTTTTTTCTGCATGTTACTTTGGATTCAGGGTTCTGAGGCAAGCCCCCCTCCCTAAAGTGATCCAAAGCAAAGAGGGGCCTGATCTGAAGTGTTAAAGGGAACCCAGAAGCAGAGCGGATCTCGTAAATAAGATAGCGGACATCAGCCGAGGCATTGAAAAGAAAGGCAGGGCTGTGGGAAGATGCAGAAGGCAGAGAGAAAATGGGCTTTGACAATCAGCATCCATGAAGCTATTGTGCTGCCCAGCATTCCAGCTGCTATCCTGACAGCAAGACATTGATGTCAGGCTCCGATATTGTAGGTTTCCATGGGCAGTGCTGATACCATGGCGGTGCTAATGCTGCCTTAAGTCTGTCCAAAAGCACCTGTGAGCTGCAGTACAATACCAATGAGGCTGTTATCTCAGTGATGACTGAAGGTTTCACGACGATTACTTCATAGCAGCAGAACGGAGCACAGCTAATGGTGTCATCACCATAACACTCCAGAGTAATTGGCACAGAAACCTGGTCATTACCCAACAAGCCTGCTGTTGCATTTACATTTTGCTTCTCTGACAGTGAAGCTTGGACTGAAAGGTAGGAGAGATAAAATGCTTTCAAAGGAAGAAGCAACATGCTGCAGGAATAAACGTTTGAAAGAGGGATGGAGGGCCTGTGAGCCTACAGATCTTGTGGGACTCAAATTCCCATCTGACCTATTCAGCATGGCCAATGGTCAGAAATGAATGGAACAGTAGTCTATTGAAATGTGGAGGCACACCCCTAGTTTAAAAGAACTTCTAAACCAGGCTTCCTCAACCTCGGCCCTCCAGATGTTTTGAGACTACAATTCCCACCGTCCCTGACCACTGGTCCTGCTAGCTAGAGATCATGGGAGTTGTAGGCCAAAAACATCTGGAGGGCCATGGTTGAGGAAGTCTGTTCTAAACCCTCCAGAATAAGAATAGTATTAGGTATGTTTTTCCCCTCTTCACGGTGTCTTTCTGTAAACTTGATTTGGTTTGTCCATGGCTCCTAGGACGTGTGTCAGTTCGGCCTCCTCTTGCATTTTGCAAAAATGACACAATTGACCTTGAATTTTTCAGATTGTGTTGCGAGAACTCCTTGCACAATGGAGTTTGCAATTTGCACTTCTGCTCCTGTGAATCATTGCCCACCAGCACAGATTATCTTTTTGCATGACCCCTGAGCATAAAATTTGTTTGTCTTGCAGTGTCATTGTTCTCACCCTTGTGCAATACAAATAGAGCAAATTGTGTTCACCATAACACTCACACCTGGAAATATTTATATTTTTTCTTAATTTCATCTCCACGAAGGAGTGATTCTTCCTCAGGAATTTGACAATGACTCACTCGTGTGTTAGTCTGAAGAAAGAGAGGAAACTAAAAGGAAGTGGGGTAGGGGTGGGATGTGACAGTGCAGGCAGTGCTTTTTTTCTGTGGGGACGCAGGAGTACGCATACCCCTATACAATTTGTGAATCTAAGTTTGGCCTGATAGAGAGGCAGTATTTCAGTATGAGTAGGAAAATGAGAGTACCCTTAAACTGTTTTTTTTTTTTTTTAAGAAAAAAAGCACTGAGTGCAGGGATACTATTTCCATGAAAGTAAAGGAAAACTAAATACACAGCTGTGTGAATTATATGCAGTCCCCCCCCAAAAAATACAATGGTGAAGAGGTGGCTAATTTTTTCTGTGATGCTTACTGAGCAGTAGTCAAAAACAAAACAAAACACAGTGATGGTGGGATTCCACCCTGACTTACCTGAGCATAAACACCATTGACTGAAATAAGACTTACTGCTGAGTAGACATGGTTCGGAAGAGATTTATAGCTAACTTGGTATTGTTTATATTATTAACTGTTAGAGAAAGCAGTGGCACTGTTGCAGTGGCATATCATGTTGCGTGGCAAACAGTGTTTGTGCTTTTGTGCATGTGTTTGCATGACTTTTATACACATACAGAAAACTGAGCTGCTCCTTGTGACATGGCCAAGGCAGGGGATGGTGTGTATTCATGGATCCATGCAGTGTGTGTGTGTGTGTGTGTGTGTGTGTACTGATGTGCATTCCCTTCACGCAGCCCTCCACCTTTCGTAGGAAGCTGCCGCATACGGAGTCAGGCCTTTGGGGTCCATGTAGCTCAATATACAGCTCTCTGTCTTTCAGAAGCTCCCTGGATTCATGTGCATTTGTTTTGCTGATGTATTTGGTATAGAAGATTACACTGTACGATCTGCTCTTTCTCTGTTCTCCCCACCACCACCCGTCTACCAGCCACCAAAATAACTGCTGTCTCTGATCTTTAAGATCTTTAAGAGCTAGTTAAAAATGCCAGCTGCCACCCACTGCCCCTGCCAGACCTTTCCCAGAGCACACAAGAAAGAGAGAAATGAGTACAATTAAACAATTTATTTGACGCAAGCATTTCTACAGATATAGCATAGCCATTTTTTAAACAAACAAAACACATTTTCATTTGCTTTTTTTAAAATAAAAAAAAATCCAATCACACAATATAAATAAGAAATCTTTAAAAAAAAAAAAAAACTTCAGTAAGATGAGATTCACATTTTAAATACAGACATAAACTGCCTGTCCTTAGAATGTCCAGCTTCTCCACAGTGGAAAAAGAGAGTTTGCATTGCTTCCTCCTCTGTATGAGAAGCAAGTGTAAAACATGATATTAATACAGGATGAATTAAGGATAAGAGGACTCAATAAAATGTGTGCAATTCATATGACCAGACTTTATAAAGCTCATCCTAGTACCACTGAGCATGCTACCTCTGCCCACCCCAAATTATGGTAGGAGGCAGGATTATCAAAACATAACAATGAAAGTTAATGCCTACTGCCATCACCTCAATTAAACAGAGTTCAAGAGAATACACATTGCAGTAACACAGCAGAAATTGGTTGCACAACTATAAAGGCCCAATTCAATAAGTTGCTGTCCGGTTTGTTATTTTTTCATGACTGAAGAAATTTGAACTGCTAAATATCGCTAACATTCGCGTGAAGCCTGATTGCCTTGCAAAGCTCAGGAACAGCTGTGAACTGGCAAGTGGGGCTCAGCTCAAAGGACAAGCTTGATTGCTGCCAAAACCATCACAGTTCCTACACTAGAACAAGGATGAGCTATTTGTTTCTCAGGTTCCAGATCAATTTTACCCATGCTCCAGTGAATTCTTCAAGTTTTAATTCTGGTGCCATTACAAAAGCTCCATGAGAGCTCCTGACACTCTGAACTAGGGAAATATGCGGGAATAAGTGTCTAAAGGGGCATCAGAAGATACAGAGAAATGAAATATTGGAAGTCTGGTCCATCCAGTTCCATCTGACGCATTTGTCCAAGCATACTTCCCCTTAGACACTTGATCTGTTTTGCTCTGGGGCACGTATGTGATAGCTGAATTATACCCATTTTATAAGAAAGATGTGGTTGCAAATGTGGTTGGAACTGAGGGAGATGAGCTTTAGACAACCTTAAAATATTTCATTTGAGGGTTCTCACCAAGGATTTGGATATCCTTTGGCTGCATCCTCCTGTTGAGACTGCATGATGAAAAGGGGAAGAGTGGTTCCTATTCTGGGCTTTCCCTTTTTGTTATTGGGCCGTTATGGAAGGCTGAAAGTAGCCCCCCTTCATAACAGCCCATCTTGTTTCATTGTTCTATGCCAGAGAGCTATGTTTTCAGAAAGGAGCTAACCCATTTAGATAAAAATTGCTTCTACAAAGAGACTGATATGGAGGGTGATTGATTATTATGCCTGCACATTCCCATTATAGGACAAACAGGCCTTCCATAAAATCCACATAGCTTGCCAATTCAGTTCAGTTGTGTCCTGCAGCATCCTTTTGTGTCACGGACTTGGATGCTTCTATGACACAACCTCTGCCAAGGCATCTCTATGGATAGCCTGGGGCAAGCCTGTTGCATACACCCCTATTGAGCAGAAACACAGCCCAGTTTACTGAATTAGGATGCTCATTTTTGTGATATAAAATGGAGTCACGCCTGGCTCCAAGTCGTGTCCTTCCCAATAAATGCATGCTACATTAGGTTCTGGAGCTAAGCTGATTTCTCACTCTTACACATATGGTCTAATTGCTTTGATGATAGCTGTTTTCCATAACCTAAAGGAGTACTGAAAGACTCTCCATGAAGGATGAACAAATCAGCCAGTTTTGGTTTCTCTTAGGATTTCTTATTTCTTTTTTCTTTTGCCCATTCTAATTCAATTTTCTGCATTTCCTCATCAGATTATTATTTCTTAATGAAAATTCATCAGAAATTCTCCTAATACACACATTTCTATGCAATTGTGTCTACCATATACATTTTAACAAAACATTTTCCCCCTAATATAATGCATTTTTTATGTTTTTCTCCCACTACTATATATGCATTCTTAATCACACTTTGCCCTGGTATAGGGAGAATGGTTTAACAGTTAGTTTCTCTTCCTCTAGGAATTTTAGCTCTGTGTGGGAAATATGAGTTTCCTGACAACTCTCAGCACCTTTCAACAAACTACAGTTCCCAGGATTCTCTGGGTGAAGCCTAGCCTGTTTAAAGTGGTATGATACTGCCTTAAATGGATAGTGCAGATGTGGTTGGTGTGTGACATTGCTCAGGCCCTCTGCATGGTCTCATTGCCAATAGCAAGCACGCTGTGAATATTACATTTCTTCATGTCTGCCTATCAAAACTGTATTTCTATAACTAAAAACCCAGATCCACTGAGATTGCACTTTTTAGTAAATACACCTAATCCTCATTCAATATCTTCGTTTAATGACAGCTTGCATGGATTCTAAGCAGGCAAAAGGTTTATAGGTCAAGTGTCCCGTGATCATTCACCATGTCTGAGTTGAGGATGGCAAGGGATGATAAGGGCGGGGAGAGGTCTTTTCATTTATGTTTGAAGCAATAGAAAGGAACTGATAGGCCTGCTACTCAATAAGGATGGTGACATTTTAACAGGTGACAAAGAGAAGGCAGAATGGTTACACTCCTGTTTTGCCTCCATTTTCTCTGAAAAGAGAAGCTGTGTTCAACCTTGCATAACCGGTGAAGGGTCAGCATTGTAGTTCAAGACAGATAAGGAGTTGTTCAGGAAATAACTTGCTACCTTAAATGAGTTCAAGTCTTCAGGGCCAAATGAATTGCATACTAAAGGATCTTGCTGATGCCATCTCAGAGCATTGTCGCTATAATTTTTGAGAACCCCTGGAGGACTCCCCGTTTCTCAACATCCTTCTCAAAGGGCCATAAACATTAACTTTTGCAATTCTGCTTCACAGAATTCTACCATTTTCCAGAGCGAAAATGTGACACACAGGGAGGGAACCCCATGCAAGTTCACAGGAAGGCAAGTAAAGCCAAATATCACTTGCTTTTAAAACAGCTTTCTCCAAGTTCTGGCATTCTTAGCTTTCACAGATAAATTATGCAATTCTAGGTGGATGCACAATTAATAAGGCAGAGAATAATGAGACTCATAACATTCAAAAGTGATTTTGTTTGAAGGAGTAAGCAGCAATAGAAGGTCAAAAAGTGGTACAATCTAGCCTGGAAAAACACAGGGAAAATTGCAACGAATTCTAGATAAGCTGCATATATTAAATAAAAGGAACAGTCAATTTGGCTGTCTGTTTATTTATCTACCAAGCCCATTCAAATGAATTCCTTTAATTTCCCTAGAAATCTCCATGGGCTCCTTGACATTCTTGCAGAGGCTTCACCAAAAGAGAAATGTCTAGTTCTGCCTTTAATTTCAAACTGCATTAGCAACTTCACACAGAACTACAAGGAGTCACATCTTCTAAGTTCCACATTTGCTATAAGAGAGGGGTATCAAATCTTTCTCACTGCAAGGGCAGCATTCCTTTCTGAGCAACCTTCTAAAAGCCACAAGCAAGAGTGGGCAGAGTAACGGATATAAATTTCACCTTTGTACAGTAGACTAGCTCCTACTCTATTCTCCATCCAGACAAGCAATAGGTGTTTTCAGAAATCAAGGACACATTCTCCCCAGGTAAAAACAAGTGGGTAGGTGTGGGAAGCAGGGCGAGTGAGTATAGTGTGGCTTGAGGCAGGGGCAGACCTTGGTAATATGCCACCCTGTGTGAGGCCATTTTATGTCCTCCCCCCAGCCCTTGTGATGCCAACTTAAGTCGGGCATTGGGAATAAGGCACAAAGTTCTGGCAGGGTCCTAGAGACCTCTCATCTCCTTCCCAAAGCCTGGTAGGCACCTACTCAGTTTTGGGAAGGAGACTCTAGGTCCCTGTGAGAGCCCTTACTCTGAGAAGGCACCCTCTTCAGCTGTGCTCCCAGTGAATTTGCCCCTGGTCTAGAGGTTCCCCATACCTACTATCAGATAAAAAATTCCAAGAGCAATCACAGAGCCAACAAACACAAAGTGTTCCATTTTCTCAATTATCTCCAATCTAATGTGCACTTGCGATGGTGATCGTATTATAGTTCTGTACTTTCTGGGCCCAGGATGGTGTTGGGAATGAACATGTATCATGAAAAAAATGTACACCTTTTCTCTCCATGCTGCTTCCCCAGGTAGCTCTTTCTCCAACTTGATTTGTATTATCGTTGAAGAAGGAAATGGATGGCCATAACAATTAGAATTAATTTCTCTTCTCAATACCATTCATTTTCTCTTCACTTTCCTCTTATTTTCTCTTCAGAGTCTCTCCCCATTGTCTTGGAGCCAGCCCTCTACAATAAAGTCACATGCTAATCAATAAGAGTTTTATTGAGAGTGACAGACTGAAGCTAAGTGTACCATAGCACTAAGAGACACAGCTAATGGCAAATGCTCTAGTCTGTCCTGTATACCAGGTCTTAAGTAGTTAGTCTGGTGCCTTCCCTCCTGCCTATATTTTTTTAGTACTCTCCCTTGGCTCAGATTTCTTTCTTCCAGTCCCAGGAGGAACACTTGATGACTGAGGCATTCTCACAGGGAGCAGCCAGGCGACAGTGAAGTGACAAAGTCACCTCTTACTCTGCTAATAGGAGCCATCCAGCAATTAGACAAAGAGCTGCGTGCAAATAATCATATAATCATGTTTGAGAGGGAAGTCAGCATCTGCACAGCAAAGCTGAATATTTATTTTCACTGATTAAAAATAAAACAACTGTTCGTGATTTGGGGTCAGTGCACAGTGAACAGGCTCCAAAGCATTCCTGTTCAAGAGAGCTGATGAGTACTGAGTACCCAAAGGGAAGAATGGTAGACGAATTTCATGCAAGTGAAGTCAACCCTCCCAGTGTTGGGCGCAACTCGGCGCCCGCGTAAGGTACAGATGCAACAACATCTTTCATAGCATTTAGCAGAACGAGAGGCAACAAAACACCCTCAAAACAGACAGGGGCAGCATAACACTTTGAAATGCCAGGGCAAAGAAAAATGGTGCCAGTGATATATTTGGGGGGGGGGGTTGCATTCCAGAGTTGGAGAGGGTCACTTTGGGCTTACAAAATGCATTTCTGCATTCAGACAAGGGCCTCGAGAAACTAAGGCACAGACAAGATGGATACAGTGGTACCTCTAGCTACAAACTCAATTCGTTCCGGAGACCCGTTCTTAACCTGAAACTGTTCTTAACTAGAGGCGTGCTTTTGCTAATGGGGCCTTTTCTGCTGCTGCGCCACGGGCATATGATTTTCGTTCTCATCCTGGGGCAAAGTTCTCAACTTGAGGTAACTCTCCAGGTTGGCGGGGTTGTAACCTGAAGCGTTTGTAACCTGACGTGTTTGTAACTCGAGGTACCACTGTACTTGAATCGCAGGCTGTTTAGGAATTGAGTGGTGGTGTAAAAACATAGGACCTGCACCTAGTGGCGGAGCTTCATGCTCCAGCACCGGGGGTGGAGAGCAGATGGGGATGTGGCTGGCGCGTGTCCTGGGGGTGTGGTGCGCCGCCTGCGGGGGCATGGCGCCCAGTGCGCAGGGGGGTAGCCACGATGGCGCCCCATCGGGATCATGGTGCCGGGGCAGTGCGCTCCTCCCCTTCTTCCGTAAGTGCCTGCACTAGGGTGTTGCATTGCTATTTTTCTCCATCATAGGAGTAATTTGTTCAGGCTTCTGTCCTGTATTGAGGTCAGTGTAGAATAGTTAACCGTGGTTCAAACTTCCCTCCGAATATTTGATTCCTTTGAGAAATGAACTGAGATTCCTTTATTGTCGCCTAGGTTGCCATAGTAAATCATTTATTGTGACGGCCATTTTACAAATCTTTTTCAAAAGGAAACCTCATAAAAGATAAATAGGACGAAATACTTAGCCCTATTAACAATCTGAAACAGATGCACTTGAAATCATTCTTTCATGCTGTCTCTCGTCTTTCTCTTTCTTCAAGAAAGAAAAAGAAAAAGAAGATTGGTTTAAAATTGCAAGTGCTTAAAACCGCAGTTACAACATCTGGCATTATCCACAACCTCAGCTTGAAAAGAATTTTTTTTGGGGGGGGAATAGGACACTTAAGTTCAAGGTATGAAACGAATATGTAAATATTCAACAATATCATAGCAATCTGATTTATTTATTTTACCATTTTGATCCATAGGCAACACAGCAGTTTGTCATTTGGGGGCAGGAGATACTGGAGTGCATTGTTAGTATTTTAAGATCACTTGAGGAATTCACATTCAGCAAATACCAGTGCTGTTCTAGTCAAAGACAAACACAAGATTAGTGTGTGCTCAGCCAGTTCAATAACAAAGTCAAAGTTTTTCACAGTGCTCATTAAAAAAAAAAAAAAAAAGAATTTGAAAAGTATGAATGCCATGGTCTCTAATATAATAGTTCTTCATCAGAAACAAGTCCAGGTAGTTGGGAAGTTAAAAAATCAGGCAAAAGTTTGGACAGAGAGAATTGTGGAGGCATATTGCTTACTAAAGGCAGAATAGCCCTATCTTCCCTTTTATCTAGCCATCATAGGAATGTACGTTTCTGTCAGAAATTCTGGAGGACCAGATTGAGAAACCTATGTAATGTTTTGGCAAGGACACCCAGGGATAATAAAATGACTAAAAGAACGGGCTAGAAACTTATCAGTTTTCACAGGCATTCATTTTTTCCCCAGAACAACTGTACATTAAAGCTGCAATGTAGCTTTAATGCTACATAAAAGTTGCAAAGAGTTTTTTTTAAAAGTTGGGATTTGATATATAAAATAGCATTCTAGCAATATCCATGTGTGTTCTTGCCAAAAAAGAAAAAAAGAAAGAAAATTATTCTCATTCAATGCATTATTGGCAGATGTGGAGGCAGAGGAGTGGCAGGAAAGAACACTTTGTTCTGTCTAGTGCCATTTCAGGTAAATTATAAAAGCCTATTTATATAAACCCACACACACGCCCAGTACGTCCACACATATTTCTAACATACCCACCATAAGGGCTAAAGAGAATATATATTTCAATGTCACAGGACGATGCATTAAAAGGGGAAGTAAGCCTTTTTAATAGTGTTTTTGTTTTATTTTTAAAGTCTCACCATCCATCACTTAATCCACTGAGATTAAAAGCAGTGCAGTCCATACAGTAGCCACTCCCTAAGACAGGAGAAGTCACAGTCTGGTGATGTGGCCCATCTGGAACAAGAGCGAGGGGCCATAGCTCAGTGGTAGAGCATCAGTTCTAGGAGTGCCCCTAGTCTGAAACCCTGGAGAACCATTGCCAGAGCTGGGTGGACCAAAGTTCAGAACCAGTATAAGACAATTGTGCATGTTTCCAAGCAACATTATGGAAACCTCATATGCTGAGAGCATCTGAGACAGAAGCTGTTGTGAGCTCAGACCTTTCACATGATTTCACACAGCACCTCCTGCCGGGGAAGGAGCACCCTTGACCTCTCCACAGTTGGCATCTCCTCATCATGCCTTGCGCAGCAGCTCTTGTAAGGTGGAAACCGCACCATGTTAACATCTGCCTCAGAACATAATGTGGATTGTGCAGAGCCCTGAGCTCCCTGTTTCTCTCTCAGTGAGGGAGGCATGACCTTCATTATAATGATACAGTTGACATTTTCCCTATGACACTTATTGTAACATCATCGCTTCCTGTCAGCATCTGCGGGCTTATCAGGCAGCTTGTTCAAGCAATCTGAAGTTGTGATGAAACTGTCCAGGAGGCACAAAGCTGAGGCAGGCAGACGAGGTGTGTGTGTGTGTGTGTGTGTGTGTGTGTGTGTGTGTTGCTTCTTTCAGTACCAGGATACTGAGAATGTAACTGCTAGATCAAACTGAATCTTGTCCTTCTTTCTGTGTATCTGTCTCTTTTGGCTTGTTTCTGAAGTCCTTTCAAACAAGACTTTGAAAAACTCACTTCATCCAGAGGTGGACTTGGGTCTTTCAAATTTCAGTGACGACCTGTGAAAGGCCAAAATTTGGTGCACACCCGCCTTTCACCTTCTGTTCTGCTCAGTTCACTGCATTTTAGTTGTGGCATCGCACAATCCCCCCCTCCCCCGGTTTGGCACCCAGTGTGGTAGAAATGTTTGTGCTGCCCTACAGTATATCCACCTGTGCTGCACTTGAGAACGGGCCATGGCCAAATGGATTTGAAGACAAGAGAAGTCACAGTCTGGTGATGTGGGTCTTCTGGAACAAAAGTGAGGGGCCATAGCTCAGTGGTAGAGCTTTGCATGAAAAGGTTCTAGTTTTAACTCAAATTAATATGATTATATCAATCCAAATGCTTGAAGTTTTTTCTGGAGAGGAGGGACGGGGACCCTGTGGCCCTCTAGATGTTGTTGGACTCCAACTCCCATCAGCCCCAGCCAACATGGGAAATGGTTGGAGATGATGGGAACTGTAGTACAGCAACATCTGGAGGGTTACATGTTCTCCACCCCTGCTCTAAACCTAGATCTTCCTTTTAGCTATAGGGATTAGAGCCAATGAGAGACCTCTCCTTAATATAGGTGTCTAATTGTCTTAGACGACTCACAAGACAATGTCCTGGCGAAGCTTTAGGTGTCCAATTCCTTCCTTCCTTCCTTCCTTCCTTCCTTCCTTCCTTCCTTCCTTCCTTGGAGCTTCATTTACTCAAGCAATTTAAATGGGAATTTATTTTGTTCTATTTTGCTTGGTGTTCTATTTTGTTTGGTTTTGGTGGGTTTTTTCCTTTGTTTCACATTTGTCTTACTACACATAGCCTTGAGTGGCTTAGCAGACAGAAAGGCAAATAGTACATTTTTTAAATAAAGGAATTAGACAAAGGAATGCAGTGTAAAATTATGGGGAAGCTTCCTTATTAAGTGTTCATTCATTCTGCACAACCATTTCAACTGCTGAGTGGATGGGGTAGGAAGATCTTACAGTGAGATCAGGTCATTGGTGTCACTCTGGGGTCCTTGCGCAGCCCTGGAGACTGAACCTGGGAATTTCCACATGCAAAGCAGATGCTCTGTCACTGAGCTACAGCCCTCAGTTATATTGTTATATGATGTTGATGAGCATCATCATAATCATCAAAGTATAGGCTGCATATGTGTAGTAACAAATCATCAGTGCAATATAATAAGAATATAATGTGGCAGTGGCTGAATCAGCTTCAGACATATTTGCTGGGCTGCAGTTGATTTGCTTGAGCCTTGATCCAGAGCTTAAGAAAGAGAATTTGACTTAATCGTGGAATCTTGGGCAACAGAGAGGGGAGGGAGTCAGCCATCTGACAATCCTCTTATCGTTTCCAAACTTGGAATCTAAAGTGGCAATGGGTCAGAAAATATTCTTTTCATTCTGTCCCTTGCTCTGTTCACTCCCCCCTTACTTTTCTGCAGGATTTGTTGGGGGGTGGGGGTGGGGAGAGACTTCAGCAACTGCTCATCAGAGAGAAAGATTAAACGTTGTTATTAATTATTCCAGTATTACAGCTTCTGCCAGCCAATATTATTGCTATTCCAACAGCGAGATTGCCAGCAGCACTTAATCAATGCCACTGCTGTTCGGGTGTTATCAGTCTGCAACCATGCAGGCATGCTGTATATTATAAAGTTGGACTACCCCATAATAATCGCCTTGCAAAAGTGGGGCATTAGTGTTTGCTAAGTGACAAGCCTGGCTCAGAACGCAATCATGTCTTTTACTGTATTATAACAGGAATGATAGCACAGCCACACTTTGGACCACAAATAACTGCAAATTAGCCATTCAATTGTAAATGGCCAAAGTGATTACATGAGACTTACTCCTGCAGGCTATACATGGGGGGAAAGTAGTCAGTGCTTCTACCTGAGAAGTCCTGTGTGCTTTGCAAAGATTAACCTTCTCACCCTTTCTTGTTTGCACTACTGTCATCACTAGAAAACTCCTTCCACTATTTCCAGTGTGTTTTACCAAAGCAGAGTACCAGCATCACCTTGATTCTTCCTATAAAGAAACGGACAGATAAGAAAATCCTTGTCCCCCACCGTGCCATTATTACTTATTGTGAATGTTTTATTTTAGGGCTGTATGAAAGCTACACTCAGTTTTGCAGTGTCAAAAAAGGAAAGGAAACACCTCCCTTCTCCTATTCATTTATATTGCTACAACTTGCTCTCTCTCTCTCAATTGATTTCACTTGCCCTCAGCAATGTCATAACACAGACAAATGTCACTGCATTGTGACATTATCCCTGTCCACTACATGGTCCCTGATAGGCTGGAATTAGCAATGTGACTAATCCAGGAAGTGCAGTCCTTTTTGTTATTTATTTACTCTCCGTGATGTCATCACATTTAGCTATGACTCAGATGTATTCATTAGACGATCTTCAGAATGATACAAAATCCATCTCTGTTGGAATGTAGGGAAGAGCCAAAATTGATGGTGGGTGCAGGAGCAGTTCCAGATCAGAACCAGGGCCTCCAGTATTTTGGTTCTGGGACTACTCTGCAATAAGTGGTGGGTTTATTGCATATGGAGGAAGAACCATAGAAAAAACACCAGTGTCTTGCCATCAAGGCTGTGACAAGGGAAGCTTTGAGTTCCTTCTGTCCCACCAGTATGTAGAGTTGCAATGGCAGCTGAAAAAAGTTCAGGAGAGCTTAAACTGTATCAACCAGTTAAGCACTACTTTTTTTCTTGGATAATCGGATTTCACTTCAGTCTGTTGCTATGTGTACAAGCCTTTGCAATTAAAAAAAAGGAAAAAAGGAAATATATACAGCAAGGGCATGCAGAAACCAAGCTGCCAAGCTGATGGTCAGATCTATTCCAGGGTCTGGCCTCCAGCTGGTGGGACAAGACTTCCAGAATGTCTCTCAATATGTTAGGCACATTGCAAATGATTATAAAACCCAATGTTCCCAATGGCTTATCTGGGGCTATTGCCATTTACTTTGCAGAACTGCCAAAGTTCTAGGAAGATGGTCCCATCAAGCCAATAATATTTAAAGGAAATCTGTCTGGGCACAGGAAATAGCAAGTCAGATGTACATTACTCAGTCCAACCTTGCTTGTGTCCAGTGCTTTTTTCTGGGGGGTACGCAGGGGTATGCATACCCCTAAACATTTGGCCTCATTGAGGGGCAATATTTCAATATGAGCAGGAAAATGAGAGTACCCCTAAACATTTTTAAAGAAAAAAAGCACTGTACCCACCAGATATTTAGGCACGTTTAGGGATAGGCTATACTGCTATAGCATATATTTAATGTGCTGAAAATCTTGGTTTTAATCTATGTTTTCCTAGTTTAAAAAATCAGTAGAAGTAATAGGAAAGTTCTCTGCCTGAAACCCTAGAGAGTAGCTGGTAGTCACTGTGGACAGCAATGAGTGAGATGGACTAATGTGATAAGGCAAAAGGTGAGGAACCTATGACTCCCAAGATGCTGTTGGGAGTCCAAATCCCATCAATCCCAACCAGCAAGGTCAGTGGTCAAGGACGAGGGGAGTTGTAATCCAACATCTGGAGAACCACAGGTTCCCAGCCCCTGGGGTAAGGTATCTCCACAATATCAGTGCAAAACGCTGTTGTCTGGGAGGAAAGTGTTCTTGCTTGAAAACATTGTTTTTGCTTAGAAACATCATCCGATAAATAGGTGCAGGACTTTTGTTACTCCTTTCATTGTGTGTGTGTGTGTGTGTGTGTGTGTGTGTGTTATTTCAATATTCATTCAGCAATATTACATTCATTTCGTTGCCTAAATTGGTTAGGTTTTATTGTTACTTTAACTGTTTTGGAAGGTAGCATTACTTGTAGTGAAGGCAGCAGCAGAATTGATTTCTGCAGCTACTCCTAGTAGCTGCCATTTCATTTCCCCAGTAAACCCCAGATGTGCATTGGGAGAGGGAAATGTGCTCTCTTTTGGCAGTTGCCATTGTTGTCACTGCTGCCATGTAAGAACATTCCAACCAACACAACATCTGGTTAGAATTGATAAATTTATTGTTCTGGTTTGTTTGAAGTTGGTTTTGTTGATAGCTACGTATAATGACTGATGTCATGAATTCTAGCACTAGGTAGATACAAATGTTTAAATGATAACTAAATAAATATCCCAGCGGCCTGTCTCTTTCCTACAGTTGACTGTAATCCATTCCCCTGGAATGGACATTGCAGCAATAACCTGAGTTAATGTAGGGCTCTGTTTGCTTTCCCTGGAATATGACTTCCTATCACCCTCACTTGGTAGCTGTCATGCAGAGCTGATATTCCTGACTTCCTCTTTCTCTCACATTCTACCCTTTGTGCTTTTCTATAGAGGGAAAAAAAATACCCAATAGGCAGTGTAGTTTTTAGTAGCACCGATAATGTACCTTTTACCTGGAGTGAGTGTAATGGGATGTGACAGCACTAGGGGATGAGAAATTTCCATTATTCTATTATCCGTCCCATTTTTTTCCAGAGGTTGGGGGAGATTACACTTTGCCAAGATAGAGGTTGTGTGTGCAGGGGCCTCCACCATTGATCTGCCTATCTAAGGCTAGGCTATTTCCATTGCTTTCTCTATTCCTATCTCTTGCATTTGGGCGATTAAACTGCACTCATCCCTGTGCTCTAGCTGTGCGTTCTGCCAGTAAGTTTTTTCAAGAAAGCAAATATGAAGTGTGAAAGGCACCACAATGTCCACCTTTAAAATCACCTGATTGGTTTTCTTTGGTGGTGTTGGCCACATAAAATACTTTGGCAAGGCAGACCATAGCATCTATTACTGACCGATGTTTGCGTATTGCATGTATCTCTGTATTTCCTCCCTGTCTTTCATTGCCATTATTATGCATTCTTTTTCTTGTGCAGTTACAGCTGGACCTTTGGATCCCACATGAAAAATGTGTTTTCATTGAGCCTTAGCTCAAACCTGTGGAAAGAACTGCAAAGTGTATGATCCATGCTCAATACAAGCAGACCACAAGCCATTAATTCCCAGGTGCTTGATAACCACCCATATTTTACAGTTGCAGCAGAAACTAAACATAGAAGGTTCATCAGGTACCTGGTGGGTCATCCCTATGCATGGCTAGGAGGAAGACCTTGGTAGGTCAATCAATGTTCAGGCCTTCCTTGCTTGTCTGGCAACTGTTAGAACCATACTATATTCCAGAATTCTGGGTTAATATTTACCCAATGCACATGATAGTAGCCCTTAAGCCTACAACCACCTCACAAATGCACATCCAAAGGAGAGGAAACTAGAGTTAGATACCATTGTTTGCATAGAGCTTTCATTGTTACATACGCCTCCCTAGTTTGTAAATACCATTACCATTTAAAAACTGCAATTATGTATGGGATCTGTGGCACTGGCATATTATTAGACCACAACAGCTTAAGGACTGCCTCTCCCCATTTGAACCAACCCAGACCCATCAATCATAATCTGATGCCCTTCTTTATGCGCCTACTCCACAAGAGGTCCAGAGGGTGACAACACAGGAACAGGCCTTTTCTGGCTTCCCGTTTGTGGATTGCTCTGCCTAGGGAGGCTCATCTGGCACCTTCATTACATATCTTTAGGGACCTGGCGAAAACATTTCTCTTCAACCAGGCATTGGGCTAATTGACATTCTATGGCCTTTTCAATGTGTTTGTGCTCTCATTTTGTATTTTAAGTTGTGAACTGCCTTGTGATCTTCAGGTGAAGGTCAGTATACAAATTAAATATATAATAAGAATAGCATCAGTAATATTGTTTGTTTAAGACAGTCTCATATTGAAATACGAGAATTGCTGTATGCAAGACTGTTGTGTTAGAGCACAAGCTTTTTGCAGGTGTGTATGATGAAGTGGACTCTATTCCACAAAATACTTATGCCATAGCAACTCTGTTAATCATAAAAGTTCCACAAGATTCACTGCTATTTTTAATTCCAGAGGAGTATCAATTTACTGTCAGCGTGCTCACTGGAGCAGCAGTTTGACGTTCTAAGCCTTCGCCTTTTCCAAACCTTGCTTATATCTATCCTTTGCTTACATCTTGTGCAATGAAGCTTACCTGACTCCAAATCCAGGTACAGTGCACATGCAAGGCTTCAGAGTGTGCCTAGGAGGAGGGATTTGTTCAGCCTCCTTTTCATAAACGACCAACCCAATTCAACAGTCCCAAACTTGTTTGCTGAACTTTTGATTGGATTACTCACTTCTCTGGATATTACAATTCCATTTCAGCGTATCAAAAGGGCATTGTAGTTAAAAATATGTATTTTATGGGGAAATGCATATTTTGGAGACACGTGTCCAAAAATGTAGACAGTAATGCATATCATAATGCATATAACTGAAGTGTGAACTTTCCCCTGCATTCTTTCAAAAGGAAATCTTCACAAAACAGAACAGTGCACCAGCAAAAGTGAAATGTGTTGTTGGCAAGGAAAAAATAGGTATAAAATGTTAATTCCCTGGATGCCAAAATCCAGGTTTTGGGAAAATACTCCTTGTTGAATGAACCCCAGCAGAGATTTAAATCACAAAATGTGAAGCAAAGTAAACATGGAAATATGTGCCCTTGTGAGTTCCAAAAGTGTCCCCTTAACAGGTTTCTTTTCAAAGTTGCCCTCTTCCCCAGCATAGGAAAAAGACCACATGTTTGGTAAATTAAAAATGGTTTACTTACAAACTCTTCAAAGGTCAGGTTTATGTGCTTTTCCATGCATCAGTTAGAAAACAGAGGCAGTAAAACTTAAATTGGTTCCAAAGTGCTGAAAGTTCCTAAGTTGTTTGTAAAAGAACTCAAGAGGCTTGTTAAAGCCATACAGTATGAGCTTGGAGCAACCAGATGAGAGCTCTTTACACTTAGCTTCTCAGGTATTGAAGGAGAAAAAATAGACTTGATTACCTTCCTCCCAATGTGAGGAGCAGTGGCCTAGCTAAGCCTGGCAAGACAGCTTACTCTATAGCATTAACCCTTTTGGTCATGAATTAGACTTCAGCAAGTTGATTTTATGAGGCTGATTATCCCACAAAATGTCCATTCCTTCTGGCTCTGATAGAAACTGACTTCCATTGGCATTCTTCAATGGAGAGGCATAGAATTCCTTTCTTCCTCAGTACCTCTGTCAAAAAAGCTAAGATATCCCCACTGAGGTCAGTTTAGATGACTATCCTTGCCCTTCATGCCTATCTCTGTATTAATGATCATATGGCTGATTGCTCCTTAAACTGACCCCACTGCAGGTCAGAATTGAGTGAGAATATACTCTCTATAATGAGGAAAAGATTACAGCCAATAATATCTTTAAAATCATGGGTGCTTGAAAAAGGAGAGGTATTGGCATTTGGGAAGGGCAACCAGGGTAGCTGTTTCCTCCTTTGGCATCCTATCGTGGTGCCAGTAGTAATAGCAACATTTTTCTGCCTTCATGTTCAAAGCACTCCACGTGTATAATCTAGTTGCAATCCTTGCAAGAGCCTACGAGGTAAGTCATTCATTTTATTTGTCACTTTCATTAGTCACCCATTCTGCATATAGCAGGACTGAGGCTGAGAGAGAGAATGGCCACCTAGTGAGTTTAGGTCTGTGAACTCCAGTCTCTTCAGCCTCTGTGCAACACCAGCTCTCAAGCTAATGTTGCAGTCTTCCATTATATCAACTCTCTTTATTGCTCCATTAACTGAATACACTGCTGCAAACCGTAGCCATTACTGCCACTCAATTTTTGTGGGGGCTTTGATGGTGGACATCTGCAAAGGAACCCCCATACATGAGCAGCTGTTTGCACACCAGGGCTCCACATGATGGAGAATGCCTCAGCTACTGTGTGTTTACAGGACTTAGGTCAGAAAGAAAAGAAAAACTCTACATGAGCTTTTCCAGGAAGGTTTGTAGGCAAGAATCAGTGGGGTTCTAATATCCACACACATGGGTTGTGTGTGTTTTGTAACCATGTTGCCCCTGTGTATTACTCAACAGGGAGCAGTACCAAAGCATTTCCATGCAGAAAAAGCCACGGGTCACTCTCAAACAGAGTGCAGACTTTTGTTTCTCTCCTTTTTTCTTCTTCTTTTTTTTTTGCAAAGGGAATGAAAGATTGATATACCAGCTAAGTGGCATTTCACACAGCATGGCAAGGCATGTACACACACACACACACACACACACACACACACGTTTTCTATCAGAAACTTTATACTTCCTTCCTTGTTTTTCTGACTCAGAAATGCAAAGTAGCTTAGGAAGAAAGTTCATGCATCCCTCTTTTTAATATTTGCGAAAGTTCAGGATGCAAGCTGGGATAGCTTTTCATCTCATAAATAGCTTTTGGCACAGGAGCAAGGCACTATCAACCAGAAAGTGCCAGTCAATCAGAAAATCAAGTCACAGTTCCAGTGATTTATTGTTGATTTGTGAGCATCTAATTTATTAATGAGTACATGCCACCCCAATGTGTGTAAATATAGATTTTTAAATCTGCTCACACAACATACATAAGCAATTAAACTTCCAGGGTGCTAGCTGTGATGTTAATGTTAATCTACATCTGACATTAGCAATGCTTCACAGACACTTGCCATTTTCCATTTTCCTGGAAAGCTTTGCTTTATGCTCCTACTGTTCTTGCCCTTAATAAACTGTCTCTGTATCATATTTTGTGAATCCCTGTGCCACCACCCCACAACATTGCATTGCCCTGGCTTACAGATAATAGCGAGGACCCAGGAGCGTAAATTCCTGAAATAATTCTCGACATGCCTATAGTAAAGTCAGATCTTGTTTGCAGTGCTGAAAAAAAGAACCCTTCTGAGTTGTTTTACTTATGATTTGATATCTGAAAAAGGACTGCCAGGGACTTTAAAGGAAGACCCCCTGCAGGTACACTAATAGACATATTGAGTTCTTCTCTCTGGCATTGAGTGGAAATGTCCTGCTGGCCACAGGACTGATGAAAGGAATGTGTGTGAATGAAAAGAGGGGGTTATTCATTCCTAACTTATCTCAACCAATGCAGAGGGAGAAGAGGGAGGGAGGGGAGGGAGAAAGATGAGTGGCGCCTGGCCGTCAAATATTAGAGAACTCTAACTACTGATAAAAAAAATAAGGACTGGCAGTTGTTGCTCAGATTACGTGTTGTATCCAGTGATGACAGGATCCAACTGAGGTCTCCTTCAGTGGATTTTGTTTCTGATTCCCCCTCCTTGCTTACACCCCTGTTTCCCCCCATAGCTACTCCAGAGAATTGGGGGAGGAATCCATTGGAACTGTGTGGGTGGTGGCATGGGGAAGTTGCAGGGGGAGGGTGAACAGAACCAAAATTGCCACCTCCCCATTATCCTGGTGGAATGTGGATCAAAGCGTTTTCCATCAGCAGAAGGACAGCACCCGATAAAACTTTTAATACTCCATCAATACTTGAATGCTCTCTCTCCACTTAGCCCACAGTGCTATGTGGTTTAGACCGGGGGGGGGGGGGGTAAACCTGAGGACCACGTTTCCTTCTGGGCATGCTTCCAAGGGCAAAATGCCCGTGATATGTGCCATGAGAGGTAAACATGAGTAGAGCAATGCATATCAATTTTACTGAGCAGTAGGCTCACAAGCTCATGCACCCCCTCTGTTCTCAATCCAGAAGAGCAATATGAATTTTCGGAGTTTACAGGCATGTTCAAGGCAGGCAATAACACTTAGTAGGATTGATGAGGGTTCTGGACTGGGGAGAGTTCTGGAGGGGCGCTCTTGCACTATAGCACAACAAAAGCAGGAGAACAGCTCTAAAACAGAATGTCTGTGGATTAAAGTTGCAGGGTTTCAAAGAGAAGTAACAGGACATGAACTGATTGGAAATGAAGCAGTGTGACCACCCCAAAAACATTTGCAGGTGCAAACAGTACTGGAAAGCAGGATCATGTATAACCATCCTGATACCATTGATGAGCACAAAACATCATGAATGCACTATAAAAAGAAACTCTGGTGAGGTGAGGGGACTGGCCGCAATGCATTTAACAACACAGGTGAAAGCATTGGTTTAGGTAATGGATTCTGTATGCCTGCTTCCTACTGAATTTTAGATATTAAGGCAGAACCACCAAGGCAGAAAATAATCTCACATTCAGATACACAAGAGTGTTCAAAACCTTTGGATGATACATGTGCTATGCAGCAGAACATATAACTGTAAATTTACAGGGAGGTACCATGTGCTGCTTCAACTTTGTATTAATTGGGAATAAAGGTGACTTTGTGATGATTTTGCTATGTGAAGATACAAACATTATTTTATTTTATTTCTATCCCGTTTTTCTGATGCCAGGGTCCCCTATATAACAATTGCTCCTCAGTGTGCTCAGATAGCTGTGAATTTCAGATCCTTATAACAAAGCTTGTTCTTTATTTAGCGTTTTCTTTTTTCCTGAATGAAATATTGTTTTTCTTTAAAAATATCAGGATCCTTCTAAAGAAAAGAGATGTTGGACAGAGAAAGGGCCCGTCATTCTGGCATGGACTTCCAGGGATATTTATTTAATATTTTATGGGATGGGAGAATCTGCTCGAGTTCTTTTACACTCAAATGCAAAATCTCATTTGCTGCCAAACTCCAGAGGGAGTGAAAGGAATTTGGAGAGCTCACAAAGACAAGTGTAATAAGATTAATAAGAAAAAGGCTGAAGACACCAGGCATTTCAGAGCATATTCTGTGCTAGATTCCTAAGACCTACAAATGGAGAAATGGCCAAGATATAAACAAAGTGATGGTGTTCATATGGCCTGAAAGCTACTCTTCTGAAGAGATTCCCACGTAGCCTGTCTAAATCAATGAAGTTGTGGAAGGATGTGATTTGCTTATAACAGACCCAACAAATTATGGACCCAAAATGCAGCTCATCAGTCTGCTAAATATATTGTTGCTGCCCACCTGATACTGAACGATTCAGGGAGGGAGAGAGAGAGAAAGAAAGATCAATCATTTGGAAGGAGATAATGCATAGTTGTTAGTAAAGATTGGTGACTGGATCAATTTTGGTTTCTCTCAATTTCTTGTTTTTCCACTCTTCAGTTCTCCACATTTCCACATCAGTGTGTTCTTTTTATTTCAAAAAAGAAATAAACTCAGCACTTTACTGGGACTTTATCCTAATATGTACATTTTTCTTTGCAATTTTGCCTATTCTACACATTTTTGCAAAAAAAAAAAGAAAAAGAAAAAATCCCCCCCAAAATAATGCATATATCTATGTAATTGTGCACAATGCATGCATTTATATGCATAATTTACCCTAGTATATGCATTTTCATTGGCTGGGGAACTGCATTGCAAAATTCAGAGAAGAGCAGCTTTTGAAGGATGCTCGTGTTTTGCTTTGCATATTGATTTGGAAACTTCAACTTTAAATGTGAATTGATTCAAATTTTCCCCATCCCATGCCTACTTCTTAGGCTGCATTTGATTTGTTGGGGCAAAATTGAACAGGCTTGCCTTATAACTGCTCAGTGGGCCGGACTTCCGGGTTGGCGCCATCGCTGAATGGCGGACTCCCTCCGAGCTCCGGAGGGAGCCAGCTCGGCAGGGGCTGGGTCCTACCGCGCCAGCGACGCGGGGACCCTCAAAAACCATGGGCGCTGAAACCCATGGGCATGGTGACTCGGCGGGCACCGTTTGCGCCCCCCCGACCCGCGAAGGAGCCTTTTTAAAGGCTGCGGAGTGGGTGCCGGGGGTGTGTGTGTGGTGCTATGAGTCCTCCGCTTCCCCTGCTGAGCGAAGCCGCATGCCATTCGGCGGAGAGCGCTGACTTCTTCCATTGAAAATTTGGATCAAAAAGAACAACCTGTGAGTAATTGGAAACTGGACTTAAAAAGGGGGGGAAAAATTTAAATTCGGAGCGAGCGGGGGAGGTGCAAAAAGGAAGTCAGTCTCCCCCCGGTTGTAGAGGAATTAAAGCAAAGGATTTGACAACTAAGATCGAGTGCTACCTTATTTTGATAAAGTAACTAATTTCACGATGGAAAACTATAAGATTGGGCTGGAGGAGAAAAGTAAAATGTGAGCTAAAAGGCAACCCCCCCGTGAACCGGGAGCGATCCGTGAGAGCGCCGGGAGAGGAGCAACAGAGGCTTTGACAGCTGTCAAAGGAGCTGTCAAAGTTGAAGAATAAAAAGAGAACTTTGTTACGAGGACTTTGCCGGTTATATTCGTTACAAATTGGATATTAACTGTTTAAAATAAGGAATAACAAGTTACTTTGACTGTTGGGTGTGATCTGGAAGGAAACTGAGTTACTATAATCCCTCTAGAGGGGATGTGGGACACTACAAGTATTGCTGGTATGGAATTTGAATAGGACTTTTTATCTCCTGGGAAACTGCAGAAATGGAATACTATTTTGTCTACAGAGGTTTCTACACTAAAGGAGACAATGGATTTATCTATTGAAGAATGGAAGGGACTTGACGTAAAGTTTTGTTCCTGAATAACAAAGCCTCTGTAGAGGACTTAGAAGCTTTTGGAATTAGAACATTTTTGCAGGGGAGCAGGAAATGAAACTAGAGGAAAGTGAGGAGAGAGAATAACAAGAACAACATGAACAATAAGAATTGGATAAAGTTGGAAGTGGGAACATTTGGGACATCCAGATTTGAAAGGTCTAAAGAAACAAAATTGGAGTTTTTGCTCTTGAATATAGAGATTTGGATGGAAAAAAATGGCCTTTTTGAGATAGAGTTTTTCCAAGATTGGATGTTCAAAATTAAAGATGACCAAAAAGGCGGCAAAGACTTTTAAAAAGACGGCAAAGTGGACTTGTGAAGGATTTTGGCCTAGATGTGGGATCTCCAGGATGACAGCAGGGATGGACACTGGGGAACGCAACCGGGAAAGGGGGGGGGGGTTATTGGAATCCAAAGGGTGTTAAACTATACTTTATTCTTTTTTCTATTTTTTTTATTTTAACCTGTTCTGCATATTAAAGAGGGGAACTCGTGGAAGGGAGCGGGGTCGATTTTAGGGGATGGAAAAACATTTTTAACATTGGGTTAATCATAATAAGTTTAAAATTTGGGGTAAGAACTTGTTGAATCTATTTGAAGGAATTGGAATACAAAAGGGGGTGGGGCGGGGAAGTCCTGAAAGGATATCAATGAAAATAAGGTTATAAAATGGATGTTTTATTTTTATTTTTTATTTTTTCTGTTATATTTGAAAATGTTCAATAAATATTATTTAAAAAAAAAAATAACTGCTCAGTGGGCCATTGCCATTGCAGATGGGTAGATTGTAATCAGATTCCACACAGATACCACAAGACTCCTGATGTGTTTATTGTATGCAATGATAATGGGTCTCTTCTGTGGGACCAATTTGTTTCCTACATTACAAGGTATCATCCTTGATCACATTTCACTAACGGCTAATTAGCAATTTTGGAAGCCAGTGTTTATTCCTTGCTAAGCTGCCTCCAAAACATGTGAATAATTTCATGCCTCACAAGCATGCCTCATGTTTGCTCACCATCTCAAACTCCTGTGTTCATTCCGTGGAGTTTCAAGCTCAAGGTTCTCAATTAAGAACTTTTGGCTTAGTCTTAAATAGACCTGGCCTTGTCTGCTCTAACAAAAGAATTCTCCCTTTCATTCAGTCTGGGATTTACAAACACCCAGAATCTTTCCATGCATTAAAACTAGGGCAGAGAGGAGAGATCCTCGTAATTTAACTCTGCTTTCCAGCCTGTCTCTGCCATCAGTTGATGTTGGATGGATGGGCAAACCTTTGATAGCAGTCAGAGTTCCTTCCTGAAACTTGAGAACACAGGTACTGAGTGCCCATATACGGTAGCACAATGGACAGGTGGAGGCTGCAGAGAGCACTTAGTGGGCTGGAGAGATGGGCCTTGGGATGTTGAAATCAACCAGCTGTGAAATAGAAAAATGAAGAAAGTATTTTTCCAAAGCTGTTTGTATTAGCTTTTTTTTTAAGTCAGGGGAAAACCTTTCATTCTCTTTCTTATACAAGCCCCCCACCCTCACTCTGAAACACAGAGTAAATATGATCTGTCTACCACACACTACCTATTGTTCGGTTAATTTTGAGATCATATAGTGAAATCTGAACATCTCCACTTCATTTTCCCCTTCCTACAGAAGTCTAATGAAAATGAATTGTTGTTGTTGTTGTTGCTACAGTAGCAACAGTTGAAGAAATGATTCAATGCAACACAAACATTTGTGTTGGCTCAACTTGTATCTGGGAAGCTTAATTCACATGTTATGTTTTCCAGCATGATGATCCCAAGATAGCTTCACAGCAGGGGGAAAACAAACCACATGTCCTTATGTCCTTATGTCCTTATGTACATATTTGACACTGGACACTTGAATCAGAAAGTTATGAGTGCAAACCTAATCCTAATAATATATTTATTTATTTTTTGTAACCACCACCACCCATCTGACTGGTTTTTCACAGCCACTTTGGGTGGCTATAATCCTACAATGTAAACTCCAAAGCATTTCAGCGAGGCTTACTTATAGGTAAGTGAGCATAGGATACCTGTGGATGCAACCAAGGTGAAGCAGAACTTGGACATATGTTGGAAGAAATGCATGTCACATATTTCATGTTTTTTTCTGGCATGGAATTTGCTTTCCATATCCCAAACGGATGTGCCACAGTCCCAATCTTGCATTTTGTTGCTTGTTGTATTTCCATCATATGAGTCATTCTATGTGTTCTCTCTCTTGAGTTTAAACATCAGAGAACAGGATAATAAATGTCAAAAATCAGAATGTCCCTATCTTTTAATTTGTTTTCATGTTAAATACAGCTACGACAACCGGGTTTTTCAAAGCTGATATTCATTTGATTATGTAATTTCTACACCGCTTAATATATTGAAAATTTATCTAAGTGGTGCACACACAAAAACCCGAAGCAACAACCGACAATTTAAACAAAATATACAAAAATGCACAGTTACATCTAAAAATGTTACATCAATACAAAATTGCTAACTGTTACGGCTAAAATCTGGGTGCGAGGCTGCTCTGCCACCCAGCTCATCGGACTAAGTCCGTGGGTCCCTGCGGAGGAAAATGAGCTCAGCCGGAGACAGGAGCAAACTGCAGAAGATCCAAGTTTATTGCGCAACAGGTTCAAGGAGAGATTGAACCGTGAGAAAGGGGTGACATGAGTTTTTGAAACTCTCTCCATGTCCCAGAATACAGTGCAAAACACGTCATGAATACATCACAGAAAGGTGGGGTTACACAGATCAGCACTTCAGGAAGGTGGGGGGGGTACACAGATCAGCACTTCAGGAAGGTGGGGGGGTTACACAGATTAACATATGGAGGAGGGAGGGGGGAATATGCAGAGCTGGAGATATGCACAGATAAACACTTCCTGGGGATGAGAAAACAATGGTCCCAAATATGCATAGCCTGCCACCTGACATTGCCTGGAGGAAAGGCTGATCAGAGCGATTTGACAGGATTAGGGTCTTAACACCTTGCTTGAGGGGTTATGCTGGACAGGGGAGGTGTGATGGAGTCCTAGAGAAATTGAGCAAACTGGCACGTTGATTTTCTATGAATTTTATAGATTTTAGTCCCTTTTGACATTGACAATTGGAAATAAATTGATATATTGCAGCGAAGAAGGTGAAGAAGACATGCCCCCCTCATTCCGTATCACTAATATATATATAAATCAATATCAATTCATTTTGATGCTGACATGCCCTCTTTTACAGCCTCCAGCTTCTCACCTAGCGTCCAAACAAACTCTCAGCTCACTCACGGAGTCTCACAATGAGAAAAGTTTCTTGAAACAGTGGACCTCACCATAATCTCTCACTCTAGACTTAATTATTATGGGCAGGCCCAAGGTGGCTGGCCCTTCCTGAAGCTGCCCACAACTGTGTCCCGTTTAGCTGCTCTATCTGCACCTAGTTCCAGGTGCAGCAGGTTTGTTGAATTTCCCCAGGGGTCCAAAGGATGGGGGAAGGGCCCCCCTGCACTCACAGCTCTTTCTTCACCCTCTGTCCCCTCCTCCTCCTCCATATTCATTTTACACACTAATTAGAACAAATGTTTGCACAAAAACTTGATATTAGCTTGCACATTTGTCATCTTCACAGGTATAGTGTCACCATACTTCCAGATTACTGCAGCCATAAGCAGTGTCTAGGCAGAAAGTGGTGCAATGTCAAGTAAAATTGGACATAGGGCAACCCATGTCGGCACTGTCGTTTTTGCCAATTTTCCTCAGAAATAGCTTTAAAAGTTTCAATTTTGTGAGAAAGGCTCAACAACTGTGGGCAAAACTAAAATATCTTAAGATAAGCTATTGTGATTTACATTTTCATAAAAACATAAGAAGTGTATGCTAGAGCAGTCCAGTTTTGCATTTCATATCAAATGTGATTTATCAGGCTTTCCCCCTGACATTTAACAAAACATTCGTATTTTTTTGCTTCACTTGGCTGCTTCAGTTGTTTCTACTCCCACCATGTTCTCTCTTTCTCTTTCAGTGAAGATTTCAGGAGAGAAAGGAAAGCTCTGGCTTGCTTCAGTACTTGCCACAAAGCTACACTTTCCCATGCTGTGCCCTTGCCTGTTGGATTTCTCTACAATATTTCTTATGAGGCATCACTGCCAGGTTTAAAAGCTTTTGCGATGAAAGCTGAAAGATGCACTTTTTAAAACAGCTAGTATATAAACTGCTGAAATGTTTGGGAAATGGAGCATGAAATAAAGATAGATTTAGGGGTTTTAGGTTTTGTTTTTAAAAACTCTAGAAAATTAGCAGGACCATCTGATTAAAGAACCATACTTAGGTAATCATATGAGTTTCAGTTGATTAATCAAATCAAATTTGCACAGATTTGCATACATCTACATATGCATAAAACAAAGTTTCTAAGAAGAAACACACATGCTTTCTGACCTGGCAGCGAGCCTCACTGATAGCAATGGAGATTTATTCTGAGATAATCTGCAGAATTTCAGCCTTGCAGCCTGCTTGGAAATGTCCAGTATGTCTTGACTGGCAGCTGGTTGGTATCTGTCTGTCTTGGGAGACAATGGAAGAGTTTGTCTTCAGAAGTGAAGACAAACCATTGGAGAGTTACAGTGCCTGCTGTAGAGACCAATACAGGAGAGACATGTTTTGTTGCAGCTAGGGCAGATGAAAGCATTGGGTTGTGCTGATGCATGTGTACCATGCCATTTCTTGATTCTGCACTCCTACCAGTGGTCATTCCTCTTCTGATCACTGCTGTGGATACATGACCTGCCTGAATGCCTCCAGGCACCAAGGTCATCTGCAAGGAATTTCCACACAGCTGGGTTAATGTCACATTTGAAGACATTTTTCGTAATGCAGATGTGATCTGCCCGTGGGCCTGGTGCCTGAAGCCATTTCCCAGTTGAGCACATCCTTGGGGATCCTGCCATCTTCCATTCTGTGGACATTGCCAAGCCAGCATAGATGTCACTGAGACAGGAGTATGAACATGCTGGGAATGTGGGCTTGAAGAGAGCACATATTTGTTTGAGACTGTCCTGCCATGTGATGCACCAGGTCTTCCTGACTCAGCACATGTGGAAGTTGTTGAGGCATCACTCCTGGTGGGTGTAAGTTGCCCACATCTCACTACCATAAGGTAGCATACTCAACACACAAGCCTGGTAGACCTTCATCTTGGCATTGCTTGTTAGCATCCCAGTCTCCAATACCCTTTCGGAGTCATTACTGTAGCTGCCTTGCTAATACACTTGTCCAGCTCAGCATCAATGAAGAAATTTCTGGTTATGGTGGAACTCAGGTAGACAAAATCATCTACCACCTCAAGGATGTGGTCACTAATGCTGATGTGTGGAGTGCTGGTGACATCCTGACTCAGGAAATTGGTCTTCATCGGGCTGATGGTAAGGCCGAACTCCATGCAGAACCAAAACACAGCCAACCTTTGAAATTTGCACTTCCCTGCTGTTGCAATCCAATTCTCCAACCAAACAATGTGTGCAAAAATGCAAATAGGGGGCAAAAGTTTGCATCCAAAGGAAAATGATAGTGAAAATGAAATACAAAAATGACCATAATAGAAGTCGTTTGCATCAGTGGCTAAATTAGTAAAAAATCCATGCAAAGATGTGTTTATTAGGAGAAGAATTTTCATGAGGATTAAAAAATTTCTTTTGCAGAAGACATGTGGAGAACTAAATTTAAGTTTGGAAAAATGAGACAGTTAAGAGAACGGAAACTGACAGATCCTTCCATTCCCTGTGACAGCATATTTTCCACAACAGCCAGAACACGTAGAAATGTGCTTTGCTTAAAATAAAATAAAAAATCCACTTTGGTGACAAGAAGGTACAGTTAGAGAAGAACCAACCTTGACATGTGCCCTTGCTCACCTGTCCAGTGTTCATTATATAAAGTGCTTAAAAGAAATATCTGGAGGGAAGGTGCTGCAAAAGGAATGTTCTTGTGCAAGTGAGCAGCAAGCAGAGCTGTGTGTGTGCAGACAGCATTTCCTTTTATGCTGAGTTCTGTTCCTTTTCCCTTTTTGTCAAATGATTCGTGGCCCCAGATTTGCAAGGTCATCTTCATTTGAATCTGCTGCACTGCATTTTTTAAGTGACGTGAGCATCTCCCCTGACTTTATTGCTATGATAAAAAGAATGTGAACCGTGTGGACCTTGACAAAAGCACTAGCCACATAAAATCCAAAAAGTTGCCCCGCTGGGCCAGTAACCGGGAGGCAGTTTATGATTTGCAGTGCATCAGCTCCTCTTTTTAGTTTATCTGTTTATGCATTAGCCTTATTAACATCACATCCAGCAGTGAGGGTCAGAAAGCAGCTTCCTCCCCTCCCCTCCCCTCCCAGTTATCTCCCAATCCAGACACATCACACCTTTGATTACCTGATCCTAGGGACAAATAACAGGAGGAGGCTATCTCCTTGATGTCCCACTTTTGAGTTCCCAGGAGTACATGGATGGCCATTTTTGGAGACAGGAACATGTTATCTAGAGTTAACAAATTGTCAACATCACATGTACCTGGCTTCTGTCTCCTGTGGGAATATGATTAAGTGGCAGGTAGCCTATTTCTAAGTATTTCACAAAACTAAACAAGATGGTGGGAAATCCATGATCAGATTCGCCCCCCCCCCCAACCATGATTTTAAAAGGCTAAATATTGGTTGGTTGGTTCAGTTTATCAAGCACCAGATAACAATAGTTCTTTGGGCAGTGTACAAAGGAAAACAAATTAACTATCAGAGTTCTGGTACAGCAAGAATAAATAAATAAAGCTTCTGAAGTTCATAAGGGGTGCTATTTATTTATTAGGAGAGAGGATGCTGCCTTATAATGAGACAGACCAGTGGTACGTCTCTTTCTTTCTCTTTGGCGATCACTTGTAGTCGCATAAGATTGTCTTCCATAAACACGGTTTTAACAGTAAGTCCGTAAGTGACTGTGGAGGCCAGTTCTGGATCCACACGTCCTTCCACAGTGGGGACATAGGTTTCAGGGCGGGAGTTGATCATGGTAAGGGTTTGCCAGGCGTGCCTTCGTCTTAGCACGTTTCTCCCTTGAGTCCTGAGTTCAAGTGTCTTCAAAGCCCATGACACCTTTAGTAAAGTCTGTTCTCCAATTGGAGCTCTTGCAGGCCAGTGTTTCCCAGCTGTCAGTGTTTATACTACATTTTTTTTTTAGATTTGCCTTGAGAGAGTCTTTAAAGCTCTTTTGTTGACCACCAGCATTAGGCTTTCCATTGGTCCATCTAGCTCAATGTTGTCTTCTGGCAGCAGCACTCCAGGTTTTCAGGCAGAGGCCTCTCCCAGCCCCTATTTGAGATATTGGGGATCAAACCTGCTGATGGCCAGTCATTTGGATGGCTTTAAAAGAGGATTAGACAAATTCGTGTAGGAAATGGCTACTAGGCATGATAGCTCTGCTCCACTGTCAGAGGTAGTAGTCCTTCTGAATGCCACTTTCTAGGAACCACAGCAGGGGAAAGTGATTCTGTGCTTGGGTCCTGCTTACAGGTTTCCTGCAGGCATCTGGTTGGACAGTGTGAGAACAGGATGCTGCACTAGATAGGCCACTGGGCTCTTCTTATGGATGTTCTCAGAAGCTTATGGAACTTATGGAAGTTCCCATCATTCCTAATCATGGGCTATGCTAACTGAAATCTGATGGGCACTGTATTCCAAAGCTTCTGGAGGGCACCAGATTGGGGAAGCCTGGTGGAGGTGGTTCCGAATTAGATGCTGCAGCAGTTTGACTCCACATGAGGCTGCTTCCTATGCAACTTCCTCCCTCTCTCCTATACATGAATGCTTTCCCCTCTGCCGCTGCTTCCCATCCTGCCTTCATCTCCCCATCCTCTCCTCTCTTTTTCAGTTCTCTGCATTGGCATGCAATGCAGTCACTGTTGTCTCTAGTTAGTCAATTAAGATATCATGTTTCATGGCTCTCCTATGCCCCTCCTCCCCACTCCTCATTCGATATTACTTTTCCAGCCTTGTCTTGGCAACTGTGTTTGCAACAAATTGCGGGATAATTTGTTTTTCTAATTTCCAAGCTTTGATCTCCCAGTTACCAGGGGGTCGGTTATTCAGGCACCCAGTGCCAGCGATCTGGGACTGCACACAGAGATTTGTGCTGTGCGAGGAAATACTTCATTAGACTTGTATTCCATGAAGACACTTTCACTCCTTAACGCCTATGATTTTAATTAAAACCTGGAAAGTGAAGAATCCTCTGGCTGTATTAATGCTTTCATTTCCATTAGGACAGCCGAGTTTATAAACATGGGCAGAGTTTATAAATTAGACCTTGTACGAATAATAAGTGCTGAGAGCAGCACACAGCTCAAGTGGAGCTGGTTCCATCTGTCTCTCCCTTTATCTCCCTCTGGTTTTTCCTGCACCCTCTGCTGGGCTGAGCCTACCTGAAGGTATTCAAGGCTGGGAAATGGTGCTTAAGTCCTCTCCCACCTTTTCTCCTCCTCCTCCTCCTCCTCCTCCTCCTCCTCCTCCTCCTCCTCCTCCTTCTTCTTCCAAACCCTAATAAGGGAAGAAACATGGCAGAATGGCAGGATTGAAGCCTTGCATTCTGTAGGTCCCAGGTTCAATACCTGACATCTTCATGTATCTGTGAAATACCTCGGTCTGAGAGCGAGATGAGCTGCTGGCAGTTAGGAAAAATTACAATAAGTTAACAATCAATAGAAGAGTAAGCAAAGCAGCACAACAATTTCAGGGGCAGCAAGTAAGACAGTATAATGGACCATGAATCACTCCTTCTTAGGTTTATTTTCAGAGTCTCTGTGGATCATTTTATTGAAGGGGTTTCTTTATTGGAGAGGAAATTGCAAAAATTCTAATCAATGAATCAATTGATCAATCAGTCTAATCAGTCAATCAGTCTATAGTTGATAGTCTATGATGGTTTTGTGATTCCCGCCCCCCTGCTTTTTAATGAATTCTTCACAAACTTACGTATTTTGTAGAAATTTTATTTTATTTGTGGTTAGAGGTCTGTGTTTTTATACTGTAAACTTTCCTGTTGTCTTCAAATGAAAGGCGATATAGAAATTTAATAAACAAATGAATGAATGCTGGGGTCTGGATTTGGAAATGGTATGATAGGATGTTCAGCTACAGTAAAAGTATAGAGTAGATTTAAAATTCAGTAGATTAAGAGTGATTAGTTCTGAAAGCCTGAGGAAATGAAAAGATCTTTGCTTGGTGCTGAAAAAAATATATAGGGAAGTTTCCTGGTGAGCATCTTTGTGGAGGACATTCCATAAGTGAGGAACCACCACCAAGAAGTCCCTTTCCCTGGTCACCAGCCTCCTCACTTCATTGGTAGGGGCACATGGAGCAGGGCTCCTGTAAAGGATCTTAAGTTTGGGACTGGCATCTGTGGAGGAAGATGATATTTCAGATAATCTGTTTCCAGTACGTTAATGGCTTTGTAGATCAAAACCAGCACTTTTACTTGGGCCCAGAAACAAGCTGGGAGTGATTGCATGAGAAAGACTGTAAAGAGAGAAGGCAAGAACCCCACATTTATCTTGGCTGGACACGTAGCATGCATTCCAGGACATCACGTTGGATTCACTTCTCACAAGGTTGATTTAGCAGAAATCTAGACATCCGAAAGGGGCTATGAGAGCCCTGACGAAACAGTCCAGCATTTTATTTCTACAGTGGCCAACCACATGCCAATGGAATGGCCACAAGCAAGACCTGAGTGCAATAGCACTCATCCCACCTGTGATTTTCAGCAACTGGTATTCAGATGCATACTGACTCCATTAATGGTAGAACATAGTCATCATAGTGGGTAGCCTTATCCTCCATGAATTGGTCTAATCCTCTCTTAAAGCCATAGAGGTTGATGGCCACAACCACATCTAGTGGGAATGAGTTCCATAGTTTAACCCATACTCCAACACTGTATGTTCAGCTTTTTTTAAAAAAAGGTACTGTTCCTCCGCCCAATCCTATTTTGTTGTTGTTGCTACTGCTGCTCTTGCTTCATTTTCAGCAGTCGACTATTTTTGACGCCAAGTGCCAAGCCAAAGAAAAAAGGCAAAGGGAAGCACATCATCTGTCTCTGTCTCCTTGAGCAGAGTGGGGATGTTATTGAGATATCCTTCCAAGCAGCTTAAACAGAAACGTCTGGTGACAAAATGAAAACAAATGCAAAAGCCAACCAGACTCCCTCAAGGGGGGGGGGGTGTCCCCCATCTCAGTTACTGTCAGCCCCACTGGGAGAGGCAAGATGGAGCTTCCATCCCCCTTTCATACTTCCAAGTCAGCGGCAGGCAGAGAAGGGCTGGCCGTGTTGTTCTTTGTGATTTTTCAAACTCCTCTTGACATTGCTGAACCCATTAGGGTCCATTATGTAGGCTGTCTGAGAGAATAGGGAGATGCTCTCCCACTGTTAACTCTCAAAGGGCTCTGAGCTATTTCAACCCCCCTCCCCAAGCTGCGGCCCATTAATCACAGTTACGTGAGTGTCTCCCCCTGCTGAACAGGATTTCAGTTTATATTACTTTTTGCCATCACTATTCAGGTTCGAGAGTCTATCTGTGTCTATATTAGGAAGTGCAATTCTGAAGTGTATTGATGGATTGACTCTTGATACCCATCCCTACTATCTTTTTGTATGTGTGTGCATGTATGTGTGTATACCTGCATGTGTGTGTGTGTGTGCGTGCACACACACACACACACCTTTGCACAGTTGTTGGAGAAGACATTCACCTGTGTGTCGTCTTTAATTTTTTAGAGGCACTTGGTTGGTCCTCTGTGTTTTAACATCTGCTCTGTACTGATTGATGGCAACTGGGCACTTGTATGTTAGCTTATATTAGGGGCCCTGATAGGGGTGGCTGGATTTGTCAATTTTGGTGTTTCTTGGTTCCTCTTTTTCCCCAAGTGTAGGTTCATATCACTGCATTTCCATATGAATTTGCAATTTTTTCTTTTAAAATTTTGCACAAAAAGCAAGCATCATCATGCATATTTTTTCTTAATATCTGCAATGTTTCTTATGCATCATCAGCATAGCTATAGGCTCCCAGTGACCTATGGAACATCACTTTTGTTCTGTAAGTGGAATAATTAAAATTAAATTAAAATTCTGTCCAGGCGCATCAGCTCTATGGGGCTAAGGCATCTACACCCTCCATGTCTGCTGGGATGGGGCTCAGCACCCCTCCAAATCTCAAGGGGGCAAAAGAGATATGGCAGGATTTTGCCCTGGGCTGCACAGTGCCTCCAGATGTGATGCAAATGTCACATTGGGAGGAGGTCTGGTCGGCCTCTCCAGATGCAACAGTTGTCACACACATGCAAGACACACTGATGTCATGTGCACACACACACACACACACAATGTCACATGCAGCCCTGCCAATATTGGGCACAACTTGGCATCTGTGATTCTGTCAGTGGTTGGCTGGGAATGTTGACCATTGTTCCTTTTCCTCATTGTATTTATATCTGACAGCCTTAAAGATTAAGTGAGTTTTACATGCCTCCAACGTATTCTCTGGCTCAGTTTAGATCTGAGATGGGGAATTCGTATTTCCCCGCCCTGAGCTCCAAAACATACCCACCATTTCCTAACCCCCCAAACACAGAAGCAGCAATGCTGGCAGTGTGCCACAGAAAGGAAAAATGGGGAAATTTGAGAGCACCATACCCTGGCCTATTGGATTGCTACTAGTCAAATTTGATTGGACTTAACTGTCCAGGGGTCTTTTACTTTACCTACATAGATGATAATAATAATAATAAATATATATATATATATATATATATATATATATATATATATATATATGCAGGTTTTGGTGTCCTCGGGTGTCTTCCCGTGTAAAAGTTGGGGTGTCTAGGCGACGTTTCGACGAGGTCTCACTCGCCATCTTCAGGCTGGTGCTTTCGGCTTCTTGTTACTGGAACAGAGCAGGATCTCAGTGTTTGAGTTCCTATAAATACTGTAGAGGGGGTGTGGTGTATAGCCTCCAATGTTCTGGGCAGAGAGGAAGTTCCCAGGCTAGTGTGCCTTTTCTTCTTTTGTTCCTTAATTACTTGAGAGATATCTTGAGTGATTTCTTGAGTGATATCCTGAGTACCACTTAGGTGGGTCATTAGGTGTGGATTAGTTGTTAAAGTCTTTGTGTCTTGACCTCTTGAACTTTGTGAAGAGTTTTCCTGAGAAGATGGCTGTACTGTACTTAGTTGTGCTCTGGCTTGGCTTCGTGTATAGGGGCGAGCTGTGGTTTTGTGGCTTGTGTCAGCCAGATCTGTGTAGGGATTGCAGGGGGGTGCAGCATCCGGAGGTGCCACCATGGATTGGCTACTGGATGGTGTCTGTAATTCATCTGTGGAGAGGGTCTGGGTTTGGGTCTGGTGTGGTTGATTGGTGTTGGCGTTCTGTGTGCCTCTGGATCTGGTGTCAGTTTTTGTGGGGAGGGCTAATTTCCAGATGTCTGGCAAGCGGGATGTGTCGTCACGCTTGTTCATGTTGTGAGGGTGTTTCTCTATCTCGATGGCTTCCATGATTATTCTCTTGTGGTGATGTTCCGTGTTAAAGAGCAATTTGGAATCTGCAAAATTAATTTCGTGTCCTGTTTCTTTCATGTGTTGGAAAAGAGAGGAAGAAAGCATATATATATATATATATATGCATGCTGTCCCATCTGACTGGGTTGCCCCAGCCACTCTGGGCAGCTTCCAATAAATTAAATCATTAAGCACAGTAAAACATCAGACATTCAAAAACTTCCCTATACAACGTTGCCTTCAGATGCCAGAGTGCAAGGTGCAAAAGCCACATCAGATGTAGTTAACAGATGTGCTATTTCTGTTCCTCTTTCTTCCTGAGTTTTTAAAGACAGTGTAGTCATGTTTTCCTCAACAACTGGTATTTTAGCAATGTAACTTCCCAGCCCCACATTATACTCAGCGTAAGATTTCACACTGCCAGGGCTTGCAGCCTCTGTGTGTGTGCGTATGTGTGTGTGCGTGTGCTCACACACACGCACACACACACACACACACACACACAACACTGGATGTATCAAGTCTCCAACCAGATCACATTACCTCTTGTAGCTCTGATCTACATGATGTGTGCGAAAGTGACTCAGTTAATGGTGCTTTAAATAGTTCCTGCTGGGACAGATTAGAGATCTGCTTCGCAGTTTCTGCAAGCCCAGGAGAGCAGATGATGGGGATTTAGTGCCCAAACTAAGTGTTTACAGCAACACCTTCTCCAGAAGAAGTCTCTTGAGGTGTCCTTTCTAAGTAGCAACATGTAGAATTGTAACACCCCTTTAACTGCTAGGAATACAAATGCAGATTAGAAAGACTGTGAAGTGACTTTGGTTTAGTCTGGGTCAAGGGCAATGCATATCACAATGCAAGGAATCGGGGGGGGGGGGCTCCTTTCTCCCCTTCAGAAGGAATTACGCCCAAGTTTCTACTAAAAGGGTTTTCAGAGGTGCAGCTGCCACACTGCCAGTCAAAATGAGAACTGAGTTGATGTTTTATATGCAGGTTTTTGTGGAGGGTGGGGGCAATAAGAAACTATGGTACCACATAGGTCTGAAACTGTTTCCCTGTTTAGGGAAGCTTTTAAGGTTTAATAAGTTATTGTATTTTAGTGTTTTGTTGGAAGCCGCCCAGAGTGGCTGGGGAAACCCAGCCAGATGGGTGGGGTGTAAATAATAAATTATTAGTATTAGTATTATTAACTGGAAACCCCATGGATTAGCAGATTAACTGGAAACCCCATGGATTAGCAGAAGGGAGGTTTGGGCTTACCTCCCAGAGGCTTTTAATCCCACCCATTTACCTGCCACCGCTACCTCTTGCATGGCTTCCTGTAGTGAGCACAAGATATATCCGTACCTGGCTGCATTTCCTGCTGCCAGCAAGACAGAATGTTGAAGGGAACATTTCCATGGCTTCACACATGCTCCAAACTAGGGCTGTAAGAAGGCACTGTTTTCCATTCTGCCTTGTATTAGTCATAGGCAGGCCTGTTTCTATTCCACTGCAATTCATCTTCTGCCAAAAACTTCATTATTCATCTCACTATCTGAAGTGGCACAATGTCATAACACATATAACTGTCAAATTATGTAACTTACTTAATTAGGTTGTCCTTACGTTATTCCATCCCATTCATTTCAGAGCAAAGAAAACACAATGATGGGTGGGGTATAAATAATAAAATTATTTATTTTTAGTATTGTAAAAGGGCAGATTCATTTAATTTTATTTATTTCATAAAATTTATAAACTGCTGATGGTAAGGAAAAACCTCGACACAATCAATTACGTATTGTTTGCGGATTGAAAGCAACAACAGCAACAAATACTGATTGCATTTGCTGGATTGATTTCCGTTCCAGACTGAAACAAATAAGCGAACACCAGCAAGTTCCTCTCTCGTTTCCATTTTTGTCAGAATTCTCTGTACCCCTACTCCCAAAGGCTGTGTGAAGCCTTAAAACAAGTCTAATTGAAGATAAGCAAGCATATTTTAACACTTTGTTTCAGTAAGGTAATCCAGACCAGAAATTTGACAGCTTGGAAAGTTCCATCACTTCTTGCAAGGTTCTTAAAAAGGTTTTCTAAAAAAATAGTGAGAAAGAATTCCTCACCACCTCAATTAAGTAAAGGAAGGCAAACCGTCTCTCACCCAAAATTAAGTTTGTATAATTTCTCTCACCCCACCAGAAAGCAGCAGAATTCCTCCATAATTTAAAATGGGAAAGGAAACAGGGTTCAACACTAGTCACAGTCTGATTTCACTCAAAGTATCCCCACCATTTCACTAGGGTGTACATCAATGGGTTTTATTTATTTCCTTATTTCTTTGACTGAGGTGGTGTGGGGGGGGGGAAGGCAAGAGAAACAATTAAAGAAAAGGAAGAGGGAAAATAAGGAAAAAAGCATAGAAAGCAACCACAACAAGAGTGATCAACAAGTCAAACCAGGGTATTTTTCCTACAGGGGAAAAAAAGTTTGTCAAGGGCAGCTTTGGTGAGCAAAGGGTGAGGTGGCTCTTCTTCTTCCTTGCTAGTGCACCACAAAAGAAGTCCTTACCACACCAATCACTCTCCACAAAAGGTGCCTAGTGGAGCTTGGATTGAGACAGAACCATGAGACAGAAACATATGTAGGCAGAAGAAAAAGGCTGGAATGGATCTGCAGCTTCTGCCTGTGCCTGTCTCTGGAAGTGGCGGTGGGTGATTGCCTCCAGCAGCGGCAGTAAGGGAGGAAGAGAATCCCTCCTCCTGCCATACTGCTGCCAGTCTCACAAGATTTCTTGTGCTCGACAAGGTCTTGTGAGATCTCACTGGAAATTGGTGCTGCTGCTGTCACTGTTTCTCCACCAGTGGTGGAGGTGTGGGGCAGGTGTTAGAATTCCTGCTCCATGATTGCAGCCATGGGATTTTTGTCTTTCACATGACGGTGTATGTTTTGACTCCACAGAGTGTGATGTGACGGAGACAGGATGTTTGTGTTACTGTGTTTCATGAAGTGGGACTATTGTCTTTTGTTCTTTTTCCTCTTTGCTGTCTGATGCTAGAGAGGGAGCCATGTTGCAGTGCTCCGTGTGTGTTTATATGTAAATAAAGTAGATTAGCCAAAATGCTGAGTTGCTGAGGTCTGTTACGCATGATGCACAAACTCTGCAGATCCCTAAGTGTGCTGGTGTCGGTTGGCGTTGGCATTGGTCTCTGTCATGTTCGGGCTGAAGAAAGCTTTTGAAGCTCCCAAATGATTGACCAGGAGGGAGAGAACATGCCAGTTGGGCATGTGTCTCTACCAGGGTCGTACTCGAGTGTAGGCTGAGCTGCTGACAACAGGTGGGGTACCTGTAGGGGCACAGCCTTGGGGGCTTTTGCTGTCTGAAGTGGCTGCTTGACCTTGCCTCATAAGTGGGTCAGTCCTGGTTGGAGCCAGTCACCACCACTGCCACTTCCAGACACAGAATTCAACCTTTTTTATTCTGATTGTGTTTCTCTCTCTCTTATCCCCCCCCCTCCCTTCCATTTTTGTCTCTCTCTGACTTCTGCTTCCTTGTGAATCATGGCAGCGGAGGGAGCCAGTTGCCACTCCATAATCCCCTCCTTGCCACAATCCCCATTAAAAAAGAAAGAAAGGTGTGCCTAATGAGTGAAAACAGAAGGGCCTGTCCTTGCAATACATTGCAAGGATATTATTTCCCTGGGTAATTTTTCATCACTGAAAAAGTACTGACATCTACTGTGTTAGACAGTTGGGTATTGCTTTCATTACCTTTGTGTATTCAGATTTTCTTTCATGCTGCCAAATAAGGAAAATGTGATATTAATAAAATGCAGTTGTCATTATTCTTAATGACACTGTTGGAAAAAGTCTATGCCATGGCTCTTCAGCTTTCTATGGAAAGGAAAAGAAGTATACATACACGAACAGAATACTGCATGTGTTGCTGCTGATAGAAAAGAAAGGAGTAGGTGATGTTTTGGCCTTGCAGTTCTACCCCAATAATGCATTCTGATACCATAAAGAGGGTTAATGGTGTATAATTTGTAGCTGAAATACCAGGCCATGAGGCTGTAGAAGCTCTTGTTTTCCTTAAGGAAAATCTGAAGTAAAAGAGTTATTTCAACATGTTATACATATTTTTTTTAGCATCTCTTTTGAAAAATTTCCATCATGCTGCTGCAAATTATTACAATACATTGCAGATATCTCCAAATCATTTTGTACACTGTGAGGAAACCATTGTCCTAAACACTTACAGCATCTGCGTATAAAATCCAATTTTGTTTCCCTAAAAATCCTACAGGTAATTTTGTGCAGAACTTTTAACCCAAGGAGTGAGATGATATTGTACATGCACACACACAATTAATTTGCAGAGATTATGTCACTTGGAGGCAGTGCGGGGTTGTGAAAAGCATACGCAACAGAAATGTGCTGCATAAAAATACTGTAGGAGCATCAGAATTCCTCCCTCAAGTATCCTCATACTGTATGTTTGGGATGTCAATGCAAGTACATCAATACCATTTCACAATTTTTATAAATTGCTTTAAAATGACACATACAAGTGGAGGAGAGTTTTCAGACAAGTATGGCAATATGCTATGGACAATCGTAACGGACAGCAAATGGTGCTACCATTAATTCCATCCCCACTCAATTTCCTCAGCCATCATATATCTGAAGTGCTCCTCATTGCAAATCACAGCTCTTTATGCATTTGGTGGCAGAATATGAATGATTCCCAGTTAGTTCCATAGGAATTACTTGTGTCATTTAGTTTAAGGAGAGGACAAAGGCAGTGCATGTTCTGTTACATCTCACATCTGAGAGTCTTTGTCACATATCATAAAGGCTCTAAGATATTGTTCAGCAAGAAAGAAAAGGAGGTCCTTTCTCTGACTTTGATGTGTCTCCAGTATTTCCCCATTTTCTCATTCCCAACAGATCATTCTTATATGGGCTTTCTTCCGCGCTCTCACTTTCTCCCCCCCACCTCTCTATATATACAGACAACATTTTCTGACAATGAATTACTGTCCATGTTCTTCTTGCAGTTCCCCAAAGACATGGGCATGTTCTGGTATACAGCCCAGAGGGAACTTGTTTCTTATTTTTTTGACAGGCAGCTGCCAAATGACTCACTGGATGGTAAAATACTGCAGACAGGAAATCAATCCCTACTCTTTGTTGCAGCCTTTTTGGGTATTACCATTATCACCATTTATAATGGGTCCTTATGCTACATGATCTCTGTGGTGTGTCTAGCTCTGCAAATAAGTTGAGGCAAATATGAGCAGAGTAGGGAATGTCCATAAATACTGGTGACTTTCCAGATTCGTATGAAAAATGGCGAGCATACACAAACACGTTGCCTGGACATTGCCTTGGCGATAGGTTTCAAATCCAAGTGACACTTCATTCTTACACATGTCCATGGGGTTAATCTCAGGAGCAGAAGTAATTACTAAGGCATGACCAACAGACTTATCGCAAGTTGAAGATGGACTTTGAAAACCATCCTCCTTTGTTTTTTCTTGTTTTTTTCTTGCCCCATTTCCTGCTTCATTTCTCATACATCCTAGATTGGGGTGGATAATGTCCCACTCAAAGCAATTGGGGAGGGGTTAGATACAAGACCCCCATCTGCTTTTGGGGTGGCATCAGCAAAACAAGAAGTAAAATAGACACAGCACTGGTCCTCACCCCAGTAATCACATTGACCATTTGAAGGCTGGAGAGGAGGAGGTAATAACCCTTTTTGGTCAACTAATCTGCACAGATTCACTAAGGGTATAAGTGCATACCAATGAGCCTGATGTATGTGTGTGGGTTTGAGAGTGTGGGATGTCCCATGACCACCACTGGCATATGGCCCACCCCACAAGAGCTCTTAGGCCAAGCATGGGCCACCCCTGTCTTTGCTCTACCCTTCTTCTAAGTTACGTTTGAATAAACCTCCATGGAAAATGAATGGAGCCTACCACAGAACATGGCCATTTTTCAAACGGACAAAGGAACGGCAAATGTGGTGATGTGAAATGCTCAAACAGCATCAGAGATCACGTGGCGGATTGACATGCACAATTTCTCTCAATATTCCCCTGACTGGTATCCATCTGGGGGTATTAACCTGTGGTGAGAAAAGGCAATGATCTGTGGTGACTCCTCATAATGTGCTTGCATCTACCACCATCCAATTTATCATATCCAGTTGCTACAAGAGAATTTGCCTTAAGTGGCCCTCGATGGTAGATTGCATTCCTTACTCCTGCTGCATTGCATTTTAGCTTCGCAAGACAGGAGCCTCTTCCCTGTACCTAATGTTTACCTAATTATTATTATTATTAATGTGGGCTGGCATCATTTAGCTGGCTTCCATTTGAATGTCATGGCTGTGGGCTGTCATCAATCATCACATCTGCCTGATAGTTCCACTTGCATCCTCCGTCCCACCCCAGATCCCGAGTTATCAGCCATGTAACTTATACAGATGAGGCAGGTCTAATTGTGCAATGGTGGGCAGATGGCAGAATCCTTGTCGGGACTTTGTCTCACTGATGGTACCAATGTTATCTGAAAGGTGAGCTAGTCCAATTGTAGCTTGTGGATGCTGGGTGCTTTGCTGCTGCTGCTGCTGCTGCTGGGGAATGGGTCTGTATGCTTGAAGCATCTGCGTGTATCTCCACTCGGGATTCCCCTGGGAAGGTATGTACACCATCATTACTGAATCACTCAGCGCACCGCTGAGCACGTGGGACTGTCAAGTATTTGAGTTAAATCTACTCATAAGTGTTGCAAAGCCATTTTGATGCCTGTGACAGTTAGAACCTCTTATAGCTACAATCATTTATTGCAGCCTAACATATCACTATAGTGGGAGCAGGCCCTCATAAGTAATCCTTATGGCAGAGAAAATTAAATTGTAAGATGTGTTCCTAGGGCAGTGATATTAAGAACGTTAACCCTTGGGGGCACTTCTCCTTCACTGCATTCTTACAGATGTCCTGAGAGAGCCAGGGAGCAAAAGGCTCGCCCCCCACCCTCCCAATAGAGATGCATCTGACATCTTCTCTGTATAGCTGGCTTCCTCAACCTCGGCCCTCCAGATGTTTTGAGACTACAATTCCCATCATCCCTGGCCACTGGTCCTGCTAGCTAGGGATCATGGGAGTTGTAGGCCAAAAACATCTGGAGGGCTGAGGTTGAGGAAGCCTGTTGTATAGCTTTGGGCAGATGCTGAAGACACACCCCTTTACCCTTTTGGCAACTGATAAGTATGCTTTTTAGGATCCATGCTATTTTGTGATTGTAAGTTGTTTTTGATGGCTTTTAACATTTTATTTTATAATAATAATAATAATAATAATAATAATAATAATAATAATAATAATAAATTTATTATTTATACCTCGCCCATCTGGCTGGGTTTCCCCAGCCACTCTGGGTGGCTCCCAACAGAATATTAAAAATACGATAAAACATCAAACATTAAAAACGTCCCTAAACAGTGTTGCCTTCAGATGTCTTCTAAAAGTCAGGTAGTTGTTTATTTCCTTGACACCTGATGGAGGGCATTCCACAGGCTGGGCGCCACTACCAAGAAGGCCCTCTGCCTGGTTCCCTGTAACCTCACTTCTCACACTGAGGGAACTGCCAGAAGGCCCTCGGCGCTGTACCTCAGTGTCTGGGCTGAACGATGGGGGGGTGAAGACGCTCCTTCAGGTATACTGGGCCAAGGCTCAGGGAGCGTACTGTAAAGGTGTGCTGCAGGCCTGTGCAGAGCTTGTCTGAAGTCTTGGGTGGGAGTCCTGTTCTTGGCATGACACCATAAGTCTGGAAGACCCCTGGGGAGGCCACCTGGCCAGCGTAACCCTCTGAGGCTTGGGGCAAGAGTACCCTGCTGGCTGGGGCTGATTTTTGAATGTCTGTTAGTCTGCTCTAGGAAGGCATCATCTAATCCACCCCTAGTTTAGAAGAATACATATAACATCCCATCCTGAATGCCAGATGGAGGTAATAACTTTAACAGCATGAAAACTACACTTGCATAAATTTAAACAGTATAGAGTTAAATCAAGATGGAGTGAGGAGGAGAGAATCAGACTGATCTCATTCACACTTGGTTTATCATATCTGTGGGAAGTTAACTGAAAAGATTGGTGTTCGATATAGTGTTTCTAAGATGTAGGTTGAAGCAGATGGATGCACCAGGTCTGATTTCAGACTTGGAGCAGGTCATCAACAATTATGGACATCAACTTGAGCTCCTTTGGAGGAAAGGTAGAATATAAATGTTAACGGGGCACCAGCACTGGAAAATGGAGCAGTCTGGGATCTCCATGCAACTAGAGTATCAATGGGAACAGGAGGCATGAAATAATAGCACCCAAAGGATTATTTCTTGATAGTAGCTGGCTTAGATGAGAAGTCCAAGCAGTGCTGGTTTTGTGTGTGTTTTTTTAAAGAAAGTTGACCCCCCTCTCCCCCCAAAAATTCATCCAAGACCCTTCTAAGCCTTACATAAAAGTCAATACATGGTTCTAAACAAGATCCATAGCTACCTGCAAGAGTCAGGGAGTGAGCAGCAGGGAACAATTATTTCAATATCGGTGCTCTCTTTTAGAAATAAATTCAAACAGACCTTGGAGTACTGGTGCAAAGCAATTTCCATGTATGAAACTGGTTCAAGACTCTCTACTGATGCTTTCTAGGCAAATTCACTTGGACTGAGCCTTGGGGCTTGTTTGGGAAAATCTGAAAATAATATCCAGTGAGGGCGCTTTTCAGTTTTATTCAGAAGCAGAACATTTCGTTTTTATTTATTTTTAAAAGGACCATTGTGTCTTGGAGCAGCAGATAAGGACCAGTTATTAGATGTCAAGCAGGGAGAAGGAAGGAATGGGGAAACTGGATCTAATGCAAGGTAATTCCCATTATATACAGAACATTAGCTAGGAGGTTAATGGGCTGTTTATAGAACAAAAGCATGGGGTGGGGGAAAGGACTGGTGTCAAGGTAGTGCTTTAAGCCAGTCCTTGATTTAGTTGTGAACTTATTTATAATAACTATTCTCGAGGCAGTTTCCAACACATGAAAGTTATTTTCTTTCCTTCCTTCCTACCTACCTACCTACCTACCTTTCTTTCTTTGGCCACTTCAATCTGTAATTTGGGTTCTGAGCTGCTTCATATGAAATGAAGCTCTCTGTTCCCCACCCAATATAATGGGGAATCTTCATCCCTTCTTGGCCAAAATAAGCAAAATTTACTGGCATAGGAACCTCTCCAGAGTGGATTGAGCCTGCCAGATTGCAGACAAATAGGTCCAGGGTCTTTTCATTGGGGAAGTAAAAAGAATTCACTTTCCTCCACAATCTATTGTTGAAAGGGATGGGGATTTCTTTCTTGCTCTCTCTTACTTTAAAATAATTAATGGGTGACTGAGTGGTGTGCATTCTTGCACAGGTAGGCTTTCAAATAACCCAGAGACTTGAAAGTTTCCTCATCATTTTGTAGATTATTAAAGAAATTACACTACAAATACTTTGGGGTTGGTTAAATATCACTATCCTGAGTCTTTCTCCCGCAGATGTTCTCTCCATACATTTATTCCATGCATGCCTTCTGGCCCTGCCCCAAACAAACTGTGTCCTACTGTCCCTATTCATTCAGTGGTAGCTTTAGGTGGAGGTCAGGACCATGACTAGACACGACACACTGAGGCTGGATGGGTGATACCCTCACTCCTCCCTCAGAGCGAAACTTCTGAAAACGGATTTAGTTGGAAGTCATTTGGAAAACTTAATATTTCATTTAAAAAGGGAGAGAGATTTATGTCATTGTCCAGTACAATTACTAGGACTGCCAGTTTTAACTGATTAATCAATACCATTGATTAAACTCTCCTCCCGCCAAAAAATTAATCGGTGGCGTTTACAAGGCTAAAAAATAGGCTAGGATTTTGGACTCTTAAAGGACTCACCACTGCGAAGGCCACAAAGATGCTCCAACTCTCTAAGCCCCTGTATTTGGCAAATGTAATCTGTTAATTAATTGGTTAAAAGACAGACAATTAATCACTTAAGGATCTTTAATAGGTTCACTTAACCATTCAGAACATGTAAATATTCCAAAACACAACATTTGAAAGCTTCAGTGGAAGAAAAATAACCAGGCTTTCAGCATTTTCCAGTGGCGTTCTTTCCTCATTGTTGCTTTAATTTTAGAACTGCAGGGAATCCAGATGGTGTCGTGACATGAAGCTCAAGCTGCCATTACGAGAGCCAGACAGCAGATAAGATACCCCTTTTGGATAAAATGGGTGCCATCTGCCCTGGGGAGACAATGGCGTTGAGGATGTGGGCTGCAGCCACATCCCATCACTCTTCATCCAATGGGGAACAACAAAGCCTCTTCTCCCATTGTTTGCTGCAGGAACTGTGGGATAAGTAGATGCGCCATAAGAAAACCAAGCTGAGAAATAACATGGCATCTCCCACACTCCAAATATGACACACACACTGTTCTATGAGGTGCGGCACACAACGCAACCACTTGCGAGGATTAGAGACTCCACCCTCGGCTCTTAAGCACTTTGGATTACCAAAGTTGTGTGCACAGAACAGTGATGAATATGTCCTAATTCATCACGCTTTGCAAGCGGCTGGGATGCAAACAGACAGACAGAGATGAGCAATGTGTCCCCAGAATCCAGCAAAAAAAAAAAAAAAAAAAAATCTGAAGGAGAGCTCTGTTTTTCAATTCATGTAATCATGGGTTCAATCCTGCTCGGTTCAGTTCTGCATGCATGGGAACTGCAGAGAGCAGGATCAAACCACTAACTATAATGGTGATTCTCAGCCTCCACGGTCAGAGGCAGTAATGCTTCTGAGTAACAGTTACTGGAAACCATGGGGGTGGGAAGTCTTCTTGTACTTGAGCCCTACTTGCTGCTTTCCCACAGGCATCTGGGGGACCACAGTGAGAACAGGAAACTGGACAAGATGCATTATTAGCTTGATCCAGAAGGCTCCTGCGTTCTTGTGAACTCTCTGCCCAGCATGCACTCAAAGGGAGAGGATTCATTTTACTCATGTTTAACCACTCTTTATAACAAAGGGGTGCCAATATCACATAATCCTGAGTATGCAGGACTTCTCTGAGGGAAGGGTGAAAGTAAAAAACTATATAGTTGGACCTTTCTATCTTCTTTCCCAGCCCTTCACCTAAGTGAAGGGAATTTGGCTTTGCGGGTAATTGGTGGGATAGCAATATGCAGGTTTTCATTTCTGACATTGATATGCATGTTCAAGCTCTTTTTGCTTTATAGGCTTTAGGAGGTCACATGTTTTAAAGCACAGTGATTGCCACCTTGCTGTAATTGTAGCTCTGTAAGGGGGATAGGAGCTTCCTGACAATTCTCAGCACCAGTGACAAACCACAGCTTCCAGAATTCTTTGGGGGAACCCATGACTGTTTAAAGTGTTACAGTGGTGTCGTAGCACTTTAAATGTATGGCATGAGTGTGGCCTGGGAAGTCCACAAGCTGGACTTGAGCTGAACAGCACTCTCTTGTTGATGTTCCTCAACCATAGGCATATAACCATCATGAGTAGTAGCCATTTGCTTGTTTTTCATTTCTTTACTTATTTTCACATCTAGGTCCCACTTTCCCACAATGAGCTAAAGCTGGTACTACCCCCTTTTTTTCTTCATAACAACCCTGTGAATTAGGCAAGGCTGAATGACTGGAGCAAGCTCACCCAGGGAGCTTCGTAGAGGAACAAGGATTTGAACCCAAGTCTCCCAGGTTCAACGCTCTAACCATGACACTGCACAAATCCACCATGGATTTGTCTAATAATTCCTTTTAAACACATATACCTTGGTGGACAGGTCCACTTCCTGTGGGAGTGAATGGCATTAATTCAACTATGCATTCTGTGAAGAAGTATTTCCTTTGCTGTGTTCTGTCACTTAGCCGCTTTGAATAACCAGCATTCTACTATTGTGTGAGAGGGGGAAAAACCCCTCTCTGTATATATTTCTACCATATCAGTCAGAAGGGCTGGGAAAGAGCTCTTTCTGAGGCCTTGGAGAATGTCTTCCTGAAAAAGCAGGCAATACTGGGTGGGCTAGATAGGCCAACAGATAAGCCTCCATCATTTCAGCAGAAAACCTTGCATTTAGATAAAGCATCTGTCCTTCTCTTTGAGACTTATATCCAGTAACAGAAAACTTAGAAAAAAAACCTAGCATCTGTCAGTGCTGCTTGGATGCAGTTGCTCCATTGCAGTTGCACAAAGGGTTAACCCACTTGGTGAAGGACCCCTTTGCAGGGCTCAAGTTTCCCTGCTCATAAATCCCAAGGCTAGGCTAGGTAACTTCCGCGTTTTGTAAATCACAAAATGAAATGGTGTTTTCTTCGAAGTGACAGCTAAATCTCGGCCGCTCTCCGGCTGCTGTACCAGCACTGCTTAATTCTGTAATCCCTTTGCCCTCCATTCCTTGGTGCGGCGAGCGCACGCCGGGAAATGTTGGAGTGACAAGCGATTTCTCTGCACTTGACACCTCTGCCAGTTGACTTGATTAAGTGAAAATATCATTGCATTCATTTTTCACGTGCAGAGTATGAAATACACCTAAGAAAAGAGCTAGTGCTTGTGGCAATCCACCCCCCCCCCAGCCCACTTTAACAAAAAGCTCCCTCTGGTCCCACCCTTTCTTATCTTTCATGTCAGCACCCCTGCTGTGTTGCATTGCTAGTTCTTAAAGAACTTGAGGGGTTCCTTTATCCTCTTAGTATTTATGGGGGCAAGGAGAGAGAAACAGCATAGGGTCCCTAGGCTGAGTAGCTGATATATACAGCCAGCAGGTGTTTCAAGCGTGATTGTTAAAGAGACAGGTACACAGCAATGAGCTACACTGTGTCCAAAGATGCACATCGATATTTAAGGGAAGACCTACAGGAAGCCAGGCTTGGAAAATACCTTGGGGAAAAGATTGTAGATCTTCAAATGGAACTAGATGGCATTAGGTTGCATCTATTCTAAGCCCTGCCTTCTCTTTTATGCATTGCCAGGCATGCCTGATGTTTTAGTAATGCAAGCCTCATGAGAAACAGTGGAGGGAGTAGGGCCCATTTAGCCTGGAGAAGAGAAGCCTGAGATGCTAGTCTTCTTCAGATTTCTGAATGCCTGCCACGTGGAAGGTGGACCAAACTTGTTTTCTGCTGCGCCAGAGGGTAGGACCCAAAACCATAGATTCAAATGACAAGAAAGGCTAAACATTAGGATGAACTTTCTGCAGGCAAGAGCTATGCAACAATGGAGTTGACCTTTTGGGTCCCTTCCAACTCTACAATTTTATGATTCCAATGTTGAGTGCAATCCTATGCACTATTCATGCTAACCAAGATAGAAGCATTTCTTCAGTCTTAGTCCCTGGTAACTGGGCATAGGATTGTACTGTAATGTGAAAGCCAATGCTTAGAGGTTGCAGATTTGAAAGTAAAAGTGTCAGAAAGTGTTCAAGCCAGAAAGTAAAAGTTATCTCTAGCCCAGGCCAGCAGGCCAGCAATGATGATGTATTTTGGACTCCTTCTTAGCATGCTTTTAAGCAGCATATCACTTGCCTTCCACTCCATTGTCAAAGTGGTCGTTTGAATATGTGTACACAGGTTGTCAGCTTTGCTCCTTCTGTAGAAGCCAGTGCCTCTCGTTCCCAACCACACAATCTATATTGCAGAAAATAGAGAATGTAGATTGTGCCACCATGTTCTGCTCTACATGCATTGGGTTCTGTGCACACAATACCTCTGCAAAAGCAATACTCACGACATAGACTTTAGTGGTGGGGAAGCAAATATAATCACAATCCCCTACTACCAAGCATGTGTGTCGGGCCCTAATGGACACCATTCAAGTGGAAATTGCCTTTTGCCATTCATTATTTCTTCCTCTTATGTCTTTGCATCCCAGAGATTCTAGTGATTATCAGTAGCCCACTGCTTAAAATAAAATAAACAGTGGAAGGAGTTGCTCATTAATAAGACTGGATACACTGAGCAATGATTTATCCAGGGCTTGCCCTCATGCAATTAATGGTTGAAATAGTTCAGTATGTTTAGCCTGGATAAGAGGAGACCGAGAGTAGACATGAGAGCCATTTTCAAATATCTAAAGGGCTGTCACATGGAAAATGGAGGAAGTTTGTTTTCTCCTGCTCTGGAGCCAAACCAATGGCTTCACGTTACAAGAAAGGCTATACCGACTGAACACCAGGAAGAACTTTCTAATGGTAAGAGCTGTTTGACAGTGGAATGGATTCCTTCAGAAGGTGATGGCCTCTCCTTCCTTGGAAGCTTTTATGCAGAGGTTGGGTGGCCATCTGTCATGGATGCTTTAGTTGAGATTCCTGCATTGAAAGTGGTTGAACTAGATGACCCTTAGGGTCCCTTCTAACTCTACAATGTTAGTATTTACTTATTTATTGAATAAAATTTATATACCGTTTGACAGTTTAAAAATGTGATTCACAACAATATAAAATGTTGGAAAGTATAAATAAAAGCAGTTAAACACAGGTACAGTGGTACCTCAGGTTAAGAATTTAATTCTTTCTGGAGGTCCATTCTTAACTTGAAGCTGTTATTAACCTGAGGTACCACTTTAGCTAATGGGGCCTCCTGCTGCCGTCGCTGCACGATTTCTGTTCTCATCCTGAAGCAAAGTTCTTAACCCGAGGTACTATTTCTGGGTTATCGGAGTCTGTAACCTGAAGCATCTGTAACCTGAAGTGTCTGTAACCTGAGGTACCACTGTATTAGGTTTGCCTAAACAACAATGTTTCAAGCAGGTATGAAAAAGAGCACAGGGAAGGCACCCACCTGATGCCAATAGGCAGGGCATTTCAAAGTGTAGGTGCTGCCCACACTTAAAGAGCAATTTATTACAAGTGCAGAATGAGTATTAAGTGGCACCTGTAATGGTTTCAGTTTCACAGATCAAAGTGGTTGAGTGGGACAATATACTGGCCAAGGCAACCCTGCAAGGCTTCCCCAAGAATCCTTCTTGTTCTTACATGTACAAGCAGACACACATCCATGCGCGCGCACACATGCAAACACACACAGAGATATACTGGTCCTTCTCTGCTACTGAGAGATGCACCTGGGATTTATCTCTGTAATGAGAAAAGGGAGATAGGGAAAAGCAAGGGCATTTTTCCCTCAAACCTGGAACGAATGTCATTTTGATATTGGTTTCAAAAGATGCTTTTCAAATATTTAAATGTCTTTGCACTTGTGTAATAGTTTTCTGGAAAGGTTGTGCACAGCATTATCACTGCATAAATATCTTGCACTCTGTACGTTTTTGCAATCTGTATAGTCATTTAATCTATAAAATGTAAGAAGAATTGACAGATACTTGCTGGGACCTATGCTGCAGCCACTGGTTGTATGCACCCACCCCCCACACTTATAATTATAATCAATGTACCCTTCACCCTAAGGTCCCAGGGCAGGTTCCAACAATTTAAAATACAACATTAAAAACAGATAAAAAGAAATGCTTCCAGTTACAAAAAAAAAAAAAAAAAGGAATCAGGAAAAATAGGGCGGGTCCTGAAAATATTCAGTACATCTCAGATGTCAAAGTCCAGGGTAAAGAGCTGTGTCTTCAGCATCCACTGAAAACTATATAATTAAGTTGCCGGGTATACCTCTGTTGGGAGGGTGTTCCACACCTGAGGGGCTGCCACAGAGAACACCCTCTCCTGGACTGCAACCCCTTGAGCTTTTGAGGGCAGCAGAATAACCAGGAGAAAGACTCTCTGCCAAACTTAACATCCAAGGCGGTCTATAGGGAAGGAGTTAATCTTTCAGCTATTTGCACCAGAGTTACTGAATGCTTTAAACACTCATGTGAGCATTTTGAATTGGGCCAGGAAGCGAAATGGCAACCAGTGCAGCTGTTTTAAAGGTGGGGTTATATGGGACCTAAATGGAACTCCATCAGTAATGTGGTTGCTGCATTTTGGACCAGTTAAAGTTTCTGATTCATCTTCAAGGGCTGCCCCACACAGGCATTATTGCAATAATCCAACCAGAGCATGAAGTACAAAAGGCAGAGGCAGATTTAGGGCAGTGTAAGTGGTGCAGTGGCCCTGGGCCCACAGCCAAGGAGGGCACCTTTTCACAGCCCGTTAAGAACTTGCCTGGCTTCAGGAAGAAGGTATGAGGGCTCTGATAGGGTTCTAGAGTCCTCCTTGTCCTTCCACAAGGTGGGCAAGTGCTTCCTGGGCTTTGGGAAGGAGGTGGGAGGGCTCCATGACCCTGCCAGAGCCTTGCACCTCATTTTCAATGCCCAGCTTAAGGCAGCGCCGCAAGGGGCCACCACCTGAACCTCTGTTGACAGTGCTGAAACCAGAAACACCCCCAAACTGCAGATTTGCTCCTTCCAGGCGAATGCAACCTCATTCAACATAGGCTATCTCCCCGCCTTCCTGATGTGAAAACTTGAGATGCATAACATCTCTGTCTTTGCAGGATTCAATTTACTGGCCCATATCCAGCCCATCACCACATCCAAACACTGGTCTAATACCTCAGCCACCTTTCCCAATTCAGATGGAACAGATAGATAGGGATAGAGTGTCATTTACATATTGATGATACTCTAAATCTCCTGATGATAGCTCCCAGGGACTTCACCAATGTAGCTTAGGAAACAACAGGGAACCCTGTGGGACCACAGGACAACAACTATGGTGCTGAGCAGTAGCTTCCCATGACTACTTCCTGAAAAGGGGCCTGGAGATAGGAGTGGAGCCACTGAAGCATAATGCCCCCAGCTCCTACCTCCCTGAAATACTAAAGCTGGATACTCTGGCCAACAGTATCAAAAGCTGCCAAGAGATCACACTCCCCCTACCTCTCTCCTATTTCCATTTTCCTGGAAGAGAAAGTTGTGTTGTGGTCTTTTAAAAAACTGTGCCTCTAACTGCTGTATTATAGGGAGAAATCAACAGCTTTCCCCATTACTGTGTCTCCATGTCAGGAGAAGAGTTATCTCTTGATTTCTGCTTTTCATGTAGCCATTAAAGGCATGGAATGTAAAAAGTAGAGTACAGTAGTGACTTATCTATAAGCCAGCAGTTTAAGGAAGTATTCAGTGCACTGGCACATTTGAACTGAAGTCACACTAGGTTTCCCACACAATCTACAGAAAGCAAAAGAAAAAAAGGTGGGGTGGCCCTGAACCACAAAGGATAATAGATCATTCAGGCAAACATAGGCCGTATACAACAATGATAAAAAGACACAAAGCACATGAATTACACTGAATAGAGTCCAAAAGCATTAGTACAGAATCAGTAGAGTATGAAAGATAGTTAGAATGAACTGAATCAGTAGACGTCCTGAAGAGCTCAGGGTGGCCTTGCAAAACAAAGCTGTTTGTGTGTGATAGTTACAGACACTGCAATTCTATTCACCTTTACAGTGGTACCTTGAGTTACAAACACTTACAAACTCCGCTAACCCAGAAGTAGTACCTTGGGTTACAAAGTTTACCTCAGGATGAGAACGGATATCGTGCCGTGGCAGCGGGAGGCCCCATTAGCTAAAGTGGTACCTCAGGTTAAGAACGGTTTCGGGTTAAGAATGGACCTCCGGAACGAATTAAGTTCGTAATCCACTGTACTTAGAACAGCCTCCACCAATCCAGATGCTTTGGGCTGATGAGAATTGTCATCCAAAACATCTGGAAGGCACCAGGTTGCCACTGGCCAAATCCCAGCTTTTCCCCCGTATGGCATTTACTCGCTTGCAAGCGTGTTTAGTGTTGCAGTCTTCCTAGGTTGCAAATGATGGCCCAAATACCATTTAAAACTTTAGCAATTCATACTGCACACTTTATAAGCTAGTGTATATTTGAACAAATACAGTTAATGACTGTCCTTTAGTTTCCTGATGGACATGCCTCTTACTTGTGAGGGTAAATGATAAAGAGCATTGTGTGAGTTTGTGTAGAAACTAACCTACTGTGGAAAGGTAACATTTACATTTGTTGTTATGTCCACTTTTGCCTTGGGCCCCTCCCACCTCCGGTATGTGGCCCTTGGAAGGTTTTCCAGTATGGAATGTGGCCCTAAGGACAAAAAAAGGTTCATCATCCCTGAATTACACCCTACGATCACCCACATGTTTCTGTAATATTCTTTACTGTCTTCCTCTTAAAAAAAGACTGGCAGTCATTGCATTTGATAGATTGCTCACATTTTCTTTTAAAAGCCATTTGGTCCAAGCTATACAACCTTCAGCTGTGACAGGTATGGTTCGTTTCATGCTTTCCCTGGCATCCAAATCTCTTCTGAAAAGTTGGGCACTTGGAGTACATCCACTACCTTCCATCAGATGGGAATGGATTTGCCACACTTTGGGCAAATCCTGCCCCCCTCTTTGTCCTTGGAAGGTCTGCTCTCTGTCAGGTGTGCCACGCAGCCATCTGCTACCAGCTCCGAGCAGCTGGCATGATGGCAGTAAACTCTGGCAGGAGAGGCCTTCCAGCAATTTGAATGACAGAATGCACCACTGGCTCCTTGACAAGGCAAGCAGGACTTGTAGATGGGAATTAGAGCATTGTAAACCCGCTGGTTCAAAGGAGAATGGAACAGAGAGAGTGCTCTCTGGCCATTCCATGGCCAATGGAGGTGGATGGTCTCAGTTCTTGCTGCTCCACTTGCAGAAACACCCTGGTTAGTTCCTGCTGAGTGCATATGTAGAGGGCAGGAACTCTTTGCAAAACTGTCATGTTTCAGAGGTTTGATGAACACCTTCATAGTGCTTCTTCCAAATGGTCTTTTAGTCCTCAGCCTTCTTGAAGTCACATCTATCTTGGCTCTTGAGGCTCATACTCAACATCACTCTCATAGAACACAACTAATACTATCTATAAGCCCACTTAATGTCATTGTTTGTTCATATGTTTCAGTTTCTGAAGGATTTGCACCATGCCAGAATCCTTTTTTATAACCATTCAAGTTGGTGGCCACCACGTCCTCCTGTGGGAGCAAGTTCCATAGTCTAGTATACATGACTTTATCTGTCCTGAATCTTCCAGCATTCAGCTTCACTGAATGACCATTAGTTCTAGGGAATGAAACAATAAATGTCACACACACACACACAAGCTAATTTCTTCAGTTACACATATATACTGTTCTCTATTTAGGCACGCTAGAAGCATAATCAGAGTTTCAGGAAACATTCTAGCCAGGCAAAAACACTCAAGGAGGATACAAAGCAGCACCAGTGAAGGGGGGGGGGTTATGAAGGGCCAGATAGGGCCACATAAAGAGGCCTGGAGGAGCATATTTGGCCTTTGGGCCAAAATTTCCCCATCCTTTCTATAGGCAGTCAGTACCCCTGGCTGGGGAGGAAGGAATGCTTCTGCCTATTGCCTCCTCCTGGGTCAATGTCTGGGCCAGTGCCTCTGCAGCAGGACTGATGTGTTCACCTTAGTCAGCCCCCTACCTTCTTTGCACAGTTCCCCCAGCTCAGCCCCAGTGAGTGACAAATAGGCTCCTGACACAATTGCTTCCCCACTGACTCCGGGGCCGAGCCAGTCTGCCTTAAACCATGTTGCAAAGGTTGGATGAATTGGTCCTGAGAGTTCAGTGTTTCTGTCTTCTGCAAGGTGTATATCCCCACTCCTTCCAGGTCTGGAGATAGTGAGATATTAGCACATATTGCTCAGTAAGTCATATTGCCCCTGTGTTTGTTGGGGGAGAGCTGCAGTTTGCTGCAATTTATGAGTTTGGCTGGCAACATGACGGAGATGGTGTTTGCACTGTGTGGGAGAGCTGGGAGGACTGACTAATGGATTGCCAGGCACCTTTTGCTATGAATAGTTATGTTCTTGCAAAAGCGTAATAATTTATTTCTAAATTATTATTTTTGTTGAGCTAGGTAATATCTGATCCATGCCTAGGGAAACACATACATAACACACACACACACACACATATATAAAAATGACAGCAGTAGTGATGTGACACTAATGAGAGGCTGCTGGTATTCCTTGGGCCCATTCAGAAACCAGAGCAGAGGGAATCATCACTTGAAGAGTTTATGAGGCCTGATGAAAACTGGCTCCGGCAGGGTACAGTGGGAGGAGGCATTGGTTGGACAGAGTCCAATCTCCATAGAAACTGGTTGAGAGGGCTCCGGACTGGAACTACGCAGTGCTGGAATTTGAGACGCATCACCAGAACTGAATGTGAAGACCAGAACAGAATCAGCAGAGAATTGTGGGGCTAGATGAAATGGTGTGCTCTTGCCAAATGGTATGCAGATAATTCAGGGGAAAACCAAAAACATGCATATATGGGATTGAATCACAGAGGATGCTCCTGCCTTCTTTATAAACTGCAGGTTTCATCTGGCTGTAGCAAATTACTTCTTATTAGAAAGGCTCCAGAGGCACATAATTCACACTAACAAGTTTTTTTTTTGGTGTGTTTTTTTAAAAAGGTCTGTGGTGTGAGAGTGCTTTTATTTAAATAGTTCCATTGCTTAATGGTATTAGAATGCAAATCTTAACCTTAAGACATCTAAGAACTGAGTTGCTTTGCCCTAGGCTACCTCTGAGACATCAGAAGGGAAAGGACTAAGGTGATTGAGATGGAGTAGCACTTCTGTTAAATGCCACTGAGACACTAAGGCAAGTTAAGCAGTGTGATGCAACCATTGAAGATGCCATGATTCCCTCTGTGACATCAGAGCAGCTAAGCCAATGGCAGCTGAAGCAAAATGGAACAGGTAAAAGAAGCATGAAATGATCAGAGGGTGGTAAGAGAAAGGTGGCAGCTTAGAATCTAATGTGGGGGGAGCATTCTCAAGGTACACATGTTGACCTGATGGCAAAATGCTTGGAGCTCTACCTATGTACCCCTTGTACTGAAGACTCGATAATAACAAAACACCCCTTTCTTTTAAAAATCCCTTTTTTTCTGACCAATGACTTAGAATCTGCATTTCAACATATCTCAAGTATCCTTACACATCCATCGCCTCCCCCTTAGTGAGTCCTCCCTGACAGTAGAGAAGATGATGCATATCCCATTAGAACATTTTGCCCACCTATATGGAATGTTGGAAAATGTTAATTGACCATCTCTATACTTGCTCTGCCCATGTGTGGAAAGGCCATCATCCTTGGAGTAACTACCCAAAGTCATCCATTACTTCCTAGGACATCTTTTGGCCATAATGGATTTTTTGCAAGAACCATGCATTTATGGACCAGATTATTTAGAGAACACACTGTTCTACTTTTATTAATTCTACTTTTCTTACTTGCCTTCCATTAATTTGTCTAATCCTCTTCTTAAGCCATCAAAGCTCCCTTCCTATTGACATTAGGCAGACATCCTTGCTTTACATGCCAGCTGAAAACTTTTTCTTATTGCAGCAAGCCCACCCATACATATAATTTAGTTTCCCATATTCATTTAAAAGGTTTTAGCTGCATTTTAATGGATTATTTTATGGATATTTGTTTTTAATTGTGTTTGTGAATTTTAGCTGTGTTTTATCTACAATTTTATTTCTAGACCACTTAGAGAGCTCTTTGATTAAGTAATTGATAAGTCTTCTAAATAAAAGGACAGAAAATAAATATGCAAGCAAACCACTGGCTTACTCGTGTGTTTTCCTAGTCCTAAATGAACACCCAAAATTTTTAAAGTGTACACTCTTGGGCTGCATACACACAATATCATAGAACAGAACCATAGAATTGTAGAGCTGGGTCATCTAGTCCAACCCCCCCCCAAACTTTCCAGGGGAGACTGTTCCACGGTCAAACAGCTCTTAGTTATAACCTTAAAGCATATTTCACTCCAAGCAATCTTGACAACTACCCCTTACAGAACCACAACACCCAGTGCCCTTAAAAAACTATAGTTCCCAAGATAATTATTATTTGGGAGAGTGCACTTTAAATGTACTTTAAAAGTTAAGGTGTGTCCTGTACAAAACCTTAGAGCACCAGGGTTCTTCACCTGGTATTTTTGCTCCGTTCACGAACCAAAAAGGGATGATATTGGCAAGACATGGGCTTTTGGGAGAGGGAGACTGAAGAGATGAAAGGATCATAGAGATGTTTCACTTGTCAGTGAGTCTACTAATGAAGTTCTCTCATGATAATGTGTCGGAGGCAAAGGTAGTGTATTGCTGAGCCTGCATTTCCAGCAAGCCTTCCTCTGGCCACGGAAGGTTAATTTTATTGTGTCTCCTAGGGATCTAGTAATAGGTGAGTCTACTTCTAATCTGAGCATGTGCAGCGGTGCAAAGCATCGCAAAGCCATTCACAACTCTTTTAAGCTTTCCTGGTTGTGGTTGTCATTCCCCCCTCCCCTTCTCCATAGAGATCTGTGACTGCTATTCCTAACACACACACGCAACCCACACACATACCTGCTAACAACGCACTCCAGGGAGCCTTGTTCCCATCCCCCTCCCTTCCCTTAACAACATTGTGATCATATTTTCTGAGCGAGAGAAGCCACTAAAAAAAACCATGAGGTTTGTTTCTTGACAAATGTCCCATTTTCACAGGCAGTTGAACTGAACTGCAGCTTGTGCTCCATTCAAACATGTCAATAAACATTATTGCAAAGACGTAGAAGCAATAATGGGAATGTATAAAACTCACCTTTATTGCTTCTTGCCATGAATTTACACACTGCTTTAAGAAGTTTTTTTCCCCTCATGCAGGAGAAAACTTCAGGGATTTTCGCCTTCCTTCCCTCAGTGGCTCCCACTTTCAACAAGGGCATGTTTGCTGCTTCCCTTGAACATGTGGCGAGCACTGGCTGCCAAGAAGCCACTGGCGCACATTTGTTAAGCTCTATGGAAGTTTTTAAAAGTTAACTTCATGAGAATATAATGCATTTAGAGATTTTCTTTTACATGAAAACACTTAAGTGAATTATTGCTATTGGCTTTGCTGTGGTTGATAATGCCACCTTGTAAGGGATAACTAATTAGCTACAACTGCAAATGTCCCCCTAGAACATCATGCTCTCCCCACCCTTGATTATCAGCAACTGGTATTCAGATGCACATTGCACTCAACAGTGTTGTAGAGCATCATGTCTCGGTGCAAGGGTGTAATAGATCTAGAGTAGGGCCTCAGAAGATGACTTAGGTGAGTTGATATGGAAGAGGGTGGACCTTAAAAGTTCCAAACCAGACTGCAGCAATCTAACTCACTCTACTAAAATTGTATGAAATGTTACCCTTACTTGTATTTTATCAGTAGTCCCTGGCAGTAAAAGTCCTGTAAGGAAAAGCCTAAGGAGTTGGGTATGCTTAGCTTGTGGGAGAGCCTATGAAGAGGAAACGTGAAAGCCGTCTTCAAATATTTGAATGGCTGTTATATAGATGATGGAGCAGATGTGTTTTCTGTGGATCCAGCTCCCCATCATCCCTGACCACTGACCATTCTAGGTAGGGCTGATGGGAGATGGAGACAGGCAACATCTGGAAGGCCACAGGTTCCCCACCCCTGCTCTAGAGCAACCAAAATCACATATGCTTGAGTATGTAGGTTCACTTTTCAAGGAATGGATATTGATTAAGCATTAGAACAAACTTTCTGATTTTTCAAGCTGTATGTGAATGGAATAGACTGCCTAGGAAGCTGGTGGATTCTCCTCCATTAGAGGTTTTTAAGAAGAGGCTGGATGGTCACCTATCAGGGATGCTGTTGCAGCAGATTTCCTACATCAGCAGGGCTGGACTAGAGGACCTCGGAGGTTCCTACCAAATCTGTGTTATCATTATTCTAGTGCCTCTTTTTCTCATCAAATCCATTGCTCCCCTTCCCCCTTGATAGATCTATTGCTGGTTTTGGTGGGGGGAAGTCATGAGCCTGGCACAACTGCTTGTTTTGACAAAGAGGCTTGTTGACCATTGATCATTGCTAACCTGAGCGAGATTTCATCCCATAATGAGTTCTGAGAGCCACCACATTCTGCTGCTACTTGGGCATTCAGCAGCAATGTTCTTCCAAACTTGACTCTGCTCGAATTTTAGTGTGTCACCTACGCTATGACTCATAAACTTTATGAATGAGCAGTGCTGCCAAGTCAGGTAACAGTGCCACAGGTGTGACAGCAACTGGGAAGAATAAAGGGACAAAGATGTATTAAGGCTTGAGCAGAAGTATTGAAAAGGCAATGTTGCTCTTAACCGGCCTCTGTGTAGCTAATATGCCTTTCTCCCTAGCACCAACTGACAATAGAGCCATTATTTGCCTCCACCCACAATGTCAGTCAGTAAATTAGACTAAAATAATGAACTAGAAAGTGAGACAAGGCAGAACACTTCCTGATGGAGCTGGAAAGTGTGACATTTTGTGCTGCTGCTCACAGTACTGCATTCTGCATTGTAGGCCTACTGCCAGACTGCAACAAAAGTGAGGTGAGGTTTAATATGAGAAAGGTAGACCCCAGACTCTTAACTGCATTTTTAAGAATCTTGGGCTTTGCAGTTTATGCTGCTAAGATGGTTGTTCTCCTTCTCTCATGAGAATTAGTTCCAATAAAGAAAGAAAAATTAAAGAGCACCTGGGAACAACAACAAAAATATGTTTGCCTTTTTTTAAATACTGAGATACAAAGATGATTATCTTTGTAATAATCATATTACAAATGAGGAAAAAACAGGAGGCTAATAAGGGCATAAATATTAGTACATTAATGTGTTAATGCATCAAAGTAGAAAATAATGACCCCTCCAAAAGAAGATTAGTGCATTAACTCATTAGTAAAACATTAATAAAAAATGAGAAATTGTTCAGTCTAGCCTTATCTTAATTAAGACAGTATAAAAGGAATTAGATAATATGAAAGACACTGAAGGGAAGAGAAACAAAAACAAATATAGTAAGTGTTACTCAATTAAAGAGAGCAATTGTGTTATGGGAAAGGGATTACCCATTATTATACAGTGGTACCATGGGTTACAGACGCTTCAGGTTGCAGACGCTTCAGGTTACAAACTCCAGAAATAGCACCTTGGGTTAATAACTTTGCTTCAGGATGAGATCAGAAATTGCATGGTGGTGGTGCAGTGGCAGTGGGAGGCCCCTTTAGCTAAAGTGGTACCTCAGGTTAAGAACAATTTCAGGTTCAGAATGGTCCTCCAGAACGAATTAAGTTCTTAACCTGAGGTACCACTGTATTATTCCAATCATTTAAGTTCTGGAATATTGGGATCTTCAACCTGTACAAGTGTTGATCCTTGTCTGGTCACCATCACATGAGCAGACGAGTGGTGCAATCCTTGCTGCGCCTGTCACAATTCTTACCTCCTTGCCAGCTTTGGCCCCTTTGTCATTCACACAGTGGTGGTAATGGCAGATCTGAAGTGGGGAGCCACTCTAGGAGTGTAGATTCCTATATATTTTTGAACCTTGCACAAGCTGGGTTTTAAATGTGTGGGGAACCTACATGCATGTAGAAAGGAGTCAAGTGCAGCAGTTGGGGCAGGTTCACAAGCATAGGTCCTTCACAAGCATAGGTCCTTCACCAATGCAGCACCCACAGACACTACTAGTACCTTCCACGAAAGGTCTCAGTGAATATCCCCACAAAAATCCACATTGCACGAGCAGCTGTTTGCTCTTTCTGCTGTTTATTGTTTGCACTGGCTCTGCTTCTTCTATAACAGGTAAAAGGTAAAGTACCCCTGGACGGTTAAGTCCAGTCAAAGGCGACTTTGGGGTTTTGGCGCTCATTTTGCTTTCAGGCCGAGGGAGCCGGCATTTGTCCACAGTTTTCCGGGTCATGTGGCCAGCATGACTAAACCACTACTGGTGCACAGAGGGGTGAAAAAAGTATGAAAGCTGTGGTTGCTGGTGCAGGTGTCCTTTTTTTCTGTCCATGCGGGGCTGACTCCCATGCTCAGGAATGATATTTAGACTCACAGTTTGGGGAAACCAGAAGGCTGTATTCAATAAATCAGTACATGGTCTCAACATTAGTTCAAGGTACAAGGATACATGACACATAGGTCTATAAGCTAAGTTTTAAGATTCATGGCAAGGCATTAGCTAAGACCTACACTTGACATGGGAGCCATTTTGTGACTGGTGCTTGTGACACTATTTCAGAATTCCAAATGTGTCCAGCTGCAAAAACACACAAAAAAAACCAAAAAACCTTGCTGCCTCCTACCTTACTGATAGGTTAAAAGAGCAACTAGAGCTCCATCTAACATATTGCCCGTTTAACCACCTCTGAAGAGGCCAGAGGATCAGATTCAAGCCCTATCAAGTCCAGTATAGCCCATCAACAGGACATGAGGGAAATTGTCCTCTCCTGCTGTAGTTCCCCAGCAAGTGGTAATCAGAGGTAGCATATAATCACCTTAACTAATAGCCAAGAATACCCTTGTCCTGCATGAATTTGTCTAAACTCCCATTCCTTTCCTTGGCTTGTGGCCAGTCATCAAGTTGGAACCATGCTGATGAACACCTACTCATTTTTAAGAGAGGTAAAGTGTAGAGGTGCTTTCTTCAATGATATCAAGCCAGTTGGGCTTCATTGGGGAGAGCATTTCATAGGCACAGGGCCACAACTAAAAATGCCATCTCCCTTTTAAAAAAGGTAGTGAAAGAAATCCCAACAAACCTTCCCAAAACCACTTCTGGTTTCTGTTAGTTCTGCTAGATTGTAAAACAACAACAACAACAACATGGTTCCAGTGGCTCCAATTAAAATATAATATTAAAGTGCATTGGATCTCAGAACTGTAGATTATTGCTGCAAAGAATGACAACATGCACCATATATCTGGACTCAGCACAAGTTTTCCTGCTCAAGTCCATTGAAATGTCCGAACACTGAAAAGAAATAAGTGCAGGGCTTTTTGCAGAACCCCTGGAATTTAGCAGAAAGAAGATGCTGTGAATATGGACAATCACGAGCATAAGGTAGGCAGAGCAGGGTTGGGATAAGATTGGATACTGTGTGGCAGGACTGAGATTGAGCAGTAAGTTGGGCAGCCTAAGGGCATGTCTGCACTGCAAGTGAACTTATTTATATTTGGTGTGATGGTTTGTTTGCGGTGTATTTGTTTCAGTGCTGCGACAACTGGAATGGGATCATATGTTCATGAACTGGAATGGGAATCTCATTCTGAGCTCACCAGCAATAATTAGGCAATTGCAGGACGGTACAATATCTCTAGAGATGCATGGCTGTAGTTTCTAGTTTCCATTAACCTTCCAGGTCTCCTCATTTTTATGTTTGCTTTGACTCTCCAGCGAGAATTACCCAACTATGCATTCCTTCTGTATTACACCTAGACCTCTGTTTCTTCATAATTACAAAAGGATCTTGGCTGTTCATGAGCAATATAAGAAAGCTGATTCCAGATAGTGTGAGGAAAAGGGAGAGCGTATGCAATATGTCCCCAAAGAGATAAGAAATGTTAAAGGGAGATGCAGCATGTATAGATGGTATGAATGAATGCAATAGTAAGCCCCTTGTGTAATGTTCTTTTATGTAAATGGAATGTGCACCTATATAGTTATGTATGCATCATAAGCCATATATTGATTTAAAAGGGAAGTGGGGGAAGATAATGGGAGGTGGGGGATGAAGTAAAAAGTTGGGCAGTTACTTGGTGCTATGTGTCTGCAGATACTCCCTGTTTGGTGCCATAACCACAAAGTCAATCCTGTTGCAAGGAGTTCTCTCTAACTCCCCATTCTCGCCATGTCAAAGGAGCATTGGCAGTGGTGACTGCCAGCCACCAGCTAGTGCCCAATGGGAAGGCAGGGGAAACCAGCAGTAGGTGGAGCCAGAGCCAATGGCAGAGAGAACCACATGCTGATTTGTTATAAGTAGGTAGGCAGGTCGGGGATGCCTGAGAGCAGATTGAAGATTCAGCCTAATGGACCAACCTCCACTGAGCCCTGGAGTTCTGACAGACCTTCAGCTCTGCTGGGTGACTGCTACTTTCCCCTGTGACTCTTTCCTTTCCTTACAAGGGGCTGACCAGCCTCATACCATGCTTTGAATTAACTATTACTTGGTGGTGTGTTCTTGCTGCAGAGTCATCAATGGTGAGAAAAAAATATCTTTCACAAGTTCAGAGGCACTCCTTTCCCAACTTCCAAGAAAATGAGTTGTTGCAGGTCTGATTTTTCATTCAGATTAACTCTGGCTTAATTACTAGGCCACGTTGCCAAGCCATAGTATGAGAAACTCACTGGAGAATAAATTGAGATGGGCTCACCAGGAACAGGTAGGGTATAGTTTTGGGGGGGGCAGGGGGCTTTCTTAGTTCTTCTGAGGCAGCCAATGCAGTCCTGCAGCTGGCTGTTCGTTTATTTGGTGGTTGAACCAGCCAGAGATAATCATAAGTAAATCATAAAAAGAGGCGAGGAGGGAGAGAGAGAAAACCAGTAGATAATATGCTGCAGAAGGGTTTAACGGGGTGAAAAATTGTCTCTTGCCGAACTGTCTGTGACACTAAACACTGTCTGGGAGATCTTCACTCTTCTTCCTCCATAGAGGCTTAAGGGAAGCGACAGGCAAGGCTGCAAGCCAGCAGCTGGGGGCTTTGGAAGTGACAGGAAAAGAGCCTGGGCCTTTTCTCTCTCTTTCTCTCATCAGCATCTCGCAAATGCAGTCAGTCGCTTAGGCGGCTTCCTGTGCAGAGGAGCTTTCTCTCTGTCTGCCAAAGTAGAAAAGTGATGGGGGCATCCCTGGGACCTTCTCCTTCACTCCTAAAACACTCTCTTTCCCTGATTCATGGTGGTGTATCATTTACATTGCATTGCCAGCTCAGCCCCTGCTGTGAAGAGAAGTCTGGCCAAGGGCTTGTTATAGAAATACAGAATTCATTAGGCGTCAGGGAGAAATTTGATCCAGTCCACATTTACCTAATCTGTACTTTTGGAAAAAGTATTAAAAATAAAAATTAAAAAACCCTGCCCTCATTCAGAATTTTTACCTCTCCAAATATCGCAATACAATTACCCAGGTGAGTAATGTGTACAAATATGCATGTTCTAGGGCAAAGTGTGCATGAACATGCATATATTAGTGAAAATTGCATGCACAAATGCATTCTGTTTGAGGAAATGTATATATTGGGTAACATTGCATAGAAAGGTGTACATATGAGGAGCACCATAAAATGCTGATGAATGTTCATGAGGACTTTGCACTCTGATATGGAAATGTGGGGAAGATTAGAATTAAATCCATACATGATGTCTTTTATATGGGGTTGTGTGGAGGGCTAAGCTTCTTTCCCACTCCCCAGATCCCATGCTAACTGCCCTTACTGTAGGCAAACCACTGAGAACTATGTTTTCCCTCTATCCCAACAGTATCAATGCTTTCCTCAGCATCTTCTGAAATGAACCTTTTCAGGTGGCTCATTCCTATGTTACCAATTGTTTGGGATTTTGAGTTGAAAAACCAATAAACATCTAGGAGAACAAATAACTATTGACAGACTTAGGTCTGTTACATTCAAAGCACTATGTAACAGTCATAGCTTCACCCAAAATATTCTGGGAACTGTAGTCTGCTAAGGGGCCTGAGAGTTGTTTTCAGAGTAGGTAAACTGTCAATCACTCTTCCCAGAGAATTCTGGGAACAGGGCCCAGTCACAAAGAGCTGCATAAAAATAAACTTGGCTAATAATAATAATAATAATAATAATATATCTTTATTGTCATTGCCCCCCCTCGGGGACAACGAAATTACTTGGCTGCTCCATCCACCCAGGTAGGACACTCCACACAAAATCAGAACAACTATAAAGAACACTAATTAAAACAATACAGTATAATACAGCAAGGAAGATTAGATGACTTTCAAAGTCCAGGCTTCCCATTCAGGGCCAAGATCGCTCTGGAGAAGAAGCTGTTCTTGAGACGGCTCGTTCTTGTCTTCATCGTCCTGTATCTCCGTCCTGACGGCAGGAGCTCGAAGAGACAGTGACCAGGATGCGATGGATCTTTTACTATGTCCAGTGCCTTCCTATGGCACCTTGTGGCATAAATCTGCTCTAAGGTGGAGAGTGGGCAGCCAACAATGCTCTCTGCTGCCTTCACAACTCTGCCCAACCCCATCCTGTCCTGGGTAGTACAGCTTCCGTACCACACACATAAGCCGTAAGTGAGCACGCTCTCAATGGCACAGTGATAGAAGGCAAGCAGCAGTTTCTGTGGAAGATGGTTTTTCCTTAGGATTCTCAAAAAGTACAGTCTCTGCTGCGCCTTCTTCACAAGCCCCCTTGTGTTGACACTCCAGGACAAATCCCCTTGTAATTCAGTACCCAAAAATCTGAACGTTGTTACCCTCTCCACACAGACCCCATCAATCAAAAGTGGCTGGACATTGCTCTTCTCCCTACAGAGAAGACTAAGTTGTGCATGAGTAGCACACTTCAAGCAAGCTTCAACCATATGAAGTGAGGATTTCAGCTCTAATTATATGGCGGGGTCAGTGGGGGAATTTACTACAGAAGGTATTTTTCTCTCTGGGAGCAGAACAGTTTCTGATAGACTTGGTGTGTCACTTCAGCTACAGAAGCTTATAAGGGGGGGGGGGATATGGCAAGTCTCCAAGAAAATTCTAAAAAGTATTAGCAATCCCTATGTCACTGGCATGTTTGAATGTGGCTGGGAAATTTTATGTACACTGTTCATGCCTCCAAAATGTTCTGACTTTGTGGTTCCTAGGGATGAACTGCAATATCCACATTCAAGTGGTGGAAGAATAGTTATAGAAACCTGATTTTTTCCTGCCTCCCAGCACTGGTGCAAAAAGCAGGAAGGATAGTCCCAGGGGTATCACTATTCTATTAACAGCTCACGGACACCTGCCATACCATTGCCCCAGTAATGAAACTGTTACTGTCGGTTATATTAATGGTGCTGTGCTATTAGGCTAAGTATTAAATTGATATTGCAATGGCTCCACATTATCATCATAGGAGCCGTGTTGTATGAGGTATTGCTTTTTCAGTAAGAGCAATGTGAGCTTGCTGCCCGGTAGCTTAACATTCAGATTTTCATTGTGTTTGATTATATTCGGAACATGTGAAATGTTGTTATTATTACTTTATTGGCTGTATTCATTTAGAGTCCTACAGATTATTGATCACGGCATTAGTGCAAAATGAGGGTGAATGAAATGCTTCTTTTAATTGGGCCAACCAGTCACTTAAGACAATTGCAAGCTTCTAACAGACAATGGGTTTTAGAATAAATGAGATCTTACTGTTTCAAGGGCATATTTGGAAGACTCATTTTATACTAAATGAGAAGGGGGGGAGAGAGAGAGAGACCTACAACCCACACACCCACTTAAAGCCACTCTCTAAGAGACACAACTCTAACAATGACATAATAATATTTATTGATATTATCAGCAGGCTAGCTGTAGTGCATCTTGACCCTGAAGCAACTCTCCTACAAGGAAAGCTTACAATGTACAAATACAATCACATGATAGAGGCATGTGATGTTGTGGGGCCGACCCACCCAGGAGGTAGACTGAAGCAGATGCCTCGGGTGGTGGAATCCTGTAGGTGGCACCCCCACAGAACGCCACCCACCACTACAGGGGTTGCACGGTGGCGGCAGCTTCCAACGGGATCTTGCAAGATCTTGCAAGAGTTCTGTGAGATCTTTCCAGAAGCTGCCACTGCATCGCCCAAGTAAGTGAGGCTGCAGTGGTGGTGGGGAGCAACAGTGGGGCCCACACCTTCCCACTTCACCTCAGGTGGTGAAGCAGTATGGACTGCCCCTGTGATATTGAAATCCCCATAGTTAAGATCATGCATGCTGCTTTGCCCGTGCGATTGAGGGGGCTGGAGCTGTGCGTCACCAGCATGCCCTGCATCGTGATTGTGGCGTGTGTGCATGCCCCACAGAATGCTGACTTTGCTTGTGCACGCCGCAGAGCATGCAGACATGTCATGCGGATGCCTCGTGGCATGCGTGCATGACGCAAGCAATGCCTTGTGGTGTGCACGCACGGTCGCTGTGGAACTTTGAGGGGGTCCGGCCCCCTCATTGAAAATTTTCAGGGTTCAGGGCTCCCACCTCCCAGATGATGCACCTAGTTTAAGATGGTGGCAAATTAACACATCAAACCTTTATTAAATCCAACACTTTCTCGATCCAGGGATTAGAAAGGTCTGGCACCCAGTTTAAAACACACACTCCAAACTGATAACAATATAAACACCTATGCAGTTTTCCAACAACAGTAACAAGTGTACAGCAATGGATGTATGGAGGAAAAGTGTGCATCAAAATGGATATGTTAGCAAAAAATAACTTCCCAAATGTGTTATACTGGGGGAAATTGCTCACAAAATGGTGTGTATGGTAGGAAAATTTTGTCCTAAAACACTGGTGAATTTTTGTGGGGCATTTTTAAAAACAACAACAACAACAATAACCCAACAACCTGCAAACAAATGTGGAAATGTGACTGTCAGGGGCTCAGGAGCAGAGACACAGGAGAGGGAGGAAATGGAGAGCGAGGGGGAGGAATCCGAGGGAAGCACAGGAGATGAAAGTGGTCCGAGGGATTCCATGAGCCTCTCCAGCGAATCGGAAGATTCACAGAAGGGAGCGCCGATGGCCAGGGCAAGGGGGGTGCCAAGGGGGAAACCCCAGAAGGAAGGGGCCAGCGGGGACTCCCAGAGCAGCAGTTGGAAATCAGGACCAGCTTCCCCACCAGAGCGCAGTGGGGGGGAGGAGTCCCAGGCATCGGGACCAGTGTTCTCACCACCAGCGAGAGGAGATGAGTCAGGATTGACCACGCCTCCATCGGAGAGCGGGGAAACGGTCAAGAGGAAAGTTACCGGCTGGGCGCGCGCGCCAAGTTCAAAGGTACAGGCGAGCGGCACAGCAGGCAGCCCGGATAGGGAGCCAGGTCCTAAAGCCCGCCGGAAGGAGGGGCAAGACTCAGGGGGGTCAGCGTCAGAAGAAAGGAGGAAACCCCAGGGGGCAGAAGGACCCAGAGGAGGAAAGAACAACGGAAGAGGTGGAGTAAAGCTAGAGTCTTAAACTGGTGTCTAGGAGGCGGAGACTCAGATGGAGCTTCGCCGGTCTAGCTTCTAAGACGTAGAGTTGCACGCTGCGGTTTGGAAATGGAAACTAACCTTCAATAAAGACTTTTATACGTTATTACTGGCTAGCGTTGGTCCTCTGTGAGCTGGGACCTAGAGGCAGCTCTGACAGTGACAAATTGAACTCAAGATCAGAAAAAATGCAAAATGGAGAGAAACCAAAATGGACAGGTTTGTCAATTCCTACTAATAACTAGCTCCCATTTTTCTTAACCTATGTCCTGAACGGCATATACACAGCCCCTGCTTTTGCTCTCTCTGTATTCTTTACACACACCAGCACTCATCATAGCATATAGAGAGATAGCAGGAGAGAGGGAGAGAGAGAAGGCAAAAGCTGGCAGTGAGTCAATATATTTCAGTGTTTTATTACCACAGAACTGAAGTAGCATTTAGTTGTTTAGCTCAGCACAGAGCCAGTGGTCTAAAGTAGTGACTCAGATATTGGGGCAAACGATTAAAGGAGAACAAAAAAAATCTATGCATTAATTAGCAGGTCAGTGGTGGGTGAGTAGTTATTACTAAATTACAAGGTTTGCATCTAACGGACAGGATTGATCGGTAGAGTTTGCCAACTCTGGTGATTGTTTATTGAAGCTGTGAGTCAGTAGGGATAGACTCCTATTTATTTGTTGATTGATATGGAATAGGGGGCGGGCAGTTGTCTAGCTCTTTTCCATTTTTCTTATATATTGTGGACATTTGAAAAAAATGGTACTGTCTACCAGGGAAAATTGACAGTGCTACTTCTGGGAAGAGTGGTTGTATGAGCATGAGTAGGTACTATGTCACAGATGTGAGAGGAAGGATACCTACAGGAATAATGGGAAAGAGCCCCAGTGGTCTTGAATGATGCTGGTGTTGTTGTTATCCAGCCTTTCTTGTTGGTTGCTTTTAAAACTTAATTATAAATAATTGCCTCAAATACAGTGAAATCACCTGCTCACAATATGAACAAAGGCTAATATGACCAAATAAGGCCCACCACAAGAATTAAACAAAGCCATTAAGGAAACAAAGTTCATCATCTTGTTTTCAGGATGCAAAGTTAGGTCAACATTTCAGAGATTTTAGGAGCAGGGGCAAAAACAGGTAAAGTTTGACTCAAACTTACAACAAAAACAACATTTATATAGAACATTACAGTATTTTCGTATCATTTTAGGAATGAGAAGTTTGTATCTGATTAATTAAGGGGAATGTTTGAAGATCTGAGGCGGTGTGAGGCAACTTAAGATCAGGGTCCCAACTCTCATCAACCTGAACCAGCAAACTAAATGAACAGGGATGATGGGATTTGTTGTCTACGATCATCTTGAGGGCCACCAGTTTCCCCTCAATGGAATAAAGGTTGTTGTTCTTTCAATAAAGACAAACTTTCTGTGAACTGAACGCTGTGAACTATGTACATCCCTTGAACACACATATAAAACAGAAAAGTTATTTTAAAAGTTTGGAAGATAAATATTGTCCTTGGGAGATGACAAAAGATTTGGAAAATAACCATTCTGGTGGGCAGCAGCAAACTGTAGAAGCCAATAAAAGTGAAATGAAATTCTATCCCAAATGGATATATTGGGTGGTATTCAACAAAGTTTTGCTCAGTAAACCAATTGAAATGAATGCACCTAACTTACTCATGTTCATTAATTTAAGTATGTTTACTCTGAGTAAAACGTAGCTGTATACAACCCAATAAAATGAAAATTGCCACATAAACAGTAGGCCCAAGTCCCTAGTAATCCAAAATGTGTGATGTCATCAAACCACGCTGTGAACTTATTTGCTGGTAATAGTAGTAATAGTAATAGTAATAGTAATAAGAACATTACTTAATTGTTATTTACTTTGAATGTACATAAACATCCAAAAGCAACTAGAGATACAATCAGGAAAAGAAACAATTAAAGCTTTGGGTGGTGGCCAAACCATCACTGACCCATTGTGGGTTGCCTTCTCAACATACAGGTTGGTCTGCCGTAGTTGAAACAAAATAAAAAAAATATTCATTCCAGTAGCACCTTAGAGACCAACTAAGTTTGTTATTGATATGAGCTTTCGTGTTCATACCAATAACAAACTTAATTGGTCTCTAAGGTGCTACTGGGGGGATTTTTTTTTTTAATTTTGTTTCTTCTCAACATAGTCCAATTCATTGGCTGCTCCTTGCAGAAAAAGGAAAACTCACCATGTAGTGTTAGTGTGTCACATATTTTGCATTGCCCGGCAATCACACACAGGGCCCCCTGGACGTTTGACGGTCTGTTGACCCTGTGCCACCACTGTGATTGCTTTCTTCGCTGCCACCAACTCATGTCTCACGGGTACACATGGAGTCCAGACAGTTGTTAACATTAACAAATAATCAAGTTTATTTATAGGCATGAACAAGCTTATGGTTTCCGTTAATTTTTCTTGGCAGATTCTTAAACTTAGTTCCTTAACTGTCCTATGCGCTCCTAACAACTTCAAGCTAATTATTCCAACTATCTATCTGACTCCACCTAACAATTCCTCTCACTCACTCACAACACAACACGACCAACCCACAGACTTAACCTCCCTCTTCCTTCTTCAACTCCCAACTCTCAACTGACTTTCAAAACCTCCCACTCTAACTTTTACTCCTCCCCTTGCATTCTCACTGGCCAATCACATCACACACTCATTTAACCCTTTCCTTATGACCCACCTAGGAGGCAAATGCCACACCCGGCATTACCGATGGAAAAAGAAGAAGGAGATGTTGGACTGCTGTCTTTGGTGGCAACCAAATATCTCCTGCAACAACTAGCTTTGGCCAAAAGGCTAATTTGGATGAAGAGTGGTACAAAGCAAACCCTTCCCTGAGTGTCACAGAGGTCTAAGAGGGGTAGAGAAAGACAACACTGGGATGTAGAGAAAAGCATCATTCACTTCTACCCTCAGCCATGCAATATCCATAGCATTGGGGATTGATCAGAAAGAAAAATCTCCTTGCCCTGAGGTTCCCCAGATAGAGATGTAAAGCAGGCAATAAGGAGGGAGGGAGGGAGAGGCTGGCTGATGAATACGAGACTGGAGGATTCCTCTCTGTGTGCATTAGAAGCTCAGCAGATTGCACTAATGTGCATAATATTCAAGCTGTCAAAGACCTCTCTCCAGCTCTGCTTGGAGGCAGGAAAACACTGAGAACATTTTATCTCATTTGCAAATGAGTTTTTATGCCCAGTAAAATGCTGTTTTCATATCAATTAATAATTCAGCTAATAACACAATTTAAAAAATATGCCCTTTTTGTTTTTCCTGGGGGTGATTTCAAGGAGGCGGGGAAAGGATGGGGCATTCCAAGATGCATCAAAGGGGGTTCTCTGCGCTGCTGAAGCAGTGGTTAGTTGCAGCAGCACTTAATGGAGACTTGACAAATGAGTTTCAAATTTGCAGAGCATGTTTCTGAGCATGCAACCTCCCAAGTCAAATATGAGAAAGAGTCTATTATCCCAGTCAGCTAGGGACAAGCTTGTGAATGTGGTGGTGTGGTGATGCAATACAGCCAGTCAGATTTTTGTCAAGTGGGCTTTGTGATTGCCATGGCAGAATAGAACTAACTTAAATGCAGATCTCTTGAGTTTTGGATGTGGATCTCAGTAGACTGTTAGATATGTCCTATTCTTCCTTCTCCATAATAGCTATATGTTTGTAGCTGTCAGGAATAACTGGCATCCTAACATTCCATTCTGTGTTGCAGAATTGGGAAATAACACATACTGTTTATTTTATTTTGGTTGGACCATTAGTGTACATAGAGCATGGAACTGATATTCTAGTGCTGCCATCCTTTCTGATTTTATGCGGAATATTTTAAAGCATATCTCCAAGTTTTAGTTCTTCTCCAGAGAACCTACAACCTATTCAGAAATACAGTTTCTGGTGGAAAATATTTTCTGATCAATTCTAGTGGAGGAAAGAGCTGTCTTCTAAGCATCATTTGACAGCATCATTTTATGCAACATCTTACTGTCCAAAATCCACATGGTGGCGGTGTCAACTTTCAGCTCTAGAGGGGGTGAAATGTATATGCCCCAGGTCCTTGCTGCTGTTTTAAAGGGAGGCTCTTTCTATCCTCCATTTAGCGTCTGTCACTAGAAAGTGAGACCTTCTGAACCCTGCTGTTCGCAGCTGGGATCATTTGTGTCTTTCCATGTGGTTAATGTTGTCATGGCGTTTCCCTCCCAGGTTTTTATTTATTTATTTAATAGAACAAGATGTTGATGAAAACACCTGCTCAGGCTTGCATTTTCTTAATGAGTAATCTGTATGGCATTAAATGGCACTACAAACCAATTACAGCTGCTTAGATAGCAGGCATGTGTTAATAGAGCCATCATAGATCATAGCTATTTCAGTCTCATAATAGAATGCTTAGATTTCATTTGCATGACCTCATGGGGGAAAAATGTATCGTGGGAATACAAAAGAAATCAACTAACTTTGCTGTTCTCTCTTTCTCCTTTTCTTGTTTCTCTAGGTAAGTGAAAACCTGTTTTTCCTTTACCTGGCGATCTCATAGTCCTGAAGTGATGAAGTTCCATTCTTTTGTGTGACTCAGGCTTGGGGTGTCTTGGATTCAAATTCATGGTGTTTGCTGCAGATATCTGTGAGTCTTTGCAAGTATGATTTGCTTGTTGAGTAACCAAAGATATGAAGCATTGTTGTGTGATCTGTTCAGATTTAGGAAGCTTCATGACTTAATGCTCTGCTGGAAATCCTCATTTTCCATACTGTTGATACATGCATGTGAAATATTTGTTCCTCTTGGCATTGATATCAGTGTTGGCTCACGGATTTTGGTCATGAGACATAGTTAGGTAAAGACATCACCATGCAACCTTTATTTCTATTTGCACCCATAATGCCACTGAGGATTCCAGTGTGCATTCTCAGTTAAGCATGTGGTATGTGCCCTAGGTAGGTGTAAAATCTGTTGTGACTTGATTGGACCAATTCTTATAATGGAATGGTAACCACAATAGAGTATGTATTGCAAGTTCATCAGTCTATACAGGGAATATTAAAACAAACACTATGATCCATAGGAGCCAACTCTTAGGGGCCGAGGTTCCTTTAGACCCCCCAATAAAATATTTGAGATGCCCAAACACTCCCTGCTGCAAAGTTGATGGGTATTGCCCTTCAAATGGCGTGCAAGTGCCAAGTCTTGTGATTATGTGGGGTGGGGTTTACCTGCCCTCCCCATATTTTATTTATGTTGACACCCCTGCTATGTGCAGCAGTCCTGTTTCCAGAGCATATGATCCTGTTATGGTAAGTTTTTAGAAATTTGGTGGATGTTTGCATTTATTGGTAATGTTTAAGATTTTAAGGAACCAAGAGGAAGATGTCAGAAAATTCTGACGTTTACCAGTAAAATTAAAAGTCAACTGAGGGCCTTCAGTAAATGTCCAAATGTCATTCTCATTTCCAGGTAAAGATTATGTCCCATGCCTCAGATGTAAAATGTGGACAAGTCTCATGACATAAATATTTTTCATAATATCTGTGAGTCTTTATAAAGTCTTTAAAAATACCCAGTAATTGTCAGCATTCAACACATTTTTGGTATTTATCATGACATACATACAGGTTTTTTAAATCAACTGTGGTATCTGTGCAAGGTGAAGCAGGTTTGGATAGTCTCTTTAATCACTTTACATCAGAAGATCAGAAGTTCTTGAACATTGCCCAAATTGCATTATGGGTTGTCACTTATATTTTAGACTAGCACCATTTACATGATCATGTCTGTCCTGGGATGATTGGATGCAAAGATTCAGGCCTAGTACACCTTTCATAGTTGTATAGAAGTAGGAACTCCATCAGAAATAGCAGAAGGTGAAATTTCATACCCTTGGAACACAGGGACACAATAATCTGCATCTTCTGCTGTTCCACACAGCTTTTAAAAGTGCACGAGCCCTAAACCATCTTCGCTTTACATATTTCACAGAAGTCTTAACATATTTGAACTCTTAAGGGTCATAAAAGCATCCAAGCTCTGGAAGAATTACAAAATCACACTGAAACCAGAAGTTCCTTTCCACTTGAGATGTGCTCTCAAGAAAAAGAAAATTGCAAGAAAATTGCTTGCAGTCAATTGACTCATGCATTTGCTTCAGGAAAAAGAAAACCAGAAATGTAAAATTGTCAAACAAACAAACAAACAAACAACATTATACTGTTTCCACAATGACATATACCAGCCTCCCCTAATCTGATGTCCTCCAAATATTTGGGACTAGAATTTCTATTGTCCCCAACCATTGGTCATACTGGGTAGTGCTAATGGGAGCCGGCATCTCTCAATAGCTGAAGGACACCAGATTGTGGAGAGCTGAAATACATGCTTTGTTTTGTTTTTGACAGGCAGCCTAATCCTATGCGTATTTCCAAAAAAGCATATTCCTTTTACTTTAATGAGGCTTATTCTCAAAAAAGGGAACTTATGAAGCTGCTTTATCCTGAGAAATGAAAAGAGGTCCTTTCCCCATCTGCAGAGGTCCTTTCCCCATCTGCAGTTGGAGATCCTTTTTGAACAGATATGGCAAGGCGTGAACCTGGGACTTTAAACAAGCAAAATGTGCACTTTGCTATTAAGCTGTTGGGCTCAGAGGTAAAAGGGAAAATGTGCATAGGATTGCAGCCTTGATTTGTGTACATGTGGAATGATGAGGCAAGTCACGTCCTGAAGAACTTGAGTTCACTGCAGGCAGATAGTGTGGTCAGCACTCCTAAGCAGATGATTTTAGCAGAAATTGGCATGTGGTTTCAATTAGCATCATGCTAATATTATACTTTCCGTTACATTTTCCATCAAACAATCGATGCCCTTTCCTATTTGGCCTTGCCAAAACAGTCCCCAGAACAGTGGCTTCCTGAACAGATGCCAAGCATCTAATAATTTTTGATTGCCTTAAAAAGTCACTTGCTACTCCAAGTTATTCTACTTTGTATACAAACATGAGGAAATGCAACATTTGCTGGCAGTAGAGGTCAGTTAATAGACATATTTTTGGATCAGTAGCGTAACTGGAACGCAGCAACTCGAGTAGTCTCATTCAGGGTGCAGCTCCCTAGTGGGTGCAGGCAGGACTGAGCTGAGTGTTTTTCAGTCCTGCAAGTGGCTGTTACAGACGATAAAATATATCTGAACCTCTTCTGCAGCCATGCACATAATAGCTGCTGTTTAGCACACATTTTTCTTCTTCAAGTCTTCTCTTCCGGGCAACAATTTACACCTTGCCTATGAAATCTGACTATGTGACAAAGCAGCCCAATGAGGACAAAAAGGGACTCACCCTCACCTGAGATCACGAGCATCAGAGAAAGTGGGCTTGTCTCAATGCATTCCAGGGGTGTGTGGGTTTGCCTGAACCCCACTTCAAGCCCTCCCTTGAAGAACTGACACAAAAAGGTCACCTTTCACAAGGTGACAAATAAACATGTCCATGGTTAGGCTCAATTCTAAGTGCAGCTGAGACAGACCTGCCTAACTGCTCCCCACAAAGAGTGACATATTGGCCATGGATCAATTGCACACAGGTGCAGAGTGTGCTTGAATGAAATACCCACATGGACAGGTCTAATCACATGGATTTTCCCCACCCTGTGTGTGTGTGTGTGTGTGTGTGTGTGTGTGTGTGAGAGAGAGAGAGAGAGAGAGAGAGAGAGAGAGAGAGAGAGAGAGAGAGAAACTACTATGGTAGATCTGTCATTCATCAGGACTTTCCATTACTTCTGAATGCTAGCAAATAGTAACAGCTACAAGGGTAAGATAATGATCACTTATTCTCCCTGCTATTGTATCCCAAATTGTCAACAAGGTTGTTTTCAGGGTATCTTTTGTGAAATTAGACTCTGTTGTCATAGTTTTATTGTGTTAAAATAACTTTGCTGTAATAAATTGCCTCCTTGTATAAAATGCTGATCTGGACCCGTGACTTGAATCTGAATTGCAACCATCACTGGAGCAAAGGGGACTTTGTAGGGGGATGGGGACTTGCTTAGAGAAATGTTGCTAGAAGAAACCTGTTAAACAAGAGCTTGCTTCAAGTGAACTAGGCTGTGTTGTTTGTCAACCAGATGTCATTTGTGAATAAGTTAGCTTGTGGAGAATCTATAATGTGGGTGGTATCAATTTCCTGTGAGGTGTGAAACTGAGCTGTTCCCCAAATGCCGTGAATTAAATTAGAGCAGCTTCACATGTTAGGAGAACACGCCAAAAAGGGGAAATGTGAATAAGTTGTACTTCTTCTCTGTGCAGAAGGGGAAATTCATTGTTTCTTTGTGCAGTGCATGCTCATCTCACCACCTGAGCATCATGCATCTTCCCCACAGAGAAGATGCACAAGTTCCTCTTCATGCATAATGCAGGAGCACAAAAGGAAGAAACATTATGTGCAAAAACCATCCCTTTCCTTGATAAGTGTGAGCTGTTTTCACTGTTACCATTGCTTCTTAATGTTTTCCAATGTTGATCCAGGTTCATAACCCATGTTTTCAAGATAGGTTCTGAGTTTGTGCTGAGCTGATGGAAAATTTGGTTTTGCTTAATCTTCATTAAACAATGAAATATTGTAATACACAATGTGCCACTTCAAACAAACAAACAAATTCTGAACGCCTTTGTGCATTTCTTAGTGGTATAAAAGTGTGCTTATATTTATGTCTACACTGACATAAACTCTCAATAAATTCAGTGGAGCTTACTACCAGGTGAGGGAGTATAGGATTGCAGCTTTGGTATCTGATCTTGATTCATGATATAACATTTTAATTCTAATCATTTTGTAAAGTTAGCTTCTAAAAGTCTGAAGTGTGACTAGGAGCTGTATTATTACTGTCCCTACTTGTGCATATTTCTCAAAAGTAATTCCACATTCAAGTCACCTTACTCTGAAGTAAGTGTACATACAATTTCCATGATATAGTCTGATTCTAAACTTATTCCATGGGATTTATCCCATTTTAGGGTTGCAGCCCTAGAATGAGAACTTGCCATTTTGACAAACGCCAGCCAAAGTTTCTGCAGTGGTTCTGTTAACTAATAACAGACAGCACAACTTTCTGCTATTTTATGTTAGTAAAAGCAGAGACATAGGGCACTTCCAGACCATTGGTACTTTGTAGAAATGATTCAGCTGCATACCACAATTTTAAATTTCCACAGTCAATGTGGATTAAAGTGCTCTGTTGCCCGAGTGCAACAAATCCACTTCAAAAAACACACGCAACAGACTTTCTTCCTTTTTTAAACCTAGTTTCTTTTCTTTTCTTTCTTTGAAACCCAAGGTAGCATAAATATGTTTCCCAGCCAGTCATCCATCCATTCAGACAGTGGTTGGACTGAGATCTGCTGAACTTCAGCAAGATGGAGCCTTCATTTGGCTTCAGAACAGACCCTGTTTGGGGCCAAACTTTAGAGCTGGGCTGAATGCTCAACCTAGTGCAGCTGTGTTTCCTGTTCTGCCACAAGACCAAAAAGGAAGGGACATCTGTCATGCCCCTGCCTTGTCTTATCTGATGGAAGTTATAAGTCATGTAACAAAACTAACTATCTATCTATCACTTTATTGGTACAAAATAAATGGTGTGACAGAGAAGAGAAAGGAAAGCAAAGAAGTCCCTGAGGCTCCTTAAAATGAAATATTGCAGAGTGAGTACAGAACTTAAATGACACAGAAGTTGGAAAAATGGGGCCCGTTTTCCAAATTTTGATTTCAGGTTTTAAAATTCATACCATTGACATTTTGAAACTTGACTATGAGAGGTGCCTTATTAAACATGAGAAGTTAAGACTTGTTGGTGGGTTGTAAGTTCATCATGTTAAGTTTCAACTTGACAGACTCAATATTTGTTCTCTTCTCCCACACAAAAGAGCCCCTCAACTAATCATGTGCTCATGTGGGATACTTGAGGTTAGGGGTGTGAGGAACCAGAGTTCAGAGCTGATGCGTTCCGTGTTTTCGTAAGACAAATTTCAGGGTGGGGAATTGTGCTTATTAACTTTCTCCTCCAAATTAATCTTGTCTCTATTGTGCAAACAGCCCTTTGCATTTTGCTTTCATCTCCACTTAGCTGCTGCCTGCTCATTACCCTCCACAGAAGTCTCCTGTCCTTGCCAATGATCCTGCTGAGGTTCTTCTCCCTCCCTGCTCTTTCTGATGCTGCAGCTATTTGTAGGTACCGTAGGGCGGGCAGTTGCGGGGGGAGGGGGAGGAAAGAAGTCCTTGCCCAAACAGGATTACAAAAGAAATTGGCATATCATTTACAGTGGGCTCCTTATCGTTATCATTAGCGCTAATGCCTTCATCAGTTCCCCAGCAAAAGCCAGGCCTCTGGGGCCTTTCTGCCTCCTGACAGCAGAGACACCCGTGCGCAGATTAATATTCAGCTCTGCTTATGCTAATGGCAGCTATTTGTAACATTAATATTTTCTTTCGCAGTAAAAACACGCAACAACAACAACAGAAGTAATAATAATAATGGTTTGTCTTGAGGATTTGAGTTCTAATGGGCTTTGTGGGAGTTGGAAGGAAGGAAGCAGAAGCCGGTGACCTAGTTTTTATCACACACTGAGGGGAATGGCTGAAGGCACTCCTTTATCGATGGCACATGAGATGCTGCTATAAAATGCTGCCCCTTGCGCACATGGGGCGAGGCCTAGGCAGTTGAGTTGCCATCACTTTTTTATGGGCTTCACTTCTCTGTCCTTTGACGGTCACCTAGAATTCAGCAGGTGAAAGTTCCTAGGCATCTTTTTCTTTTTACTATGCCAGGGAAAACTTCACGTGGAAAATCTCTGTTTGTCAAGCTGCTTTTTAAAGACACAAGAGCAGGGCCGGTAAAAGCAGGAGGTGCTGATCTTATTGCGACGGATTGCAGAGCGATAGCCCTGTTAGTCCATTAAAGCAAAAGCTCGAAGGAGTCCTGTGGTATCTTTGAGATTAGCGGATTTATTGTGACATAAGCTTTTGAGGAGTAGAGCCCACCGTCAGAGGTGTGATATGTAGCCTCAGTTGTCAGGCAGAGAGAGAGAAAGTAAGAGAGAGAGGAGGGTAGGAAGAAAGAAATGAAAAATATCATAAACAGTGGGATCAAATAGGAAACAAAAGGTTACACGCAATTGCCCAAAGTCACAAAATGCTTCTGCTGAACTGAATCCATTTCAGTGGCCAAGGCCTTCCAGTGACGGCTGACTCATCTGGATCAGACAGCTGCTTTGAGTTGACAGCACTTTGTGGCTCTGTCCCTTTTCTGCAATTCAGATATATATTTTAATATTTTGCATTTTGATATACCTCTGAGCTGAAAACTGTGTTGGGACATTTAGGCAGTATAAAAGCCAGTGGGTGACTGGCACTACAATCCAGACATCCTTTGCACTTAGCTTGGGGTGTGCATACCCTCCAACAGTTCTCTGATGAAAATAGGGATGTCCCATTCCATAATGATAATTTTTACTATTTATACCCCACACACCTTTACTGAGTTGTCCCAGCCACTCTGGGCAGCTCTCAGCACATACAAAAACATAATAAAACATTTAAATTAAAAAAAAAAATCAGGAACACAAAACTTCCCTATACAGGATTGCGTTCAGACAGCTCAGGGTTTGGATAGTTACATACCCTCCAATATTTTTCCAATGAAAATAGGGACGGCCTAAGGAACAGTGGGACATTCTGGGAGTAAATCAGAAACTGAGATGGCTTCTCTAAATCAGGGATGTCCCTGGAAACTAGGGACACTTGGGCAGATGTGTCCCTCTCCCCAGCTCCACAGGTCTTCACTCAAATTTATTATCTACATGTTAGTCTGGGAGTGCAGTCATGGCAGTTTGTATCAGAATTGACAAAGACTGAATTCCTCAATAATCACTGCAAGAAACAAGATTCAAGGAGCTTTGTGTCCCTTTTGCATCCCATAGATTCCTCTATATTCCAACCAATCTCCTGACTGCTGACTGGCTTGCAATGGCATTTTCAGTGTTTTGATCAGCTGACATTTGGCTGATCAGAAGCAGTGGTCATTAAGGGCTGCCAAACATACTATGGTCCTCATTCGATTTCTTTTGACTGGTTAGGAATAAGATGTGAGCCATTGAATACACACTGTCCCTAAGACAGGGGTGGGATCCTATTGTTGGAAAAACACCCTCGGGAAGGGTGCCAGCTTCCCAAGACACCGGGACTTCTCTCCGGTGGTCACTCTCTGGCTGGAATCCTCCCTCAGTCCAGAGAGACCGGTAATAAGTGACCCCTCCCTCCTGAGAGGAGCATACTAATCTTCTGGTAACCCATCACAGAAGAAAGAGACAGTCCGTAGTCTACCTACTACTTTATTAAGACTGTAAAAGCAGCTCTTACAAGAATGACTGCTCTCCTGAGCAGCAAACATAAGAGTCTACGACTCGACTCACACTTTGACTCAGAAGCAAAAGTAACTCTCTGGTTACATGAGAATTGGCAGAGACTTCCTGTCTCACACTCAGAGACATCACATGATGTCAACACAGTAGCTGCTCTTTTGCAGCTGGTGAGATCTGAAATCCCAACACCTATGGCCTCCACATCTTCTTGAACTCTAAATCTCATCAGCCCTAGTCAGCACGGGTGATGGTCAGGGATGATGGGAGTTGTAGTCCAAGCACATCTGGAAGTCCACAGTTTTACTGTCCCTGCCATATGGTTTGTGAATACAGAGGCCTGAAGAATATCCAGTCCCCCTATGGTCTGTGGCTACGACTGAACCTTGTAGAAAGAGGGAATGTCAAGTTTGTGATGTCTTAACCCAGAAAATCAACAACTCTGCTTGTTTTGATTTCTTACTTGTAGCTACCCAAAGGTTTTTCTTGGCACAGGGACGTGTATTTTGAGAATGTATTGTGTTCCATATGCACAGGTTTTTCTATGTGAGGTTGTTAACATTTTGATTATTTTATGTAAGTAAATAAAAAAAAAAGATTTTTGCAAGATGGTGGATTGAGAACCTTTAAAAATTGCTGTAATTAGGTTCTCTGGGAGAGCATTATGATATTTAATAGGCCCCTTAGTGATAATTTTAGTAGCCTAGCCTGGTGCCTGACAAAGTACTGTACACAGCATGTTTAATGTTGTTTTAATTAACAACTCTTAAAAGAAAATGTCAATTATGTTTCGGTATGTTCGGGCGTTACATTGATGGTAAGAATAAGGCCTCTTATTTTGAAAGGAGAAGGAGGACAAGCTGCATTATTAAGGATGGGGGTGGTGATTTTTAATTTCCTCACCCCCCACCCCCAAGCTGGTTTTCTTTTGCCACAGCCCTACCATTGTTTTCCCAGATGCTGATGGAGAATTATTTCTTTTGCTTTCTCCAACAGCACTTTGAAAACTTTAAGATATGCTACAAAACACCTACAGCCAATCAACATTCTTTTTAAATGTCACATTTTCATCCACCTGCAATGTCAGAGGCTACTTTGTAGGAAGATTGCAAGCTTTATTTCTGGGTCTCTGAATTTAGGTAGGTAGCCGTGTTGGTCTGAAGCAGTCGAAATAAATAAAAAAATTAAAAAAATGTCCAGTAGCACCTTAGAGAATAACTAAGTTTGTTCTGGGTATAAGCTTTCATGGAGAAATGCACATGAGAAAGCTTATACCCAGAACAAACTTAGTCGGTTTCTAAGGTGCTGCTGGAGAATTGTTAAAATTTATTTTGACTGGGTCTCTGAAGACAGCAGAGATGTTTCAAGGTTGTTTGTGCTTTGAAAATGCAGAAGGCCTTATCTCCTTGTGGGGGTGGAGGTTTTTCACCTCTCTTCCAGTAGCTGGAAGAGGTAATGGGGAGCAGAGTGTCTTCACCATGGCCTTGTCAGGCTGATGGAAAAAGTAGGTTTGGTAACGGCATGTGTGGTGGTGAAGAGCTGTCCTCCTGATGCTGGCATTGCTGCTGCAGACCTGGATGGACCTGGATGGCAGTGAGGTCAGGGATGGACAGGCCAGATTGGTAACAACAGTTCCACCACTAGGCCAACTCAGCCCCAACTTTCCTTCTACCCAACCAATGGTGGATCTTGGGCTCTCAACTTTCAGCAGCGCCCTGTACTACACTAAAATTCAGTGGCTCCCGCCTCTTGTGCTTTGTTCTACAGCACTGTTGTAGCGCCCCCTGCAACATTGCACCCTAAAACCACCTCTGACCCAACCCTGTCATCATAATCAGCAGCAATGCAGGTAGCAGGAGGACAGCTCCACCCCACTGCACACTCTGCTACTGGCCCTACTTTTCCCACCAAAGAGACAAGGCCATGATGGAACCAGCTTTTGCCTCCCCCAGCTATTGAGAGACAGATGGAAAAACCAGAGCATGCTTGTCTACAGTTCTGCCCAGGCTGCAGCAATGATGCTGGCGTCAAGAGGGTGACTGTGCAACTCCACCCCAATACATGCACTGCTAACTGGGAGATATTCCCTGATGTAGTGAGTGGACAGGCATATAACTAGAAGTTGTTGTCACTCATGATCATGTGCACATTTAAGAGTGTGCCCTTTAGATGCAAGCTGTTTGGCAAGGCAAGTAGCACGACTTTTGAGAGGCACAGAAAGCTTAAGAAGGGTGGGCAGGACAGCAGAGTGAGGGTCTTGGGCAACTAGCTATTCCAGTAGGCAATGGCCAGTTTGTTAAGGGCTTTTGACTCAGACAATGTGGTAGAGTAGAATGAGAAATGATTGGTTGCATCTTGGTCAACCTTAAAGCAGTTCCAGATATTGAGTTGGAATGGAATGTTTTGGCTTGCAAATGGTGCCCATTTGAGGGGTGGGATGTGGTTATATATATGTGTGTGTGTGTGTGTGTGTGTGTGTGTGTGTGTGTCTTTGTCTGAAATGCAATTTTTAGAGTCCTAAAATTACACTGAGCTGAATCCAATACTGGGCAAGCAGAGTTTCACTCATAACAACAGGATTTCCCCCTCCTCTCTTCTTCTGTGTGCCTCAAAATCTGCTCTGGTGGGTCCCTCAACCCTATGGGGCATATTTTGTAGGTGCAGAGGCCGCTGCAGGGGAGAGGAGAGGAAGGGGGAGTTCTTTTGTGCAAGCAGTAGTCTGTGGCATGCATAGAATAGCCATCCTCGATGCAACCCTGACAGACTGACCTTTCCTTTGTTCCTATACCCATTCATTTAACACACTTTCATTTCTCCGTTTCTCTTATTCTGCCTCTTTTGCTTCTTCTTTGCTTTGTGGTGGAAGGTTCAGACCAACCTGTCAGAAAAGCGAGTGCATTGGAGTCATGTTGCCACAATATGTTTTTACGCATTTGCACACTGAAAAGAAACTCATCTGAATCAGCAGCCAGTACCATTTCCAAGGCAAAACCAGGTCAGACCCTGGAGCAGCAATTTCACAACTCTTCAAAAGCTTTCCCTCTGGGCATTGTCACAGAATACTTTCAGCGCTTGGCAGCCACAGGTTTTAGCCCACTGTTGCTGAGTTTACCCACACAGCCACAGGCTGAGCAAGCTGTAAGCATCACCAGCATCATGTGCTGAAGTCAGCATGCATCAGGCTTTTGACACTCCAGTACTACCACAGCATTTACACAATTGCTTTAGCATGTGGGCACAGTCTGACTGAATTTTGTGGTAGTCATTGGATGGAACAACCTTTAAACTGATTCTCTAACACAATATCTTGTAGCTCTTTCATTTCCCTTGAAACCCTGTGCAGACTCCCAGTGCAAGGGACACATATAGCACACTGCTTCTGTGCAAGTTTACTCAGAAGCAGTGGCAAAGTGCAGCAGCTCATTATAGTCCTATAGCTCAAAAAGTGTCCATAGCTATGTCCCCAAAGATAGTCTAAAGATGCTGGCAACTGCCATGATTGCTAGCATGAAGTAGGAACCCTGTCAAAGAAAGGGGAAGAAGTATTCAGCCTCTGTGTGATTATTTTCCTCGTTCTCATGGCTCGTAAACACAGTTGGCCTTTTTGATAAGATGGTTAAAATTATGTCAGTTTTCATAATTGGAAAAAGAAAAAAAGAAAAAGCACCAAACAAGCAGGTGCTGGGCTAATTAGTGAGATTTCTCATTGTTCTGGAGGTTTTATACAGTTAGGAATCACTTTACTGGTACATAAATTCACATCTTGCCTGCTTCAGGTAGGTAGCTATGTTGGTCTGATGCAGTCGAAATAATAAAATAAAATAATAAAAATAAAAATAAAAAAACTGTCCAGTAGCACTTTAGAGACCAACCAAGTTTGTTCTGGGTATAAGCTTTTGTGTGCATGCACACTTCTTCTTGTGGCATCTGAAGAAGTGTGCATGCACACGAAAGCTTATAGCCAGAACAAACTTAGTTGGTCTCTAAGGTGCTACTGGACAATTTTTAAAATTTATTATTATTATTTATTTTGCCTGCTGAATATGTTGGTGGAAGTACTGCTGATGTGATCTCTGCAGATGGTCACCCACAGACAGCCTCAAAATGGAATACTCCTGGGGCATTCCCAATCAGGGATCTTCTAGCTCCTGAGCTAACTGCACTGCTATGCTTGACAGCATCAGACCCTGACCTAAGAGATAGTTACTTGCTCTAGGCTTTCACTACCCAATCATAGTGGGGAACATGGACTGGGGCTTTTACTGGGGCTTCCCCTGAATAGCATTCCTGGCAAGGTATGACAGGTGCCGACTATCTGCATTTTTCTGGAAGCAATTAAAGACTTTGTTTCAGCAGGGTTTCCCAGCTAGATAAATGAGTCTTTGCCACCATTGTCTGTTTTGTATTGTTTTCATTTTGTTTTATATTCATCAGCTGTTTTTGTGTGTTTTTAACTGTCTTTAACTGTTTTTATTGTACAGTATATTGCCTTGAGACAACTTTGTAGGAGGCAATTGATAAATAAATGGTGATGATAGCCAAGCAAGGTTCTCCCCCCCAAAAAAACAACAACAACAACAACAACAACCCTCCAATCTTAACGGGGCATCAGCAATACATTTGTAATAATCAACTGATGATAAAAAAAATCACATATATCTAAAACAAATATGGAAAACGTGTATGGTTCCATGCCATCAATGCTCAGGTGAGATAATAATAACAAATGAAAATAAAAAATGCAGTAACATCAAACAAAAGAAATGAAGCCTACACAGCTTTACCCATTCAACTATGAAAAGCAAAATATATGGTGGTGGTGTTGGGGATATATTAAGAGGTTCTCCATTCAAAAGTGTCCCTTGAATGCTTTCAAACTCTGACTTTAGAAGATGATGAAAGTGCTCACTTTTCCTGCTGTATAGGGCACTGTTGTATTGGTACTTCCCTTCCAGTCTCTCTTCAGACATAAGCTAGCCCATAACCCTAATCATTTTTGTCAGGAGCAGGTGGATAAAATAAAAGGTCAATGAGAAAGCAGTGGGAAAGGTGGTAGCCTGGAGATAACTGTATCACCAGCAGTTCTTCAGTAATACAGGGAGTGAGCACCATCTGATACTCTGACATTTCTGACTAACACGCCATATGCCTTGTTTGTCTCTTGGTTACTAGTAAACTAAAGACTGGAAAAAATAACAAACTTTAATGGAGGTATTATTTAGAAGTTTCCAACACATTTTTCTCATTGCTATCCTGGTGCCCTCCGTTTGCTAATGGTGCTATCTCCATGGCCTCCCTGCCCGCTTAGATATCTAACCCACAGAATCCATACTGCCAAAAGTTCACAAATAATGATGCATGGACTTCCCTTATCTTGAATGTTAATCAGCTCAAGAAGTGTGAGCATAATCTGAGAAGTATTTTTTAAAAGAGCTCTGACCTTGGCTCGTAAGTGCATTCTGGTACTGCCACTTAGGCTTTAGGGATGGGGGTGGGGATAAATTTGGTACATAGTTCATGTTTTAATCTGAACCTCTCTAAGCTTCACTTCCTGAAGCAATGTGCAAACTGAAGCACAGCGATCCTTTGAAATTTGCACTGCTCTGAATTTTGCGAGGCGGTTCTCCAAACAAACAACAAAGTGCACAAAAAGGAAGATTTTAGGGGGAAATGTGCAGAGAGGCGAGCATTTGTGAAAATAACATAAAATATGTGTATTAGGCAAATTTGTATACAGAAAATAGGCATGTTAGAAGACATATGCACTAAAATGTGGGGGATTTTTTAGAGCAACAACAACAAATAAACTGATATGGAAATGCAGTGAATGGACCAAGAGTGGAAAAATGAGGAAAAGAGATGCTGAAACTCACCAATTTATCCATCTCTAATCTGAGGTGTAGTGCAGGTGTAAGGGAAGGTATTGCATTGTCTTACCTAGGCAACCACCTCAAGCTCCTTTAGGTCAATGTATGGTGTGCATCATGATTAGGTTTTAATTTTATTGGTTTGGTACATGTTTAAATCACCATTAGGTCCCCAATCCCAATGAGCCCAACAAATAGTTGTATAGAAGAGTTTTCCCAATAGGCTAATGATTTGCCTTTGTAAAAGCTATATTTACACAATGCATGTCCTGCCCGTGGGGCATACTTGGGATTTTGTAACTTGAAAACTCCTGGCCAAATTGGTTGCTTGAATTAAGACCCAGGAACCAGAGTATTGTTCTGCAGCTGTCTTTACACTACAATTTTCAAAAGTTCAAGTCAATTTCAGCAATCAGTGCACATGTGCCAACCACGCATAGAACAGCTAATGGGCATATACGCTTAGGATATTATTGTTTTAAACAATTAGCATCAGACTATGTTCACGGAAGATGAATATAAATAAATCTGTGCATTTTGGGTTTAGCACATTGACACTGTGAGCCTGATATTTTGGCAATGTAACCATACACTTTTGTTTCTCTATGTGGGCTCTAGTCATCATTTCTCTTTAGTTCCTCCTTTCATTTAATCTAGGATTCCTTCCCTTTGGGTCTCTACTTCCTCCATGTTTCCTTTCTCCTGAACCAAATGTCTGCCTACCTGCTTTCTTTATGCAGAGATGGGGAATGTCTTCAGCCCAAGGATCACATTCGCCAGTGGACAACCTTGTGGTGGCTCTATGCCAGAGGCACTGAATGTCACCTTTTTACAGTAGGCTGCATTCCAGCCATGCAAAAGTCAGAGATTTTTGCACACATGCTGTAATATCCCATGGTCTTGGGAAGGGTGAAGAAATCTTGCACTGGGTTTGTCCTAATACCACAAGCCGCACACATTGCACACAACCCATTTCTCAATTTTCATCCAGGCAAGGAAGAGTTTTCACTATTCAATAAAACATTTCAGCCATGCAAATGCACCCAGGAAAGTGAGAGGTGCAGCATTTCTTTTTTTCTTATTTTATTATTATTCATTGAATTTATATTTCTTCTGGAAGGTACCCAGGGCGGCAAACAGTTTCACAATTTAAAAAAATAAAACAAAAACTTTCTAAAACAGTTAAAAATATTTTAAAAACAATTCCATTTAAAAACATCTAAAAGCAGCTACAGATAAAAAGCATTATTCTATCCAGTAATTGCAAGAAACAGTATTCTTCAGCTACCAAATCATCCGAATTCCTCCTGAAGGTTGATAATGATGAAGACAGGTGTACTTTACTAGGGAGGGCATTCCACAGCTGGGGAACCACCACTGAAAAGGCCCTGCAACGGGTTAGTGCCAACTGGCTATCCTCTGGTGGTAGCGCCACCAACAAGGCCCCACCTTCCAATTGTAGAGTTGGGATTGCTGTTATTGGGGAAGGCAGCTGTATTTGGAACCCAAGCTTGAGGTTCCCCACCCTTGCTTTAGACATTCTGTCTTTAAATAGCTCAATTTCCTGATCCTTCCCCTGCCAGTGTTCTTTCCTAGCCAACATTGCATGTCCTTTTCTCTTCTTTGCATCAATGAAAGGTTCCCACCCCCTACGCCTTGCATTCAAGTCTCTTTACTCGGCTAAAGCTATAGTTTCTCAGTCTTCTGTAGCTGGGCTTCTTCTTGAGGAGCCTTACAGAACTTAAAGTGAAATCACAGCAGTTTAGTACTTCTGGGAGTTCACAGACACAAGAGCCAGGTGACAATTTTATATATCATCACATGCTTCCCAAAGAAAGCTTGTTGTTTGGATTTTGATTTGATATCCTGCTTTATCACTACCCGAAGAAGTCTCAAAGCGGCTAACATTCTCCTTTCCCTTCCTCCCCCACAACAAACACTCTGTGAGGTGAGTGGGGCCAAGAGACTTCAGAGAAGTGTGACTGGCCTAAGGTCACCCAGCAGCTGCATGTGGAGGAGCGGGGAAGCGAACCCAGTTCCCCAGATTATAAGTCTATCACTCTTAACCACTACACCACACTGGCTCTCACCTGCTTGGAGACTGTTGTTGTTAGTAGCTGCTTCGTTTTGCTGTATTTTGCTTGTGTTGTCTGTGATAGAAGTATATTGCTCATTTTAGGTAGTTGGCAGTAGTACTGCAGAGGCTGGATGGGTTCTCAAGGAGCATAGAGCCACCTTCTGCATGAATGCAGATAGCAGGATTTATTCAACATATTGGTCTCCGGATTCAGCTTTTCGGTTTATATCCACTCTGAACTGAGCCAGAATTGCCGCAGAAATCCCATGTGAAGGGTTTTTCCTCACATAAAACATCTCAGACATTTTGAGGAAAACTGGAACAGCAGTGGCAGACTTGGGGCTTTCAAATTTCAGCAGCAGCTTGTGCAACACAAAAACTCGGCACCTCAACACCACTCGCCTTCCATTCTACAGCATTGTTGCACCCTCTCTGTGGCACCCTTTCAGCTTGACGCCCAATGCTGGCAAGCTGGTTGCACTCCCCTAAATCTGTCTCTGATAAGAGTTTTTAGAAATGTAGCAAAAATCCTCAGATGGTTCTACACATTCCTAGTTTGTCACTAGTTTTCATCTAAAGTGAAAGGGTGGTGGGGAACCTTAACAGATCAACAGATTAAATACAGGAAAAAATGGGTTGACATTTTGACATTAGAAAGTCAAACTCACGAAATTGTTTAGACACCTGCTGGCAACATTTCCCTCCTTTTAGCAAGGCCACCCCAACATATAATTTAGTTACCTGTAATTGCTTTAAGAGTTTTAATAGGTGTTTTAATGATGGCAGTTTTATGCATGTCTTTTGTAACTGGTTTGTGAATTTTAGCTGTGTTTTAACTTCAATTTTATATGTACACTGCTTAGAGAACTTTTTGATCAAGCAGCTTCCAAATCATATATATATATATATATATATATATATATATATATATATATGCTTTCGTAGATTTTCACGGGTACAGGAATGCAGGTTTTGGTGTCCTCGGGTGTCTTCCCGTGTAAAAGTTGGGGTGTCTAGGCGACGTCTAGGTGACACAAGCCACAAAACCACAGCTCGCCCCTATACACGAAGCCAAGCCAGAGCACAACTAAGTACAGTACAGCCATCTTCTCAGGAAAACTCTTCACAAAGTTCAAGAGGTCAAGACACAAAGACTTTAACAACTAATCCACACCTAATGACCCACCTAAGTGGTACTCAGGATATCACTCAAGAAATCACTCAAGATATCTCTCAAGTAATTAAGGAACAAAAGAAGAAAAGGCACACTAGCCTGGGAACTTCCTCTCTGCCCAGAACATTGGAGGCTATACACCACACCCCCTCTACAGTATTTATAGGAACTCAAACACTGAGATCCTGCTCTGTTCCAGTAACAAGAAGCCGAAAGCACCAGCCTGAAGATGACGAGTGAGACCTCGTCGAAACGTCGCCTAGACACCCCAACTTTTACACGGGAAGACACCCGAGGACACCAAAACCTGCATATATATATATATATATATATATATATGATTTAGAAGCTATATATATATATATATACATATATGCTTTCGTAGATTTTCACGGGTACAGGAATGCAGGTTTTGGTGTCCTCGGGTGTCTTCCCGTGTAAAAGTTGGGGTGTCTAGGCGACGTTTCGACGAGGTCTCACTCGTCATCTTCAGGCTGGTGCTTTCGGCTTCTTGTTACTGGAACAGAGCAGGATCTCAGTGTTTGAGTTCCTATAAATACTGTAGAGGGGGTGTGGTGTATAGCCTCCAATGTTCTGGGCAGAGAGGAAGTTCCCAGGCTAGTGTGCCTTTTCTTCTTTTGTTCCTTAATTACTTGAGAGATATCTTGAGTGATTTCTTGAGTGATATCCTGAGTACCACTTAGGTGGGTCATTAGGTGTGGATTAGTTGTTAAAGTCTTTGTGTCTTGACCTCTTGAACTTTGTGAAGAGTTTTCCTGAGAAGATGGCTGTACTGTACTTAGTTGTGCTCTGGCTTGGCTTCGTGTATAGGGGCGAGCTGTGGTTTTGTGGCTTGTGTCAGCCAGATCTGTGTAGGGATTGCAGGGGGGTGCAGCATCCGGAGGTGCCACCATGGATTGGCTACTGGATGGTGTCTGTAATTCATCTGTGGAGAGGGTCTGGGTTTGGGTCTGGTGTGGTTGATTGGTGTTGGCGTTCTGTGTGCCTCTGGATCTGGTGTCAGTTTTTGTGGGGAGGGCTAATTTCCAGATGTCTGGCAAGCGGGATGTGTCGTCACGCTTGTTCATGTTGTGAGGGTGTTTCTCTATCTCGATGGCTTCCATGATTATTCTCTTGTGGTGATGTTCCGTGTTAAAGAGCAATTTGGAATCTGCAAAATTAATTTCGTGTCCTGTTTCTTTCATGTGTTGGAAAAGAGAGGAAGTTTTTTCTTCTTTTTTGACGGCATTCTTGTGTTCTGCGATACGTGCATTTATTCGTCTGTTTGTTTGTCCAATGTACGTGGCTGGGCAGACTTTGCAGGGTATTTCATAGATCCCTTGGTTTTCCAACTGGATTTTATCCTTGGGGTTTCTGAGGATATTGGCTATTTTTTGGTTGGTGCAAAAGGCTGTTTTGATATTGTGTTTATGGAGGATTTTGCTAATTTTATCTGTAGTGCCCTTGATATAAGGAAGGAGGGCCATGCCATTGTTTTCTTCTGTGTCTTGGTTTTTGGGGGGTGTTTCCTTTTGGATTAGCTTCGTAATCCTGTTTTGCTGGTATCCATTGGCAATTAACACGTTTGAGAGATTCTGTAACTCAGTTGTCAAGTGGTCTTTGTCAGCCAGGCGTTTGGTTCTGGAGATGAGAGTCTTGGCTACGGAGTTTATTTGTGCAGGGTGGTGGTGTGATTGTGCATGTAAGTAGCGGTTGGTGTGTGTTTTTTTCCGGTAGATAGTGTGTCCTAGGGAGCCATCAGGTTTTTTGTAGATTAGGACGTCAAGGAAGGGAAGTTGGTTGTTGGCTTCTATTTGGCTCAGATATGTTGACGACACCTTTGTAATTTGGCCACACGGGAAAGAAAAACTGGATAGCTTCCTCACACATCTCAACAACTTACACCCCAAAATACAATTCACTATGGAAATAGAAGCCAACAACCAACTTCCCTTCCTTGACGTCCTAATCTACAAAAAACCTGATGGCTCCCTAGGACACACTATCTACCGGAAAAAAACACACACCAACCGCTACTTACATGCACAATCACACCACCACCCTGCACAAATAAACTCCGTAGCCAAGACTCTCATCTCCAGAACCAAACGCCTGGCTGACAAAGACCACTTGACAACTGAGTTACAGAATCTCTCAAACGTGTTAATTGCCAATGGATACCAGCAAAACAGGATTACGAAGCTAATCCAAAAGGAAACACCCCCCAAAAACCAAGACACAGAAGAAAACAATGGCATGGCCCTCCTTCCTTATATCAAGGGCACTACAGATAAAATTAGCAAAATCCTCCATAAACACAATATCAAAACAGCCTTTTGCACCAACCAAAAATAGCCAATATCCTCAGAAACCCCAAGGATAAAATCCAGTTGGAAAACCAAGGGATCTATGAAATACCCTGCAAAGTCTGCCCAGCCACGTACATTGGACAAACAAACAGACGAATAAATGCACGTATCGCAGAACACAAGAATGCCGTCAAAAAAGAAGAAAAAACTTCCTCTCTTTTCCAACACATGAAAGAAACAGGACACGAAATTAATTTTGCAGATTCCAAATTGCTCTTTAACACGGAACATCACCACAAGAGAATAATCATGGAAGCCATCGAGATAGAGAAACACCCTCACAACATGAACAAGCGTGACGACACATCCCGCTTGCCAGACATCTGGAAATTAGCCCTCCCCACAAAAACTGACACCAGATCCAGAGGCACACAGAACGCCAACACCAATCAACCACACCAGACCCAAACCCAGACCCTCTCCACAGATGAATTACAGACACCATCCAGTAGCCAATCCATGGTGGCACCTCCGGATGCTGCACCCCCCTGCAATCCCTACACAGATCTGGCTGACACAAGCCACAAAACCACAGCTCGCCCCTATACACGAAGCCAAGCCAGAGCACAACTAAGTACAGTACAGCCATCTTCTCAGGAAAACTCTTCACAAAGTTCAAGAGGTCAAGACACAAAGACTTTAACAACTAATCCACACCTAATGACCCACCTAAGTGGTACTCAGGATATCACTCAAGAAATCACTCAAGATATCTCTCAAGTAATTAAGGAACAAAAGAAGAAAAGGCACACTAGCCTGGGAACTTCCTCTCTGCCCAGAACATTGGAGGCTATACACCACACCCCCTCTACAGTATTTATAGGAACTCAAACACTGAGATCCTGCTCTGTTCCAGTAACAAGAAGCCGAAAGCACCAGCCTGAAGATGACGAGTGAGACCTCGTCGAAACGTCGCCTAGACACCCCAACTTTTACACGGGAAGACACCCGAGGACACCAAAACCTGCATATACATATATACATATATATATATATATATATATATGTTGTGTGATTCCTGCAAAAACATGTGTGCATGAGACACAATGATCTTCCCACATTCAACCCTTGCCTGGAAGAGCCCTTAGGCTCTTTGCTCTTTTGGTCACTTCTAAGGTCTTGAACTTCTAATTCCACAGTATTATTGTCCCTCTATCTGAATCACAATTTCCCTTTTTGGAGTCGCATTGCCGTCTGTGCATTCAGAGCTTTTGAATGATATAATAGCGCCTCAGTTCTCTACAGCACTTAATTCAGAGGAAAGAAAGAGGTAAAAAACAGAGGTTGGCAGAGGAAGCTGAAAGTAGATCAAAACTCTCCTTGATTTAGGGTTGCCACCTGGCACTTTCAAAACAGCCAGGCCACCATTTCCTACCCAGCTAGTTAGCTTAGCCTCAAGGCTTAGGCAACAGGCAATATACATGCACAATTACAAATTATGGTTTGAAAATGAATGATGGCCAGTGATTTTTTTAATTTTTTCTTTTCTTTTTGCACTTTCCCTTGGAGACAAGTGGTGCCTCTAAAATTATTAAATATTGAAAAGGCTTGATGGATGGGTTTTACTTCAGATTTGTTGCTGCTTTACACATGCATGCTCATTGTCAACATCAATTGATGGCTACTCCATGTGCCAGTGGGCAAGAACAGATCCAACAGCAGAAAGTGAAATTACACCTCTTCTCAGGGGAGCTGACTTTCATTTTCACTGGCTGGCTAGAGTACCTAAGGGTAGAGCACACAGCTTTCAAAAGCCAGAGATCCTCACTTACCAATGTTCTCTGTTTGTTCCATCACACAGGAGTGTGAGGAGGGAACAGGTCTTTTCCTCTTGAAAACACAGCTGGTGGCTTCCTGATTAAAACTCTTCTTCACCATTCTGTGGCTTGGTCCTTCCCAAGGATAGGGATGAAATTTCCATTTCATAATCTATTTCATATCTAAAGGTGAATTGACCTAATTCCACATTTTCTGAAACAACCTGAAAACTGGAACATAGGCATTCTTCAAAATATGCACTGAATTTTGCCATGCAGTTATCCAGCCAAGTAATGTGTGCCAAATTGCATGGGGGGGGGAGGGGTGGAGAGAGAGACATATGCATAAAGATGTATATACAGTACAGTGGTACCTCAGGTTACGTACTCTTCAGGTTACATACGCTTCAGGTTGCAGACTCCACTAACCCAGAAATAGTGCTTCAGGTCAGCGGCGTAGCGTGGGTTATCAGCACCCGGGGCAAGGCAAGTAATTTGCGCCCCCTAACCCGGGGCAAGGCAAGTACAGTAATTTACTCTCCCAAGCAGCAGCAGCGAGGCTTCTCTTTCCCCTGCGCTCTCCCGGAGCTGCCTCTTTTCTTTCCTTTTTTCCCTTTCTCCAAGGCTTTTCACTTTCTCTCCTTAATTGATTCCCCCTCCACACCGCAGCGTTTCCTGGCTGCTCCCCCCCCTTCCCCTCTCTCTCCTCCTCTCTCTGCTTGCCTTGCCCTGCCCTGCCTGAGGGCACCCTGAGGAGACTCTGCTCTCCTTTTTGACCAGGCGAGGTGGAAAAAAGGGGGGAAAGTCTCTTCCCGCCCCCTCGCCAGACTCCCTGCTCGGCTTGGCTCACTACCCAGAAGGCCAGTGGAGAGAGAGCCGCAATTACCATAAAGCTCCTCTCCCTCTGCTTCGCCAAGCTGTCAAAGCCCGGCAGCAGCGGCAACGGCAGCAGCAGGCGCAGCCAGACCCCCGCCAGCCAGCCCGCCCGCCCAGCTTCCTCTCCTTTTTTGGCCCGCGGCAGAAGGCTTCGCTCTCCCCCTTCCGCGACCTCCTCGCCAAGCCGAGCGAGCGCGGGCTCCCTAACCCGTGGATTTTAGTAGGGGCAGAGAGCTGCTAGTGCGGGTGCGCCCATGTTGCGCCCGGTGCGGCCGGCCCCCTGGCACCCCCCACGCTATGCCACTGCTTCAGGTTAAGAACTTTGCTTCAGGATGAGAACAGAAATTGTGCTCCAGCAGCGCGGCAGAAGCTGGAGGCCCCATTAGCTAAAGTGGTGCTTCAGGTTACGAACAGTTTCAGGTTAAGAACGGACCTCCGGAATGAATTAAGTACTTAATCCGAGGTACCGCTGTAACAGTAAAAATACAATAGAAAACTGCATTCTATTAGGTTAAATTACTTTGCAAAGATGTTTAGTTTAAAGGAAAATCGCATATATTAAGAAAAGTTTGCACTAAAATGCTGATGACTTTTCATGAGGACATTTAAAAACAAAAAACTGCAAAGCGATGTTTAGAACTGAATTTAAGATGGGAAAAATTAGAAAGTGAAACAAACCAAAATTGGCAGCATTGCCCATCCCCAATCCACAGGACGCGGGTGGCACTGTGGTGTAAACCACTGAGCCTCTTGGGCTTGCCGATCAGAAGGTCGACACTTCGAATCCCCATGGCGGTGTGAGCTCCTGTTGCTCTTTCCCAGCTTCTGCCAACCTAGCAGTTCAAAAGCATGTCAAAGTGCAAGTAGATAAATAGGTACCGCTCCAGCGGGAAGGTAAATGGCGTTTCCATGTGCTCTGGTTTTTCCAGAAGCGGCTTAGTCATGCTGGCCACATGACCCGGAGAAACTGTCTGTGGAGCAGACAAACACTGGCTCCCTCGCCCTGTGAGCGCCGCAACCTCAGAGTCATCTGCGACCGGACTTAATTGTCAGGGGTCCTTTACCTTTACCTTTAATCCACAGGAACCAATCAGCTGCAGCAGTTCACAGGACAAACAGACAGAGGAGTATATCTGAGGAACAGCCTTCCCTCCCTGATCAGCTTAGGGGCTCTAAATAGGAGGACTGTGCACCATTTTACCACTGCCACCTAAATGAATTGACTTAAAGGCACCCCCATTTGATGCAGACATTAAAAACAACAACCCTGTTAATTGCTTTTAATATGCACACTTGTAAAGTCTACAGGAACAAGGGGAAACCTTATCCCTTTATTCACCCACAGGAAGGAACACTCTTCCATGATGTCTGACACACCATCTAAAAATGCAAAAAAATGTCGTTTTCTTCAAAGCTATTCTTTTTGGTCATATGCAAATGTTTGTACATTTAATTGAATGATCAATCAATTAAAAATCATTTGGTGAGTCAACTACATATTTTAATTGTGCATCACCCCTAATATCTAGAGTTTGGAGCTGAATTAGTCAGATAGATCTGGTTCAATGCTGTTACTTAAAAAAACAGAAACCCATAAAACATTTTCCTCTGCCCTTTGGTCCTGCTTTCCTGCTTTCCAGTTTAACATTGAGAAATTCTAGAATTAATTTTGAGATTGGTGTATGCTCAGTTTGCCACAATTTTCAGTTTCTACCTGTTCCTCCCTTACAGGTTACCAATGAGCACCAGCGCATGTGCACATTGATTAAATCACAGCACAAAAAAGGCACTGTGCTGGGATTTAATCGCTACACCTATGCGCTGGTGCTCATTGTGTCTTTTTACGCTGACAGGTTAACCATCTGAAAACTGCAGTAAACTGCATGTGCACTGGGCCGGAAATCAAAAACAGAAGAATGGCAGTTTGCTAACATATAAGTTATTCTCACCAGTCCAAGAACAGGCAAATTTCAGAACCCCGCAATTCTAGGGTAAAATGTGGCTGGAGAGACTCTTGTCTAAAAACCCAGAAAATTATTAGCAGTCAGTATTGAGTTGGATGGTCTGATTCAGTAGAAGGCAACATTCTATTTCACTATGGCTGAATGGGTATGTTAGTCACCAAGTATTTTAGTCAGCACATTTTTAAAAGGGATGCCTCACTCCAGTCTTTGTGGCTTGTGCTCTCTTTTATAATCAATGTATTCTTTAGAGGACATTTTCCCCACTTAAGTTTGGATGTTGAGTGGAATTAGGTGTTTACTTTCTAAGTACCAAATATTTGAGAATTATTGCAGAAATAGCAACCAAGCTTACTAAGAGCTAGGAAGCTTGCAGTGTTTGAAATGTCTGCCTTCTGCTAAAAAAATCAGCTTTCCTCAACCTGATGCTCTTTAGATGTTGTTGGACTGCATAATCCCTGACCATTGGCCATGCTGACTCAGGCTGATGTGTAGTCCCAAAAAATCTAGAGGGTACCATGTTAGGGGAAGGTGGAATTTTAGTGGAAGGCTGCTATTTCAAACATTGCACATTTCCTAACTGGTTCTAGCATTGAAAAACTGAAGAGCCTGGAGCATTTTGAAGTCTTTCTGAAGCAATTCTTCCCCACAAGCTTTGCAAAGGGCAAAATAAAACAAACAAACAAAAACAGTCATTCAGTGGCACAACTGGAAACATAACACAGAAGCTGCTTGATATAAGCTCTGTAAATTAAGTATAATAGAGAGGAAGCTCAAGACAATTTATCCTTGCTGAAATCAACAAGACTTGATTCCACTTCACTTTCTCTAGATTGCAGCCATTTAGGACCTACCCCATTCTAAGACTTATGCACACATAACTTGGGGCAGTGGTTCCCATTGAACTCAATGGGACTTACTTGTGAGGAGAAGGAGAAGAAGAAGAAGGAAGAAGAAGAAGAGGAGGAGGAAGAGTTTGGACTTGATATCCTTAATCCCCTTAAGGATTCTCAAAGCACCTAACAATCTCCTTTCCCTTCCTCCCCCACAACAAACACTCTGTGTGGCAAGTGAGGCTAAGAAACTTCAGAGAAGTGTGACTTGCCCAAGGTCACCCAGCAGCTGCATGTGGAGGAGCAGGGAAGTGAACCCAGGTCACCAGATTACGAGTCCACCGCTCTTTAAGCACTACACCAAGCATAGGACTCTGCAAGATCGGATGGGGGAGAATGGTGGAGCCCATTCTTTGTATGCAAAATGTCCTAAGTTGAAGAAGAAGGAGAAGAACTGGTAGAAGTTAATGGGAAAGATCTTAGCCTAACACCCTTCAGAGCTACTGCCAATCAGAGTTCTAAACTGGATGAACCAATGGGAACATCATATGCCCAAGTCATCCTGCAGGATTGGATGGGAAAGAGCTGCATTCTGCTTTCTACAAGAGACTGGCTGGAGGATTCATCTAACTTCCCCATTTGTTATTTCTGTAATGTTTTAAAGCAGGCCTTCAATCTTGTAATTAAAGGCAGGGTTGTTTTGCGGCGTTCTCGCCTCCCTAATCCCCACCCCCTCCTCCCCATTGCGTTGTTCCTACCCTGAGCGTCTTTAACTAAATTACAGTCAAATACTTCATTACAGAGACTTTCAGCCAGGAGGGAAGCCCCCAGGGATTTGATTCACAGACAAATGTATTATGCACAAGGTTGATCTGATCATACACAATTTGTGCTACCCATGCACCCTCCAGGAAATTCCTTTCATAAATGTAAATGATGTGACACTCAAAAGAACTGAGAGCTGAAAGAAAGAGAAAAGGAGGAGGGGGAGGAGGGGGGAGGAGAGAGAAGTAAACTGTGTGCCTAAGGAAGTCACAGAAAAGTAGGCTGTCACGGGACTGCTGGGTCACGGGACTGTAGGGCAGAGGGTAGGCTGCCAGGGTCATTATGCGTATCTGCTTCTTCTCTAAGGAGAGCCTTCACTTCTAATAGCAGACTGTTACATGGGGCTGGAGGGAGGGGGCGATGTATTAAGTACCATTTGGTAAGATTGTAATAACTGTTCCTATGGCAACAAGGAAAAAATGCCCTCAGTGGATTTTATTTGTGTTTTGAGTTAGCAGGCATTAAGCAACGGGTTCTGTAGAACAAAAGAGATGGCCTGAGGCCTCTTTCACCAATATGTCCACTAGGGGGATTTTTTTAGGACACCCCCTCACCAGTCCACACACCAAACACTCGAGGATTACAGTACTTCCTTTTAGGAGCAAGCCCAGTTATTTGGACTACTTAAGGGCAGGGCCATTCTCCAACAAAGCATCCTGGTGGTCTGTCACATTTATGACCAACCTTCCTTCATTGTAGGAAACAAGAGAGCCTTGCCTCTAGGTGATTCTTCAAGTCTCACCTCAACTTTTAGTTCCAGGCCCTGTCTGGGGCCACTGTCAACCACATTCTGAAAGTAAGAGCATTGTCCATGTTCCCCTTTGGTACTCCCTCCAGTCCGTTTCATGAGCTCAACCTCCCCATCTTCATCTACAGGGATCTCCCTTGTAAGAATAATAGGCTTAGAGGGCAGGTTAGTCCCCACGTTCATGAAATATTAATTATTTCATTGAGCATTTGCAAGAAGATGCACTGCAACTGAAACTACTTGCCTCTCTTCTGAATCGGAGAGAGAGAGAGAGAAAGAAATCTATTATTAAATACCCTATTAGTCTTGGCAATTGCACCATCCTTTTGCACTGTAGTCGCTGAGTGTTATCTAATTGGTTCTCCCCCCAATCTACTTATTCTGAGAAGCCTGAGACCACGTGGAACAGAAATGCACTTTTGCTAACCCATTTGGTTCCCTGTTACAGTTCTCATCAGATATGCTTTTAGATCATGCAGTATTTTGTCAGCAAAAAAAACAAGATTTTAGGAGAGGGAGGGCAAGGGAGAGAGAGAGAGAGAGAAACAGGGAGGAGTTCACACGGGACAAAAGAAAAGGCAGAAGAGGTAAATGCAAGGTTTGCGGATGTTCCGGATGGAAAATGATAAGGGCTTTGTGGAAAAGAGAAAAATCTGAACTTGTTGAGCTTTGATCATAACTATCAAAATGAAAAGATGCTTTTGAAAAACCCATTTCAGACCACATGATATTCAAAATATTTATGGCTACACTCAGTGCTTATTTTTCAGGGGGTACTCAAGGGTAATCAGTACCAGCACCTCTTTTGTTGTTGTTAAAAAGTGTGACACTTACTGTAGCAACTTCATGGAGAGTTGATGAGCACCTATCTTTCTAGAAACAACCAATCTTTTGGTTAACAGCCAGACACACTGACCCAGACACAGAGCTTCAAAATGCAGACCTGTGCCTGGAAAGAATGGGGCAAAAAGTAGGTGTGGATAAGCCCTGAGACTAAGGAAGAGGAAACCATCCACTTGTTCTGTCCCCTGAACTCCATGGAAGTAAGAAGGCAATCAGGTGGTGGCTGAGGTTGGTGGGGCAGCACTTACTCCCATACCCTGATTTTAGGCTTACTATAGGTATCTGACAGGCTGTTGTAGGATACTGGATCCTGGGTCTGTTCAGGTGGGACTCATCTTACATTCTTATTTCCTATTTTTTCAACTGCACTAGCTGACTAATTAGGATTTATTAAACTTCTTGTATGTGTTCATGACCTACAAGAAAGCTGTAAAGCAGCTTAGCCACTTACAGGATTAAGAGGATGCATTGTGTGGCCACTGATCAAACAAAACTATTTGCTTTGGCTAGGTAGGTTAATATATGTCCTGATTTTGTTTTTGTTTTTGTTCCATGAAGAGGAATTAGACATTTTGTGATAAAGTGTGATGGCTGGGGTGGAGGAGGTAGTTATATTTCTTTCTGTATCTTGTTTTAAAGCACATCCTTAATATGCAAATCATACCATCTGCCCTATAGTTGTAGTAAAGTACAGAGATTTGTTTTCTATAGGTGTGTGGAACGGATTGGGTTTGTAACAGCTGGCCAGCCCCTGCACAACCAAGCCCCTGCTTGGTTACCTGCCTACTGAGGCTTATCAGTCTATGATACCTAAATATATTTTCCTGAATATCAAATTCTGGGGACAAACAACAGAGGGTGGTCATCCCATCCATGTTATTTTTTTTTTAATGTTCCCAAAGGCATCTGGATTGGAAACAGAGTTCTGAACTGGATAGATTATTCTCCCCCAACCTGGGCCACATTCATCATGCATCTAAAGTGCTATGACGCAACTTTAAACAGTCATGATTTCCACCAAAGTATTCTGGGAGCTGATGCATTTATGGGCACTGAGAGTTTCTAGGAGGCCCTCAATCCCCCTCAGAGAGCTACAGTCCTAAGTATGGTTCAACAATCAATCTCCCTCCACAGAGAACAATGCCAATTGTAGCTCTGGGAGGGGAATGGGGGTCACCTAACAATCCTCCGATCAGATGTTGTTGGACTCCAACTCCCTCTATCCTTGCTGTTGTCCATGCTTTCTAGGGGTGATGGGAGATGGAGTATCTGGAGGGCACTGAATTGGAGAAGGGTGGGTGGGGTAGACCTTGAGCAGATAGAGCAAGTTTTTAACTATAACCTCCTAAGATGCCCTTAACTCAGTATTTCCTCTCTTCCTGTGGTCTGTAACATGCTGCAATTCTAAACACACTTGCTGGGAAGTGAGCAGCATTGGACCCAGCGGGACTAACCTGTGAGTAAATATTCAAAGGGTCGCATATTCACAAGGTGTCAGGTACTGGCAGGACACTGACAAGTGTGCACCAGGGGAAGCCAGGAAACATGAATCAGAGGCAGGGGGGAACTTCAGGGCTGGAGGGTGGAGCAGAGGAGGAAGAAAAAGAAAAAGCAAGTCAGGCAAGTGGAGGACTGAGTGGTCCCCCACCCTCTCCTGCACTACTGTCTCGCACAACCAGGAGAGAATTGATGGAGGAAGAGCAGAGGAAGCTTCTACACAGACATAATCTCTGGCTATGTGTGCACAGGCTCTTGGGGGAAGATGCATAATCTGGTGAAGGAGGCATGGCCCCCTGTTGCTGCCATTGCTCCATAGTGCACAGACCTAGGAATAGCTGCCTAGACCCTAGACTGGTGTATATTTGGAGCCATGGAAACTACTGTAAGTTTTGACAATAAATAGTTAACTGTCTGCAATGTGCATTCCTTTGGCAGGGGAGTGCCCTTGACAGAAAAAGAGAAAGGGGGGAAAGAACATCTTCGATGACAGATGGTTAACTTTCCTTACTGTGTATAAGGTTTGGGATCTATTGTGGGATTTGCTCTTGCCAGGAAAGCTAGAAGGGGTGTCATAAAAATAATAAGTCTTTCATTTCTGTACATAGCATTACTGTGTCTGCTGCTTGGGAGACGTGATTTTCATTAATACAGAAATACCAGTGAATGAAATGTTTTGATAATTAAATCCTTCTAAATTTTGACAGGTTCAGAATCTCAATTTGAATTTCTAACGTTCTTGTAATTAGCTCAAATTGCTTCCATCCTGTACTTCTTTCTCCCCCCCCCCCACATATGTGGTTGAGGTTCTCGCTGCAAATTCTGTAATATTATAGCCTTCCTCTCTGCTTAACTGGCTTGTCCTAGGCAGCAAGTCCCACAGAGGTCAAGATCAATTCAGCGCTAGAGAAGGCCTTTTTTGTTTACTATCCTCCAGACATTGCAATCTGCCCTTCCTTTCCCCTCTCCAAAGCCTTTTACAGTGTGAAGCAAGGACAAGTGTGCCTGTGTGTAAAGAGCTTGTACATGTCACCTGATGCATACAGATGGCTTATTAACCAATTAATTCGTAGGACTAAATTGACTAAATCATAGCAAATGACACCCAATTGCCATGCAAGCGTAGAAATGGATTGGAATAAGCATTTCTTAAATGCTAGCCTTGCTCAATCCAGACAAGGAAAGGAAAAGTGGGCAGTAATCACAGGAAGGAGTGGGATAGACAGACAATGTTGGCAGCAACTCAGGGAAGGGGAGGGAAGACCACTTGAGATACCATTGTTGGAGTGATTTCACTGGATGTGAGAAGATCAAGGTTATTATTATTTTTAATTTAAATGTGTGGCACTGCCCATGACATTTCAGAGATTCTAATTAAAATTTTCAATTTATAAAGTCCTGGGTTGTTTGCATTGGGATAATGCTAGTTTCTGAAATGAAAATCCTTGCACCTTTTGGCTGAGCTGTTGTAGGTTTGCTTTGTAAACATGCTGAGTACCCACTTTTTGAGCTGAAGTCAGTGTGCACAATAAATACTTGTGCAATGCAGAAAAGCGGGGGCCCCAAAGTGACCTTTATTGCTGGAAAGGGATGACATTCATATCTATATAATGGGCTTAGTTTTATCGGAGGGCCCTTCTGCAACCCCATTCCACAGGGAACTTGAGTATAGAACCTGATGATGCAGTGGTTAGAATGTCAGAGGAGGACTGGGGAAATGTGGGATGAAATCCAAACCCACTCACTCTAACCTACCTTAGGAGATGGTTGAGAAGATAAAATCAGAGGGGGGCAGAGTGCCCAACCCCCCAAACATTCATTTTTGGGGTCTCATGCTCTTGCATGAATCAGCTGGTTCACACCAGAGCACCAGATCGAAAGATGCTTATTCTTTGGTCTCATGCTCTTCTGAGAATCAGCTGGCTCCCGCAAGAGCCCAGGACCAATTGATAATTGGGGTGTTGGGGGCTATTTTTAAAAGGCTCCATATATAAGGTTCCGTATAATGACTCCTATGTTCCTCAATACCACAGAAAATAGGCAGAACCCACCCACCCAACTCAAGCTACAAAGTGTGCTTTTCAAGTTCACACACTCAAGGTTCTCAAAGCAAGGAGGAAGAATTCCTTCCAATCCTCTCCTATGGGGCCAGAAGATGAGCTAGCAAACATGACCAGACCTATATTTGGATTTGGTTAATAAGGTTGATTTATTGTTTGCAGAGCCTCCAATTTGTTATATTTTGAATAAATATAGCCTCCTCCCAAGCTTTGGTTGCCCGTCTTCTGTATGGGCATGCTTGCAATGTCCATGGTTAGCAACTAGATTGATTGATGAGTTGATCCTGACCCACACACTGAAATATCATCTCCAGTGAATGCTGTCAAATATCCCCACTCCATGACTCCCAGTCATACACGATCACTTCCTAACGAAGATTTGTAGGTTTGGTGAAACATTAGATGGGTTACTGCTACAGTAGGCTCATAGCCAACTTCCTGAGGTCAGTAGGCTAGCTGGCAGCCTTTCTCTTGTTTGATCTGGCACTAGGCCTTCAGTTGGTGACTCAGTGCATATATTGTTGTTGGTTTTTTAAGGGTGTTTATTGATACATCTCTGTGTGTATTTGCCCACACTGATTATTTATGATGGAGTAGCTGACAGATAACTGAAGATATCTGATAGAAACTGCTAGATAAGATAACTCTGCTGAATCCTTATGAAATGTCAAGGATATTTATTATTATTATTATAAAAAAGCTGTATCACTGAGTTTTAGCCTTCTGGGGTACAGGATAGATATATTGAGGAGCACTTGTTGGTATCGCCTTGACCACTTATCTCTCAGCCATTGAATCCATTATATTCAAAAAATTTCATGGTCTATGGATGGATGGATGAGTCTATTTCCAGTCTGTACTAATTGTGCATGTGTTTGTTCATAAGTCTGCTCCATCCTGTTTCCTCATTAATCTGCCTCTTTAAAACAATTGTATGTCTGAAAATTTGTATTTCAGTGGTATTTAAATATTCATTTTAGCTCAAAAGTTGCATTTGAATTCATGGTTTGTTTTAGTGTATGAATTTCTGAATGCACTTTTTCCTAAAATATGCATTTTAAAATGCTGTTTGGTACTTTTGGGGGGCTGCAGACTGTATGCCAAAAATATGAGGAAGTGTGAAATCTGAAGGATGATTACATTCTGATGCATGTTTTCATTCAGGAGGTGTGAACTAGGTCAGTTTGCTTTAAAATGCAGACCAAAATAACTTCTCCCCTAGTTCTGTTATGGTCATGGGATGGTATATGGAGAATTATGGGGAAAGGAGTCATTAGCTTTTTCATAGGATAGGGATCTGTGTGGCACTACATTTCAGGTTTTTGTCACATGTGTAGGAGAGTCAGATGGTATAATCCTTCAGTGTTCCCATGGAATCTATCACTTGGTAGGAATATACCATTTTCAACTGCTCCTCCACTTTTACTTTCAGTTTTAATAAAAAGCTCCCTGAAAGTAAAAAAAAAAAAAAAACCAAGAACACAAAACTAGAACCTCAGAAAACAAGTTCCTTCCCAGTCCACACTCTGCTGTGCTATGTTTTTATTTTCAAGAGGGAGTTGTTTTGATTTGACACAGGAAAGCATTACACACACACACACACACACACACACACACACACACACACATATTTGCAGTCTGAAGTGGTGCAGTCCATGCAGCTAACTCAGCGCCAGAGGTGGATTTAAGGCAGTGTAACTGGTTCCTCTACACAGGGTGCTGAGTCAAAGGGGGCTCTGTAGGGTATCACAACTCTGGTATAGAGAGGCAAGGGATCAACAAAAGTTGGTCTCACACAGGGCACCACTGAAATGTGAAAGTTCAAAGTGTACCCCTGCTTAGCCTTCTCCCATGTCATCCAGCTGTTGCAGTACACCTGCCCTTAATCCATTTGGGTCTCAGTACTTTGTTTGTTTGCAGAACCTCATCAAAGTTCCGAGCAAATCTTACTTTGCAATATGAGGAATGGTTCAATGCTTCCATGGGGTGGGATTAGGGCTCTCCTGCACTGTTGTGATATTAGGTCTTATATCAGTATTAAGGAACGTGGGTGGCACTGTGGTCTAAACCACAGAGCCTCTTGGGCTGGCCAACTAGAAGGTTGGAGGTTCAAATCCACACAATGGAGTGAGCTCCCATTGCTCTGTCCTAGCTCCTGCCAACCTAGCGGTTTGAAAGCACACCAGTGCAAGTACATAACTAGGTACTGCTGTGGCAGGAAGGTAAACGGCATTTCTGTGTGCTCTGGTTTCCGCCACTGTGTTCTATTGCACCAGAAGTGGTTTAGTCATGCTGGCCACATGACCCAGAAAGCTGTCTGTGGACAAACACCAGTTCCCTCGACCTGAAAGCGAGATGAGCACCGCAACCCCATAGTCGCCTTTTACTGGACTTAACCGTCCAGGGGTCCTTTACCTTTACCTTTAATTTTACCTACAGTATATCAGCATTAGGAAACCAAGTAAAGAAGGCCAGGAAGCATCTAGAAAGTCACTTTATAATGTGGAAAGAGATTTTACACAGATTTATGCTTAAAGGTGTCCCTTGCTGCACTGTAGCTCCTTGTTCAGCATTAGTCGAAACTGTCATTGCTTATAAATCTTTCTTTATAGTCACTTGGTAGTTGCTATCTAACCTTGCCAGCTGCATTTCAAAACGGCTTCCTTCATAAGTGCTTCCTCCTTCCAGTTCCTAGGGCTACTGCAGCCTCAGCCGCCTGTCCTCACACTCACTGCCAGATATCAGGGACTGAAAAGCCACCCCAAGATCCCACTGTAAAACTTGTGCTTGCACTTGGAAAGCACTTTGACTTTATGAGAGCCATACGCATGTCACCTGCACAGCCGCAAAGGTTGACTTGCTATCGGAACTGCCTTTGTGAGGCACACACTGACAGTTACACTCCTTGAGGACTCTGAGGAGAATATTTGACGCAAAATGTAATCAGAGACTGGAGAGAATGACAGTGTTCATCTTGCTTCTGAAGGTTAGGACAGGAGAGAAAACCTGAAGCAACAAAACCCACATTTCAAGTTTGGTGATAGTGTAGTGTGTCAGCGTGTAAAATTTTGACCACTAGCTCAATCCCTTTTTGGGGTGCTTTTGTTAACTGCTGAGGGGGAAGGTTTGTCAGAGGCTCCATCACAACAGAGGCTGTGTGAGACTTGCAAACAACTCCCTCCATTGCATAAGGAAAATGATAGTTGACAGGTACATTCGCTGTCTCACTCGCTCACAGATGGGTCTTTAGTCCTAATTGCTAGCCTGCCCGGCTGACCAATAATTCAAGGACTTGAAATGATGTTTCTGAGTGTGCTGGCACTTATGTGATTGAACCCTTTCCCCATTGGTTACCAGCAACTTACTTTGGTTTGCAAAGATTATTGGTTTTTGGGGAGGGGGTTGCTTGTGAAGCAGGAAGAACAGACAGGGAGATGAGCAGGAGACTGGGGAAACTGAGTCTTCTCTTCAGCCCAATCCAGATTTAACTAGTCTGGACCTTCCTCAAAAAGCTGCAGTGTAAAGTGCTCCTGTTCAGGTTTCCACCCACCCAGACACACTTTCTTTCAGAATACTCCATTCCATTTCCCCTCACCTGCATTTCTGGTTAGGAGGTTTTTTCCTCCCGCATTCCTGAGCATGTGCTGCCATCATTCCTAGGTTCCCTTATTGTTCCTTAGGTAAGCCTTCTCATCCTTCTTAGGGCTTTCTCCTGCTTTTGAAAATCTTTTTTTCCTCCCCACACTCAAAGCCATTGGTGGATTTGGGGCTCTTGAATTTCAGCAGTGCCCTGTGCAACACAAATATTTGGCACACACCACACACCCCAGGTCTCATGCTCCATTCTACAGCATTGTTGTGGCACTCCCTGCAGCGTGGCGCCCAGTGCCCTCACATCAGTCGTGCCACCCTAAAACCATTGCTGCTCTAGCCTGCTAATCCCACCATCTTCCTTGTGTGTGGACGTAGAGCCACATCAGGAACCACAATCAGATAACTTAGTTCACTTTTATCATACAGGATTAAGCTAATGGTATCCGGGGCTGCAGGATCCCACTTAGCAGTGCAGTCTGGGCAATGATAAATCTAGCCTAGGGCAACCTGCTTCCCCTTTGTGTGCATTTCTATAACAAAAATAATTAAAGGGACCTACTTCACCGTTTGAGTCATAAGACTCAGATAATAGATTCTTGCAAAATGGTTTGAAGTGTTCAGAGAGATGAGTTAAGCCATTATTCTAGCGGAAGTTGAAGCCAGCAGTTGTCTTCTTTTCTTTCTTTAACTGAATCTGGAAATCTAAGGAAGAATCTGGGTGTTTCCCCCACCTTTTTTTTTCTTTTCTCCCCTCTTTTCTTTCCATTCTTTCATTTTTTTCCTCTCTTTAGGAGATCTTCAATTGGTTAGAGTTCCTGCATGAGCATAGAAAACATTGTTCTCTATTATTTGTACCAGGCTTGCAATTGCACCACTTCAGACTAATGGAAATTGTACAAGGTGATAAGCCATGAGAAACATTTCATTTTAAAATGGGGGGTCTTTGCTGATAGGGTTGAAGGGCTGAAGAGACTGGCTGTGACTTTTGAGGCAGTATGAAAGTCTGTGATTACCAGTGGTGGGTGAACAACAAAGAGGCTTGGAAGTTCAAACTGGCCGCCAAAAGTTTCCTTTCCTCTTTTGAACTACTCAATTACCCTCATCTCTTTGGTCTCTTGTTATCGGATCAAATTATGGAATGTTGAAGAGGAGCAAGGTAACCCGAACAGCATGTGAAGAAACCTGTAAGAGTGTGTTTTTCTCATACCAGATAGCATTACCAAGGCAGGCTCCAGGGTTGGCTGGGCCCTGGACAAAGTCACTCAGGTGGGTCCTGAGGAAGTTACCTGAACAGTGCAGTCATACCTTGGAAGTCGAACATCTTGTGACTTGAACATTTTGGCTCCCGAATGCTGCAAACCCAGAAGTGAGTGTTCTGGTTTGTGAACGTTCTTTGGAACCTGAACGTCTGACACAGGTTCCATGGCTTCTAATTGGCTACAAGAGTTTCCTGCAGCCATTTGGAACCTGTTCCTTGGTTTCTGAATGTTTTGGAAGTCAAACGGACTTCCGGAATGGATTCTGTTCAACTTCCGAGGTATGACTGTATTGGGTAGGTAATGGTCAGTACAATATCCCAGAATGGTACTCCTTCAGGGGCATTGTGATACATCAGAATGGTAGCCAGACCCATCTATCAGGTGCTGCTTAGAGCACTGAGATCCATTTTTTAAAAAAGGAATCCAGAGCAGGCATCAGAAGTAGGCCCTGAAAGGATACTAGGTCCTCAGCAGCTGCTGAGAAATACCAGGCGCTGACAACATCCCTAAGCAATTACATTCATCTTGTCAAAAGAGAGGGTGGAAATGGAATGGACTATGGGTCATTTCCCACTGTTCCTTTTTAAATGTATATTTAGAACTGCATATAGCTGGCAGGATTTTTTGAGAAACATTTTTTTCCACATCTGTTTGTCTAGCTATGTCCTGTGTAGGTAACAAACTACTCAATGGTTATGGCACTAGAGAGGGGATGTATGAAAAGCTCTCTGTTCAGTGGTTACAGGTCCCTCAAGAGTTGTGTTAACAATTGGTCATTCTGTAGATGTGTAGTGCATCTGTGATATACTCCTTGGTAATTTCACCTTAGAGGTTATGTGAAATGGCCACATCTTTTCTATGGAGGTAGGAGGGAGGCTTATATGAGAATTGCCGCTGTATGGATCAAATGCCAGTGGGATTAATGTGAGGGAAATTATCACTTAATTTTTTGTGTACTGTTTTCAGAAAGGACCAGTAAAACCTAGCCGACCCTGCCAACCCTGTTTTGAGCTGTCATAATGCTTATCTATGAGTACTTGGAGTTAGTTACAGTATATTACAGCTTTGATAGGTTTCCTTGTCTTTTTGTCTCATCTCTGGCCCCAACCCAAGTAAAGTTAGCCATTGGCTAAATCCTATTGAAATCCATGCAACATGCTTCATAATCCAGTGATTTCTTTATTATTCAGAAGCAAGCTCCACTGTTCATTGGGTTTCATTTGCCAGTGAATATGTGCATAGGGCTGTAATCATCCACACTCTTACTTGTTCTACTACTTTATCCCGAGAAAACCCACTCTTTGCCACTGAATCAAAATAAGCACCAATCAGGGTTGTTGTTTTTTTGCAGATGGGTGTTTGTTCTGATTCAGTAGTAAACAGCAGGTTTTCTCAGAGAAAGTGGTGGAAGAAACAAAAAATGGCTTGGACAAGCAGAAAACCTCTCTGACCTGTGCTTTCTAGGCATGGGGCAAGCAGATGTGTGAAAGAGCCCAAAGTCTTTATCAACATTAGCTGTCTTTGGGTCTTTACCTCCATTGGTTCTCTCCATATTCTAAGAATCCTTCCTTCTAATGGCAAACTCAAGTGGTGAGGGCCAACGGATATGGAGCCAAAGTGGACACACTGAGAAAAGCTGGGAGGGGTGCATAAGGCTTGCACAAGTAATAAATAAATAGTATTTTAAAACCAAAAGTTATTCCTCCCACCCTAAAAAAAACCTCCACACCCGAATGAGCAGGGAGTATGCTCAGTAATCATGGAATCGTGGAGTGTCGGATGTAAATGAAAACCTGGGAGGTAGAATTAGAATGTCCTGATGGGGAACTCTGAACAGGTGCACTTACTTACTTGTGAGGAGCTGAGGATGTAACATTTTGTTGCAGATCGCACTTACACACTGTCATAACCTACAAATACAGCTATTCTTGACAACGTCTTGAGACACTGCATCAGTATGATAAATAATAAAATAAAAAAGCAAACAGTCACCACACAGTTCCACACCTGAATGTGACCACCTGCTATTGTCAGACTAACCCTCCATCCTGTACTCAAAAGCAGGAAGTCCTGGTGATAGCCTCCATAGAGTTTGCTACCTACATTCTTTTGATCGTGGCCATTATAGTTCCACTCAAGCATTAAAGTCAAGATAACAATGCCTTTCTTCCCCCCCCCCCCTTGGTTGACATAAGTAAAGCACTTGAAAAGAATTAAGGATTTTATGCTTTTATAAGAGGGGGGGGTACTTATTAAAGAAAAAAAGTCCACCTAAGATTGGCAGAGATAAAGGAAGACTGGGGGAATAATACATTAATTCTAAAGGACTGAAAATGTATACAGCCAAATTCATGCCTGTCATATAACTGTTGACGTGAGCTGAGCTTCATCTGTGCACATTGGGGTGATGCCTGAACCACAGTCTTCACATTACAGCTAGTTGATTGGATAAGCAACCCCCTGCTTTGCTCTGTTCCTCATGGTTAAAGAACTTCTGTGCCATTTCATTTATGGGGAGTTCAGTGTTCTGAAACAGGTTGTAATGAGGCATCCAGCTCTTCAGACTTAGAAACAATCTAAACCAGAGCTCAGTTTGGTTTCCAAATGACCTCAGACCAATTATTTGCCAAGCTCTGGGTATCAGGAATGCAGGACATTGTGAACCCATGAACTGAAGGATAGTGGGTGCGTGTTAGAATTCAGCTTGTGCCTAACCACACAGCTGTGCCCAATGGAAAGAAATGGAGGGATACTGGGGCACTTGTAAGGAAGCTTCGTTACACCATTTGGCTGCAGCAAGTCAAGTGATACTTTCTTGACTTTGCTAGGGACATAGGATGCTGCCTTATACCAAGTCATACATCTGGCTCACAATTGTCTATACTCACTGGCATCATTGCTTCATGGTTTCAGACCAAGGTCTCTTCAGACCTATCAGGAATTGAACCAGAGGCTTTCTGCAAGCGAAGTGGATGTTCCACCACTGAGCTATGACCCTTCACCAGCCCATGCATTCGGATGCTGATGCATGTACAGATGCCTATGAATCTCTCTAACCTTTGAATAGAGCAATGAACATTGCATTCTCCAAGGTTTCCGACTACAGTCACTCCCAGGCCTATCTGGAGACATCAGGAATTGAACCTGGAACTTTCGGTAATAATAATAATAATAATAATAATAATAATAATAATAATAATAATAATAATTTATTTATATCCCGCCCTCCCCAGCCGAAGCTGGGCTCAGGGCGGCTAACAACAATCAAATAATCCAACATTCTAAAAACATTTCATTATAAAAATTAATTAAAATCAAATTGGTGGCAACCGTTAAACAAAATTCTGTGCAGATTGCCAGAGGAGGGAGTCAGGCTGCGCCCTGACCAAAGGCCTGGTGGAACAGCTCTGTCTTGCAGGCCCTGCGGAAAGATGTCAGGTCCCGCAGGGCCCTAGTCTCTTGTGACAGAGCGTTCCACCAGATTGGAGCCGCAGCCGAGAAAGCCCTGGCTCTAGTTGAGGCCAGGCAGGTGCTCTACTACTGAACCATGGCCATTCTCCAGACAGGCTTCCTTGCTGCTCAAAGAAACTCAGTGTCTTTTCTTCCTAGCTACAGACCACCTCCGCCTTACTCCTACTCCTCCTCTGCCCTCACTCCTAATTGTTGCCTCCATTGTTACAACAATCCAGTTTCAAGTACAGTGGTACCTTGGTTCTCAAATTTAACCCATTCCTGGAGTCTGTTTGACTCAGTAAATGGTTCAAAAACCAAGATGCAGCTTCTGATTGGCTGCAGGAGTTTCCTGCATACAGTCGGAAGCCACAGAAGCTGTGTTGGACGTTCGGCTTCCAAAAAACATTTGCAAACCAGAACACTCGCTTCTGGGTTTGCAGTGTTTGGGAGCTAAGGTACCACTGTATCCAGTCTGCCTTTTGAGTGCCTTGGCCTCAATGTCTTAAGCTTTTGGCCTGTCTCTTCTGCATAATGTCCAGTACATAAAAAATATCTACGCAAATATTGCCTACATTTTATGCTGTTGCCATGGGAGAACTACCTATAAAATGCCCTTGAATAGCATTATTTTTAAAGTGTATTGACTTTATTTAAATTTGATTTAGTTAAAAGGGAATTTAAAGGCAAGAGAAATCAAAGTCCACAATTCACATTAGGAATGATGAAGTCAAAGGCCTCAGTTCATCCAGCAAAAAATTATATGGTGTTGATTTTATCTAGCTATTGCCAGTCAGGGTATGTGGGCAGCAACAGTAGATGCTCTCGTTGTTTATTTTATGTGCATGTGTTTATAAAAGAAGCCCTTATATATCTAGAAATACTAGTACAACAATCCCAAAGACTTAAAGCATATAGGGAGTAGCCAGGTTTGAGCATCCCCACTGGCAAAGGGCCCATGTCCCCTTCTTGGTTATCTACAATGTAAACATGCTAATTAACTACCCGGGCAGAAAAGAAAAGAGGAGGAGAAGGTGGGAGGGGGAACCCTCAAAAGGGGGGGAAATGGATCAATTGACAAATTGAAATGTCATTTCCCAGCCTGCAGCTGGATCCTGCTTCGTCTTCTCACTGTCTCTCTTTTTTAGCCTTTTGTATTTTGATTTGGTTATAAAAGCTGCGGCGTAATTGAAACTGACATCGGAATCAAACAGTGTGACCTTGTCGGGTTTGTTCCAGGACTGCGACGCAATCCACTTGGGGTGAGGGGAAATAAAAGGGAAAGGGAGGGGGGAAATGAGCCAGCCAGCATTGCAGCTCCCCAGACAACTCGGCTGTGTGTGTGTGTGTGTGTGTGTGTGTGTTTGTGTGTGTGTGTGTTTAAAGGGTTTTTCTGGGTCTATACTTTTGTGAAGCAGCCTGGCACATGCAGCCAAGGCTCTGTGTGTGTGTGTGTGTGTGTGTGTGTGTGTGTGTGTGTGTGTGTATGCATGAAGGAGGATACATAAGGAAGAAGCCTAGGAGCTGGGGAAGGGCTGCAAACCGTACCGAAGTTGTTTTGTGTGTGTGTTTTCTGCACAGAAGCCAATGCATAGAGATACTGTGGGAATGTGTCTGCCTGAAACTGCCAGTTTGGATGATTGGTGCCAGCTTGGAGGAGATAAATGAACATGATGGAAAATAAGAAAAACAAGGGGGCTGAAAGCCATTATCTCCATGATCTAATAGGGGCTGATACCAGCACCATCTGTTTTCCCAGTCCCCTACCTTTCACTTTTGCCAGTTCCTCTGACTCGCACCCCTCCTTGCTATTCCAGTCCAGAGCACCCCCAAATCCAATCCTGCCAATGTGCCTCAGTTCTGGCATGAAAACACACTGCTGTCCATGTACCTGCCAAAATGCTTGTATTATAGAAGTGTGCTCCTGCAATGTGCCTGAGCCCAGCCTACAGAATTCACTTTGGTGAGCCAAGTGCTCCTTTGTGTCGGGATCCTTTGGAAGGAGGAACCATGTAGCAGGTGTTCAGTCCGTCCTGCCGGCCCCTAGGGTAGGCCTGAGCCGAGACTTTTCACACACTGGCTGTCGACTTTTAGAGTACTCCAAGGGATCCTGCTATGAAAAGCTGCCGAGTGCAGAATCCTGGACTAACGAAATGGCATGAAATAAAGCCGGATTCCTTTTCAGTCAGCCACGCTGGTGCATTGGCATTTAGAAACTGTGTTGTAGGGCAGAGAGGGGTAAGAACATGGGTAGAGGAAGAAGAGAAGGATGTAGATGAGGGATGAAGGTTCAAATAAAGCTGTATCCTCTGCCATGTCAGGAAGTGTTCCCCTCGTTCAGAAAGGAACGATGAAGCACAAGAGAATTTAGGAATTGATGGTTGAGTGATTTTCAGGTCTGAATCAATTTCACACATGTTCATTCATACGTTTTTCCTATTTCTTCATTAATCTGTGATTTTTATTTTTTTAAAAAACCTCTACAATTTTGTGTTTAGATAAGAATTTAAATACAGTGGTACCTATGGTTACTTAATTTGTTCTGGAGGTCCATTCTTAACCTGAAACCGTTCTTAACCTGAGGTACCACTTTAGCTAATGGGGCCTTCTGCTGCTGCCGTACCAGTGGCGCACAATTTCTGTTCTCATCCTGAGGTGAAGTTCTTAACCCGGAGGTACTACTTCCAGGTTAGCGGAGTCTGTAACCCGAAACGTTTGTAACCTGAAGCATTTGTAACCACTGTACATATTTTATCTCAACATATGCATTTCAATGCAGTGCTCTAGCCACTGCATTAGCACAGCAACAAACTCCCTGCCACCTTGCCCCTCCCAGTCTTCCTCCCAGTAAGCAGCAGTGACTTCACTGCTAGGAAGTCAGGTAAGTGCGGCTGGCCCACCTGGCCACCTGCTGCTGCTGAGCAGCACAGTTTGTGGCTTAGATGCCCTGGCCTGGTTCTGCTAATCATGTTTGGCTGCAGATTGCAAAAGTTAATTGACAGCTGACTAAAGCAAGCATTGAGACAGGTGAGGGACAGGTGATAAGTCCATTTGATTCGGTTTGTACCAAAGGTTGTTAGAAAAGGGGAAACATAGCATTAATCATGGAAGACATTTGAATTTTTGTTTATCTACGGTACACTAGGTTATATAAATTTAGCTTTGTTTTTACAGTATGGGAGGGGGAATCTTCATCTGCTGCATATCTGTATTTTGAGTGTTCAAGGCACACACGTCATCCTTCAAATAACTTTACTAGATAGGCCAGTAGTACTGATTCTTGTTTTTAAGATGGGGAAAGATAATTACAGCGTGATCTGGGTAATAATCATAATTATCATACAGAGAATATAGCAACAAAGCAAAGAGTCTGTGGAAAACAGACCCATAATATGCTTTTGTCCTGAAAGCAGAAAATGTAAGAGTAGGAACAGGCTTGCTAAAAGTCAAATTGGATCTTGTCCAAGAAATTAAATGAATGGCAAAGTGTTTTAGAATTACACAAACAAGAAGAGAACAAGGGAACTACACTATAATGATGGGAAATAAATTAATGATGTCTTTGGCATGGCACATACACTTCCTGAATACTTGTAGCTTTGAAATGAATGATATATTATCAAACAGTGTCATACCTAAAGGTGAATGTAGGCTTCAGAAAAAAAATAGAGGAATTACTGCATCAGTGGCTGATCCAAATATCTTCATGGCTTCGATCTTGCATTCATTTCTACACTTACAAGTCTCATTGGTTTCATTGGAGTATGTGTTCAGGATCCGCCTGTCTCAAAACAAACAAGATGAATTTTAATAAGGAGAAATGTAAAGTATTGCACTTGGGCAAAAAAAATGAGAGGCACAAATACAAGATGGGTGACACCTGGCTTGAGAGCAGTACATGTGAAAAGGATCTAGGAGTCTTGGTTGACCACAAACTTGACATGAGCCAACAGTGTGACGCAGCAGCTAAAAAAGCCAATGCAATTCTGGGCTGCATCAATAGGAGTATTGCATCTAGATCAAGGGAAGTAATAGTGCCACTGTATTCTGCTCTGGTCAGACCTCACCTGGAGTACTGTGTCCAGTTCTGGGCACCACAGTTCAAGAAGGACACTGACAAACTGGAACGTGTCCAGAGGAGGGCAACCAAAATGGTCAAAGGCCTGGAAACGATGCCTTATGAAGAATGGCTAAGGGAGCTGGGCATGTTTAGCCTGGAGAAGAGGAGGTTAAGGGGTGATATGATAGCCATGTTCAAATATATAAAAGGATGTCACATAGAGGAGGGAGAAAGGTTGTTTTCTGCTGCTCCAGAGAAGCGGACACGGAGCAATGGTTCCAAACTACAAGAAAAAAGATTCCACCTAAACATTAGGAAGAACTTCCTGACAGTAAGAGCTGTTCGACAGTGGAATTTGCTGCCAAGGAGTGTGGTGGTCTCCTTCTTTGGAGGTCTTTAAGCAGAGGCTTGACAACCATATGTCAGGAGTGCTCTGATGGTGTTTCCTGCTTGGCAGGGGGTTGGACTCGATGGCCCTTGTGGTCTCTTCCAACTCTATGATTCTATGATTCTAAGAGACAATGGAGTATGCCTCTGGGGGTGGTGTCAAACTGCTACGTTATCAGCACCCAAGTGACTTCCCCAGGGCACAAGCCTGGGCTGTGTGCATGGAGGTCCTGAGCTGCCCAGGTGATAAGATTTCTCTCTCAGTCTTGCTGATGTGGTCCAAAGGAAATCAGAGCAATACGTTTGGCACCAGCTTGACTGCAGGAGTTGCCAGAAGGAGCCGTACAAGGTGCCATCCAACTGTCTTAGGGATTCCACTCCAGATTTGTGTAGGGTTCACTCCTTAGCCTTTTCTTCTCTTGAAGATATCCAACAAGGCAGTGGAGATTTAGGATCAGATATTTCATTCTCCTAGATCAGCAGTTCTCAACCTGTGGGTCCCCAGATGTTGTTGGACTACAACTCCCATCATCCCTGAGCACTGGTCATGCTGGCTAGAAATGATGGGAGTTGTAGTCCAACAACATCTGGGGACCCACAGGTTGAGAAACACTGTCCTAGATGGTCTACCTTCCCAAGCTGATGAGCCCTATCTGCCCCTCACTTCTCCCTACAGCACATGCAGAAACATATAGTCACCATTAAATAAAGCAATATGATCTGTGACATGTTGAGGCCCAGTAGCAAAGAATTTTAAAATACCTATGGACTGTAGGTATTGACATTAAGACTTTAGTATATTAGAAACCATTTGATGGAAGGACACCAGGTTCAACTTTGAGCCAATTGAACCAAAATGAGATGTGAGAAATGACAAATGAGATGTGCATTCATCAATTGTAAACTGTACAGACTAATGTGCTTTCCTTTAAATGATGTTAGCTGTATTTATGGAAAAGGGAAATGTTGGTGATACAACCACACTTGGATTTTACCAGATCACCTAGTATAGCACCACAGAGGTGCTTCTAACTTAAATTGTGGTACGGAGAATTGGTATTCTTTCTAATGTGTAAGAAGGAGAAAGACAAAGCAAGGCAAGTTTCAGACTGAAGAGAAGAGAAGGATGGAGGGTGGCTTCTGATGTTCTAAAGAAGAACTGCATGTTACACTTCTTCTCCCCATGCATCCAACATTATACTCAAAACGAAATTGGCATGGGGTGGAATGCAGAAGCTCCAGATGGAGAAACAGCTTGAGCTTTCTCCCCACGCAAATTACTTTTGAAACAAAATATCAGAAGCACAGTAAGAGGAAGTGCAACTCATTTGTGTTTCCCTTCCTGAAACTCCTCTCTGGAATATCAGAAACCATTCCCTGTTCCTCAAAGATCTGACTTTGAACCCCTTCTTGCATATGTCTCTTGCATGTGACCAGTCTTTCTGCCTTTTTTTCATAAATCAGTTCAGTAAAATGGCCTCCCCATGAATGTCTGGCACATCTGTCTATCCCATTTTAATAGTGTTTAATATTATTTTGATATTGTTGAAAGAAGCAATGGTATTAGTTTCTATTCAGTCCATTCCTTCTTTCATAACTCATTGCTTCATTCAGTCCGAACTAACAATATTGTTTTGTCCTACATGTAATGAGCTGAAATTTCTGAGAAAATATTCTCAGATTTTTTTTTGAAAATTTCATTTCTTTCCCTCCAAGCATATTTGGGATGCAGAAACCCCAGTTTCATTGTCCACAAAGAGCACAGAAAAGTTTCACAGAGGCCATTTTTGCTCAAAATACATATGTGTATTTTAAGTAAAATAAACCATATCCAAAACCACTCTACCGATCTAATCCATCTGGTCATTTGAAAGCCCATTATATATAATTGTCATAGATTTATGCTTGTTAATTCAAAGGTTTCCACCACCCCCTCAAGGCAACTGACTTTCTCTTGAACCATTTTTTTCTACATAATAGCAGTGAACCACTTAATTGGTTCACTAGTGAAACATATATACAAATTTCAGCATTGATTTCACATGGGCTTCCTTTAGAAACAAAACAAAATTTCTATACATATATGAATTCAGTATCTAGTCTAAGCTGACCTGATTTTTGTGCATAATGAATGTGATCTGTTCAACAGAGTTCAAACTACAAGTTGCATTTCATCTTACCAGAACACCACTATAATGCAAAAATGAAATTTGCATGAGGAAAGCCCTGCTGAAGATGCTACCACCCATCAGAGTCCAAGGAGCAGTGGGACGTGAGAGGGTATTCTCCTCGATTTTTCACCCCAGTATGGAAGTTCCTCCCTTTGGAGTTGCATCTAGTACCTCATTGTGCTCTTTTTGTCAGGTAGTCAAGACACACCTCTTTGCTCAGGATTTTGGGAACAGATTAGTCATTTTGAGATTCCAATGTAGTTATTTCTGTCTGACCTTATATAGGGTAGACTTCTTTCAGAGGCAGATTTAGGGGATCACATTGGGAGGGCACCTCAGGGGGCACCACAATAATGGCAAACAACAGAAAGTGAGAGGTTGGGGGGGGCATTGAATGTTGGCACCTCACAGGCCGCCACTGAAATCTGAAAGCCCAAGGTCTTCCACTGCTTCTTCATTCCAATGTGAAATATTACTACTGCTGCAAAATCTTTGGGTGCTACTTGCTGATGTCAAAGCTCCAACATTCATCTAAATTCAGCAAACATTTCAACAAGCAGAGAGTATTTGCTATGAAAACTACCAAAGGACAATAGTGAGGATGGTTGAAATTCATTTCAATTCTGTATTCTGTGACATCAGTGCAGCTAAGCCAATGGAAGCCAGAGATAATGCTTTGATTCCGCTGCAAAATTCCATTGTGATGTCAGAGTAGATAGACGGATGGAATGAAAATAATAGGAGAAAGTGGTGTAATAGGGAGAACCGTTAATTATTGACATATTCAGGAAGTGGTCCCTTTTCCTTCCAAACAACAGAAAAAGTTTGTCTCAGAAAAGACACTGATGAGTCTTTGTAATCTAGCAGAAGAAAAGTAGATGAAGAAGGCAGTAGACCTTCAGAGTTGTTCATTTGTAAAGCAGCTTCACTAGCAAATATAGATTAATGCAGCTCCTTTCTCAGAAATCTCAGCCCAAGCACTGATGGTTTGTGAGCTTTTCATAGCTCCTTTACTTCACAGATTTTTCATCTTGTGGGCGGTATTAGAGCCTGGCATCCAGTGAAGTCAAAGGAAAATTCTCATTAACTTTGATTGGGGGTAGTTGAGGCTGTTCATTAAAACCTAAAGGATTTTAAAAATCTGATTAACTTTTTATTGCTACACTGTTTGGTTACTGTTCATGTTTTGTAGCAGCCTTTGGCATCTATTCTAAGTCTCTCCCCCCCCCTTTCCTCCCTACACACCCATTTCTGCAGTTAGCAAAGGGGAAATGACATTCTGCATTGCATGAACACGATCATACAGGAAGGGGATGTGCAGTTTAGCAATGCTCTATTCTGGGTCACAATGAGAATAGTGTATCCCATTTTAATTGCTGTGCGTACTCTATGAAGGACATAGACAAGCCAGATTGCCTTGAAGGTAGAGCATCAAAGATAAACAAATGGATCAATGTGATCCATAGATATGACAAGGAGGGGTTGAAGAGTAACTGGATATGTTCGGCTTAGAGGAAAGATGACTAAAGGGCTATTTTCATATACCTAAACAGAGGTCATAAAGATAAACATCTGCTTGCCAAGACCACTGAGCTAAACTCATGAAACTTACATGAAGGAGAAAACCTTCTGCAAAAGAAGAAAGTAGTATCCTATGAATACTTTCAGTTGCAGCTCATCTGGGAGTAAGTCCCATCGGAGAAAATGTGAGGGACTGCTGAGTATATATGAATAGGATTGTGTCATCAACCGAGTATGGGGGGATGGTCTGATGCAATGTCCTGCCCACAAAAGCTACCTGACATAGAAACTCAGGGTTTGTGCTGTTTAATGTTTCTGGAGTGATTGTGGCTTGTATTGCATGACTTAGGACCTCCCAACTCCTGAGAGCATTTCATGGATGCTTGAAAGTACTGGGAAGGACTCATTCCACACTGTGCTGCACATAAGGCCTGAATGTGTGTGTGCATGTGGGAAGAGGAGGAAGATTTGACAATACACAAAAACCAGTATGGATTTATAGGTTAAGTCAGGCACAGGCAAACTCGTCCCTCCAGATGTTTTGAGACTACAATTCCCATCATCCCTGACCACTGGTCCTGTTAGTCAGGAATGATGGGAGTTGTAGTCCCAAACCATCTGGAGGGCCAAGTTTGCTTATGCCTGGGTTAAGTGAACCTATAAATCTGCCTGTCCCTAAGCTCCGAAATCCACAAATGGAATCCCCCACCTTCTCTTCATTTCAGTGGCATTCCTAAGGTAAAGGCAAGAATAAAAATATATAATAGATTCTGCTTGTAAAACAGAAGATTTTATATAGATATTGGGAAACAACCCTTGACTGTGGGCAATGGAATAACTTGCAGAGGGAAAAATCTTATATGTAATATGTGCGTCTGTCCTGAAAAAGACCGAGATGAGCATCTTTGAGAGGTTTTTTAAAAAATAAAAATAAAGAAGAAAAACGATTCAGTATTTCAGTGTAGGGTTCCTACTTCTACATCACCAAAAGTAGGACAAAAGAGCAAAACCAATCTGCATTAAATGCTAATTTAGATGTATAAATGGACATAGGCTCCTATGAACTTAAGTAGCTCAGAAGTCATAATCAGAGGAGAAAGGAGACTGACTTTTTAGAGAAAGAGAAGAGCAGAGATTCAATGGACCTCCATCTCTTCTCTCCACAGTAGTTTCTCCCCCAGCCAACAGAGAGGTACAAAACTCTCTGAAAACAGGCCTCCCTTATCACCCCATCCTCTTGGGAGAGAATATCTGAGGAGCTAGACATTGGATGTTACCCATATGGTATTTTAAGGAGGGATCAGAAACAGGACCACAGGATCTATCACTTCCCAAGCCTCATAGTTTTGGGAAAGGGGTGTTTGAGGTGCCTTAGGCCCCCAAAGCTAGGAGGACCCGATTGCTGAATGACCAATCTTCTTGAGACTGGCCTGAGCTCCTGGTGTCTTCAGCTGATGTCATTGGGGAGGACCCAGGAAGTGGATGATGGTGAGAGAGCACTTGCTAAGAAGGAGTTGATACTGTTCTGATAGTTTGTGGGGATTTGGACTGTATTACCTGGGGCAGCGAGCATGAGACCGGGGGCTTGAGCTTACAGCAAAGGCCAAAGCATTGGCACACTTTGACCTGCCTTGTCCTTAATTGGGTCTAACTTTTGAATGCCCTCCTCCATTGAACCCATGGGCCATGGACCATTCAGGGTGCCACTTAGGACAGCCCCACAGTGCCCTTGTTCCTCATTTATTACTTTTCTCTGCAAATATCTAATGCAACAAATAACTATCTAAAACTACAGCAGTATGTATCACGAGTGCTTTAAAAAATGGGAATTCAAAGTTAAACTTGTGACCATTCAGTTGCAACATTTTCAGCAGCCACCAAATCATGAAACACAAAGAAAATCCACATTCACTATATGGAAAATGGATGTGCAATTCAAATACACCTTTTGAATTTCACCATCAACCCTTAGAGTAGAAAATTAGGGAGGGGGTGGAATCCATCATACAAATTTGAAAAACAAATACATTCAATGCAGTCTCCATCTGCTCATGGATATTACACAAGCCGAAAAACTGGCTATACTCAACAAATCAATTATTCATTGTGAATTATTCACTAGGCTCTGCTGCAAATAGTGCCAAGGACTGTTTATTTGTTTAAAAGTGAAGTGTTAAAAAAAGAAAAAGAAAAATCCAGAGCAACATTCCAATTTATCTTTAATGTTATATATTCCATGCAAGAAATATAAGCTTATGCTTATGAATGCATTTTTATTTTAGCTGGAGAAAGAAATGTATGCATGGAGGAAATGAAGAAAGAAAAGTAATCTGGTTAAAAGAGGGATGGGGAACCTGTCCATGCCAACAGTGGACTATAACTTCTGGACTATAACTTCTGTTCACTGGCCATGCTGGTTGGGGCTGATGGGAGTTGTAGTCCAACATCTAGCGAGCTTATCCCTGGCTCATAAATGATAAAAGGGGAATGAGAGTCATCTATGGTATGTCTTGAGCTTCTCACATGATGATTTTTGTTTGCCTCTGTCTGTCTCGAGAGACAATGGGGTGCACTTGCGGGAATGAAGTCAAACCATATATGCACAAATCTGCAATGCTGGGATAGCCAACGTGGTGTTCTCTAATGTTGAACTGCAACTACCATCAGCTCTGACCATTGACCATTCTCAGGCTGTTGGGAGATCCAACAACAATATCTGGAGGGCACTCCCTTATGCTGTGTTATGCAGCCTCACAAAATGACTGGATTTTTTTTGGGGGGGGGGGAGTCAACAGCTTTTTCTCTTATGCAAAGCCCTTTAGAATGAATACGAATTATGGAATTGAACTATGGGGTGGGATCCAAATTTAGTCATGCTTAGATTATCCCATCTGAAATCAACAGGGCTTAATTTAGCAGTGATTTCAATTATCCTGTTGTCTACCATAAGGATGACAGCCTGAGTCCAACCAACAATATTACCATGCAGCTGCCATTATCGGTGGAGCTTGTGTAGAATATGTTGTTGTTTTTTTGGAGCAGATTGTACCCTCTCTGACAGTATCCTTGTCAGGCACTACTGCTGTGAGATTCTGGACAGGCACTTACTTGATGCCCCACTTACTGTGGCACCAGGATTTATAGCTGAAGGAAGCAACAGCAGATAGATTAAGCAGGGACACTGAGACCACAGCCCAGAATCTTTCTTGAATCAAAAGATCTAAGAGAGGCACTCGCCATGTGTGCTGTTGGTGATAAAGTTCTCTCCTGTAACTGCTGTACTCCTGAAGTATATGCAGGTTGTCACTGAAGGAATCCCTCAGGTCATACAACTCTACTGTCAGGATGTGTGAGCAGCTCCTGGCTGGTTGCCCAGGGAAGTATAAAGATAAGGAAAAGTTTCTTACCGTCCTTTTTTATTTCATTATTTAGAGAGAGGCTGTAGAACCCAGCCTCTTAGATAATGGCATTGTCCTGAGTGAATCTCCACCCCCGCCTCTCCCAATTCCTCACTTCTATTGGTGCTGCTACAGGTCCTCTGTCTCCAAACTCTTTGCTCTCCTACTTTTAAGGCTCACCGGGTTCTGGGAGATGGAGGGTCTGGGATGCTTTTTAATAACACCATGTCAGCCAGCTGCCACTCCGGTTCTGCCTCCTCCTCTCCCTCTCCCATGATTTCCCAACTTTTCCCCTCATCTGCCTCTGAGCTGTGACCTCCTGCAAACCCCTCTTGTAAATCTATACTGTACTTCCTCCTCCCTGGAAGGGTCAGGATGGGGAAGCAGTCTCCACCACTCCTCTGCCCAGTCTCTGACACCTACACATTATAGAATTGTAGCATTGGAAGGGACGTCAAGGGACATCTGGTCCAACCCCCTGCAATGCAAGAATCACAATTAAAGCATTATTGACAGATGACCATCCAACCACTGCTTTAAAACCTTCAGTGATGGAGTCTGTTCCACTATTCAACAGCTCCTACTCTCTGAAAGTTCTGCCTGATCACTGCAGTCCTATTTATGACTAGCAAGCTGCTTAGCTGACCAATCTGTCAGCCCATCCACAAACCCCATATACAGTGGTACCTCGGGTTAAGTACTTACTTTGTTCTGGAGGTCCGTTCTTAACCTGAAACTGTTCTTAATCTGAAGCACAACTTTAGCTAATGGGGCCTCCCGCTGCCGCTGCGCTGCTGCTGCACGATTTCTGTTCTCATCCTGAAGCAAAATTCCTAACCCGAGGTAATATTTCTGGGTTAGCAGAGTCTGTAACCTGAAGTGTATGTAACCTGAAACATATGTAACCTGAGGTACCACTGTACCAGTGTGTGTGTGTGTGTGTGTGTGTGTATATATATATATATATATATATATATATATATATATATATATATATATCAGTCAAGAGTGCCTGGCAACTCTCCTCGAAATGAAAGGCTGTTGAAAACACAAATGAAATTTTAACAATTACCTATAGTGGTACCTTGGGTTACAGACGCTTCAGGTTACAGACTCCACTAACCCAGAAATAGTACCTCAGGTTAAGAACTTTGCTTCAGGATGAGAACAGAAATCGTGCGGCAGCGGCACGGCGGCAGCGGGAGGCCCCATTAGCTCAAGTGGTGCTTCAGGTTAAGAACAGTTTCAGGTTAAGAATGGAACTCCAGAACGAATTAAGTTCTTAACCCGAGGTACCACTGTATAGCTAAATGGTTTCAATTATGGACCATGGAAAACCTAACACAATCTGATTTTGTTCCATGATGCCTGTTGTCTTTGCAGGTTTGTGTTCAGTAGAAAATATATTTATTTTGTCTGGGTGCATGCAAGATGCAAATCAAAGCTCAAATAGATAAACAAATCTCCAACAATGGGGCTCCTCCTGAGGAGGGGGCAAGCTGCTGGGCTGAAGCAGTTTGGATGGAGCAGCATTTGTAAAAATACATTTGTCCAATACCAATGATGCAGTGTCCAGTGAGGCCAATGTAAATGTTTGTATCAAGTCTAATAGGTGTTGGAATCAGGCCTGTTATACTTAGCTCCAGCTGCTGCATTTGTTAATCCTGCCAGAGAGACCAATCTCTCCGAGGCGATGGGAAAATGTGGCCTATCATCCAAAATATAGAATTTGAAGGTGAGGTTCTATGCATTGCAGAGAACTGAGAAGCCTCTAGCTTGCTAGTATGCAGAATCGGATTTCCAAAGCAAAGGCGCAAGGACTAGGCAGATGAAAGTAGATTAGGGTTGGAAACTGATTAGGCATGATTGTTGTGGAGCAGGGACCAGGGAATAGTGGCTAAGACAAATGTTATCAATGCCTACATTTAATTTAATTAGAAAAGGTGGAGCTTCTGAAGCTAAAAAATTAGCAAAGCTGAAAAACAGTGCTGAGAAAAATCAGACTCTGTGAAGAATAGGGTGGGTCATAGCTCTGTGGTAGAACATCTGCTTTGCATGTAGAAGATTCCAGGCTCAATTCTTAGCATTTGTCTGGCATCCTGATGAATCGCTGCCAAAGTCAACAGTACTGAGATTTATGGACCAACGCTCTAACCAACATTCAGGCAGCTTCCCATGGAGGAATTAATCTTCATGTTAATATTCAAAATCTGACTTTGAAATTTGACCATAACTGAATTCTTGACACCAAGAGTCCTATGACAGCAATCTTATAAACACGTACATGGATGTGAGCCCCAGATAACATGGTGGAACTTACTTCTGAGTAAACATGCCTAGAATTGCTCCATTAGACACTTTTTTTTCCTTTGATGATTTTGGTTTATCTTCCTTGTATACTGAGGTATTTCCTGATTCATTTCATAAATGACATTTCAAAAATCTGGCATCTGAATGCATGGGCTAAACTCACCCCAGAAAGTCAAATAGGTAAAGGGACCCCTGACCTTTAGGTCCAGTTGTGAACAACTCTGAAGTTGCGGTGCTCATCTCGCTTTATTGGCTGAGGGAGCCGGCATATAGCTCATTTCAAGTCATGTGGTCAGCATGACTAAGCTGCTTCTGGTGAACAAGAGCAGCACACGGAAATGCCATTTACCTTCCCCACAGAGCGGTACCTATTTATCTACTTGCACTTTGATGTGCAAGTATCAAACATCAGTCATCAAATATCAGATGCACTTATGTATTCAATAGTGTCAGCTATCACAAGGCAGGTGTCAAATCAATTATCATTGGCTATCAACTATCAAATACTGTCAAAGATCCAAAATAGTTGTCAGAAGCTATTATCATTACATTCTAAGTACCAAACACTGTAAGAAATCAAAAACTGGAATTAAATACCAAGTAAGGTACATGTCAAGTACTGGTGATGTTGAATGCTATCTCTGTGATCATTAACAAAATTCATAACGAAGATTCTGATAATTTTGGAAGGTGACTTCCTTTCAGCTCTACAATTCAAAACAGACATCAAAGGCAACTTTAGTCTTCATCTTGCAACAAAATTGCTTGTGGGACCTGGAACATGAAAGCTTGCGGGTCTGGATGTCCTCTAAAATATGCACTAGATGTCAAGGAATGAAGCCCAGTTGCACATCCCTGCACTATTGTTAACATTATTATCATTATTATTTATTAGTCACTTTTTTATACTGAGGTAACTGACAGCAACTTAGAACAGTAAATAAATTGCATATACATTAAAACTAGCATAAAACTAAACACAAAAAATATTAAACTCATACACACAGAGACACACACACAGAGAGAGAAAGAGAGAGGACTAAAATATCCCACCCACTGAATCCATGGGGAGAGAATTCCACAAGTGGGAAGCCACCCATTGAAAAGACCCGTTTCTGGGTTGCTACCCTCCAGGCTTTCTGTGGAAGGGGCACATGGAGAAGGGCGTCAGACAACAATTGCATGGTCCAGATGTTGGGATACTGCCAGGGAGATAAAGCCCATCATGGCCCCCACGTCGCCTCCGGACAATCCATTGATCTCCCGTAGATACAGTATCAGCAATTAGCGACACGAGCTCCAGAAAATAGCTTGCCACATTCCAGAGCTGATGCACGCTCTATCAGCAGAATTCGTACAGCGAAAGATGCACGCAGGAGAGCATTATTTAGAAGTTTATTCAGCGTTGGTCAGAACAAAGGAAAAAACATGACTGCCTGCTTGCGTGTTCAGGCACAGAGAGAGAAACGAAAGCATAGACAAAACAGAAACATCCTGTGAACAGGAAATACGCAGGCTGTGACACAAACATCCTGCTCCCTTTTAAGGTGGAACAGAAATATCCTAACACCAGATTGGTTCATATGGGGATATTGGGTGGTTTATTGCAATGCCATAAGAAGGGTTGACATTTCTTTATCTGGTGAGCCTCTTGTGTATATTTCATACGTGGCTATTATCTATAGCAACTGTGTTATTTATTTCACACCCACACAACAATTTCATTTGGAGTATCCTGTATATAGTCTCTATATTCCAATGCATTATACTTACATATACTAATAGCGGGAAGCAGCCATTGCAGGGGCTATTGCCTTGAAGAAATGCTTATGAGTGTCCAGGATACTTTCGGATGGCCACAACAGGAAGCAGGATGCTAGACTTTTGTCTGATTCAGCAGGCTTTTCCACATGTGCTTTTAATAGATGTGTGAGAAATGAAGCTTTCACCACTTCATCTCCATGAAGGAAAACTGCCCTGGTTGAATTTCTTCCTCTCTTCCTGTTATGAAAGCTACATGAGAGCGATCAGAAAAAGACAGTGCACATTTTACATCAAATCACTTTGTTTGTTTGTTTTAAACTTTATATCCTGACAACAACACAGCTCCATGGAGCTCACAGAGCAGCTGTTGTATTACTTATCACCAAGGAAGAGTTTGTTGCTTGAAACACTACAGCTTCATGATCTTTTATTTAAAAACTGATTGTCGGCATCACACACTGAGCCCAACAAAGTAGATCCTGTGAGTGTTTTTGCTATAGAAATAGATCAAACCAATATGCTGCAGACTGAACCAAGTTTAGTTCGTTTAAAGAATTCAGAATTTTGCTTAGCTTAATCTTTGTTAATCTACTATTATTCCCCCCCCCCAGAAGCTCTGTCACAAAAAGTTCTTCCTTGCTCTCCCCTCCCTTCCTCTCCCTATTTTTATTCAGTTTATTTTATTTAAACAATTTATAAACCGCTTAGCTCCAATAATCTCTAAGCAGATCAGCCTCTACCAACCTGGCATCCTCCAGATATTTGGGGTTGCAATTCTCATCAGCCCCAGCCAGCACAGCCATGGTGAAGGCTGGTGTTGGTATAGCAAGCACATCTACCATCTTTTCCTGAAAGTAAGATATCCCCCGAAAATAAGACCTACTTCCAGTTTTGCCTCTCGCTGCAATATAAGGCATCCCCCCCAAAAAAAATAAGACCTCCCCGGTAATAAGGCCTCCCCCCAAAATAAGGCCTCCCCGGAATATAAGGCCCCCGAAGCTACCGTAAGGCATCCGACTCCTCTGGACTGTAGCGGTGGGCCACACAGCTCACTGATTGGCCACAGCGCCGCTGCAGCTGTTCAGGCAGTGTGAGGTCTCTTTAAATCGGAGAGCCGCCAGGACAAGCTGCCGCCTGCTGCTTGCTCTGCCCTGACGGAGTCTGGCTGACTCACAATTAGACAATAAATGTGTACCATATTCTTCTTCATGGAAAAATAAGACATCCCCTGAAAATAAGACCTAGCACATCTTTGGGAGCAAAAATTAATATAAGACACTGTCTTATTTTTGGGAAAACAAGGTATGTACTCCCTCTAAATGATCTGGTTTGTAGATTGGGGGGTATCTGAGATGGTCTACATATCTTCTGTAGGTATCTAATTTATACACAGAAACATTGGAAGCTGCCTTGTTCCAAGTCAAACCAATGACCCATCCATCTCCATATTGTCTACACTTACTGGTCACAGCTCTCCAGGACTCCAGACCCAGGGGGCATTCACAGTCCTACTTAGAGATGCTGGGGATTGAACCTGTGACCTTCTGCATGCAAAGCAGATCCTCTATATCTGGGTTCTGGCCCTTGTCCAAAGGAAGGAATGCCCCAACATCCCAAGCAGGAATGGACTCAGGTTCTTTCCATTGTGTATTAATATTCTGGCAGTGAGGCATGTGTGATTCTCTAGCCAAGGTGCTAAATTCAGACACTCTGCTGATGACTGTATATATAAGTTTAATCAGAAAAAAAATATTGCTGTGCGGTTTCAAAAAGCAGCTTTTTGGTTTCAGCTACTCCTTGACATCGCTCTGTCATGATCACCTTCACAATCAAAGTGCTTCAAAAGTAGTAAATACTAGGACACTCAGACTGTTATTATCTGCTAAAGCATAATGGGTGATACAATAGGCTAATAACATGTACTCATTGCTGTTTTAACAGCAGCATAATGGATACAAATTCAGCTTCTGCCCTCATTGTTCTTTCAAGGAGGCCACTATCACTGCCACCCCAAAGAAAACCCTCAAACGCAAGACCATTGAGCGGAAAGGGCAAAGGAGTTGGAAAGTTTAACATAACCAAGGAACATCAAAATACCCTTCTGGTAAAACAAAGCAGAAAGGAGGGCAGAAAAATACAAAACAGCATGAAATCTTCTTTATGCTAATTCAGAAATCAAGCTAACTAGCTGAAGATCTCAGCAGGTGTACCCCGGCCCTGGAGTGTTCAAACAACTTTTCACCTCAAGAGTCATGAATGAGATTAGGAAAATGCACTAATTTTGCATGTGTGCATACTGGAGAATAAATGGATCCAGCAGTTATGGGGTCATTGCTGTATGTGTAGCTGTGCTCTCCCAAGGCCAATCACAGTTCTCAATCACCCAGCATAGTTCATTCTGAGATTGGTAACGTTTTTCACTACAGAAGACACTCAGGGTTGATGACATAATGGGAATGGCCGCAATCCAGACTGCACACTTAGATAAATGTAATATTGGACATGCAAAACATGCTTTATCCCTGGAGGATTCCAGTGGGGTATTAGTGGAGCAAGGGGGAGGCAAGCAATTTTCATTGGGATCACAGCTGTAAGGGAAGTGTTAAACCATCATTCATGCTGCAGTCCTGCTGAAAATTGGCCTCCTCTGAACCTTCTCTTAAATTTTTATTTTTAATTCTAAGGTTTTCCCTGCCCAGTCTGGCCACTCGTTTAATCTGTTTTAAGGCAGGGAACATCTTTGAACAGATTTTCCTCAGTTCCATTCCTAACCACCTGAAAGGGAACACAATTCTATCTGGCCTTTTCCCTTTACAGTGGTACCTCAGGTTAAAAACTTAATTCGTTCCGGAGGTCTGTTCTTAACCTGAAACTGTTCTTAACCTGAGGTACTACTTTAGCTAGTGGGGCCTCCCGCTGCTGCTGCGCCACCACACAATTTCTGTTCTCATCCTGAAGCAAAGTTCTTAACCCGAGGTACTAGTTCTGGGTTAGCGGAGTTTGTAACCTGAAGCATCTGTAACTTGAAGCATCTGTAACCTGAGGTACCACTGTACTAGTATTTTCTTGCCATTTAAGGGCCCAACCTGCATGATACATTTAAAACTGTATCCTGTTGCTTCAAACAGCCATGGCTTCTTCCAGAAAATTCTGGGAACTGTGATTTGTTAAGGGTGTTGAGAGTTGTTCAGAGACTGCTATTCTCCTCACAGAGCAACAATTCTCAGGAGTTCTCTTTCTTGAGAACTCTTGGAACTGTAGCTCTGGGAGTGAAATAGGCTTCTCACAACAACTCTCAGCACCCTTAACAACCTACAGTTCCCAGAATTCTCTGAGGAAGCTGAAGACACACCTCAGCATTCCAAACTGCTGTGACACCATATATATTTTTTTTGGGGGGGAGAGAGAGCTGGAATCTTCCAACAACACAGAACTGTTTTAGTGATGGAGAAAACTTGGCATGTATGAAACTGAAGCTGATCCCTGAGGAAAGGGACCATCAACAAAGCATACCCAGCAAATGAGCAGCACCTGTTTTATTTGCCATGCCATAAATTGTCTAGAAAGACCCCGGTGCATTTATCAACATGACCCCCTTTGGCCCGCAGTATTCATTACAATCCCAAATTTACAGATGGAGAAATAGAAGCGAACAGAGATGAAAGGACGTGCCTGAAATAAGCCTATGGTAGAGTTATGAATCCAAGTCTCCTGAGAGCCCCCCAGGCCACCTGTAGCCATTCATCCAGTGCTTTGTGTTTCCACAGTAAGCAACAAAATAGACTAGCTATATTCCTGGGGATAAAGCACCTGCGATAACTTGGAAAGTGGAAACTAAATGAGTGGAAGAAACAAGCACATCAAGGCAGCGCCCTGTAAAAATGATCCATTGAAGCATGGCACTGCTACACAGGCTGTTTCCCCATCAGAAATGGATTAGAGCAGCCCCAACCTCGAAGCCACAGCAGTCACCTGTTCTAATTCCTGCTGTGGGTGCACTTGTGGAGATGTGAGTCAGAGAGTTCGGGTTGATGGCTGAGTGAGGAAGAAAGATGTGTGTATTTCTTGACTCAGATTGAAACAAACAGGTGAAGCTGTGTCCTTTTTTAAAAAAAGCAAAAGGGGGGATGTCCTGATACAACCTGAGAAGAATTCACTGTAAATGCTGTTTATGTTGTTAATCTTTCTTTTTACCATATTTTCTGTTTATATATGTAGAATGGCACCTATCTTCTCCAGCAGAGTGCAAGTTGCACTTTTTTCCAGTGAAATTTGCAATTTGATGAAGATTTTTTTCTTTTTCTTTCTTGCGAGTGCCAGCCAGAAGAAACTCCTGAAACGGGGCATTTCTGGGGTGGGGAGAGGCAGAGCCAGCCTGAGACAGCACAGGATCTGTTGGAGCCTGAGCTGCCCTGGTGCCATCATGTAGAATCATAGAATGATGGAGTCGAAAGATACCCTGAGAGTCATCTAGTCCAGTCTCTTGCAATGCACGACACAACAACACTGGGCCAGTCTATGCCTATTTATTGGTGTGCCACTGTAGGAAAGGCCTTTTCTCTGGTGCTAGCTTCAACGAGAGCCTCAGCTGAAAACTTCAAAAACATAGGCAGGTTCATACATGTGCATGTGGTCTGGGGAAAGACCTCAGTTATCAGACACCATGCCCATATTGTTTGCATGGTGAACCACTTTGCTTTGTTTCAGCACAATGTGGTAAAGGCTTTATTGTTTGATCATGCTTTTAATCCACAATAATTGTGTTGTTTCTGATGGGGCTGTTCTGCTGTTGATTGCACTTATCTGAATTGCTCTGTATCATATTCTTGTATTGTCTTTAAGCCTCCTTAGAAATCATCTGAGCAAATGGCATGTATAAATATTTAAAAGATATTAAATACTGCTACTGGTATTTTTTAAGGGGGAAAATGCAGCAGGTACTCTAATGGGATTATGATCTCCATCAAAATACATTGTGTATGTGCAGACTGAGATGAAAGAACGCAACCTGCTCAAGCACTAGGAATTTCCTTGTGGTTGAGGAGCTGCAGAGGAACTCCTTTCTAAGTAGTGTATATCCCTTACCTCTGCTTAGCTTGTCAGATTTTGCCGCAGGCTATGTGACTGTTGAGGTGCATTTACCGAAAGCAGAGAGAGAGAGAGAGAGAGAGAAGAACCCTCTTTAATTTATATCATCTTTCATTCCGATGACATTTATCAAATTTCTTTCCTCTGACAAGTTCAACTCTTATGCGCTTCTCCGTCTTCCTGTAAGTGCCTCAGCGACGAGAGAGAGGACTAGCCAATAAGCCAAGTCATCTCTCAGGAAGAGTGGGGTAGAAAAAAGAAGAGAAAGAACAATACACATCAGAATCTAAATGCTAACTGTATTTTAGAGTGACAGTTACCAGTATTTGCAAAATGGGGAGAACAGTGTGTGTGGGTGTAGTTAGATCTGTTTTGTCTGGTTCTTCTATCCTTCAGTGGCTTTATATAAAGGCAGCTATTTAAATCAGATTTCAGCAGCAGATCTGGGGTTCCATCAGCAAAACTACCAGAAAGAACCTAAGAAGGACCTGATGGATTAGGGCAGTGGACCATCTGTTTTATATTATTATTATTATTAGTAGTAGTAGTAGTAGTAGTAGTATTAGTATTATTAGTATTATTATTAGTATTATTAGTATTATTAGTATTATTAGTATTATTAGTATTATTAGTATTAGCCTGGCCATCTGACTGGGTTGCCCCACCCACACTAGGCAGCTTCCAGTGTATATAAAAACATATAAAAGCATTAAACATTATCCTGTTTATACAGTCGCCAACTAGATACCTTTGAGATTGCAAGCAGGACCTGAGCATAAAAACAGTCTCCTTTCCTGTGGCTTCCAGCAACTGGTATTCAGAAGCATTGCTGCCTCCATCAAGGGAGGTGGAATATAGCCATCAGGGTGGACAGCCATTGGTAGCCCTATCCTCCTTGAATTGGTCTAATTTGCTTTTAAAGCCATTCAAGTTTGTGGCCATCACTGCCTCATATGGGAGCAATTTTCATAGTTTAACTATATGGTGTGTGAAGAAATATTTTCTTCCCTCTGTCCTGAATCAGCCAGCTTTCAGCTTCATGGTATGTTCCTTTGTCAACGTGTTATGAGAGAGAAAGAAAACGTTTCTCTATCTACTTTTCCACCATGTCATGCATAACTTTATACATGTCTATCATGTTGTCTCTTACTCAACTTTTCTTTAAACTGAATAGCCCCAAGCCATGTTGTAAACTTTCCATCATAGATGAAGTATTTAAACATATTATTGAAAGTTCAGGTGCATCTCACACACCTTTTGAGAGTCTGGAGCTTTCTCCTCTGGTTTGCATATGTGCACCTCATCATAACTAGAAGAATAACTGCTTCCAACGAATACAAACCACCTGAAATAGTGGAAGAGGAAGACTGCCCCCATATTTCCTGAATGACACCCCTGAGCACTTCCTCTCATATGGAACACGTGGGTGAGCAACAATCCAATAGGTGTTAACAAAAACACACACACACACAAAAATTATTCAAACAATACCTCTTTGTGAGTTCAATCTGACCTTTGCATTATGACTAGGTGGACTTATAACACTTAAGGTGAACAGTCTCTGGAAATTTAACTCGTTGATTTTGCAATGCTTATAAACGTAACAAGCTATAAAAGCTACAGAGAGTTCTTTTTAAATCTTCCAACAAGAAAGAAAAGAATTTGAGTTCATGGAAAGCTAGTTTTAATGCAACAATTATTAAGATTACGAGAAACAACATCCACATTTGGGTTATTCCAAAGGTTAAGTTTTGTCTTGCGACATTAAACCAGATACCCACAGTGCCAGATTGCCTCCACTTTGATTTGCTGTGTGAAATACATGTTCATATTTAATTGCTTTATAAATAGGGCTTGTCACATTGCAAGTGAAAACGTAGCTTTCAGAATATGTCTTTTAATTCTTGGAACTTGGTTTCAACGAATAATTGTGGCATTATTGAATTTGACTATGCATTTCCTTAGCACTTGTACATAAGCAAAATTAAATTATTCTGTGGCACATCCAGAAACCAGCTTTCCACAGCCCTCTCTGGCTTGTATAATGTCCCAGTAAAAAGCCAGCTATGTACATATGTGTCTGCAGCAATCTTTCCAGGAATGGGGAAAATTTGAAACTGAAAGAAGGGGGCAGATTAGATTCCTTTAAAAAAAGAAAGAAAGAAAAATAATAGTGCTTGTACATTTTGCCTCATATCTCAGGTTCTACAAATGATAGAAATATTGAAATCTGGGGACTTTGGTTAATTGCAGGGGGCTGACTTCCCCCTTGTCTCCCCTTGTGGACTCTCATGGCAAGGCATCTGAAAGAAGCCACCTGTATACTTCACACAATCCTCATGCTGGTGTAAGGCCAGGAGCATTTTGGCTCCAGAATGAAAACCCAAATCTTCAGGTTGTTCAAACCAATGAGCATCCCTGACTCATACACGTATACTGGCGTCAGGAAGCACCAGCTAAATCTCTATGGCCTACTGGAAAAGGCTTAGGGTTAGATTAGAAAGCCTTTCATCTCATTTGTTTTGTTGGGATCTCTGTATGGTTTGTTTCTTTATGGTGCACCAAGTAGGAATGCTAATGATTAAGCAGTATCTAAAGGCCTTAAATAAATAAATATTAAATAATAAACTGGTGAATATGCACACACCTCCTGCCCGTTTCAATTAGTCATTTACCAAGATGAGGGGGGGATTATTCTGAATATTGTCTGTTGAATTTATGCTTTTTAATATGCCCTCTCTCCTCCTCATCCTCCCCCCAAACACCCCATATTATATATGCTGAGTCCAGGGGAATTTGCAATCACATAAATATGTAAAGCAAAGAACAATTTATAATCACATAATATTACTCTGTGAATTGCTTTAAAGATCAGCGTCTTTAATGTGCTTGTAAAGTACCACATTAAAGGAGGCCATCCACTCTTCCTCGCTCCCCAATTTGTTATTTCTTTGCTGCATTGAAGCACTAAACACCTGAATGGTTAGGATCACACATATGTATGGTCTAGGTAGGAAGCATTACTTTCACTCAGACTTGGCTACATGTGCACTTGTGATGTCATTGAACTTACTATATTGTCCCTAACTGGCTGGGATGACTCCAAGGAGTAGAGCCCAGTGGTGAAGAAGAAGAAGAAGAAGAAGAAGAAGAAGAAGAAGAAGAAGAAGAAGAAGAACTGAAGTAGCAGGAGCTCAGGAAACAATGTTTATGAACATCATCAAACATCACTCAGGAAAGGTAAAAATAGAGAGAGGATATTTTCAGAACTGATTTCATCCCCCTCTAAAGAACAATGGTCGCTGATATTTGGGCAAGCAAACATCTGGTACAACGCTTACAAGGAAGTTTACTTGCATGGTGTAGCCGATCTTTCTACAATTCATTGTTTTGACCAAAACTGGATAGCAGACACTGATTCTACTCCCTCCTTCACTCCTCTCACTTTTCATGATTTGCCATCAGCTGCAATTCTGACACCTTGTCTTGTGTTGGCCCATATTAGGTTGGTGGGTCAGCGCAAGCACAGATAGCTTCCAGATCAGAGCAACTAGAAGCACTGATCTTTCTGGCTACAGAAGTTCTCATTTAGAGATAAGCAGCAAACAAGCAGTCCCAATTTCTTACCATGTTTAGAAAGAAGAAGGTATTGTTTGAGGGGGTGGGGGAAATCTATTTATCGGGCTGACAATTGTGTGCCCCAAGACTGGCGGTTTTGTTTGTGGTCTAATGTTAGGTTAGCTTATCTGTGATAATTATATCAGAAAACAACAGAACATAAAGCAAGTTGTTTTCATTTATATAATTGACTGCAAAATTCTACCACACTGAATCATGCACATTCCAAAATTTGTTGTTTAAAAATGTGTTTGCCTTGTCGTATTTGCATATGATACATTCATTTGTTCAATCCCATTTCCATTCCCTTCTTTTGGAACCAGCTCCTGTATTCTGGCATTATTTGTATCCTTCCATATCTATCCCTGTACAAGTTTAAAACTTTTGGATTTGATACATATTTTTAATGGAATCAGATGTGCGTATTATTTCCTAAATAAGATACTTTATTTCATTGGTGAAAGCTTGCACATCATTAAGGTGTGACCAAATAGCACCTAAGCCTTGGAGGTTCTCTAAATTGATTAGCTAAAATGGCAGGGATTTTGGTTGGGCCTTTGGAATTTGTTTCACTTGATACGGACGTTTATCTAGACAAAGTGAAAAATCATGAAGTTGATAAATGATACATGTTCTCACATTTCCCAGCAGAAAAGCAAGTACCTCTGAAGGCCCATTTCCCAAATTTGATCTGAAAGACACTTCTTCATGTTTATCTCTTTTCCTTGGTGTTTTGATGCCATCATAAGGACCTTAGCATCTGATCAAAACAGATTAACATTTTTTCTTTTGCCAAGTTGACCTGAAAGCAGCTTATTTCCCCAAGCTCATCGTGGCAACCGTCAGCAGAAACCGACTCACACCCCCCACACAAATATATCAAGCCTCACGGTTTTCTTGAAAGTATGAGCTTGAGGAATGAGGGAGTCTGTAATGTAGCAATAGAAATGGAGAGGGCTGTGATGGAGAGCATGACAGTACAAGCAGAGTCAAAGTGAAAAATAATTTCTGCTCCCCACACCTATGAACAGCACATTGCCCACAAGTCAGTCTGGATGCTTCTTTCCAGAGGAAGGAAATATATAGCGACAGGGAGGCACTGGGAAAAGATAAGAGATGATGCATGGAAGTGTTATGTATGAACATAAACATAAATATGATAGAAAACATCCCATAGACTCATTCAATTCTTTTCTTCCTTCCTCTTTACGCGCGCATGCGCGCGCACACACACACACACACACACAAACCCTTCAGTTCTGTTTTCCTGCTACTACAGAAATATGGAACTTTCAGAGATGTGGAAGAAATCAAAGGGCCATTGAGCTGAGCCCAAGCAACATAGAAAGACTGAAACAACTAACTGCATGCACATAAGCATTCATGCACAGATGGATTACAGACCACCCTGACAATAGAAAATAAGGACTTAAGAAAAGACCTGCTGCATCAGATCTTCAAGTCCAGCATGCTCTTTCCCACAGCAGCCAGCCAGTTGCTGGTTCAAGGAAACATGGCATGGAGCTTCTATTGAAGTGACCTTCCAGCATCCAGCATTCAGTGGCATTGAAATTCCCTGGATATTTCACAATTCTATCAAGAGGTGCAGTGCTTTGCCTCCAAATCAATTATGCAAGCCAGTCAGGCCACAAGAAGAGAAGGAAGGAACTAAGGTTTATCCAAACTGTTCACCCTCAATCACTCACCCTATTTGGTTGTTAGGAAACAAAACAGATGGGGAAATTTAAGTGGGAACGAAAAGGAGAGGGGGGGGGAATCTGCCCAAAGAATCATTGGGAGATTCTGAACCATGCTAAGATGGGTCAAGGATGCTCTGAGACAGTCTTCATGTTACTGAACATGCACAGCCCATAGACCCCTTAGCAAGCCTCATAGAGACAAAGGAAACTGGTCTATCTAGCTCAGAATTATCTACACTGACTGGCAGCTCCTCTTCAAGATTTTAGACACAGGAGACATTCCCAGTTGTACCTGGAGACATTGGCGATTGAACCTCCTACATGCAAAGCAGATGCTTTGCCACTGAGCTGTGCACTTTCCCCCAATTAATCCTATCCTCAGTTAATACAGCTGAAAATGGATGAGTTTTTGGACATCCAGAGGAAATCCAGAGTATGATATTTTTGGATAAATTATATAAAAGGTACCCCTGCCTGTTCGGGCCAGTCTTGCCAGACTCTAGGGTTGTGCGCTCATCTCACTCTATAGGCTGGGAGCCAGCGCTGTCCGCAGACACTTCTGGGTCACGTGGCCAGCGTGACAAGCTGCATCTGGCAAGCCAGCGCAGCACACAGAACGTCGTTTACCTTCCCGCTGGTAAGCGGTCCCTATTTATCTACTTGCACCCGGAGGTGCTTTCGAACTGCTAGGTTGGCAGGTGCTGGGACCGAACGATTGGAGTGCACCCCGCCGCAGGGATTCGAACCGCCGACCATGCGATCGGCAAGTCCTAGGCGCTGAGGTTTTACCCACAGCGCCACCCGCGTCCCAATTATAGTCCATCACTAATTAATAACCTTTGGCAGAGTGGAATATGGAAAACCTCTCTCCACATGCACAGCACCACCTTTTGCCAGATTCTGTGTCCCCAGTTCATACATCTATGACTCTCCTCCTCCTTGGTTCCAAAGCATAAGTGGAAAGCAAAATTCAATTAAGAAGTGTTTAGCTATTGTGGTTGAGTTGTAATAGGAGTGCTTCCTGCAGTGTGAGAGTGTGGCCCCTTGCACTCTGGAACTCAACAAATACTACCTAGACTTTGTCCAGGATCTCGGAGCATCCTTAAAGACCTCTGAGCTCATTCCTGCTCCCAGATGTGCAGTCTTGGTGATGTCAGCCAGATTTATTCCTACCTCTCTGTGCTGGAATCATCATTGGGGAGCAGCTGCAGCCAGACACTGTTGCTGTATTCTCCCTCTTTTCCTCGGCAAGTGGTAGTTTGAATCTTAAGCAGTGTCTTGGATTACTCATTGTAAACATTTCCCAGGCCCAGAGGGAAAAATAATTACACAACTGTCTGAGATTTCTTTCTCTCCCCTCCTTTCCCCCCTCTTCTCTGTGGTTCTACATGGGTGAATCTCCTTTAATTATTGAAGCCATAGCATGAGAAGCACCCATTAAATATGATAACACTTCCGCCTTCTCCTCTACCCCTGGTGTTCATAAACTGGGGAGAGCCAATCTTGGCAAACACATCACTTAGCTCTGATGGAGGGGAGGGGGAAAAAATCAGATGTTGTCTTCCTTCTGTCTCAGGGGACAAAGCGACTGTATTCTACACGGCTGCTTTATTTCCTGCTCTTCATTTAACTGATCGGTAACATACAGCACTAATCAGATCATTAGTAACTAGACTTTGAGGGTGGCAATGTGTGCCTAAATGAGTTCGACTGCCTCTTTGGAGGGAGGGAGGATGTTGACTCCACAACGTGGATCGTAATGAATTCTGCCCTTTACATCATCCACCAAATTCACCATAAGTCTCAAAATTAACTAAGTATATGACATATACAGTAAAAATACATAGGTTTTGTTTGGCAATCAGAGGTGTGTGTGTGTGTGTGTGTGTGTGTGTGTGTGTGTGTGTGTGTTTCATATAGTCTCCATCAATACCATGACCAGTGACAGCAATTTTAAAAGCAAAGAAAACTGTTGATATCAAGTTCATATCTCACCCATGGAAAGGTGTTGCGTTCATGGTGGATACTGACATTTTGTCAACAGTGTAGGAACTGCTTTCCCATGGTTTCACCTCACAGCACAATTGGGATGTTTAAAGGTCTGGCTTTGCAAGGGGCAGAATCACATAGGTTCTTAAGAATACTTAATCCTTGTGGTTAGCAGAAAGCAATGTAGTGAGGTTCTGCTGCTCAACTGACTTCCAGTTGGTTATGTCACTGCTGTTTACAGAGATGCAGACAAGGAAAGAAGGTGGCAATGTTGACATTGTGCAGATGAACTGGCAGAACCAATGCAGTGCTTTTGCACCTTCCCAACCTCACTGCTGGCTTGTTCCTCCCCCTTCAACCTCCAACATTAGAGCAACATTGTGGTTGTTCATTAAATAAGCCTGCAATGCTAACTCTGCTTACCTGGGCTAAGTACAGCCTTAGTCACCAATGTATATGTTCATTATAGGTTATAAGAAACTAATGCTGAAAGCACTGGGCAAACATTTCTCTTCTCCTGGAACAGTCTATGTAAGATGCCTCATGCTTGAAGGAAGGGAATTATGTTGTATAAACTAGGTGCTTATTCTTCTTATCAATGCATACTCCAATTATACAATCCTCCATAAAGGGATGGTTTAATCATAGAAGAGGGAACAGATGTGGAAAGAAAGTCACAGCTTTATAAGTTCCGCAGGTGGCACTTCACTGCTGCAGGCTGTCTCTGCTGTTTTGCCATCTTCACTCACTTACCCAGGGGCTTCATCCCATTTCAAATCCTTGAGAGCTTGAGAGCATCCTAGGCTGCAGACTCTGAACTGGATCCAAGGCTTTCATTCATACATGTGCCTCATCTCATCTGATTAAATGCAGCTATGAGTAAATCTCCTGGTGATCTTCTTCTGCTGGGGTCTGGCAGTGAAGGATCAGGTGCCAGGTTGGGTAATCAATCTGGAGGGCTTTTAGCAGCATGTCCTGCCTGCCATTTGACAGCGTGCCTCTGTCAAGGAGACCGCGTCTTCCTCTAATCAATAAATCAATGCATTCTTTTGAGGCTCAGTCTGTGTTTGTATGCACCATGTCACTCACTTGTAGGCAGTGGGCAAGTGTAGCAAAGCACTCTCTTGGGCATGTTTCCAACAGGGAGGCACTGAGGCAGTGGCCAGAGATGTTCATCTTTGTAATGCCAGAATTGTTAGATGTGATTCTGACAGACAAGTGGCAAAAAAATAGCATCAGAAAGTTTGGCCAGCTCTGATTATATGCAAGTATGACAGAAGAAGCTGGCAGAGTTATTTCCTTTCAAGGTGCCCTTGTAGTGTCTGGACCTGACATACCTATCATAGAATCTCAGAACTGTAGGGTTGGCAATGACCCCAAGGGTCATCTAGTCCAATTCCCTGCAATGTAAGAATCTCAACTAAAGCACCAATGGCAGATGACCATCCAACCTCCCATGAAAGAGAGTCCACCACCTTCTGAGGGAGTCCTTCCAGTGTAAGAGAATGGCTCCTACAGACAGAATTTTTTCCCTGGTATTTAGTCAAAATCTCCTTTCTTGTAACTTGAAGCCCCTTACATGTTTAGAAGAAAAACTGAAAGCTACATGTAGATATGTGGTGACTGTACACTGTGAGCTAGCAATGCACCCAACCACTATGTTTGGGCCAAACATAGGTATTGAACTGAATTTTTACATGGATGTTCATTTCATCTTATTAAAAAGTGTGACGTCTGAAGCAGCCTCCCCCCAAAGGAGGATATGGTCAGGTACCATAGCCAGAACACACTTGGGGACAGAAAGGGTCTTTTTCATACATGCACTGTTGGGTGTTTCCCTCTTGGTATCTGGGGCTGCCACAAATATGGACAGAATATTGCATACCAATAAGTTGTGCTTTCTTTGAATGAAACTTTTGTTCTCGATTTGCTACTGTCTGATAAGCACAACCTGGAACCAGAGGAAATTTTTATTTTGGGAGTTTGATCCACTCAGTCATCCTTTGGTTTCTTTTTATTTGTTTGCCTGTACCAGGCCACTTGAAGTGCCTGCATGAGCCTCCCAGAGATTACTGACCTGGAGTTAGACTGCATGGTATAGTTCTCTACTAGCAACACATCGTTGTCTAGATTTCTTGGATGGTCCCTATGGAGGGACTACTTACCTTATAATAGGCTGTGAGAATTAGAATGTTAATGTTGATTTATGCATCAAGAAAACAAACCCTGTAGTGGCAATAATGAGACAGCCTCAATTCTCCCTTTTGGCTTGTAACATATTCTGGAATTCCTGTAAATGTCCAATAAACCTGATGTGTGGGATAAGTGAACAAATACTGGGTGAGCTCCCATTGCTCTGTCTCAGTTCCTGCCAACCTAGCAGATTGAAAGCATACCAGTGTGAGTAGATAAATAGATACCGTTGTGGCAGGAAATTAAACAGTATTTCTGTGAGTTCTGGCTCTTGTCATGGTGTTCCGTTATGCCAGAAGTGGTTTAGTCATGCTGGCCACATGATCTGGAAAGCTTTCTGTGAACAAAAGCCGGCTCCCTCAGCCTGAAGCGAGATGAGTGCTGCAACCCATAGTCACCTTTGACGGGACTTAACCAGACAGGTGTCATTTACCTTTACCTTACCTTTACATATGATGCACAGGATAGCTTATGAGCCTTGCTTCTGGGAAATCCTACATCTTTGTTATCTATGCTATAGTTTGACCATATTGCACACAAAAGCAGATCCAATATAAGCTGATGAAATCTGATCTCTTTCTGTGTCCGCAGTGGTCAGTGGGGTGGCACAGGAAGGCAGTGTTGTGCAGCTGGCTTCCCTACTCCAAGCATCGCTGCAATTTACTGGGGGGGGGGAGCAGAGTCATGGAGGGAGCAGCATGGTGTAGGTGCAGTGGCAGGAACAGATGTGCAACACTCCTCCACCTGCACTCCCCCATCAACTGCTGCTGCTCTGTGTATATATTAACTGAGGAAGTTTTTAAAACAGGATGGGTCATTTGAACCCTTATAAAGTAAACAAACTGTTGAGTGGGAAGTGTGTTTACCTTAAAGTTACCTTGACTTTTAAAAAATAAAAGCTGTATCTTTCCACAACAGCTTTTGCCAACCTGTTGCTCTCTAGATTTTTGGGCTACAACTTCATCAACCCCAGCCAGCATGGTCATCCTGGCTGAAAAGTATTCTGTTGATAAGAGCCTGTTCCTGAACAAGAGAGAGCGCTTATTGGGGCAGTGGGCAGTACATCATTCCAGAAATGCATTCTGTGGGGGAATAATGGCAATAGGTAGCCAGGCAGTCACTCTTAGAGTGAGAAAGCCAGAAAAAGAAGAAGACTGAACGATACCACTGAATCTAAGCCCCCAGAAAACAGTTCGTTTCCTTTCTGAGGCTCAAAAATGTGTCCACAATTCCCCTTCCAGTTTTGCTGCTCACAATATTGTGCTTCAAGTCATCTGGCTTTTTTCAAAGCAGCTTGAAAAGATCCAAATCTATATGTTTCCAAACCGGTTTCTTGCCAGACTGATCTAAGCTCCTTGTTCACTTGCCCACCAAAGACAGCTCCTTTGGCAGCACACTGTTTGGTATAAGCTACTTGTAAAAATCCTGCCTCCTTGAGCTAGGATTGGTCATGGATCCTCACACAGTGGAGTTGTTCATCACAGAGTATAGACAATTTCCACCAAGTTACGTGCTATAAGGTCCCCCCCCCCAATACATATGTGCAGGGCTGTAGTGGGAAACCAGTCAATCCGTGTGATGAAAGCCGCTACAAAGTACGATACTACCTAGGAGCAGCTACTTTGTGGAAGAAATTAACAAGGTTATTCCAAGTGGCTGGGATCTCTTGGGACTCCTATAGGGCTGGTCACCCTGATTCGACCCTATAGAGGTGGCTGTTCCCCATGAGCATCAAAGCGATCTTCAGAAAAGCTGATGGTATTTCTGCAAAAGATTCCCTTCATGCTTCCCCAAAGTGATGATAGCTATGATTCGATATGCAGTTAGAACAATGATGATAATTTCAGAAGGTGCCATTTCCTGTCAAATTAAACTCAATTGAGCAGAAGGATAGTGAATGCTTAATGATGGCAGCTTGTTACACGGGTGGCTGGTGCTAACCTAGAGCAGGGCAGCACCAAATCTCCCATTATTACACAAAGAGTGACAGCTGCCAAATTGGAAAACAGAATGCCCCTGAATTCACTTGCTCCTCCGTGACACAGGGATTGGTTGTGGCTATGATTGAATAGCCAGAGCCTCCCTCTCCCCTCCTACATCCTCATCTGCCCTTAACTGAAAAGAGCACTTGAGGGCTGGTCCCCATATCGATTTATCCTCCTCCCTTGAGGGCTTTCTTTTCTTTTTTTGAGAATACTTGAGTCTGGTACATGGAATTGGATGACCAACTTCAAGAGCTTTGTCCATTGTCAGATTCTATTTTGGAGATTTTGCTATTACAAAGACTTGTGACTTTGGTCAGTCTCCCCACCCCACCCCCTGCCACTTCCACTATGTGCATCTTAAGGGGTAAGCAGCATCTGAATCAGGAAAGATGAAAGGGGTATGAATTGTGCTACTTTCTCACATCAAACACCTTCCCCTTGCTGCTTCACTCAGGTCCTGCTTGCAGGCTGTTGAGTTCAGCTTCTGCTTGTGGGCTTCCTATAGACAACTGGTTGCCCAGTGTGAGAACAGGGTCTGATCCAGCAGAGCTGTTCTCATATGAGGAGGCAGTCAAGCCTTTTCTACTGTGGGAGGTCCTTCAGGTTCATCCCTCCTTCTCCATTACCAAGAGACCAGTAATATTATTCATCTCTTTGATGAATACAGAGCAGGCTTTCTTACTCATCTAATACTAACTGAGTGACTAATATTCTCTGCCACAGGTAAAAGGAACTGAAGCACTTCTACTTGGAAAATGCAATAGTTTGCTGTGAACTGGGGGGGGGAGGGGATGAAATGAGAATAGACGAAGATAAAAATTGGGGATCTTTATGGGAGAGAGGCTGTAGAAACCAGGTTTCAGTGTGTTTACTTTGCCTGCCATTTCCATACATGCTGAAACCAACATGCACCCCTCTTTTTCTGATGTGTAGTTAAATTGCTGGCCTTCCAAATGGGGTGAAAAACCTGACATCCCTTAGTCAAGAGAATTATCAAAAACATTTCAACCATCCGTAATATGGTAGAGTTGAAAAGATGCAAAAATGTTACGGTCTTGGAGGTGAAATATAACAGATGTGGTTGATGCTAGAGGGCTATAAAATTATACACAGTGTTGATCAGAGATAGGCCCATGACATGTTGTGAAACTCTACCTTTGATTAGCCCCAGTCAGCATGGTCAAGGACAATAAGTGCTGTAGTTCACTCAGCAACATCTGAAACTTGGCCCTCCAGCTGATTTGGGACTACAGTTTCCATCATCCCTGACCACTGGTCCTTTTAGCTAAGGATGATGGGAGTTGTAGTCCCAAAACAGCTAGAGGGCCAAGTTTGGCCATCACTGGTGTAGATTAACTGAATAGACAGATGTCTCTCCTCTTACCTCATAATACTAGAACTTGAGGTCACCCAATGAAATTGACTGGCATTAGGTTTTCTGAGATCAGACCAAAGAAAATAGTTATTCAGGTATTGCAGAAGTAATGTATATGATTTGCTTCCCTAAGATGTGGTGCTGGCCACAATCTTAAGGTAAAGGGTAAAGGGACCCCTGACTGTTAAGTCGAGTCGCAGACGACTCTGGGGTTGCGGCGCTCAATTCGCTTTACTGGCCGAGGGAGTTGGCATTTGTCCACAGACAGCTTCCGGGTCATGTGGCCAGCATGACTAAGCCGCTTCTGGCGAACCAGAGCAGCACACGGAAATGTCGTTTACCTTCCCACCGGAGCGGTACCTATTTATCTACTTACACTTTGACGTGCTTTCTAACTGCTAGGTTGGCAGGAGCAGGGACTGAGCAACGGGAGCTCACCCCATCACGGGGATTCGAACCGCTGACCTTCCGATCGGCAAGCCCTAGGCTCTGTGGTTTAACCCACAGCGCCACCCCTGTCCCTTGGCCATAATCTTAGATGGCTCTTAAATAGATTTCTACAAGCATAATGTAGACAGGTCTGTCAATGTGGATAATCAATGTGGATTATCCAGAGCATCCAGGTTCAGAGATGATACACCTCTGAGCACCAGTTGCTTGTGGGAAGGGATTGCTTTCATTTTCTGCTGTGAGCTCCTCAGAAACATGTGGCTGACCAAAATGGGCCATGGGTTTTATCAATAAGGGGTCTTCTAATGTTCTTCCTGTGACTGTAAACATTCAAAATGTACACAAGGAGACTGGTGAATGTTAAAAAGGACCAGGTCACCTTTTATGGCATAACCTGACCTAGCTTGTTAATGAATAGGCCCCCAAATGTTGTTGGACTGCAACCCACATCACCCTTAGCCAGCATGGCCAATAGTCCTGCATGATGTGAACAGTAGGACAACAATATCTGGTGACCAATGGTGGAAGAAGGCTGGATTAGAGTACTGGGATTTGATAGAGGAGACATATGGGTTCAAATACCTGCTCATTGATTAAGTTAACTGGATGACAGTCCATTTTTCTCAACATAACTTATCTCACTGGGTAATGCGAGAAGTAAAGTTACAGGGAACCAGTCAGAGGGCCTTCTTGGTAGTGGCACCCACCCTGTGCAATGCCCTCCCATCAGATGTTAAGGAGATAAGTAATTATATATCATTTAGGAAACATCTGAAGGCAGCCCTGTATAGGGAAGCTTTTTAAGGTTTAATGTTTTAGTATGATTTTATATATGCTGGAAGCCGCCCAGAGTGGCTGGGGCAACCCAGCCAGATAGGTGGGTCACTCTTCTTCTTCTTCTTCTTCTTCTTCTTCTTCTTCTTCTTCTTCTTCTTCTTCTTCTCCTCCTCCTCCTCCTCCTCCTCCTCCTCCTCCTCCTCCTCCAGGGAGGAAAACATGTGTGTGACCCCCAAAGCCTTTATTTAAGGGGTGAATAGCATAATAAATAATGTTTCCAATTAAATATTATATGCACATTATTTAAAGTCAGAAAATTTGGATAGAATCCATTCCTTTCCCATGAATAATACTTCACAGATTATCTATGTCCCAGCAGTGGACTTTAGTCGCGTGGTGCTGTGGGTTAAACCACAGAGCCTAAGACTTGCCGATCAGAAGGTCGGCGGTTCAAATCCCCTAGACAGGGTGAGCTCCTGTTGCTCAGTCCCTGCTCCTGCCAACCTAGCAGGTGGAAAGCACGCCCCAAAGTGCAAGTAGATAAATCGGTACCGCTCCGGCGGGAAGGTAAACGGCATTTCTGTGTGCTGCTCTGGTTCTCCAGACCGGAAGCGAACCACATGACCGGAAGCTGTATGCCGGCTCCCTTGGCCAAGAAAGCGAGATGAGCGCCGCAACCCCAGAGTCAGCCACAACTGGACCTAATGGTCAGGGGTCCCTTTACCTTTACCTTTTTTAGCTTGCAAATATGCACTTGTAAATATGAGCAGGCTGCATGCTTATACGAATCAGCAGCATGTTCCTCTGCAATCCTTCCCTGTACTCACCATTCCTTACCTTAAGTGTGTTCCTCTTTAGGAGGCAAGGGCACCCAGCTTTCTTTGGCTTTTACTGAATATCTGGAAAAGCAGAACTCTCTGTTAAAACCCCATGCTGCTGAGATCTGCTCAGCCTTCCAGAGCAGGAGTGTTATGCAGCAGAGACGGTAAATAAGAACTAAATGAGAGATGGCCTCTTCTCTCGTTTGACAGCCCGTATGGGTTTTGATTGTATTTAAACTGAGTCAGTCAAAAACGTCCCCTTCTCCTGCACAATCAGCAGACAGCCCAGAGGGTTGAATCCCATGAAGTGTGAAGTAATAGGGGGAGAGGGGGGGGGGAGAGAGTTGGAAGCCCAGCGTGGAACAAGCTCTGACGGTAGATGGATTTTGCCCCCTTCTGTCAACATCTTGCAATAGCTCTGGAGTGCCTGAGGCTCAGGCCACATCGACTTTCCTTCGGTACAGTTGGCTGAGCAAATTCTCTGTGCAATCAGACACGCCCTCCTCAATTTTGCTCCAGTTATGAATGGGTAGGCTGCAGATGATGGCTCTTGCCCTTTGGGAAGGCAGCTTTAAAGCCAGACACTTGCACTTGCAGACAATGGCATTTGTTCTGGTCAAAAGATATCAGGAGGAGGAGGAGATAGTGAGGGATTATTCCACATGCACAGAAGTAAAGAGGCACGCAGGGCATTGACAACAGATTAGAATGATATTTCTGCATGTCTTGGGAGACTGCGGGAGGGAGGGGTTTCCTGAGCACTGTTTTAACCAAAGTGGAAATGCAGGGAGAGGAGTACTGTACATGTAAGCCTGAAAGCTTGCTTGAGAGCTAATATGGCACAAGTCCAAAAAAAAAAAAAAAAGAACTGCAAAACCTCTGATTTAAATTACAGATAACAGTGAAGCTGGCCGCATCAGGGCATTAAATCAAAGGACTACATTAAAGCAAAGGACCGCAGCTGTTTTTGGACAACAGTTCCCATCATCCCTGACCACTGCTCCTATTAGCCACGGATGATGGGAGTTGTAGTCTAGAAACAGCTGGAGACCCATGTTTGGGGCAAGAGGCTCCCAATTACTAAAAAATACTCCCTATTCTTCATATTCTGGGCTGGTGAAGAGGTGGTCAGGCTGTCCCCAGTCAATACTAGGCTCTAGCACTGCAGGGATTTGAGTCAATGCAGCAATGAATCACACATGGTCTGGACCTCATGCAAGACAACTTGAGGAGCAGGCACTCTCTGTGATAAATCAGGTCACAGGGCAAATGGAAGGCTAGCTCTCCCCCCCTCCCCGCTTACTGGAATCCAGCACTGCCCTTGTTTTCCTTGTGGCTTGAGGCAGAAGCATCCTCACATTGTGTTTCCTTGTGTGCAGCTGACAGAGACACCTGTGATTCTGGCAGAGAAAAAGAGGACAGGTTTTGAAGTGCTAATGATGATTAGTTCATTTAAGTCGGAAGATGCCAACAATGGGTTTGAAATGTTAATCAGACGAAGGGTCTAACACAAAAGAGCAGCCAAGTGGGGAATGAACCAGAAAAAGGCAGCACATGGACCAGATATAGCAGGGGAGAAGGCGCATGAGGCGAGAAAGTGAGAAGGAATTGGTGAAGAGTATTTTCAGCTGTTTGAGCTCTTTGATCTGCAAGTGGCACAGAAGATGCCTTTGCTTGCATGCTTAGGATGCCTCCTTTTGCTCGCGTTCACTGATTAGTGTCATTTTGCTCTCCCACAAGTGTGTGGGAGGAAGATTCTCTGGAATACTCAAAGCCTGCTGCAGTCCTTGAACCATTTTCTTCAAAGTTAGATCAACAGACTTCAGAGGAATGATTCCCAGAATCAGAGCTGTGAAATTTTGTTGCATATTCCCCACCACATGGCTGCCCTTTCCCCTCATCGCCTTGGTGTTTCCCAGTTCTATTTCCAATTCTTTTGGGAAATGTCTTGTGGTTAACCCTGAGGGCATCTCTCGATACTAAATGGACATTCTAAAAGCTTTCAGGTTCAGCATTTCATTTGCTGAGGCATGACCCACATTGTCATATGTGCCCCACATGTTTGTTTTGTCTTGTTTGTACTGGATAATTTCAGACATTATGTCTTCTGTTGGCTCAAGAGAGGAATTGGAGAGGCAGTGTCCTTACTAAGGGACATGTATTGTTGAAACAGAGGTTAGAGTGTTGGACCTGAGTTTGGTAGAGCCCAGCTTTAAATTCTCCCCTTGAAGTCTTGAGATATAATTTGTAGCATAGATCAAATCTCTTTCTCTGAACGAGTGGAGTACCTCTGGCCCAGTCCAGCTGAGATCTTAGGGATTACTGACTGCTTGCAGACTATATACAAGCTCATTCAGAAATTTGTCCCCCATCCTTATTTACCTATATCATTGGCACACCTATACAAGATTTCATTATTCTGACTGGACTCCTTGCCCCAATAAGTCTTCATTTGTACATTACTTCAACTTTTTTCCAAAACGTGATCAGCCGGAATATTAACTCTTGCCCCAATTTCTATATGATTTGCCGCTGATCAGGAGCTGTCCGTATAGTCAGGATTAGGCCACACTCAAGTACTGCTAGGAAAGCAATTGTGGCCCATTTCCAGCAACTGGCATTCAGAGGCATCGTGCCTCAACCATGGAGACAAAGTACAGCCATCATGGCTTGATGTGGTTTGTTTGATGTTGCTCCTTTTAAAGATTTTGAGTGTTTTAAAAGTCTAAATTTGTGTGAAATTTGTAGTGTTAGTTGGCTGTTGTTCAGTTTCCGCACCTTATTTCCCACTTTCTGAAGATTTGTTCCCATGAGGTTAGATATAAATCTATTCAATACTCCTCCTCCTCCTTATTATTTGTTTATATGCCACCCATCTGACTGGGTTGCCCCCGTCACTCTGGGAGGCTTTCAACAAATTAAAAAAATCAAACAATAAATTAAGTAGGATATGGCCCCAAGGGTGCATGAAAAAAAGAATGGATGAATGTAGTTTACAACACAATCTTATATTTCTTCTCAGAAGAAAGCCCATTTGATTTAAAGGGGATTGTCTGAGGATAGGATGTCTTTCAAAAAGAATGGAACAATAATGCTATCAGATATGAATTGTTAGGGATTAATTACAGCACAGGAATTATTCAACCTGCATGATGCCTTATGACAAAACTTGATGCAGAGCCTGCTCAAGTAAATGGAAAGGCTTCTGCCGACTTCAGCAGGCTTTGAATAATAGGCAAATGATTTATGCAGAGATTTGTGGACACCGTTTATGTGATGGGCCCCATGTTTCATTCTCTCTGTGTCGGCACATGATTTATTTTCTGTCCCGAATGGGCGGGCCTTCCACTAGCCCACCCATCTGGCACAGCCTGATTGGCCACTCCATAATTGCATGAAGCTGTTTCTTCTCCCTCACTGGATGTTCTCAAAGTTGCCAACAGCATCCTGTGCCAGCACTTCTACCACAATGATTTCTGCTAGCCTATACTCATCACGCCAGGAGCGAGGGCAGGGGAGAAGAGAGAGATTCCTGACATTTTCCCTCTTGAGGACCATTTCTTGCAAACAAATGCCATTTCTCAAGAATGTTTGCAACCAGTAAAGAAAGGGGGAAATGACTGCTGTCAAAGCAAACTTGCTGTTTGCGGCTGAATAAATGAATGAATGTTCACAAATAGTCTTTTGCAGCGCTGGTCAAGCTCTCATAATAATAATAATAATGTTTCACCATCAAGGAAAATGGAAAGTCAGCAGGTATAACCCGTCTATTACATTTCCATCTTCAGTGAATAATTCTAAAAGTTTATGATGCTGCTGTAATAGTCATGCCATGCTTTTTGTCCCATTAGGTGGGCAGCAATAAAGCATACAAGTTGTAGCTGTTGGCATGACCCTCTGTTAAAAAATAAATCTGTATCAGTTTAAAATTGTAATGTAGTAATGGGGAGAAGAGTTGCTTTGATTGCTAACATTTTGTAGCAAGCCTGTGTTTTAAACTAAGGGGTTATCTCCCCTGCTGCAGAACCCCAATGAGGTCTAAAAAAGCAGATTTCTATTGAAACCTTCTACTCAAACCTGTGGGTGCAAACTGCTCTGGTTTTGAAGAAATTTCTCACTTTCAAATTTGAGATTAAATGCTTCTGAATGTGGAAGCATACTGTAATATTCATCATGGCTAAGAATATCAGCATACTATGCTATATGCAGGGATCCTATCATTCATTTGTTTATTGAACTGATTTTGTACCTGCATTTTGCTGTAACTTCCCAGGACAGGTTCCAGCAATGAAACCTGCATTTATAAAAGGGGGGAAGGGGGGTGGGAATTGCAAGCACTAATCAAGACAAGTATGAAAACAATAAAAAACAGTTCCATGTGTAAAACAATGTTGTTGTTTTTAAAATGGGTTAAAACAATGCCTATATATATATAGCAATACATATAAGACTAGGATGAAGATCTCCACTTAAAAAGACTTGCTAGAAGAGGAAGGTCTTCAGTAAGTGCCACAAAGACAGTAGAGATGGCATTTGCATTATGGAGGAAATTCCACAGGGTGGTGCCACCACATTAAAGGCCTGTTTCTTATATTGTATAGAACAGATCTCCTGGTAAGATTATTTGTTGGAAATATATCATGGGGGAAAATAATATTTTAGGTATCCCAGTGATGAGCTGAAAAGGGCTTTGAACACCTTGATGGTATATTGATTGACTAGATTCAAAGGAAGGCAGGGTTCCTGTATCATCTGCTTCTGACTTCTCTATGTAGAGTGAAGAAATTAAAATGGAGTTTGGATTTCTCTACTATTAAGAATTAGATGCAAGGATGAGTGTTTGCCATGAACCCTTTCAGTATCCATGATAAGTGTAATTCCTTCTGGTGACTCTTGAGGAGACAGAATCTGGGTGAAAGTATTTTGAGTGAAGTCAGAAGAGCCTTGGCTATTTTATGTCATAAACCTGTTGAGAGGTGAGTGCAAGGATGTTTTCTGCCACTCAAGCATGAGATTTGCAAGGTGATCCTTGGTTGGTGAGTGCCTCCCCTGCTGAGTGCCTGAGGGCCCTGTTCCTGACTCTCTGCACCTGGCCTAGGGTGGGTCCTCAGAGGCCTCATAAGGACTGCTGCTTTGACCGCTGCCCAGCAAGGACTGGGGTATTTGGGTGCTGTGGTGGTGGGTTCAAGCCTTAAAGGCAACTTGGAAGCTCTAGCAGATTTAGAATGGCGATGCTTAGCTTCTAGAGTATGTAGAGGGGCACAGACATATACATTCAATTTTTTTTTCTGCAGTTGCCTGGCACTGTTTGCTGTGTCTTTAAAAATAAAAAACCCACAACTTTATGGATTGGAACCATCTCTCTCCCCACCCCCACCCCCACCCCTCGCTATGTTCCATCTCTGGTAAATCAGCATTCGGTGTCTGGTTCCATCACTGCTAGAGACTGAAGATAACCTCAGTAAGGAACTGGGCCTTTTCAGTAATAAAATGGTCTCCTGGAGAAGGCCCTGATGGCCTTTAGAAGAGGATGCAAGTCCCACTTGTTCAAATGGCTGGTTGAGATCTGAGGCCAAATGAGCTGGATACTAAATGTGCCTGTTAGTGAATGTCTCCATCATTTGGAGTTTGTCATTTTGTTGCTTTCATTAGTTGTACTGTTGTGACTTCAAGTATTGTAGTGAATTGCCTCAAGCAAAGAATGATGAAGAACATAAATATTTTAATTAATTAAATTAAATTAAAGCCTACCCGACAAGGGGAGAAAAGGCACCTATGTATTAAATATAAATGTTGCAGCAAAGCTTGGCGATTAAACATTGTGTCTCCCCTTTAGTGCATTTTGGGGAGTTTTGTGTCTGAAGACTATTCAGCCAGTGTCAGCCTCAGGCACTTGCCATGGTGCCTGCTGATGTCTACCTTGGGCCCTCCTTAATCGTTCTTTCAACTATTTATATACTGCTCAATCACCAAAGTTTCTTCCTGGTCTATTATTCTTCCCAGCCCATTAAGCAGCAATTATATATTTATATACCACTTAACCACCCATGTTTCATCCTGGCCCATTACTCTGAGTAGTCTCACATGGAAGTGTCAGTGAGGATACAGACTTCCCATTTCCTTTCCCATTAATTACTGGGTCTTCTTTCTCGAGGAGGAAGTTCATCCTAGCTTGAGGGAGGGAGGGAGGGAGGGGGTTACTAGAATATTGGATACTCACTAGTGGTGTCTCTGTAGACCCATAAAACACCTTGGCCTTTTCCTGCTAGCCTTCACCTTTGTGCCTTCGCTTGGATAGGCATATCATTTGCTGTCACCCCTCTGTGACCTCTTTGCTCTGCAATGAGAGCCTTCAGCCCACACGCACAGCAGGACTTAAACGAAATAGAATGAGGCTCCGATTACAGATTTAACAAGGATGAAAGCCCTGATTCCCACCTCTTGCTGAGTTCCCAGCTGTAGAAATTTATCTGACTGTTACTACTAGGCTGATATTTCAATCTGTATCTACATAGGCCATTGGCTCTGCTCCCTCCTCCAAGCAATGAACACATCTGGTCAGATTCCTTGTGTCTCTTTTCCCCAACAAAATGTCCATGGTTTACTTTTGGCTTTTTGCAGGATGTGGACACCTTTGTCAAAGCACTAAACTATTTCTTTACACCTCTGTGGCTTCAGCTAAATCTTGGGAATGGAAAAGCAAGCAGAAACTCCATCTTTTTGGGGGTGGGGCAGCAGAAGTCGATAAATTATTGTTTTCTTGCTGGTAAATTCTCCTGTCCCATCCCACCGGACATTCTACATCAGTTTATCAGACAAGAAATTGCATTCAAATATTATGAAAGGAGAGGGGGGGGAAATCAATGAAATTCTCACAGGTGAGGTACAGGAATTTTGCTGTGCTTACCTTGAAGATGTTTGTGAGAGATCCCTTTCTTTCATTCTACAGAATCATCTCTCCGTTGGGCTGCACTCTGCAACCTTCCTGTTGCCTCCATTTCCAGAAAACCTCATTAAGTCCTCAACCGGGCATTCCTGTAAGCACAGGAAAGTGAGGAGGCTGGCGACTCTGTTACCCGATAGCTGGGGGGTTTTTTGTGTTTTTTTTTTTTTAAAAAAAAGGGGGTCGGTGGGTGAAGTCCAATGACTGTTCAAGAAGTCAGTGTGGGAAATGGTTGTTTTTTAATGATAGAAGAAGTACTTTCCCTTAAAAAGAAGGGAAATAAGTAAATAACTCTACAGTTCTCAAATGCCCAGTAGCCAACCTCCCTGGTTTTGGATGCTTCAATTAAAGCTGAAGGGAAGGCATCATAAGACTTTATCAGATCAGGAAGCACATACAGCTGGAGAAGCCACAGAGTGCTGGAGAGCATAATAACTCAAGAACAGCCTGCTGGATCAGGCCAATGACCCATGATGACTGTACTTCACAGTTAGAGGCAATAGTGTTTCTGAAACCACAGGAGAAGAGAGTACTAGTTGGCCACTGTGAGAACAGGATGCTACTTTAGATGGGTCATTGGTCTGATCCAGCAGACTCCTCCTTATGTTCCTACATTCTTGGTTCAGCACCTTGTCCTTACAGTGGCCAACCAGAGATCCACAACAGCACACTCCCTACTTGTAATTTCCAGCAACTGGCATTCAGAGGTATACTGCCTCTGACAGTGGAGGTAGAACCTAGCCACCATGTCTAGTAGCTATTGGTAGCCTCATCCTCCATGATAAATATATAACGGAAAGAAGAACACACACACTACCCACAGCCATCTCAATCCCACTCTGCACACTAAAATTAGAGAGAAATTCTAACTAAACTCTAAAGTGCCGGGGTGGGGTGGGGGAGAGGACCGGGGGGGGGGGCTCGAAGCCTCTTTTGCAGCAGAAACATGTTAAGGAATTGGATGATAGGTGTTGGCACAACACTGATATTATGTGCATGTTGCATTTTTTTGCCTCTTTTCTTTGTGAGTCTGGTTGAACTAACACCAGAATCCTAAAATCAGAAGTGTCAGTGTGAAATTTTGCCTAGAGGAAAATGTGAAAAGAATTTCCTCCTCAGGCAAAACATCAGATGAATTTCGTGGGAAGCCAGCAGAGTTTTGATAAGACTCGTGAAATTTCTTAGGGCTGGGTGAGGTCTCTGTGCTTCAGGGTTGCCACTATGTTACATAATGGGAAATGTCTGAGCACTGTTGGATGTTCCTCCTAAAGTAAAATGGTTTTGAGACAAGCCAAGAGAACGCTGATAAGGTTTGACAAATTTCAGATAAAGAAATCCCTTACATTACAATTCTACGCATTATTACTTGGAAGTAAGTCTGACTGTGCTTAGAGGAGTCTTACTCTTCCACTGAGCTGTGGCCTTTCCCCAAAGGGTCATCCCAATGGGGACAATGGAGAAGAGCAGGATGGCTCCAAGTTTAGGTCTTCTGGTGGGCCTCCTCTTCCATCAGTGGATCGTGGTTGCTTTACCTGGCTTTGGTGGCTACATTCCTGATGTCCTGGCTCCCACCTTCAGACACAGTACTCCTACTATCAGCTTGAGGAAGAAACCAATAAATCAATACCCAATCTCAGCATCCACTCAAAGTACAGGAATGCATCGTTCAAAAGCCTATAGCCACAACTCTAGGATACATGGCTAGGCATCACAAAAACATCGCTCTAGCACTTGGCACACCCATCTCACTCTACTTTAAAGAGCGGGGCATGAAGGGCTGGTTCACATGGTACTTTGTCCCAAGCTAGAAGACTGTGCTTGTAAGCATGTGTTCCTGTGTGGGTGAAGTGTCTGTTTGTTTGGGTACAGATGACTGCACACCCTTGGTGATGGGACCAGTCCTCTGACTCTCTCTCTGCTTCCAGTTTGTCTGGTCCTGTCAATTTAGCCAGCTGCCTTCTTGGCTACCATGGGAGCTTCATTTTCAGGAGATGGTGTAGGGACTGACTCAGTTGACTACTCATCCTTTTGTGTGATGTTCAGCAACAAAGGGGTAAACCCGTCTCCCTTGCCAGAGCTTGAACTCTCACCAACTCCATCCTCTGGATCCTCTTCCTTTTCTGACTGATCCTGCTGTCCCTTTCCTGTTAAGGCCACAGAGCCTTTGACACCAGGTAGCACTGGGAAGTTATGTGTAGCTACCCTTTGATTTCCTACAATGCCTCAGAATGATGTGAGGTTGAGGGCACTGTCAGAAATTAAAGGGCTGGCTAGATTTGAGTGCTGAGCCAGAAATCAGCAAACAAAAATATTTTTAAAAATTGATAAATGAGGTGGAACCAGGCCTGGTCAGCTGCCCAAGCTGCTGCTGTCTATCCCAACATGGACTTAATGGCAAAGTGTTTGCTTGGTTGTGCTGTCACCATGTGAGCAAGTCCCATTGTTTGCTCTGGGAGATAAACAAAACTGCTGAGGAAAGAAGGGACTACTACTGGGAAGTGGCACAGGTGCTTCATTTGGAGCCATTTCAGATGAAAACAGCACGTGGAAGACATCATTTTGCATATGAAAATCTAGTTAAGCTAACGAGATCCTTAATTAGGGCTTTTATTATCTTTTAATCTTTGCTTAAAGGAAGTGATTACAATGCTCATCTTTATGATATGGCATACGAATCTTTCATTTTTAAGTGTTTTCTTTGCCTTCTTCCCTTCCTCCTGACAATAACTAGGGAAAAGAATATAGAAAGGGAAAAGAAGCGGGGTGTTAGCAGTTTAGATCATGGTCAGACAACTCAGACAAACACACAACACTAAAACTGGTAGGATCAATGGTTGTTTCATTCATTCTGCAAGATGCCACTCACCCATACACAATTTACCGCAAAACACATCTTCCATTTAACTGCACCCCTGAAGCTGCTTGGAGATCTTCAGAATCTTTCAGCAGAGGTTGACTGTCCAGTGCTTCCTTAGAGTGTGAGCATGCATTGATTGTGAGTTGCTACATTCAGTACCCAGAGTGGCTGCTTCTAGAGGTAGATGATAAAGCCCTTCTGAAACCGTCAAATTCTGTGTAAAATCAATGCATAGAAGACACTCTCAGGCTTCCCTGCCCCCAACCTATATGTGCTGATGAGTATTTTGTCTGCAGAGTCTACATACATAAAACTAGTACCCAAATAGGCTCTCTTTATTAAATAGACTTTCTGATCACATGGAGAAAGCCCATATAATCCTATCCCCCCAAACTTCTGTGCATTGATTATATGCAGAATTTGAAGGCCTGAGAGAGTTGGTTTTCTTTTGGGTGTGTTTGGCTTGTTATTATTACAGGCAACTTCCAATTAAGGGGGGATGGGTTAGGTTCTGAGGCACTGCACATTTAAGTGAAATTGTGTATATTTGGAACACCACTGGAAAAGCCTGCAAACATCTTTCTGATAGGATTCAACCAATTAATACCTGTTTAATACTTTGCGGTGAAATGTGTTAGAATAAAATGTGCTGACCATGCCCACATGAGTCCTGAAAGTCCTGAAAGTACACTAAGAAACAACTCAAACACGCCAAAGTAGGTGACCAGCTGAACTCAGTAGTGATGGATATTTCAGAAAGTTATATTTAGTAGGATTCTGTGAATATTGAAAACAAGCTCTGAGCACTGAGTGTAGTAATCAAACTCTTACACTCCATGCATTGCAAATGGGGATTCGTGAAGGTAATCAACAGTCTATTTTTCATAATGTAACTTTTTATTTAGGCTTATAGTTGCATTTTATACAAATCAGGATAAAAATACACTCACTTATCATGCATTAACATTGGACTGCCAGCTTTTGTTTTTGTGATAATGCCTTTTTTCTGTGTTTGTGAGCATTTAAAGGCAATCAGTCCTCTTCTACATTACCAGTAACCATGAGATAAAGTTTGCATTTTATGGCTTCAGTTTAGCTATGTGTACAAGCCACAATGTTCAAAAATGAAGCCACAATGTATTCACTTTCTGTCAGTTACAAAGGGGAACTTAATTCAAGCTTTGTGTACTTTCGCTTATCAATAACTACCAGCTTTTCCATACAAGGAAGGTTTATTTTAGCTCCATTTTATTTTCTCTGGATAAATATTTCAAAAGTGTTAACTTCAGGAAACAGTTTCAATTAGTTACTTATTTTAAGAAGAGATGTACATCCTGATCATAAACATACTTAATTAGAAGTAATTCTAAATTATTCCATTGAGACGTTTATTGTAAGTATGCTTAATGTTGCAGGCAATTTAGAATTTTGTAATATAATACTCTGTAAGGGAAACATGGTTCTCTTCTTGGTAGATGGCTTACTGAAATGTCTGCCTTGTCCTGCCCATGTTGCCATTTGTAGGGAAACCCAGCCAGATGGGTGGGGTATAAATAATAAATTATTATTCTATATCCTCCTTTTCCATTTGCCTTATGGCAATGCAAGTTCTTTCCTCTGAGAATTCTATTGACATAAATCTCATTCTGCTGCGCATGCATGCTTGCGTACACACACACACACATTCTTGTCTCAAAGTTTTTCTCCTAGTGGGGAAAAAGTATTTGTAAAACATTGCAGCATGGTATTGATGCAGAGATGGGGAACCTGTGCACTACAGCTCTCACCATCCAATTGGCCATGATGCCTAGGGCTGGTGGAGGTTATAGTCATATAATCATAGAACTGTAGAGTTAGAAGAGGAACTGAGGGTCATCTAGAGACCAACTAAGTTTGTTCTTGGTATGAGCTTTTGTGTGCACGCACACTTCTTCAGATACCAAAAACGTATACCAAGAACTAACTTAGTTGGTCTCTAAGGTGCTACTGGACAATTAGAGAAAGAGAGAGAGAGAGAGAGAGAGAGGGAGGGAGGGAGGGAGGGAGGGAGGGAGAGTCATCTACTCCAACCCTCTGCAATGAAGGAAACTTCACATCCATTACAGATGACCATGCAACCTCTTCTTAAAAACCTCCAAGGAAGGAGAGTCCATCATCTTCTGAAGGGGTCCGTTCCACTACCAAACACGTCTTATCAATAGAAAGTTCTTCCTGCTGTTTAATCAGAATCTTCTTTCTTATAACTTGAATCCAAAGGCATCATACTGGAATCCAATAGAATCACAGTTCAACAATATCTGAAGAACCACAGGTTTAGATCAGCCCCTCAAACACCTTTTCACATTTCCAAATACCAGTCCTGACTTTCACATTGGCTAGTGGGTGAAGCGGCAGCAAGGTCAGGGGAGCGCAGGTTGGTGAAGGTGAAGTCCCATCAGTGTGTGCCCAGCTGAGGCTATCACATCCTGGAACTCCTCCGACCTTGGGACACCTCACCCTGCCTCACCATAGTGAATTCACCACTGCTGGAAGGATGCCCCTGCTGGTCTTCACACCCACCCTCCCCCATGCACTGCTGATGGATCCCAGGTAGCAATGCTGGGAAAGGATTCTTCTTGAGTTTTGGAGAGCTGAAGGCAGGTGGAGTAGACACTGCTGCACTTGCCCTGTCTTTATAGCACCTCACATCCCTCTTTGGATATATGCCTCTTTTAGTTCTCACCATCACTTTCTTCCTACATCCACATAAGTCCTGCTTTTAGTTTTAGATCACCCACCCATCACATAGGTGGTCATTCCCCTGGTCTTTTAAAATTGTAGGGTCTCCACACTAACGCTGCTTTATTCCATCAACCTGAGTCATTTCATGCCACATGTGTATGCCCATTTCAACTTTGCAGACTTTTTCAGCACCTCCATATTTTTTTATCTTTGTCGTATCCAATTATTAGGTTTCCTATCTTTTAACGAAATGTCTAACATTGCTTATTCCATGGCACGTTGTGTTGTTCTTCGGCTGTTCATGGTTCTTTGTGTCACGCAAAGAAACACAGAGAAGTTCACTAGCTGCATTAATTCATGATCTGACTCTGGGTAGGATTACTGAGTACGTTCACATGTACTTTTGCACTCTGAACTGTATGTGGGATCAGTTGCCAAATGTAGACTCACTGCCCATTCATGTGTACTGCATTTTCAGTTTTTCAACTTTTATGAACCAGCCCAGTGCCTTCCACTTATTATGTCATATATCCAGTTGTTACTTCATGAAGAAACAATATTTCTATTAAACTTCTTTGATGAAGCAGGAGCCCTTTGGTCACGATTTCCCCAGCCCCTCCCACAATGAGCAGTTAATGCATGGATGCAGTTAATAATAATGATGGTGATAATAATAGTGGGCACATATTATCTACTAAGTTGTTTAGGGCCCAAGCATGTATTTATTTCAGTGGCTTTTCAAAGAACTGTTAAAAATTAAGCAGCCTCCTGCAGCTGTCTGCACCAGGGCTGAGGTCACTGTGTACTCCACATATTAACTTCCCTCTCATTAAAGTCACAGAGTTCCTCAAATTAACATGATTGAGTTTAAGCTTTTAGTCAGTCACTAATGCAGCAGCTGGTTCACATTGACCTTGATTATGAAAAATAAAAGCGGGCAACTATCTTTCAAAGAAATATTATCACCAGAGTCACACTTCTCGACTGGGGGCTGTTCTCACCCTTGTAACAACACCTGCCTCCTATGAATTAAAGTATCACACTCTCTGGGCCTCTTTCCATTTAATTCACAATATGTTTTAATGTTATTTTTAACCATCTGAACTTCCTAATGAACTTCACAAAATAAGAGCACTAACTATTTTTTTTAAAAAAATCTCTACTCCTAGGATGAATTTTGGCAATTCAGATCTACTGGTCTAACAATAGTTCATAGGCTTAATAAGGAAACAGTCCTTCATGTACAATGGGAGTGTATCTCTGGGTTCCAAAGTACCAGATGCTGGGAACAAACAAAGGGATGGAGGACCATCACTTTCATGCTCAGTTTGTGGGCTTCCTGAGCAACCTGTCTACCTGCTGATAGAGACTATGGACTGGATTCAATTATCTGGTCCTGATAACAAAAGCTGGTGAAAGAACTCCCATTAGAACAACAGAGATTTCCCCATCCTCTCTTTCCTCCATATGCCTTCTCCAGATCTGCTATGGTGGGTTGCACTAAAAAGCTTATTTACTCTTGGTGTAGGAGATGTTCTTCACTCTACAGCAGTGGTGGCCAAACTTGGCCCTCCAGCTGTTTTGGGACTACAATTCCCATCATCCCTGACCACTGGTCCTGTTAGTTAAGGATGATGGGAGTTGTAGTCCAAAAACAGCTGGAGGGCCAGGTTTGGCCACTACTGCTCTACAGTGATGACTTGCAGCAGTCAATGTGGCAAGCTGATCTGTTGGTAAAACTTTAGGCTTCTAATTGTGGCTCACTTCAGCACAGTGGGATGGGCAGCTGGGCAGCTGCTCTAAAACATGGGAGAAGCCAAAGTTGCATAACAGCATTGGCTTACATGTAGATGCTTCACAAGTGTGAAGTTCTGGCTGCTGACCTCCTTAGCCAAGCCTGGAGGATATTTCCAGGAATGGATTCCTGTAGGGTTTGAACCCTCTGCCCCCAAGCAGAAATTATAAATCTTCATGGTAGGGAGCCATGGTCTTCTGCCAATTAACCTGTCAAAATGTGACCTGTCAGGCCAACCCTCACATATGGGTTAGTCAGACGTCTTCCCTGGGTCTTCCCAGGCTGAGATAATTTTATAGCTAATATTGTGCAATAATGTTAGACATTAATGTGGAAGTTGCTAGCTCAAATTCCTTCCACCCTTCTCTTTCTCTCTGTCTGGCCTACCTCTCAAGGGTCTGGTGATGCTACAATATGTTTGTGACATCTTTGTGAGGAGAGGAGGGCTCTGTCAACCATTCACTAGCTTTGATTAGTTTAAATAAAAGCACAAAACTGCCAGTTTCAGTGGGTCAGAAATTTATCTTGGAAACTTATTAGAATATGCAAATATTTTTCCCCAGTCCCTGGTCAATGCCACTATTTTTGCTTGTATTTTTTCTTTTTACTTCTGCTGCTTCCCTTTTCCTAGATTGGCTATATAGAGTAGATGAGCCCACTGAGACAAGGACCAGGTATGGAAAAATATGTAATCGCAATGCTGCTGCATAGACAAACAGATTAGCCTACATTGTGATATCACTGAGGGGAATTGAAAGTGATAGCAGTTCAAGTGAATGAGCAAAAAGTTGTTCAAGGAGTGAGAAAAACAATCAAACGGGGGACATGGTTTTTAGTACTGTGGGTATTATTGTGAAAAACAAGAAATGTTTTTTGCCCGTCCCTTAAATAAATCATTGACCATTTTCATATTTCAATGCACAAGATATGAGAAAAGAAATGCTGCAAGGGAAATTGCCAGAAGTCCATCTATCTTAGCAATGGGCTTGCTGTTTATATAAAAAGCTAGAGGAGCATCTGCTGGGGTGAAATGTAAAACTGGAGGTTGCGCTGAATATAATTATTTACTCATTTTACTAAGCCATTGTACAGCAGTTGCACTTCAACACTATAAGTCCTGTGCATGAGTTACTCATGTGTAGGGCACTCACATGCTTAAACAACATGCTTATTGGTTAAACAAGACCAGTATTGTACCCCCAGGTTAGCACTGCCCCAGGCATTGAATATGGATACCTGAAAAGGAACCCCTATGTGTAAGGAGTTGCTTGCATGTAGAGGCTTCATGTGATCAGGACATCTGCACAACTGGATATATTCATTGTGTGGAATCCATACACATGAGCAACTGTTCGTGCATAGGCTGTTCTTTTCAGATGTCTATGTTCAATGCATCCCACTTCAGCATATGAGTGCTTAACAAGTGAACAGTTCTTGTCTGACAATGTCTTCTACAGGTTAACTATGGGTTATGCAAATAACAACTTTCTGTTAATCTTAAATTACTTGCAGCTGTACATACACATGTTTACTTAGAAGTCCCACTGAGTTCAATTGGACTTAATCCTTAGTGAGTCACACTAATTAGCAACTGTGCTGTATTAAGCCATACCTGGTTTGTTCAGAGTTTATTCTTGCAGTAGCTGGTTTTAAACCATCTGGGAGTTGAATCACTGTCTTGTTGCAACCAGTGTGGTCATTATGATTAAAGATTTTGATGGCTCTTACACCATTTTCTCATTGATGATGCCTGTTTTCACTTTTGATTTCTTCCTGTTGTCAAACATCTCGTAGACTTCTTTCTTCTTGAATTAAATTGTCAGTACCTCTCATGAAATCAGTGAAACTGTTGGATGGGTTTGTGCATAAAGCGAACCCACAAATTTGTGCATCATGCTAAACCATGGTTTGACACAACATGCACAAAAGCAGTGAGCCTCGGGCTTCTTGTAGGATGCACCCCCATCCTTTCTCTTCTCATGTGGCTTAAGGCAGAATTTGAAAGTTTTTGCTTGCACTTTAGTTAGCCACAGTTTGCTATCTTGTTCAGTCCCAGAATTGTGGTTGCATGGCAATTCCCGCCCCCACCCATAGATGGAATAAATAAAGACACCGGACACCAGAATTTAGGTTAATGGGTGAAAAATGGCCACAACTTTATTGATTGCAGGTAAGAGCGGTATTGGCTTTAGGCATTGGCCCTATCCGACTAACCGGTATAAAACCGGGAAGGGTTAAGCACCAACAGGGGGAGCCCCCGAGATGCACATCCCTAGGCGCTCCCTGAGGGGTTACCGCTCGGGAGCACGCTTTAGGCCCTAGCCTCCATAGGTTTCGGACGAGGCGATTGCCCCCCCCCCAGAGTACTTTAACAAACTACCCTTCAACATTTGGGGGAGGTGATGGCGTTCCTCCCCAACTCATTTGCATAATAATACCCCTGCCAATGCCTAACCACCACACGAGCCAGGCTCGCCGCCAATACCCTCAGACCTGTAACCAATCCCTGATCCCCTGAAAAATGTCAGCAAGCCAAATATCGTTACCACCATCGGAGAGATGCACACCATCCCCGCGGTAGAGGGCCTCCTTGCTAAACTGGATGTCTGGGTGCTCAATGACCCGCCCACCCATCACAGCCACTCTACGTGCCACCGAGCGCTCCAGGATCCTCCTGGCTCTATTCACAGCCACGGGATTTTTGGAATCCCTCCACACGCGTCTCTCAAGCAAAGATGACCAGATAATTGTTAAATTCAGATAGGAGGCCCGCAACTCCCCCAGGTCTTTGAAAATATGCCACATTAAGTCCACCCCCTTTCTGTAAGCTAGGTCGTTCTTGCCCAGTTGGATGACCACCGCCTCCAGTGGGCCTTCAAAAGCAATTCTTTTTGTTACTGCTGGGAAGAATTCCTCCCAACGCATTCCACAACGTGCAATCCAGGAAACTTCAACATTGTTTGGGAGCTGCAGATCGCCGCACCAGCCCCTGGTAACCGCCCGCAATCTTGCTTAGTGGACAATGCTGTGGCCAATGATCCACAGACGCACCGCCCCAACACCTGAAAATAAAGAGCAAGAGAGCCGGGTCAGGGGGGCTGATGGGGAAAGGAACGTTAGCATGGTTTCCAGATGTATCCCCTGTAAGCGTTCGACTTCCACCGTCCCATGTCCATTATCCTCTCTGCCAGTAAACCCATGTGCACGGCGGTGGTGGCGGCCCCAATGTGGAAAGAATGTGCGGCGTACTCCTCAGATGGGAGCCCAATGGCAGCGATTGCCTTGCGCATAACCCTCGTAAACTGGTGCTTTGACAGGCGAGAGCCATCTGCGTGTATGAAGAAAGGGCCACTGGCTTTTGGTCTTAAGCACAGGAACTTTCTTGCGTCCTTTACTGGACAAGGGCCGGCCTTCTGAGTAGCCTGCAGGCGGATTAGGGCCCCTCTACCAAGCTGATCGGTCTTTGAGCTGCGAATTTTCAGGATTACCTCTGAGCTTGACAAGGTCACGTCCTCTAAGAGGAGCCCCCTGTTATTTCTATCCGGTTGGTCCTCACAGACCACCTCGCCTATGCGCAGGGCGCCAAAGAAGCCGAATGAAAAGGCTGTGGAAAATAACCTGGCCTCATACCTAGACCAGCAGATGACCCTGAGCTTCTTATGTATTTGCATGAGTATGTCATAAGTTATGAGTCTTCTGCTATCGGAGCTAGGAGGTTGTGACCTACGCCAGCCCTCCAAAAGCTTCCACACCACAAAGTGTGCGCAGGGGTCGACTGAGAACAGAGCTTTGCAGAAGAAGGATATTGCTGCGGAATGAATATTGAGGGTTTGGGGAGCCCGCCCTAAGTCGCGGAGGTGCACTAGATATTTTAAAACCTCCGACTTAGCCGGAGGCCTGCCCAGCTTAAATAGCCCTTTTTTTGGCGAAATGATGTGAAATCTGACCACGCCTTATTATAGGATCTTAGGGTTGAGGGAGCAACTGCTGACAATACTCCCTTTATCACTTCTCATTCCCAATACTCCAGAGGTGCTCCGGAAACGGCAGAGGCAGCTGCTGCGCATCCGGCGCCAGTGAGCGAAAGCGGTCTACCTGGAAACGAGACAGAGCATCCGCAATGTTGTTATCAATACTCGGTACAAATTTGGCTGAGGCATATAAGTTTAGCCGAAGGCAGGAAAGGACAAAATACCGTAAAAGCGACGCTACTCTAGGCGAACAAGAAAATTGCTTATTTAAAACAGACACCACTGCTTGGTTGTCTGTCCAAAAGCAGACCCTGGGGTCTTTAAATTGCTCGGCCCATAGATGAATTGCGACAACAATAGGGAAAAACTCTAAGAATGTTAAATCTTGTAGTATGGGTTTTCCCTGCCATGAGGAGGGCCACCGCTGTGCGCACCACTGACCTCTGAAGTAGACACCGAATCCCAGAGAACCTGCTGCGTCTGAATGCACCTGGAAATCGGCTTGCAGAAACTGCAGCTGCTGAAAGAAAAGAAAGGGGCGAGCACGGGCTGCCCCGACCTTAAATGCCCCTTACTAAGCCCGCCCCCGCCGCCAGGCCATTGGCTGGCGCAGTGAATGATGAATCCTAATGAATCCTGGGATTCCCCAAGTCCCGCGGGGCTGCAGCCAGCCCCGCGAGGGTGTAGATGGGGGCATGAGCCCACAACCCCCCCTTTATGTCGGGAGTGGCTTTAACACTAACTATGGTTAGTTTCAACAAGCCAGTTTCAGAAAATGCTATCACTGTGCCAAAATCTGTCCTCCAATTTCTCAAAAGTCTTCCCCTGAGAAACAGGCTTTCATTTTTCTGCCTCATTCCCAGAACATTTATTTAGAATTCTGATGGATATGGGGTTTTGTGCTTACTTTATCCCTGCAAGATGCTATATTGCTTCCAATTCTATTTCATATCTGTAAGTAGCCATTGGGAGATTTGAAGTCTGGCATCGTAACTATGATTGGCTAAGAATATGAGGAAGCATTAAAGAGAATCTTTCAAGTGTTTTTACGGTCTTTACCCGGCTTCTAAGATTTTGACCTGTTATCATTTCAATCCCATATGTGTGATGTTTATTTGGCCTAGCAGTATGCGTTGCTTATGTGTTTTATTCCTTGTACTCATCTCCTCCAGTCCTGGTCTTAGCTTGTGACTTTAGAAACTTCAAGAACTCTCAGAACAAGTACGCTAGTATTTTTCAGGTTCAGATCAAGGCATTCAGATATCAGATACATCTCAAAAAAGGATCAGGAGTAGCAGGTTAAACTTTCAAACCTGCCGATCCTACTGTCAAGAAACATAGGAAGAAATGAAAAGCAGGGGGTAGAATTAACTCAGAGGCATCCATCAAAGTCCTTCTGGAGGTGAATAATTACACTCTCTGTTAATTGCATGTAGTACCATAGCTTGGCTTTCATGAAATATGTCAGTTTTTATTGCTCTTGTTGTCAGTTTCTGGATGTCATAACTCTGCTCCCCAGCAGTCTGTCATCAATAAGAGCCATGGTAGTTGCACATCGTAAAAAAAGGAATGGGGGAGCCATTTCCTAACAGTTGTTCAAATGGAAGCTGTACTGATGCTAAGCAGCCTCTTTTGAGACATGTCACAAACATGTTGTTTCTAGTGAGGGAAACGTATTTAGGACTGCTCCTTTTCAGAATAGTCTGCCTTTCTAATTTCTCTGGGTATACAAGATATATGAAGCATAATAAAAGCCTTCTCATTGGCTTCTGTTACCATGAACTGATATGCCCTACTGTGACGGTGCTTTATAGCAGTCTCCGTCAACTTAGTGCCTTTCAGATATGGTTAGACTCTAAGTCCCATCAGCCCTAGACGGTATGACCAATGGCCAGGGAAGATGGTAGTTGTAGCCCAAAACAATGGGAGGGCATCAGGATGGTGAAAGATGTTTTACAGACTTAGGTTGCAATCCAAATTCCCTTTCATGAGTTTCTTTTTGCATTGGTACTTGGCGGATGTGTCATACCACCCAGCTCTGCAGGTCTCCATTTGCAGAGTGATGGCAGCTGCACAAATGTGTGGGCAGAAGGGCTGTTGGTGGGATCCCTATGAAAGCCCTAAAATGGAGCTATTTGCTTGGGTAATGGATAGGAAGGACCATCTCAATATGTGGAGCATTTGGACAGCTGAACAGTGTTTGACATATAACTTGAAGGTCAATCCACCACAAATATTGGGATATTGTTATGCCATACAAAATTCCAAAGATTTGCTATTCAAAGGATTATCAGTCAAAGGGACTGTGGTGCATAATGTTGGCCAGCCATTTAAATAAGGACTTGTGGTGAACAGTTTCCAAATTAATCATGATGTTCAAACATAATCACTTGAACTAACCATGTTCTTGAATGGTTTCATACAATAAGCAATTTTCAGAAGAAAGTTTACAAGCCACTCACAGTTAGCTAAATTAATAAATTGCAAATAACAGACTCCACTGTGAACAAAATTGGGGAAATGGAGTGAGATAAAGAGCCAAGAATTGAGAGCTCTACCATTTTCTTTCTTCTCCATCACTTTATCTGCTCAAGGATAGAGGCTTAGCTTGGGATGAAGAGACTTATACCATGATACTAGCACAGATGTTGGTAAGATGAAAGTGCATGTGCATATTAAGTCTGAATTGGGGGACAGACTGACACAGGGAAAGGAGAAGAGGCACAGAGGTCAACAGAGTAGTAGTAGTAGTAGCAACAACTCAAAAGGCAAATTCACATAGCTGATGAACCACCAAACATTTTCCCCCCCGGAGCTACCTACCAGAATCCACTCAAGCCCATCTTTGATATTCATGTATATTCACTCTTCTGGCCTGATAGTTGCATGTTTAACCATTACCACCTTGGCAGAAACATCTCCTCTGGTTGGTTTTGAAGCTCCTGCAGTTGCAGTCATTGCAATTGCCAGGACTTCTTGCTACTATCAACAACCCTTCCAACCAAGCGCTGTGTGTGATTTTAAAGAAGGATGTAAGAATCTGTGGTGACATTCTGAACCTGACATAGCTGATGTGGCTACTATACTCCGTGAAACTTTCTTTCTGTCATCACAGAATACGACCAAATAATGAATGTACGGTACATGACTATCATCCAAGTGAAAATCAGTTGATGGTTAGATTATAAATCCCTGAAATAAATACAGTTTAGATGTTGATTTCTAATCAGGTACAAACGTGTGGTAAAACTCTATCCACTGCTTGGCAGTAGGATGATTGCTGCTTTTGTTTATATACCACTTTTGTTCCAAAGGATCCCTAAGCAGTGAACAGAATATTAAACAAACAAACAAAATACATATAACCAGCAAGGAGTTGCATAATACTCTGACACATTACCAGTTACGTGTCAGTTGCAGGAACTGGGAGGTCATCTTTTTGCCCAGGCCTGCTAAGATGCTGTTTGGTTTGGATTTAACTACATAGAGCAACTAAACATTTCTAGGTGCTTTTCTCTTGGAATTGAATTATTAAAGATGGAATTGGATTGAAAACAGGTCTGGCACCTTTTTTCTTTTGCTTCACTTTCTCTGCATCTTTGCCTCAGAGAGCTGTGCTGAGAATTCAGACCACCCCCCCCCCGGAGATAGAGCAAAAATATACATGCATCCCCCCCCAAAAAAAAGATTGGTTTGATCCAACTCCTTGTATTCAGACTCACTCATTTCTTTGGGGGCGGGGGTCTTACCTAAACACAGCCTCTGGTCATGTCCCTGGGTAGGACAGAATGTCCCTGTGAACAATTTCCCAGGGCCGCTCCAGAGAGGGGTGGGGAGATGGCTGCCTCCAAGGACTGATGGAGCACTTTCTGCATGACTTAAATTTAAACGTCAGCTTCACATACCACAATTAAATCACAGTTAGTGGGAGAGAAACATCACCTTCTAACGTATTGCAAAAGGCTGGCATTATGGGGACATGAGCAGAGCCAGGATAAATGGTAGCAACCTTTAAGCAAGTCCTCATAGGGATGCTATTTCAGGGCGGCATACAAATTTAATTAATTAATGATAATTTCTTGGCAACTCTAGGTTCCAACACTGAACTCAGGGGGTAATATCCAACTGAGCTACACACAGAGTACACTGACCAAAATACACAGAGCTAAGTTACTCATGTCCATTAATTTCAATGTGTCTGAGTAGGGCTGTATTCAATGCAACCCAAACTGTTTATTTACTTAGTTCATTGTAAGCAGGATTCAGACATTTCTCCAGATTATTATAGATTCAGAGGGAGTGGTATTTTTTCTTCTTTTAAAGAATAATCATATTTTTCCTGTTGTAACAGAGAGAGCTCTTAAAACATCGTACTATATTACTTTTTAAGTATTTCTCTCTGACTCACTCCACTTTGCTCCCCTTAAAGTCAACTACCATAATGTATGAATGCATTTGAACAAAGTTGGGTTTTTTTCCAGATGAGTACAATAAGCACACAGAGGAGCCGACATCAAAGCCTTTGTATATATTTTTTAAAAAACGAGAGAGAAGAGATAACAGTGTGAAAGTTCATTCTATTAAAATGTAATTGTTTAAAAGCCTGTCTGCTTGGAAAAAATAATTCTGTAGAATTCTCTTTGTAGGGTTTTTTGTGGGGGAGGAGAAGAGTTGAAGACGAAATCATGTTTAATTAATAAATCCAGTAGGAAAAAAGAACCCCCCCCCCCAAAAAAAATAGTGTTAAATAGTGTTTCAGTTTTTATGTGTATTGTGATTTAGTTTTTGTTTGTTTGTTTGTTTGTTTGTTGAGTTTGCCATATTCCTTTATGATTTTGTATGTTATATTGGCTGAACATCAGATCGATTGCTACTGTGTTTTTGCTTGCTTGCTTGTTTGATTTTGATTTTTATTTGTATCGGAAATACAAATATACAAAACACAGACCATGTCAGTAAATTAAAATAACAAAAAGCAACAATTTAGGAAGCACCGAATAAAGTCTTTAAAAACAACCAGCAACCAATCTAGGCTTAAATACATAACTGCAAAGCAAAATGGAACAGTTGACCTGCAATCATGTTTCTGGTACTGGGTCTTGCTGCACTCCAAGGAGTTTGGGTTAAATACATTTCAGAGGGGATAGAGGGAGATAAAATACAGCTATCATATAGACTAGATGACATACAGCTTCCCTTCACATCTCTCCCTCCAGAGGAGACTAACATCCACACTTGGCAAATGTCAGAGAGGACAATGTCAGAGATGGTAAGTTTTTCCCCAAGCCTCCTGGAAGTACCAACTGCCGGTGCACATCTTACTGTATTTCAAAAACACCTCAGCAGCCTGGCTCAAATACAGTTCAGAAGGGAAGGGGTCCTTTCACCAGGTTAGATGGCCTACAGTTGACTCCCAAATCCTTACTCCATAGGCTCAAGACCGTGCTAACAAAAACCCATTTTAGTGTTTTACAGCTCCTATTTTGGAAATATGCCAGTGGTTTACTGTTAAAAATAAAGTAAAATAAAATAAAATAAAATAAAATAAAATAAAATAAAATAAAATAAAATAAAATAAAATAAAATAAAATAAAATAAAATAAAATAAAATAAAATAAAATAAAATAAAATAAAATAAAATAAAATAGTTAGACTTGTTATGAAGTAAATTTGTCAAGCACCAGTTCAAAAACTGAGACTGTCCTGAATTCTCAAAAGGAAAAGAAAGAATGGAAGTGGAAGGTGGGGGCAGTACTATTGTGGATTTTCAAATTTCTCAACTTAACTTGATGCAAGGTAACATTTTGGCTGTGCCAAGGATTCAGGGGTATTTAGCACTGGGTATTGAGATTGCTTAATACAGCAATGAGCAATAGAAACCCTCCCGTACCATTTGGGAGGGAGCTTTAGAGCCAAGGTCTCCCTATATCCAGGCTGAAATGTGGTAAACAAAGTATGTTTAAAAATTAAACTGTAGTATCCTCAGAATAAAGCCACCCAACCACCCATCAGGATTCTCTTTATTGCTTGTTTTTAAGGAAGAAAAGGGAGAGAGATATCCCAGTTTATTTAACTCATCTAGGCAAATCTACTGCACAGCAGTTCTAAAGATTAGCTGATTAAACTCTAATTTAAAGTCACCGAGATTAAAAATAGGAATGTCAAAAGGGCATATCAGTAGTGACACACTTAAAATAGCATGTCACATGGCTGCTAGAGAGCTAGAATTTCCTTTAAAAAGAAAAGAAAATGAAATTCAGCATCGGGCTCTAGAGACTGAAGTCCAAGAAGCACTGACTCAGAAAGATCAGCAGTTATGATAGGCGCCCTTAGGGTTGTACAAAATGGCTGCTTACCTGGTCCCTGGGTGGGCAGCCGTTACAGCCTGTCATGGCCACCCTTCTTGCCTCCTCATAGTGTCTGACCCTTGAAGATCAGGGGCAAGTTGGTGGGGGAAGACCAAAACCCTGTACTTGGCAGGAGATGCTAACAAGCAGCTCTCCTTGTGTTGCATGGGTAGGCTTCTTCTTCTTCTTCTTCTTCTTCTTCTTCTTCTTCTTCTTCTTCTTCTTCTTCTTGTTTTTCTTGCAGAGGGTTGGACTAGATGACCCTCATGGCCCCTTCCAACTCTGAATCTATGATCAATGATCTACAGCAGGTTTCCTCAAATTCGGCCCTCCAGCTGTTTTGAGACTACATTTCCCATCATCCCTAATCACTGGTCCTGCTAGCTAGGGATCATGGGAGTTGTAGGCCAAAAGCATCTGGAGGGCTGAGTTTGAGGAAGCCTGATCTATAGCATGCTGGTGTATTGCTCAACAGTGCGTATTTCTGTTTGATAAACACTAGCCACAATTCTGCCTCATTGAGTAGTGACAAATTCAAGCAAAGATGTGCATTTCTTATTTATTTAGCAATTTATTTAGCAATTTATTATACTTTTTACATTTATATACCCCAAGGACCTCAATATGGGATACATAGTGGATTGTTTTTAGTGCTGTTTTGCTGTTGACATATACGGTGGACTGATGTTGAAACCCATCCTGGGACCTTAAAGTGAAGGGTGGGTTGTTGATAATAATAATAATAATAATAATAATAATAATAATAATAATAATAGCTCTTCTCCTTCTTCATTTTATCCTTACAACAACCCTGAGTGGTAGATTAAGCTAAGAGAAAGTGACTGGTGAGATTCACTACTATGTGAAGATTTGAACATTGGTCTCCCAGGTCTTAGTTCAACATTGTAACCCAGTGGCATTCAGCCAGTGTGCCATGGCACCCTGGGGTGCCTTAAATGATGGTCAGGGGTGATGCAGGCAACATTTCCTTCCCTCCTCTGATGCCCTCTCACATCTCTGCTTCTCAAAGGCTTGCATGGCTGTTTGTTGCAGCAGCAGCCCTGGCTACAATCTCTCCAGGTGAATGGTGCCTATGGCGCTGGCTAGGGGGTGCTTCCCAGGCCCCTGTGGGCAGTGGGTGGAAGCACCTCTCTTTGGGGTGGGGTGGGGTGCAGGGCAGCACAGAGACCAGGGGCAGCAGCTTCAGTGGTCCAGAGGACTCCCAAGGAGAGGCGATTGGAGAGGAAGCTGAGGGAATACTCCACAAAGGAGGGTGTGGGGCTGCCAACTATGCAGGCAAGGGGTGACATAACTGGTCTCCTGAGCCCCACAGGGGTGCCGCAGAAAGAATGCAGTTGGTCAAGGTAGCCATGGACCCAAAAAGGATGAAAACCTCTGCTCTAACCAATACACCAAACTGGATCTCTTAGGGATTGGTGGTTTGCTTGCCTTTTAAGGGCAACCCCTCTTTTCACTGAGATAAAATGTGATTCTTCTATAGGATGAGTAGAGGTGCTGCTTGACAACTTTTAATTGTTACCTTGGTTGGCTTTTGTTTTTTGAAGATGGTGTGTGTGCATATATATCACATGCAATCAAAAAAACCCTCAGCTCCCTTGATGAAGAGGTTGGATGTAAAATGTGTTAATATTATTTAGAAAGGGGCCATTTTTTGTCTCCATTTTGCATTCTGGATTTACATATAAATGTAACCTAGAGCCTTTTTTTTCTCTCTTCACCTTGTTTTGAGTAAAAGTCAACATTTTCATGTAATTACATGGCTACGCTTCATGAAAATACCAACCTTTCACAGGAGCCAATTATCTGAAAAGCAAAAACTTTAGGCTTGCCCCCTCTGTGAAATGGGGAAGTGACGCTGGCCTTTCACTATCTAATATGTACATACATACACAATTTTATTTATATGCTGCCTTTCCACAGTTCAAACCATGCTCAATGCAGCTTACAGCATGAAAAGCAAAATACACAACTACAATGTGACCAAAGTAGTCAAAAATGACAAATAAAACATTAAACAATACATAACTAAACTAAAAAAAGAGAATACATAACTAAACTGAGCAGTTACCACAGAAGTGACAACACGATCCAAAATAAAGACACAACACAACACAACACAACACAACAACAACAACAACAACAACAACACCACACACACACACACACACAGCCCAACACAGAGCTATAGGTACAGCACCATGGAATAGACTCAAGTTTTGCTCCACAGAAGTTATAGATGGTACAAGCGATAACATTAGTACACTGCCTCAGATAATGTCTTGAAGGATAGTCTTGAAAGCAGCAAAGATGGACAGTCTACTTCCAATCTGTATTACATTTGCATGAGTTTGTTCATAACAGGGCCGGCCCACCCATTAGCCTTTGCGAGGCAGTTGCCTCAGGCAGCAGGCTGGGGACAGCTGGGAGGGGTGGCATATCCAGGCTCACCGCTTCCTGTGCTTGTGGCTTAAAGACACTGCCTGGGAAGAGCAGGGCCACTGCTGCCTCTTCCTCTTTGGCCTTTGTTCTCTGCCGCTGCCTTCAGTGTAAGGGGCTTCCCCAGGCTTCCCCAGTTGTGTCAAGCAGCAGTGGGCAGCAGCGGCAGGGGGGACAGGGGTATGCCCCATTTTCTCATTTGCCTGAAACAGAAAAATGGGCTGACTATGACCTGTAAGTGAGTTCTGTTCATCTCTGCATTAATCTGTGGTTTTCTAATTAAATATACACATAAAAATGTGTTTTAACACATGTATATGTCAATTTTAGACTTTATTATTTCTACTTGAAAGCAATAAATCATATATATATATTCAAATGCACATGCACAAACACAGATTATACAATTTAATATGTACAGTTAATGCTAGGTCGTATTTAAAAATAGCCTAGATTGACAATAGATTTGTCAAAAATCCAGAGACTCTTAAGACAATATGGTATAACTAATTCATACAATGTAAATGCATAATTCATAATTGGCTATATCCCATATCTTCTGCTGCAGTCAATAAAGTTCTGCCAGCTTATTAAACAATTATCTTGTCTTTACCTGCCTTCTTGGAATCAAAGAAATTGTGTCAGTTTAGCCCTAGCTGCAAACTCCCACACTTTGTCAATCCAATCTCAAATGTTCAGAGTCCTTAATGATCTCCATTTCTTTGCGAAAAGTATTCCAGCAGCAGCTAGCAAGTAAGGAACTAATTCTTTATGCTCAGATCTAAGTAATCCATTCACATAATTTAATAAGAAGACTACTGGGTGAAATGGAATATCATAACCCAATATCATTTTTTTATTTGATCTCTTATTTTCCTCCAGTATTGCTTTGACACCTCACATTTCTACAGTAATCTTTCTTTAAAAATACATTTTGCTGAGAGATGCCAGGCCAGGTAACAAAAATAAATAAAACAGACTAACAATAAGTACAAATCACAGTAAAATATCAGCACTCTGCCAATTTCCTAATACCCAGGTCAGCTTTAAACAGCCTGGAGGTGAAGGTGGATGCTGAAAACTAAACAACACTGATGTACCTCCAAATGGAGTGTGTTCTACAAATGGGATGCTAGGGCTGAGAAGGGCCTCCAATAGTTCACAGACATTTTTGAGAATTCTGCATGTACAGTCATACCTCGGGTTACAGACGCTTTGGGTTGCGCACCATGCCAAACCTGGAAGTACTGGAACGCGTTAATTCCGGGTTTCAGTGCTTTGCGCATGCGCAGAAGCGCCAAATTGTGACCCGCGCGTGTGCAGAAACACTGCTGCGGGTTGATGATGCTGCGGGTTGTGAACATGCTTCCTGCACAGATCATGATCGCAACCCGAGCGTCCACTGTATATACATATATTGAGCCAAGTGCTGGAAGTGCAAAATTTGGTGCAATCAAACTCAAAGCACAATCCTAACCACATGTACTGAGACTTAGCTCTTATTGCATTCAGTTGCATTTCCTCTCGGGTGTGTGAGCTTAAAATTGCAACCCCACCTACACTGGAGTAAGTGCCATTGAATTTGATAGAACTGAGCGGATTAGGATGGCTAGAATTGCTGCTGTTTCGGATTGCAGAATTTTACACACACACACACACACACACACACCCCACCTATTAGCATTCCATGACCACTGAGCATGCTCCATCCTCAGTAAGATCTTTCCTGAGGACAATTGCACTTTTCTCTCACCACCATCACCCCTCCTCAATGATTCCAATGATTCCAATTGTATCTACTTCAAAATGGTAATGTCTGTCCTTGTGGGAGATTCATTGCAACTATCTGAAAATTTGCAGGTTTAATCCTTTCAGAAGGGGTGACCATACCTCGAAATTACATCCAATTCTGGCAGAAAAGGAAAATGTTATAGATGTTTCTTTAGGGTTTTTTTTTTATTTTTAAGAAACCTCTAAGCTTTAAAAGGTGCCTTGCACAAAACCGCTTAGATTTATCTGCCTACAATTCGGACTAGTAATTGGCAGACTCAATGCACCATGGAGAAGGCAGTTATGCCTGCAAACTTCACCCACTTCTGTCAAAGTGGGGGAATGCATATCCATTGTAGCTTCCTCATTACAGAAGATGGGTGGAGAAGATGGTTTTTAAGAGATCTAATTTGGTTCAGGAAAACAAGGCCAATTGGAAAGACACATAGTGGTTCTGTTTCCCAAGCTGAGTTATGCAAATGCATATAAGTTGAGTTATGTAAACGCTACACACCCGTGGCATGTACGATAAATGCATTATGGCAGCAAAGCAAGGGGAAGCAGCATTGGAGAGCCACTGCCTGCCCTCCGTGTGCAACTGTATGCACAAGGCCCTCCAAATTCATTCCACCCAATGAATATTAATTGTGTATTTAAATGCCTCAATAGTTTTCAGTCATATGCACGGACATCCTTTCCAACAGTTCTCCTAAATATTTGACTAAGAGGCAAAGGTTCTAAAAGTTAGCTGGGCGCCCCTTGGAAGTCCCACAGTTAAATTAAACTTGGTAATATAATATTTAAACTTTTTTTTCTTTCTAAAACAGACTTAGATTATTATTTTTAAGAAACCCACACATGTCTTACATCGAGTGGAAACTGGCTCCAGCCTCAGCTATGAAAAAAAGCCCATAATGATTGGTAATTGAATCACTTTGAGGGCTTCACCCTTATACTTCTGCCATGTGGCACTTTAATCAACTGTGACCAATGAACGGCACAATGTGGCAGACAGTGGATGTTCAGATGGCAAAGATTCCAATGCACAGTTGACTTTGAGGCTTGAGTGTTTAAAAATTTCCTAGCTAGTTCCCTCGTAAATCCTCCAGACTTCTCAAAAAGTAAATCAAATTTCCCAGTACAGCCCTTGACAGAGGTTATGAGCAAATCTTTAAAGAAAAGGGAAATCAGAACCTTCCAGTTTCTTTTCCTCATAATGCAATAGGCCTGGCTCCTTGTTCCTCTGCCAGATGGATGGTTAATAGAATTCATTCTAGAGCTGTTTCTCTGTGAGGCTTTTGTTGAAGCTGAACTGAATATTCCCAATACAGTGGTACCTCGGGCTACAGACGCTTCAGGTTACAGACACTTCAGGTTACAGACTCTGCTGACCCAGAAATAGTACCTCGGGTTAAGAACTTTGCTTCAGGATGAGAACAGAAATTGTGCGGTGGTGGCACGGAGGCAGCAGCGGGAGGCCCCATTAGCTAAAGTGGTACCTCAGGTTAAGAACAGTTTCAGGTTAAGAATGGACCTCTGGAACGAATTAAGTTCTTAACCCGAGGTACCACTGTATTACTCACAGGCACTAGATTTCTCTCCCCCCCCCCCACTGCCATATATTGTTTTGGTTAATAATATTCCCTTTAGAATTTGCCAAATAAAATGGTCAATAATTGAAAGATATGAATGAATGAAATGTACCAAAATGTAATATTTGAATAGCCGGTGATATTGTGTAACCAATGGCTGAGATTATGTGATGCAAAAGCAATCAGGTGAGCAGCAAAATCATGCATATGTTTACCTGGAAGCAAGTCTGTGTGTTCAATGGGACTTACAGCAATGAAAGCCCATAGGATTGTAGCCAAAACAGCAAGCCTAAGCTAACCAACAGAATATATGGCTCCTTGACCACAGTAGGATAAAGTTCTGCCAAGTAAACATTCATAGTGTTGCACTGCATATGGAGGAGTTGCTTTTTAGCAGTCTTAACTGGGTTTGCAAAGCAGATTTTACATGCAAGCAACTATATCCACTCCCTTTATTGTAACCTTATTGCCTCTTATTATCCTGGCACCAGATGGCCAGATACAGAAATCAAGAGGCAGGTTAAGTGTTGATTTAAGCAGCATTGTTGTAATGGAGAGACCATAGCCCAGGGAGCTCCTTGAGAAGTGCATTCTTTCAGAGCATCTCCATAGGACCCCAGCAGGGTATTCTGGGGTCATGGGCTGTATACAAGCTACAGTATTGATCAATGCTGTACTGAAATGTCCTCCAGCTTTTAAAAAGTTTTCTTCCCCTGTGAAAAGGGTTTCCATTTTTTCTGCATCATTCTCAAGACATCCAAGATTTTATTTTATTTTTTGAAAAATCAGTTGGTGTGGTGCTTTGAGCTGGCCAACGGCAGTATATGTGTTTTAATTTCCAATACACATTTCTTCAGCCTTCCAGCAGCCTCCATGGCTGGCCATGCTTGCTGAAAAAGCCCAGTGGGAGGAGCTACCTCTGGGCTTTGATGGAAGCACAGGCACCCAAAAGGGTTGTGCAGAGTGCAAGGTGAGAAGATTTGTAGAATGGAAGAAAATACACTCACAAGCACCTCCTGGCCATCTCAAAAGTCAGGTAAGCACATTAAAAACTCTCCACAGCACTCATGAGAATTTCATTAAAAATTTCTCTTCCGTTTGCTAATTTTTGAATGCATTTTCTTTTCCCCCAGTTCATGTGCTCTATGGGCCAGAGTCCCTAGATTTTTTTCTAATAGGATAGGGCTGTTCTTAATAGGTCAGTGAAGTACTGTTGACACAAAAGCCTCTGGTACAATGAGCAGAAGTGTGGATGCTAAACGATCTCTGGGGAATAGTCTTAGTGCAGAAGTGTTGGCTCCTTAAACAAGCTTAACTGAACACTGAGTTAATGTGAAACCACTACACACTGTGCTGCAGGCAAGTCCTCCTTTTTGCAGTGTGTGAATTATGTATAAAAGAACAGCTCTTATTAATTCAGGGAGATATTTTTAAAACATCCTGACAGATTTCAACACTTGGTTTTGCCATTGCAATGCAGGGCAGTTTGAAATGTTAGAGCATTCACACGTTGAAACAAACCTCAGTTTCCCAAGCCCTGGTATTACAGTTAGCATTTATCTTGTAACCTGAGATAAGAGCACAACAAAGAATATATTTGTATGTGCTTGTGTATTGCATTGCATTTAAAACTAGAGCTATGGAGGAACAGGTGGGTAGAAAGAAGGGGTGGACCGGGGCTGAATGGATTTGAGCTGGACATAACAGGGCAGGGCAGGCTTATTCAGGCTCCTCCATTGCATGTGATTACCTGGAACGCAACTCCATTGCAAATCGGGGTTTGCCTGTAATTAATATCCCAGCTCCCCATTGCTCATTGGGGAAAGGGGTGTGACCAGGATTGTGTCAGCAGTGGTGGCCCCTCAGCGGGTTTCTAAGGATGCTGCTTGCTAATGCCAGACCTGAAGTCTCCATAGACTGTGTATGCAGAGTACTCCATAAGCCTTTTAGGAAATGAAAACTGGAACAACCAATAATTTCTAATGCACCATACCCATTTTGGAAAGAGGGCTAAGTAATTCAGAACTCTAAAACCTGCCGAGAAATTCAGATGGGAATTTCAGAAACATCCCTAGTCAAAGGTAGACTGCAAATGAGCTCAGAGCTACAAAAGCTGGATATGATTTTATAGCTCTTCCGTCTTTTCCAAAGTTCAGAAGGTTTTAGAGTGACAGGTTGCCTCTATCCCAAGCTTGTTTTTACAAGGAGTGCATGGACGTTTCAAGGGAATGATAAACAAATTAATGTTTTCTTGTGTCTGTCACACGAATATCACCAACATTCCATAAATCATACTTGGTCTATAAATACAACACAGGAAAGGGCTCAATGAGTGAAATATTAAAATTTGCCAGTGATCATAGATACACACAGAGCTCAAGTCATCAGAAGCCTGGCAAATAATTTTCAGCTAATTAACACATGTGAATGAGATTCTTATCAGGTGCTTAAATGTCATGTCAATAGCAGCAAAGCTGAACTCTCATATCATCTGGATATTATAGTCAGCTAATCTAGCTACATGCTGTAATTTCCTCACCTGCCATTAAAGTGCAGCCAAAGCAGAGCCTTGCATGCTACATGCAGGCAGTTAAGTAAACGGATGTAGCCTTATGCCTTTTCGTTTAAGGGTAATATTCAGAAAATGCTGCAGGAGTTGTAGGTGAGAAGACTGTAATCATCCACGGATATTTGGCCAGCAACAATGGATGTGCTGCATTGTTGGAAGCCAGAAAGTTAACAACATTAAATTCTCTCAAGAAGTCAGTGTTTCCAGTTTTCTTACCTTAATATATAACTTCCTACCTTTAAAACTGGAGGTAATTAAAGTGGACACTCCAGTGCTGAAATGTCACACTTACCACCTATAGCTTTCCTATCTTTAGCTATAAAGAGAACCTTTCTTCCCGTAGTCTTTTTTTGTGGTGGCTGCGCTTCACTCTTATTAACCTTGTGGTCACAAAGAACAGGCTCTCCTGTGTCTTCTTTAGATCTACAATCCAAAGAGATGTGATCAGGGACAGAGAGAGAGAGAGGGAGAGAGAGAGGGAGAGGGAGAAGAATGTCCTTAAATGGGCTACAGCAAAGGGGGGGGGCACTAAACATCTTTTCTGCCCAAACTCAGCATTATGTCAGGTTTACTGTGCATAGAAATGGGTGACTTCCCTCAGGCTCACTTTGGAGCAGCTTTCAGAGTAAGCTGGGCTGTTGTTGTTTTTTTCTAAAATAAGGGGAAATGGAAGGAAAGGGAAATAAATAGTTTAATTCATTTTGCCAGATGTGAACCTAAGAAAGTATTTTTCCAATATCTCAGGTGAGATATAAGGCTATCAATGACTCCTAGCTGTACCTACACAGTTGGAGGCAGCAATTCTTCTGAATGCTGGTTGTGGAAACTGCAGGAAGAGACAGTGCTCTTTTCCTTTGGTCCTGATTGTGGGTTTCCCACTGGAAGCTGGCTGGCCACTGTAAGAACAAGATGCTGCACTAGTGTGAAAGCATGGATCAGGCTTGGAAAAGTGGATTTCATTCCAGAGCATGGTTCAATTTATTCTGTGCCCATTGAACTCCTTGATATCATTGGGGGAAATGTGCAACTCTGTGACATCACTTGTGGAAATCTGAACACAGTTTTGAAGGTGCCCAAGGACACTGAGTTGTTCCTCTGTGGATCGTTCCTCATTACTGTTGTGGTTGTTCCTCATCACTCAGGGATAGAGCTACAACGCTTCTCAACTGATTTTAGATCTTCATAAATGCAACACCAATAGCGAAACCTTGTGAGTGCTCTGTGCTTCGTATTGTTCTCCCCACCCCCACCCTTGGGAAGGTGTTCTCCAAAGTCCAGGTTCATTCGCACATGAATAAGCAGTTCCTACCCAAAACAGCTCTTAAGATGGAACAAATTGTAACACCCCTATTGAAGGAATGCAGAGGGGGACCATTCCCATCCCTTTTTGTGATATCTCCTCCTCCCTTAGTTTTTAGAATGCTGTGGTAAAAATAAGAAAATGATGTTGGGCTTGAAGATTTCATTGGAGAATAAGGCTACACTGTACCTCCATTGCTAGAGGCAGTAGGGCTGTGAACACTGCATGCTGTGAGTCATAAGTAGGGAGAGTATCGTTTTGCTTGTGTCCTGCTTGCAGGTTTCCCATAGGCTTCTGGTTGGACACTGTAAGGACAGGATTAGATGGGGCTTCTGTAGGGTTCTCACTCTTTGCCCCCTAATGTGAGTGCCAGAAAGCATACTAAGGGTATAACCCTGTACATATCTACGCCCCTCTTACAATAAGCCCCTCATGTGGCTTATTTCTGGGTAGACATGCCTAGGATTCCACTGTAAATCACTCCAATAGGCATAGCAAAATTATGGTAGTAGAGGTCCTTTGAATCCTTCCCACTAAAGGAGTTGCATTTGATCCATCCAGTTCCTGTGTACAGCAGCACAAACCAGCAATGCCATGATAATGAAACAGAGGTGGGAGAGGCATGGTGGATTTCTGTCCCAGCACTTTCACTGCATCCCTGCAATGGTGCATTTGTGGTGCTGAAAAGGGGCTCTAGTCTTTAGCTTTTCTGACTTTGTGTCTACACGTGCTGGCTATTTGTTTGAATTCCTCTTTGGTGGTTTCCCCCCTTTTCCATTTTTTGTATACATCCTTTTTTAATCTTAACTCAGTTAAAAGTTCTTTAGATAGCCACCCTGGCTTCTTTAGGCACCTTCCATGTTTCCGTCTCACTGGTATTGCCTGAAGTTGTGCTTTTACTATCTCCCTCTTAACAAACTCCCAGCCATCATGAACTCCCTTTCCTTTTAGTATTACTGTCCATGGGATCTCACCCAGCACTTCCCTAAGTTTTATGAAGTCGGCTTTCTTAAAGTCAAGAAATTGAGTCCTAGTATGCATGGCTGCTCCTATCCGCTGTATAGTAAACTTCAGAAGAGCATGATCACTCACGCCTAATGATCCTATTGGTTAGGACCAGATCTAAAATGGCTGTTGCTCTTGTTGCTTCTCCCACTTTCTGGACAATGAAGTTGTCTGCAAGGCCAGTGAGGAATCTATTTGACCTTATGCTCTTGGCTGAGTTTGACATCCAGCAAATATCTGGGTAATTGAAGTCCCCCATTACTACTATCTCCCTTCCTTTTGCATGCTTGGCCATCTGTTCCAGGAAGGCATCATCTATGTCCTCCGTTTGGCTTGGGGATCTATAGTAAACTCCCACAATGAGGTCCCTGTTATTCTTCTCTCCCTTAATTTTGACCCAAATGCTCTCACTTTGGCTTTGAGGTTCTAAATCTTGGATCTCTTCACAGGTATACACATCCCTGACATATAACGCCACTCCTCCTCCTTTCTTGTCTGGCCTGTTTCTCTGAAATAGATTGTATCCCTCCATTATTACATTCCAGTTGTGGGACTTATCCCACCAGGTTTCAGTGATGCCTATTATGTCATATTTAGTTTGCTGTACCAAGAGCTCAAGCTCATCTTGTTTATTTCCCATGCTTTGCGCATTAGTGTACAGACATTGAAGTCCATTAATCATTCCCCCGTGTCTCTTATTTAAGGATTTTTTCCTCCCACCACTAGGTCTGCATGCTGTTTGCTCCATTTGGTCTATGACATTTGGATGATCATCTTCATCAATTGATAGACTCCTACCTTCAGGAGCACTGTCTCCCTCCCCCACATTAGTCAGTTTAAATCCTTCCTGATGAGGTTTCTGAGATTTTTGGCAAAAACATTCCTCCCAACCGTTGTGAGGTGCAGCCCATCGCTTGCCAGAAGTCCATCTTCAAGAAACTGCAGTCCGTGATCTAAGAATCCAAACCGTTCCTGTTTACACCATTTGCGAAGCCAGCTGTTCACTTCCACTATTTTTCCCTCTCTCCCTGGGCCACGTCGTTCAACTGGGAGGACAGATGAGATGACAATTTGTGCATTTAATTGCTTTAATTTCCTGCCCAGAGCCTCGTAGTCTCTTTTGATCTTCTGGAGGCTACCATGTTGGTACCATGGCTGAGATGGATCAGCCTCAAAGGAGATAAATTGCTCTCTTCTTTTGTATTAAAAAAGGAGAGTGCATTACCTCTCTGACTATCAGAAAATACTTCATCTGTGTGGGATTTCTTCTCTGATATGAAACAGTATCTGGCTACTCTCACTCATTGATCTCTGCTTTGTTACGACACCCACCTAGTTGTCAGTGATCAGATCTGCCCAATAAAAGCATATAGAAACAACATGCATCAGATAGACATAAGCAGGAAGCTGAGTTTAGCAGCTGCAGATTGGCCAAAATAATTTCAGTTTATCTGAGAGTCAGCAGGGCAGCAACAAGTGAGACATATGAATATTAGAAATTCTTCCAACCGTTTCTGCTTTTGACATTGGTGGTCATGACTTTGCCTTTCAGTCCAATGTAATTTCTGTATCCCTCCCCAATTCTTTAATCTGAATCTCAAGTGAAATAAGATGGGGAATTGCTTTAGGAACTCTATAAAGAAAACAGACTACAATGGTACCTCGGGTTACATACGCTTCAGGTTACATATGTTTCAGGTTACAGACTCCCCTAACCCAGAAATAGTACCTTGGGTTAAGAACTTTGCTTCAGGATGAGAACAGAAATCGTGCTCCGGCAGCACGGCAGCAGCAGGAGGCCCCATTAGCTAAAGTGGTGCTTCAGGTTAAGTACAGTTTCAGGTTAAGAACGGACCTCCGGAACGAATTAAGTTCTTAACCTGAGGTACCACTGTATTGTATGAGTTCACATAAAATGGTTCCTCTCTCTCTCCTGGGATCGTTAAGAAAAGTATGACACAGTAAGAATTGTATGAAGCTGATTTGAATATTATGTAGACCATGGTGGTGACTTCAATTAATCCATAATGAATTGTATTCTTCTCCCTTCCAATCAAGTTATGGGACATGACATCTAAATGATGCATTTATTGTAAGGGTGCATTACTAAAATGATGCATGATAGATTTGAATCTTCACTATTTTACAGTAGGTGAACATTGCATCTTACAGAAGACATGCTGATAACTGAACCTGAAATATAACTGCTCCTGGGATGGGTGCCATGATACTGCAAGGCAAAGAAATACGAAAGGCAAAGATTGGTCCAATGTATCAGTTCAAACAATAGCATGGATATGATAGCCAGACTGTGCCAACTGAAGTCAATGGCAGTGTTCCCATTGGCTTGTATAGTGTATAGTCATGAACAGGGATGTTAGAGAAGAATAAAATCTGCAATATATTTTTGGAAATGGTTTGTCTTTCTATTTGTTCTCTAGGCATCTGGCTGCCTCTTAAGATATCATTGCCAACCTTCGCACATGGGTTCCTGAGCTGGGGGCAGTGATCTTTGTCAATGTTTGTATGTCAGATGTGATTCTGAATCAAGATGGTGAACCAAAATGTCACTTTGGTGTGACTTTGCCCCTTTTTTGGCATAGGTATGGCCATCTTTCAAGATATCATCACCAAACATGGCATGTGGTTTCCTGAGGTGGGGGCATACATAAACATTTGGGTGCTAGGCACCATTTTGAATCAGTAAGGCAGACCAAAATGTGACTTTGGGGTGACTGCAACCATTTTTTGGCTTAGGTTTGGCTGCCTCTCAAGATACCATTGCCAAACTTAGCACAGGGATTCCCAAGGTGGGGTGGGGAGTCTTCAATGAAGTTTGAATGCCATGTGCCATTTTGAATCAAGATGGCACACCAAAATGTGAATTTTGCTTGACTTCACCCGATTCTTGGTCTGATGGGTCCAAACTCACAAATTATACTACTCATTTAAAAGTCACAATATATTTTTATTTTCTAAAAAAAAATCATTGGCAGTGCTGGGTACTCCTTGCTCATGAGATAATAAAAGATAAAGAGAAACAAGAGTAAAGGGGTTAACATGGGAGCTTACTTATACAAAGGTTTCAGTAAGGGGCATTTCCTTAGACTGGATTCCTAACCCTACTTACCTGGGGAGAAGCCTCATGGCTTATCCAACAGTTGCTAGGCCACAATGGAAGAATCAGATGTCCATTGTGCCACCGAGTCACTGTGAATCCAATAATAAACTTTTTGACATGCTGAAAAGGTTAATCATCATCATCATTCAATGTGGAAACCTGCTTTGATTCCCAGGGAAAGGTTGTCCACATGGGCACATAATATGGATTAAATGTATTGACATTGATTAACTCCTCCACATTAATTAAATATAGGTCAATTAACCCATCACACAACCCCTGAGAGAGTCTTTGCTTGAGGGTTAATGAATTCCAGTGTGGCAAGTCAGTACCTGTTCAGTGGACTGACTGCTACTCAACAGCTCTATCTTGGGAGCTGTAATTCACCTAGAGAAGGGATGGAGAAAGGGAAGAGGAGGATGAAATAAGTCTGCTTTATTTTATGCTTGCTAATCTCCAGTACTGCCTGTCTTTGGGCTACCTAAGCTAGCCTTAGAGACAGAGGAGTGCTGCATGCACATGCTTTCTCCATTAAATACTAGCTAATCAATGGTAATAGGAAAAAACATTGGCTTTGTCTCTCTGCGGCCAGCTATACCAATGAAACTGTACCTTTCATTTCCATTATGCTCTTCTTCTCAGTTACAATGTCTCCTGTGACATGGTCTTAAGTGTCAATCAAATAATTTGAAGCTTATTTAGATATATTAAAGAAGCTGTAACATTATTTTATTTTTGAATGCAGCATTGCTTTTCTGGTTCCTTCTTGTCTGCATGCCCAGGAATGAAGTCATGAGACAAGTGCTCTCTCCAGCCAAATAATGTGTACAGAGATGCGTCCACTAGGGTAAAGTGTGCACAGAAATGTATATGTTAGTGAAAGTAACATACAAAATGCATTTCATTATGGAAAGCTGTTTCACAAGGAAGTGCATACTAGGCAAAATTGGGTACAAAAATCAGAAGAGTTTTGTACTGAAACCTTGTTGAAACTGCTATGGAAATGTGAAGAATTTAAGACTGGAAAAATGAAGAACTGAGAGAAACTGAAACCGACAGATTCCCCCATCCCTAGTTAGCATGACTGGTCAACAACCATATTCAGCTCCCACCTAACCCAAAACTGGGATGACTGGCTAATTCCATTTTTTTTTTTAAAAAAAAAATGCTATTTATTAAAGTTTCGAATAAACACATATAAACACAGACAACAATAAAAACATACATAAACCAACAAACCAAAAACAAGTATAAATTCAAACCTTATTTTCTAAACCTAATTTCCCCGACCTCCTCACACCTCCCCCTTCTGTATTCTAATCTCATTTATCTTATCAGCAAATCCATTCCCATATTTCCCATAGTTTTTGATAATTCTATTCTTTTTCCTTAATCAACGCCCCTGCAAACCACTAATTTTTAAACCCATATCTTTTTAGCCTTCATTAATTTTATAATGTTTATTAAGATAGTCTTTGAACTTTTTCCAATCTTCTTCCACTGTCTCTTTGTCCTGTCTCGGATTCTGCCAGTCATCTCTGCCAGTCCCATATAATCTGTCATCTTCATCTGCCATTCTTCCAGGGTGGGTAGATCTGGTGTCTTCCAATACTTTGCAATAAGAATCCTTGCTGCTGTAGTAGCATACATAAAAAAAGTTCTGTCCTTCTTTAACACCACATGGCTTACCATACCCAGGAGAAAGGCCTCTGGTTTCTTCAAGAAGGTATATTTAAATACCTTTTTCATTTCGTTATATATCATTTCCCAGAAAGCCTTAATCCTTGGGCATGTCCACCAGAGGTGAAAAAATGTACCTTCATTTTCTTTACATTTCCAACATTTGTTTTCTGATAAGTGGTAAATTTTTGCAAGCTTGACTGGGGTCATGTACCACCTATAGATCATTTTCATAATATTCTCTCTCAAGGCATTACATGCCGTGAATATCATACCGGTGGTCCACAACCTTTCCCAGTCAGCGAACATAATGTTATGACCAATATCTTGTGCCCACTTAATCATAGCTGATTTAACTGCTTCATCCTGTGTATTCCATTTCAACAGCAAGTTATACATTTTTGACAAATTCTTAGTTTTGGATTCTAACAACTCTGTTTCCAGTTTTGATTTTTCCACCTGAAAGCCAATTTTCCTGTCCAACTTATAGACCTCCAGTATTTGATAATAATGAAGCCAGTCTCGCACTTTGTCTTTTAGATTCTCAACACTCTGCAATTTCCACTTATTGCCCTCCTGTTCTAAAATTTCACAATATTTTGGCCATTTAGCCTCCATATTAAGTTTTTTCAAAGCTTTTGCCTCCATTGGTGACAGCCACCTGGGAGTTTTATTCTCCAGCAAGTCTTTATATTTAATCCAGACATTATACAATGCTTTCCTGACAATATGGTTTTTAAAACCTTTATGAGCCTTAACTTTGTCGTACCACAAATATGCATGCCACCCAAAGAAATTGTTAAATCCTTCCAAATCTAAAATGTCTGTGTTCTCGAGAAGCAGCCAGTCCTTTAGCCAGCAGAAAGCTGCTGATTCATAATAAAGTTTCAAATCTGGCAGGGCAAATCCCCCTCTTTCCTTTGCATCAGTTAAAATCTTGAATTTTATCCTGGGCTTTTTGCCCTGCCAGATAAATTTAGAGATGTCTTGCTGCCAACCCTTGGCTAATTCCAAATTATTCCCATGCTGGTTCAAAGAAGAAGCTGTGTGGGCAGCAGCATTCTTAGAAGGGGTGTTTCCTAACTCTTCCCCATTGACCAGAAATGGCCACTCTCCCCGCTAGAGGAAAGTGTCACAAGGCTTCCCCCAGTATGGGGGATATATGATATATAAAGAGAGAACAGACTAATCCTTTGAATTTTTCTGTCCAAAAATAAATCCAATTGACTGCACTAGGACTTCCTGCCAAATAATTTATTTATTTTTATCCTGCCCTTCCTCTAATTGTTCTAGAACTGCATGCATGTATTGTCCCCCTTTATTTTCACAACAACCCTGTGAAGCAAATGAGATGCTGAAATAGGATAATTGACTAACTATCACCCAGTGAACAAGTATCTAAACTAGGGATATGAGAAGGAATTGTTTTATTTTCTGCTCTGCATTCATTGCATGAGTGCTGTTTCTGTTCTGCTGCAGTTTGACTTCCACCAAAATGGCATTATTTATTTTGCTGTGTGCAGTGGAAAAATTACATTGTTATTGTATTATTCCACCACATTAATTTCAGTGCAAACAAACACAATGCAGATGGAGAGGGAAGTAATAAATAACATATCATTTGTGGAATGAAAGCAACAACAGCAAATACTCAGTGCATTTGCTGGGCTGATATTTGTTCTGGACATTGGATGAATAAGTCAACATCAGCAATTTCTGCTCCTATTTCTGTTTTCATCTGAATTCTCTGACATCTCTAATCCTAACCCAGATCTCCCAGTATTAAGTCCATCACTTCAACCACCATATCACACTGACCTTAGGCAAGGAAGTGTGCATAGCACTGCATTCTTAACCACTAAAATATGTTGTACATGTTAGTTGGATTTGTTTAGATAATGAATGTGCAAAGAGTTACTTCCCTGGTCACCTATAATGGTCACTTAAAAAAAAATTTCCCCAGGCAACACTGCCAGAAAGCTGCTGAAAAACTGTAAGACAGTCAGTCCTTTTTTAAAAAAAAATATTCCAAATCACTAATGTGCCAAAAGTGTCTCACAGAGGTAAATAAGGGAAGATGGACTAGTAAAAATAGGCTAGTTATAGGCTAATAACGTTTGTGAACTGATTAATAGTCTAAGGGACAAAATGTCCCCAACATATTTTTCTTTTTAAAAATAAAAATAAAAATGGAAAAGCATTAGTGAAAAGAGAATAGTAATGCTATTTTGCTAAAATAAACACAATTGTATTACTTTACACTAAAAATAATAGAATCATACTATTTATTAGAGAGTTGGTGACAAGCCACTAGTCCCTGTTTTGAACCTCTTACCTCCGTTGAAACCTGATACAGCCAGCCTTAGGAAAATGCTGTGCTCTCAGCCTGAGTCCCTTGCATCTGGATTGTGAGGAGAGAAAATCTGGCCCATGTAAGTATTTAGTGAAATATGTTTTGGACACCTGAAATGCACTGTAATGATCATGCTTTGCAGTTACATTTATGGCTGTTCTCTACCCCTTCTATCCAGGCTTTATAACAAAAGCCCTAAGGTGTGTGAAACAAAGCACATCCGCCTACGTGGGTAGCATCAGTTCAGAAGGGTTTTTTTATTATTATTAATGTGGTGCAAATCCCCATTTTAAATGAAAAAGAGATGCTCTGCTACTGTGCATGACGTAATACTACCATGCATACTGACCCATTCCATAATTCAAAAGCAAAAAGTAAACATGATGGGAGCAAGCTATCTTCTTCTTTTAAAGGCAGCAGCACCCCCCCCCCAGCACCCCACCTCTGGTCCAGTACCTGAAATATTCAGAGCCAAACATTTGGTCCAAGTCCATAGGAGCAGCTGTAATACTCAATTTGATATGCAGCCCAGCTCTCTTTCAAAGCTAGGGACTATGTGATTCTTGGATTTCCATTTGAACTATTTGCGAGTTGAAAGCATATCCACTTCTGTAGTGGTGAGTTGTCCGGGGAGCTATATTTACCAGGAAGAAAGCACAAGGCATTTCAAAGGCCAATATAGTGCTTGACAGGCCACTCTCATGGTGTGGAATAATGGGCGCTTTACTATCAACTTCAAAATACCAACCCTTTTCCAGACTCCGGAGCCAATGTGTGTGCGTGTGTGGCTGCAGCTCATCTTTAATAATGCTACTTTTAAAAATAAATCATGTTTTATGGATCTAAACTTAGCCTCTCCAGATAAGCGAGTCCCGGGGCTACCGATGATTAATATGCAGCGTCGGAGCATAGCCCAGCAGGGCTTGATTAATAGAGATGACATCATGACGTTTAAACATTCTATTAATGCCGGGGCCTGTGACAAATGGAGATGCTAGGCATGGATTCCAGTGACATTTGCATAGGAAAAGCAAAGGCTCTTAAAGCAGTGGTCTCCTTCCTTGCCAAAGACAGGCCAGCCTTTGGATGGCTGTCTCCAAGTGCCACCTTGTTGATTTAGGAAGCCCTTTGATGGCTCAGCCGAAGCAGGATTTCAAGAAATTGAGTGGCCATCTGTCATGAAAGGGGTTGGAAGTGGTCCTTTCAAGGAAGCTCCTCTTTCTCCCGATATGGAGCACTTCAATGCATACTAGATGTGCAAAAAGCAGTGCAAAATAAAATCAGGTGTGCTGTAGAGGATCTCATGTAGATATTGTATTAATATTATTTTTCATTCTTCATTTCATTTCTATACTGTTTTGTATTTTTCAAAAAATAAATAAATCTCAAAGCAGTTTACAATACATTAAACAATCAAATAAAACAACCCAGAATGAAACATTACTGAAGAAAGTCAAATATAAAGAGTACATTCAAAGCAACATAATCAACAGGAAACAATATTATTCTTGGCATCCGTCTGTCTCAAGAGACAATAGGAAAATGCACCTTCCGGGTGAACCATTGGAGAGTTACAGCACCTGCTATCACTGTAGAGCAGAGTTTTCCAAACTGTGCATCGTGACATGTTAGTGTGTCAGCTGCAATGTGTAGGTGTGTCGCACAAATGCTCCCCACGCTCCACCTGGGGATGGAAACGGCTAATTAGTTTAACCTCCGGTTTGCTAGTAAAACTGAATTACTGTGTCGTGAAATGATGCATGTCTAAAAAGTGCATCACCAACATGAAAAGTTTGGAAAGCTCTGCTGTAGAGGGTCCAATATGGGAGAGACATGTTTTGTTGCAGCTGGGGCAGATGAAGGCGTTTGGTTGTGCTGATGCAGATGCATCTGGGACCAGAACCCGTGCGTAAGCGGGGATTTCCCTATACAAAAATGCATCATGTTAGGGAATATATCCCTAAAAAATGTGTATACTAGGCAAAATTGCATTAAGAACATGTTAGGGAAAATGTATCCTAGCGGAAGAGCACATATTTTGCAGGTCCTGTGTAGAAAGCCCTAGGTTCAAACCCTGATATTCCTATCTAGAGTTGGGGAAACTTCTGCTTGAAACCCTAGAGAGTTTCTGCTGCTTAGTGTTGATAATAATGAGCTAAATGGACAAATGGCCTGACCTGGTATTAAGCCATTTCCATTGTTCCTAAAATGCTGGCAAACTTTCTTCAGGTCTATTGCAGAAATGGTGTGAACTAAATTTAAAACTGGAAAAAGGAGAAACCGAGATAAACGTCGTTTATCCCTGGATTCAAGAAGCATTACTTGCTAAAGTAGCAGCAAAAGATTCCTTTGTAAGAGGAACTGTGCGTTCTTATACAGCTTTCATGGCCACATAGTTGCACAGTAGCTGTAGAACAAGCCTTGCTCAGATGGAAACTAAAACCGCTTCAGCCCATAGCAGAACAAAATCACTCTAGCTTCAGCACCACACGGACTTTCTCCATGCAGATGGGCCACATCAAATCCTGTGAGCAATGGCTGAGATGCCAGTTGCTTTACTTTCTTTTCTGCCTCCCATTCTTGGGCCATTTAATTCATAGAGAAGATGTGCTGTGTTATAATGTGGCATTCATTGTGGTGATTGTTTTTCTCAGCCTGCCACCCAGTTCTGATAAATGTGACTCGCCAATTACGGCTTGGATAAAGAAAACTCCAAATGAAGCAGAATCAATACCTTGGATTCTTCTTTTTAATAAAGGAGAACAAAATAGGAAATCCTGAAGTGAGGATTTAGAAGTGCCCGTCACCAGTATGTGCTGGGGTTAGTTTGAAACTGCTGAAATTTCATCCAATGCATTTTTCAAGTTTGATTAGTTCTCATAAGCCCTAGAAACAATCAGTTTAGCTATTCTGAAACTCCAGCTCTTTGTTTTTCTCCCCAGCTTTTCTGTTGGATTATGGCCCCAAATATGCTGTTGATAAGCTAAATAATACATCTAGAGATGAAGAGAGCTGAATAATGCAGTTCTGCTGCTTATAGCTTTTCCTGTGTTAAGCCAGAGAGAATTCTGTGAATAAAAAATTGTGTCTGGGAGGAAAATTTCGATAGAAGTGCTTTGGAAATTCATTTTGTGGGTTTCTTTTCATAGCTGAGGAATGAAAAATGCAGTTCTAGCCAGATAAGTGCAGAACCAGCATTGCACAAAAAGATAGACCTAAAATATATACAACACACGCAAGAGTGGGAGTCCTGTTTCAGTTATTACAGAGTATAAGTATATGCATTTGAACAGTTAATTCGTTAATGGCATTCTGTGCCAGGATCTTTAGATTTGCTCTTAAAACAATCCCAGTTGCTTAAAAAAAAATCTTCAATCAATTGCTTTTGAGCACCTACCAGTATTGCATTTCTGTGTCATATATTTTGAGGTCGTACACAAAATCACCTCTTCTGTAGCTGTCCCCCCCCCCCCGCACACCCCCCCCTTTAAGTGGAAAGATAGGTGTCATCATGTTGTCTCTATCCCTGAGGCAATTTTGAGCTGAAAAAGAAAGGATGTGAAAGAGGAACAGCCCTTTGACCATCTGCTTCAGGCTGATTTGGGTTAAAACAGGATTGGGGGATCTGTGGCCCTTCAGATGTTACTGAACTCCAGCTTCCATCAGCCCCAGTCAGCATGACCAGTAGTTTGGGGGTGGATGAAGAGAGTTGTAGTCCCAAAACATATGGTTTCACACAGCCCCGGGGTTATAAACACACAGAAAGGATTTTCAGAACTCTGATTAAGAAGTCGACTTGCCTAATTTAGACAAAACCACCCTTTTGCCACATGGATGTTGGATAAGTAGAATGTAGTCTGTGGTGGCCTTGGCATGGATCTCAATGCTCTAGGACACCAGAACTGAGGTTCATGCATAGTTTGCAATAAAGTCAAGGTCAGGTATACCACTCTGTCTCATCTGCACACTAGATAGAATAAAGAGTCTCTGCAAACAAGAGACAGGCTGGAAGAGGCAAACATGGAAGCAGCAGGTAGCTTGGACCATGAGAGAAGAATGCAACTAAGTGCCCTTCAGCAAGGCAAGGAAGTTGCTATCTCACATATGCATGCAATGCATGTCTGGGAATGGTTTTGTCATGATGAAAAGGGAAGGTGGAGAAGGAGAGAAATATTTGCAGGCTCTCTTAAACACAAATTTTAAATCCAGCATATCCATTTGCTGGAAAGATATATGAAAGATCTTAATGAAGACCTCTTAATTTCCTTTCAGAAATATTTTAAAACAGGGGTGCAGAGAAGTAGAGGGTTAGGGTATTTTATTTTATTGCAGGCATATATGTGTGCCAACTGCAGTTCTTGCTCTTTATGAACTGGGACTCTGTTAAGTTTCAATGCATTTAATTCACAATAACTGTAATAATGACTTTAAGAACACACTCATGCTGGGGAGCATGTCTTCTCTGCTATTTATGGTGTTTAGCACAGAATTGTTTTACACACACACACGTGTGTGTTTTCTAGCTCCATTCTAAAAGTTAATGCCTCTACAAAACAGGTCTCATCCTTGGCCAGATTACCTCTGAAGTGCCATACCTTGATCTCTCGTTTCCTCAATTTGAGACCTTATTCAGGTATCCACACACATGCCCAAGTGTCCTGAAGTTGCTTCAGTATGGCACAATCCCAAACATAAATGTTGTGACCATATGGGTGAGGTTGTTCTGATTCACTCAAGAACCTCAGTACAGAGGTGCAGCACCATGGACAGCTCCATGCAGTGCACATTGTTTTTTTTCATAAGTGCAGAGCTCCAATGTGGTCCAGCAGCAGTGGTCCTCAGCTGGAGCCTCAAACGGGAGCTTTAGCTCTATTTTTGTAGCCAGCACTGCCTTCCATGAGAGAAGCCTCTTAATTTAGAGGGGTCCAGACTGCTTTATCCATTGTTGACCTCAGTGGACTGCGAATGCATTTCCACTCGGGCAGAGATGGGAATCTGTGGCCCACCAAATGTTGTTGGATTATAACTCCCCTCATCCCTGATGTCTGGCAATGCTGGCTGGCGTCATGAACAACATCTGAGAGACCAGAGAGTTACTGGGACAATGGTCTCCTCTTGTGCAAGTGTTTTGTTCTTTTATTTAGTGTGCACATCTAGGCAATTCCCTCTCCGACACCTGAGAGCAATTCACCTCCCACTCCAAATCCCTGACCATCTCTGCCACCAGGATCATGACAAGAGCTAACCCTCATCCATGCATGATTCTGTACAACAGCTCCATATGATTGTCCCTACCTAAGTTGCCAAGTTATTCACTCAGGCTTTCATGCAGTTTAGGATTACATCACAAGGAAGCAACTTTCATATTCCCAGAAGTGTGCATGTTGAAGGTATTATAATCAAAGCAAAGGATCTTGTCTTGATATTCCTTTAGAAAGATATACCCAGTAAAACTGTTTTTGTCATATGTTTCTGAGCAGCCACAGTTGTTAAAGGCAATTGGGCTCAGTGTTTATGTTAAAGAAGACATACATTTACTCTAGAATCAATCTGAAAGCTCCAGAAGAGAAACACAATCTGGCCTTTCTCTGCACCTTCAAAGCACTATCAACACATTAAAATATTCCAAATGCTTTCCACGAAGGCCCAAGAAGGATTAGCATCACAGTTTGATAGAGAAACTGAGATCCAAAAAGGGAAGTGGATTTCTTTGAGACAATTCCATGACTTGCTGCCAGGACCTATACCCCAGGAATTATTCTGTTCAGCGTACTGCCAAGTTGCCTCTTCTGAAGTACAGAGAACAGAAGCATTTTACCGAGAGCTTTTTGTCCCAACCCTGAAAAGAACTTTATAATAGCCCTATTCAGACAACATCCAGGACACACTGAATGCATAAAGGAGCAGAGGGCAGGATCACAGCAGCAGGACACCCTCACCCACCCAAACTCTGCACATCAGCAGAATGACTAGACAGAGCCTTTGCACACTGAACATTTACATGAGCAAGCTCTTTCCTTGTGTTCAGGAATCAAATCTAGCACAGTAGCTCAGTTTAAATGTCTGTCTCTTTGGATACAAGGAGATGGGGTTAGGACCTGCTTCCATGATCTTGGTTTCCCTCTTTGGTCAGTGTTTATTTCCTGACCATGGTGTCAGACAACCACAGTCTTGCATAGCAGCACAGTTTCACGTACTATGATTGATGTGGGTCAGTGGTGAGCAAGTGCCTCTGAGTAGATGCTTGTTCCAGGAATTAAGGACCAGTAGCAGAACCAATAATACCTCAGCCCTAGAATTCTTTTTCAGCAACTTAATTTAGAAAGGGAAGGTTTTTTTTAGTTGTTGCTAATTGTAAGGCATTTGGAAGTCAGAGCCCCTTGCCAATTCCGACCATCCCTACTGTGGACAACACCAGCCCTATGCAGATATTTCTTGCAGCAAATGTGTAAGATATGGACATCATAATCATCTAGAGAACCTAGACTGGCTCCCTGCTTGCTGTCATTTCACCACCAGCAGGTGAAGACCTTCTTGTTCATTTGGGGAACTGTTTACTTTGCATGAAAGAGTTGGTTCCATGCTGTTTTTATTATAATTATTTATGTGTTTTAAACTGATTTACATAGATGTATATCATCATCATTATTTCTTTGTTGTTAGTGATTCTTCTTTTTATCTGTAAGTCATCTTGAGTCCAATCAAGGAAAAAGCTAGGGTAAATAAAAAATAATATTAATAATCTATACCTCTATGCATGAATTTGGGAAGGACTATAGCTCAGAGGCAGAATATGTGCTTTGCATGCAGAATGTCCCAGGTTCAATCCCTGACATTTCCAGTATGGCTGGGAGAGATCCCCCTGCCTGCAATCCTGGAGAGCCACTGCTAGTCAGGATTGACAATATTGAGTTGGATGGACCAATGGTCTGACTCAGTATAAAGCACCTTCCTGTATGTGCATGTGCATCTGAAAATCCTGGATCAATCAAGCTTTCCCCAGTGCCCATTCAGAGGCATGTCAGGATGCATGTATGATGCCCAAATATTACATGTATGCTGAGGAAATCATAGGTACTAAGCTGGTCCTAGTTTTTCTACAAAGAAGAGAAGGGTGCAACTTCTTGATTCCTTGTTGAACCCAAATATCCACACCTGAAAGTTGCCCATCAGCAAAGAAAGCACCAGGGAGAACCATAGTCTGGATCTTGACAGTTTGATGAGGTGCTCATGACAATATAATGGGATTTTGGTGAAATGAGATATTCAATGCTTGTTACTGGGATACAGCAGGGACACCTGAAGTCAGGCAAATTGATTTTGGAATCATTTGCTAGAGAAGTTCCCCCCCTCTTTGGTCCCACAATATATATAAACGGTTTTTTGGTTTTTTGTTTTAAATCTCCTTTTTGAAGTCCAGTTTTAAAAGAAGCAGCATTGCTGGAAACACACCAGAGAACCAAGAAGAATGTGCCCCCATGCATTGTTAAAATGTGAAAAACAAGATAAATCCTTTAAGCATAGAAAAGACCTCTGATGAAAGCTTGAGTGAGGCAAGCAAGGCTTGGCCAAAACCACCCCCTGTGTAGCTACCTGCAATCTAAAGAAATGAAAGCTGAGGGAAGCTCTGAGCATTGACCATATTGTGAAGACATACGATTTAAGGACAGTTACTTATGGGCCCCACTAGCCATTGGAAAAAAAATCAGGGAGTGGAAAATGTAGGTCAACTGAAAGGACAAACTTTGTGGACAATAGTATTAAATGCAATGTAGAAATAGGACTTGTCCACATTTGAACATTATTTAGCTATTATTCACCCTCCCCCCAATTGATTTAGATTGGAACAGTTAATACCTGCATGAATTTGAATTTGTATATGAAGAGCAACTTTGGTCTTTCCTGTTCAAACCAGTAGAAGTTTGTCCTCACCTTCTAATATGTTGATTCTATTATGCCAATTAAGTATCAACAGCATGCAGACAGATTGCTGCACATGCACCTTAAAACAAAACAAAACAAACAAGAAATGTGCAAAAGCACACTGTCAGGCAATTGTAAATTTGCTTCTGCCATTTATGGTTTTCATGAAAACTGAAGGATCAAAAGAATGGGTCAACAGGTTTATAGATAGGCTAAGCTGATACCCTTCTAGCACACTGCAAAAGAAAGGAAAGCAATGGTAAATTCTCAGCACATACTTTGACTTGCTGTCTAGTATATCTGGTGTAGAAATTTTTAATGTTGTTTACCTGTGCAGTTTTCTGGTTCTTCGGGGATCAAAGGAAGGGGAAATTCTTCATTCAGGAGCACATTGGAAATATTTATGAAAAGATATGAAAGGAAGCAGTGGGGATGGAAAAGAAGGGAGCAGAAAGTAACAATTGATTCTCCCTCCCCCCAAAAAACCCCATCACTAATACAAATCATCTGAAATCCTAAGTGGAGCTATCTGGAGCCCAATTTCCTCCAATTTATCGGATTGTCCCTGTATTGAGTAAACTTGATTTTGGAGGAGAAGCAGCATCAAGACTGGTGCTGTTTAAGGGTAATGTCATGTGGACTACATGAATTAAATAAGAATGCAAACACCTGCAAACACAAAATAGACTCTTGGTGTGGGCCAGGCCCTAGAATGAACCACGACTCCACTCTGGCCACCATTGCACCAATGGAGATTCCTTCCCAATGCAAATAGCTGCTGGGGAATTTTTGTGCGAATTTAATTCTTCATCCTCACTCATTGCAGTCCTGGTGCTTTTTGCCCCTCTCTTCCTTGCAATTATGTATCCTGTCTTGCTTGGCCCTGAGGCATAAGATGGAGTGGCTGATGTGTGGATTCTGGTGGAGGGATGCATGCTGCACATTGATTAACACCTTCAGAAACTGCCTTTTGGAGTGCATCTCCTGTATGCATGGGGTGGAAACTCCCGGAACCCTTTGAATTTCTACTCATACTCATAACATACTCATGATATTTGAGATACAACAGATAGATAGCTAGATAGACACACAGAGAGAAGGAGAGAGCATATGATGCCTTCTCTTCTGGAATTCTGCCCTGCTTGGTCACTGATGTTTTGTAATGATTAACATGTGATCACTGCCAACATTTTCAGAGTGAGCCTTTGCAAATTCCAGCTGTAGTTTCTTTGCCTTTAGACTCACTGTGGTTTCATAAGATGTCAGATAAAAAAGGAACCTCAAGGTATCACAAAAGACACATCTTGCAATGCTGTTCCAATGAAATCAATGGGAGTTTTGTTTTTGACTTCTGTAGGAGCAGGCTGGCACTGAGAGATGGAAACTGAAGTCAACGGGAGGCTTGCTTTAATTTGTTCTCTTGAGCGCACATTCCTCCTTTGATGGCATTATTACCTGACAGATGTCGCTGAATGAGGAAGGCAGCTCTCAGCTTTGAGGACTGGTTAAAATAATATTTCTCTCCCCCACCCCCACCTCATCCACTAATTGGGATACATGTTAGCGGTCTGACATTCTAGTGCCCTGTGAATAGAGAATTTGGGCACATACCTAGAGGCTCCAAAAGTGATTGACATGAAGCAACCATGTTTGCGAGGGGTCCTTGCAGAGGCACAGATTTTCATGTTTCAGAGGTATTCTTGAGATCAGGAGTTCCCTACTGTCGCCATCTCTCATGTTTTCTGTCACTCAGCAAAGACCTTTCTTTAAGAAGCATGTTGTTCAGCTAAAATGATAGGAGGTGTAGCTTACTTAGTTTATTATGAGCATAGGGACTGGGAACAATAGAAGACAAGAGTTGACTGTCATACCACAATTTACTTCTGTAAGCCATGTAACATATGAAGGGGGAGGTCATGGGGAACTTGTCTGCCTCCAGGTGTTGCTAGACTACATTCCCCATTGTTCATGACCATTGGCCACAGTGGTTGGGGTTGATGGGAGTTGAAGTCAAATAGCATATATGTAGAGCCACAGATCCTCCACCCTGTTCTAAAGCCAGAAATTCCTGCCCACTCATAGATTACATGTGTGATCTGTTAAATGCATGAGACAGCTAATGAAGATCACCCACAAAGTTCCTTGGAATGATAAATAACTTTTTAATTTTGAAATTCATGCCTTGTTCAGCTTTACTAAAGCTAACTTGGAAAACATAATTTACACACACACACACACACACACACACACACACACACTGAATCCTTGTGTTCCAAGGGTCTATGAGTCACAAGGCATTACAATCAAAAGCAAACTTAGATGCCTGATGTGAAACTTCAGGGTCCCTGGGCTAATTTGCTTGAAGCGTATTACAGGGCTTCTGAGGGAAGCTGCTGAGATATGACTGGAAAGAAGGACTCAGGCTCTCCTCTGGTTTTGAGTCTGTAGCAAGGTTCATTGGATAATGAGAGTCAGTTAAAGGTAGCCTGATATGTTAACTCCAATGATCATCCCCATATGGTGTGCACCATTGTGATGTTCACAACCCTCTCTAATACTGTCTTCTTTTACTGTCTCTAATACAGTTTCTTTTACGAGCTGTGTCTGAAGGTGCGTCAGAAGAAGTAGGTGTAGACAGAGAAACAAATATCTCCAGATAGATAGACAGTGGCATAAAGTGACTCCTTTGGTATTTGGTTTTGGTACTACAATTATTATTCATCGTTTGACCCTAAGAAGTGCCTGGAAGAATCATTTTGAAATGCTCTCATTTGCAGAGGAATGATGTGGCCCACAATACCACTTTGCACACAGTACAGAATCTCATAGAATTATTAAATGAATGTCTGTGCATTGATGGTCATATGGGTCAGATGAATCACAGAAATGTTGCAGATATCATAATTTGGTATGACCTAGAATGTTTGCACCCAGGGGAATATTTCTGGTTTCTATGCAGGACATAAGATACAGAATGCATCAGCTCTCTCTGCCACAACTCTGTGGGTGGTATTCAGCTCAAAGTAGACCCACTGAAATTGATGAACATGACTATATTAGAACCATTCATTTCAATAAGTCTACTCTGAATTTCAACAGCCTAGGCTGGGGCTGCAACAGGGCTAGAGCTGTTGCATGCAGGTCACATGCAGGTCTTTGCAAAGCAACAACACCAACTCAGCTCTTGGTCAGACAGAGCCTACAGTAGAGCTTGCCCCTCCCAAAATTCTCCCATGGCAATTTCTTATTTGGACTGAATGCGGAGTCACCCCTTGTTAGATACATGTCAATTTTCCAACGTGCTTCTAGGGAGGAGACCTGGTAGTTTAAAGACCCAGCCTATACTTTTGGCATAAAATCAGTATACATAAAATGTTATGAAACAGGATCAAACGCTGCTACAATTTTGAAGAGAATGGATCACAGGAAACTCATTTTGGTACAGCTTGCAGGAGCAAATGAGAGTTTCTGGTTTGTTCAGTGGACAGCACCTGGGTCCTCTAAACTCCTGGTCACGTATCTTTTTCTTTGCCTTCCAATCGCTGCCTGCTGCACCCCTTCCCATTGTAGCCCACCCGTTCTAATAGCTTCCGCACCAACACACCATGGCTGCAATAACAAATGCCGCCTCATTTCAGCATGATGAATGAAGAGTTTTAATGAAACTGGCCTAAGCCGCTCCTGGCAAGCTGCCTGCTTTTTGTTTGTTTTAAGCAAGGGTGATCCATCACCTACCGACTCCTCTCCATCGCAGCATCCCCAATCAATGCACTGTGCTTGTCCTCTTCCTCCTCCTCCTCCTCTGCCCCTCGGCTTCCCTTTCCTTTCTAGCCACCTCACCTTTTCATCACCCCTTTAGACTTACACCACTGACATGACATTCACCTGATTCCTCTTGTTCTTTAGCATCAGTGGGGCTGTCAAACATTCAGCAATGTTTGCGGGTGTCAGCTGTGCCCCTCCTTCCCCAGTGAGTAGTACCCTCATACAAGCACACACTTAATAGCCCTGCCAAATGTCTGGTGAGTATTAATTATCCTTGGCTCCTTGTTCTTTCATTAGGGTTGCCTTTCTCTCTCCTGGGACATGTTATACATCAACCCGTGATTCATGGCTTAAAATAAAATAATAATAAAAAATCACCTAAATAAATAAATAAGCCAGCCCCCAAATGGGAAAGCTAAACAATCATTGCATCCCACCTCTACCTCTTGGAAGAAAAGAATAAATACAATTGCAGAGCAAGAATGACACCTTAATCAAGAAAGTCTGTACCAACCCCCAGCTCGGCACTCTGGAGGCGTTGCATGAAGAGGAGGGCATACAAGGAGATTCATTTCTTTTGCTTTCTTCTTTCTTTTTCATTTTTGCAAAGTAGCAAGGTGGACTGGAGACGTAATGTGTTTTATTTGTGGAGTGGGGAGGGGGCAGGAGAGAGTGGGAGAAAACAGAGCTAGCTTCCACGTGCATAAGAGGAACAGTCAGAAGGAGAGAGGAAATCTGTGATTTCACCAATGGTAACTTGAAAAGTAGCTATGTGAGGAGGATGTGTTCCTGCCAACCTAGCAGTTCCAAAGCATGTCAAAGTGCAAGTAGCTAAATAGGTACCACTCTGGCAGGAAGGTAAAGGTGCTTCCATGCACTGCTCTGGTTTCGCCAGAAGTGGCTTAGTCATGCTGGCCACATGACCTGGAAAAACTGTCTGCGGACAAACGCCGGCTCCCTTGGCCAGTAAAGCGAGATCAGCACCGCAACCCCAGAGTCATTTGCGACTGGACTTAACTGTCAGGGGTCCTTTACCTTTATCTTTATGTGAGGAGAAACAGGATCAGAGCACCTCTGTTGGGGGTGGTAATGGAGTTTACATTTCACCCTGTACAAATGTGTTCATATAAATAGCTACGAACGATGAGGCTTATGCTCTGTCTTCACTGCTGGTGACACTATGGCTCTGGATGCTGCTTCCTGGAAACCTGCTGTTGGGAGAGAGTGCTGTTGCCCCCCCCCCCCAGGTCTTGGTTGCAAGTCTCCCAAAGGCATGTGCTGGACTAGATGTGGTTTTGGCCCAATCCAGCAGGCTCTTCCTATATTCCCCATCCCTACACGATGCCCTAAATACTAGTTTCTGGGCAGCACAAATGAAGAGAGTTCTCTTGCAGCTCTGTCCTGCTTGTGGATTTCCTTATAGTCACTGTGAGAACAGGAAGCTAGACTACAGTAGATGGAGCTTTGGCTTGATCCTTGATTCAGCAGGCTCATGTACTGATGTTGTCCTTTCCCCGCAGTAGCTTTCAGCTGGTAAAGCAGCAGTGGCAAGGGGTTAATGGTCCCAGTGCCACTTCTCTAAATGTATACAAACACACACACACCTGTGTTACAGCTTTTAAGAAGAGGGAGTGAGAGACATTTGATTAAGCACCTCCTCTATCCCATGAGGTTTGGCTCATACTCCTATTGTAAAACAAAGGAAATATTTCAACCTTTCCTTTAGATGGATGGAAGGGAGGGAGGGAGGGAGGGAGGGAGGGAGAAATGTCAGGGGATGACACTGTTTTTGTTAAAACTTTTTTTCCTGGCTGGCCTTGGCATTTATATATTTTTTTTGTCAAAGCAACTGATGCTGATAATTAATCAATACATTTCCCACTCATAATCAGGATAGGGGTGGTCTAGAAGACCTGCATTTGAGACGGCTGTGACAGTATCAAAATAGAGAACAATAGGACATCCCACAAGTGGCTGCTAGACTTTAAAGCCAAGAGGGGAGAACATGCAATACCACTATGAGGTATCTCTGAATACCAGATGCTGGGGAGGCACAGTGGGACAGGGCAATTGCCTTGATGACCTGCTTATGCCCTTCACAGAGACATCTGACTTCCTGTTGTATGCTTAGTCAGAGAGGCCTTGGGTCTGATCCTGCAGAACTGTACTTATGCTTTAGAATCTCTGATGGGACAGTATGACTCGTTTTATGTTTTTCTTGGTTTACCTACCAGCATTCCTTTCTGATTAATTATTTTAATGCTATTTTCAAGATTTATTTTTTGTTAGGTAGTAATGTGGGTTATAGATGGCTGCTTCAATGAGCCTCTCAGGGCTAATAAACTGAGATATAATATTTTGAATGAATGAATAAGTGTTCAGATCACTGAGGCTGATGGCTGCAGAGGGAGAGAGGAATGTTAGAGGCTAAATTGGGATTCTGTTTTATGTCTTGATCCCCCCACATTGTTTTGTGTGTGGCCCCGCTGCTCTCTCTCTATGTCTCACCTTTTGCACTAACAATGGGCAAATGGATAGGATTTGACGACAAGGGCAATTCTGAAGCATGGAACTAAATTGATATTGAATCTCATCCCTAAACTGGAGATAAATGAACCAACCCAGACCCTTCAATCATCATCTGAGGCCTTTCTTTGTGTGCTTCCTCTGTGAGAGGTCTGGGCTGCAGCAACATGAAAATGGGCCTTTTCTGTGGTGGCTTCTGGAATGCTCTCCCCAGAGAGGCTCACTCCCCAGAGAGGCATCATTACATATCTTTAGGCACCAGGCACAAACATAAGTCTTCTATTTGGCTATTTAATCCATCTATGGCCTTTTACACTGTGTGTGTGTGTGGGGGGGTATTCTTTTTGTTTGGAGCTTTTGGAGGAAACAAATTTTCTAGATCCATTTCATTGGGAGTTTAGGACCAGTTCTGGCACAGAAACTGCCTTGGCCACCCTACCTCTGTTGGGAGATAGACAGGGAAAATGTGTCCGTCATTTTCCTTGACCTTTCAGCACCATTCAACACCACTGACCACGGTATCCTTCTGGAGCGGCTGTCCAAGTTAGGGGTGGCGGCACTGCTTTACAGTGGTTCCAGTCCACTTAGATGGTCGTTTCTAGAGGATGATGCTTGGGGACTGCTCTTCAGCCCCATGTAGCTTTCAGTGTGGGGTTCCTTGGGGTTCAATTTTATTCCCTATGTTATTTAATAATAATAATAATAATTTTTTATTTATACCCCGCCCTCCCCAGCCAAGGCCGGGCTCAGAGCGGCTTACAAACAATAATAAAAACAAGAAGAATGATTACAGCTTAAAAACAAAAATAAAATACAACATTAAAATAATGGAACATTAAAATATTAAAATGTAGCCTCATTGCAGGAGGAGAAGGAAAAGAAAAAAGAGAGGGAGGGAATCAAATTGGCTCCAAGCCAAAGGCCAGGTGGAACAACTCTTACAGGCCCTGTGGAAAGAAATCAGATCCTGCAGGGCCCTGGTCTCATGAGGCAGAGCGTTCCACCAGACCAGAGCCAGAGTTGAAAAGAGGCCCTGGTTCTGGTTGAAGCCAATCTAACTTCCTTAGGGCCCGGGACCACTAGGGTGTTGCTATTTATGGACCTTGAGGCTCTCCGTGGGGCATACCGGGAGAGGCAGTCCCGTAGGTACGAGGGTCCTAGGCCATGAAGGGCTTTAAAGGTCAAAAGCAGCACCTTAAATCTGACCCTGTACTCCACCGGGAGCCAGTGCAGCTTGAAAAGCACTGGGTGAATATGCTCTCATGGCAGAGACCCCGTGAGGAGCCTCGCTGCAGCATTCTGTACCCGCTGGAGTTTCTGGGACAGCTTCAAGGGCAGCCCCGCATAGAGCGAATTACAGTAGTCAAGCCTGGAGATGACCGTCGCATGGATGACTGCATGGAACCACCAAGTAGGGTCATCCAGAGTTTTGAAGTATGTTGTCAGCAATTTGCTGATGACACACAGCTCTACTTCTCCTTTACACCTGCAGGTGTAGCAGTGGAGGTGCTGGACTTGTGGATGTCTTGCCTTGGTAATGGACTGGATGGGAGCCAACAAACTGAAGCTCAATCCACATAATAGTGAGGCACTGTTAGTAGGCTGGCTGGCTGGGAGGTTGCCTGCTCTTCATGGGGCTGCACTCCTTCTCAAGGCGCAAGCATGCAGTTTGGGGGTAATCCTCGATCCCTTGCTGCCGTTTGAGGCTCAGGTGGCCTTGGTGGTACAAAGTGCCTTCTGTCAGCTTCGGTTGGTGGCCCAGCTGTGCCCCAGTGTGGACAGGGATAGCCTAACTACTGTTGTCTATGCTCTGGTAACCTCTAGGTTAGAATGCTGCAATGTGTTATATGTGGAGCTGCCTCTGAAGATGGTTTGGAAACTTCAGCTAGTGCAGAATCTGGTGTCCAGGTTGCTCACCATGGCAAGACAGTTTGGGGATATTACACTGATCATGGCCTGACTACACTGGCTGCCAATTAGTTTCCAGGCCCAATTTAAAGTCCTTGTTTTGACCTATAAAGGCTTAAATGGCTCATGACTGCAATACCCCCAGGACTGCCTCTCCTCATATGAACCTACCCAGACCCTGTCATCATCATCAGAGGCCCTTCTTTATATGCTTCCTCCATGAAAGGCCTGGAGGGTGGAAAGACAAGAGCAGAGCCTTTTATGCAGTGACTCCCTGTCTGTGGAATGCTGTCCCCAGGGAGGTTCACCTGGTGCCTTCATTATATACCTTTATGCATCACACAAAAACATTCTTTTTCAACCAGGCCTTTGGCTGATTAACATCCTATATCATTTTAAATATGTTTGTGGGGGAGGGGAAATGGGGGCTATTGGTTTGTTTTGTTCCCATTTTTACTATGTATTTTGTGTTTTTGTCTTGTATTTTTATGCTGTGAAATGCCCTGAGATCTTCGGGTATAAGGTGGTATAGAAATTTAATTAATAATAATAATAATAATAATAATAATAATAATAAATGAATAAAAAGTCCCTCCCCAATAACCTAATATACTTTAAAACAGTACAAAGTGAGCATCTAATGCAGCTTGAATAGCTTGTCAAAACAACAATGTCTTCTGTTGTTTCTTGAAAGTATCGTTAACAAGCACCTGTCATCACTCAACAGGAATGCTCTTCCACAGGCAGGAGCTGCTGAACTGAAAGCCCTGCTCTGAACAGGATCCAGTGTAAGTTTTCATGTATGCAGCAAACCTACCTTATGCTTACTTTTAAAAACAACACGTGAATCGAAACACAAGCATTCTTTGAAATGTGCACTTCTCCGAATGTTGCTTTGCTGTTCTCCAGTAAAATGATGTGTACAAAAATGCATATACAAGAGCAAAGTGTGCCTTGAAATGTGCATACTAGAGTAAAATGGCATATACAAATGCATTATATTAGGGAAAACTGTTCTGCATATATTTGAATATTAGGCAAGATTCACACTAAAATAAGTTTTGTGTGGATTTTTTTAAAAATCACAAGCTGATGCAGAACTGGGGAGAACTGCATTCAAGATTTAAAAAATGAGAAACAGGGAAACCTAGATTGTCAGATTTTCCCATTCCTCATCCTGTGCACAGAGATTTCTCAAGCACGTGTGTCAGTGTCATGCTCCTTAACAAGCATTTTGTGGCAGTCTTCCAGAAATATATAATCTTTTTTAAAAACTCAGCATTTGCCACCATTAAACTTCTTTCAGAAGTTTATATAATAATCCTGACATGGATGACCAATAAACGCTCAAGTGCTTGACCTCAACCTCTTTTAATATAAAGGGGACAAGATGTGTGTGTTTTTTTTATCATCTGGACTGAAAGACATAGCTGCATTCTCTCAACCCCTTAATTGTCTTGATTAAGTGCAATATATATCATTTTCTCTTGGACAAGTGCCAAAGTATGTTTCCTTATTGCCAGTGATTCTAGGGATTTACTTCCGAAGCATGGAATTTGGTACTTCGTTACACAATAACTTTCATCCAGGAGAATGAACACATTCATTTCAAAATTGCCAAATTTCTAGGATTCATTACCTCAACAACCTGAAAGATAATCTGAAAAAAGATGTTAGGGGTGGATTAATCTGTCCCCATTTTAACATTTTGTGTTTCTGCATCTCTTGGTCTTTTCCACCTGCTTGTTCTTTTTCTGCATGGTTTTACAGTATGTTGAAAGCATTCAACTCCTCCCCTTCCTTTTATACAAAAAACAACAGTAATGTGCTTTAATTAATTCTGCAAAGTTCTCTGTACTTTGTATAGGAAAATAACAGGAAGCTCCCAGATGTTAATTCATGAATTAGGCCTAGCATTTACTTGTGCATTGGTTATTAGCATCAATAGTTAGTTAGATAGAGAGATGATAGATAGATGATAGATAGATAGATAGATAGATAGATAGATAGATAGATAGATAGATAGATAGATAGATAATGCTATGATTCACTGCTTTTCCTCACCAATATTTTCAGTTAAATATCTGGAAACTCCTCTGGCTGGCTGTGTTGGCAGAAAGCAAGCTGATTCTGCAAACTTTGATTGCTGTCTGAATCTGCAATCTTTATTCTGTAGTGAGGAGGATATGAGTATTTTGCCATCTGGCGGTTGGTTGCAGCATGTCAAGTGTTAAGTGCCAATCTGCTCATTGTTAAATGTGGAAGTAAACCTTCAGTGCCAGTTTCCCATTCACACTCAGTGTGGTGGCTTGCCCAGCTGCGTGTTTTGCTACATCAGCATCAAGGCGGATCTAAAGGCACTAGGGGAATAATGAGAAATTGCCATGGAGCCTTTTTTAAACTGAGGAACACAATCCCATCTGAGGTACCTCCCATAGGCCATATGCCAGTGGTTGGCAGAGCCAGAGGTAAAAGAGGGTGAAGCAACTAATATATATATATGCACACACACCCACACACACCCCTTTATACAGTAGGCTACTTTCTACACACTCACATATCCATTTCTATAATCTATCCAGGGAAGCAAGAGACACCATCAGAGTTCAGGGCCTCATGTGAAATGCTTTACTTCATCAGTCAATTTTGGTTTCTCACCCCCCCAAAAAATATTAAATTCTGTTCTCTAAATTTCCACATCAGTTTGTGTGTGTGTGTGTGTGTGTGTGCGTGCGTGTGTGCGTGTGTGTGTGTGTGTGTGAGAGAGAGAGAGAGAGAGAGAGAGAGAGAGAAGGCCTCAGCACACATTTTTGTATGCAGTTTTTGCTCAATATTCACATTTTACAAGCAATTTTCTGTAGTATACTGCATTTTATTATATTGTGAATACCATATGCCTTTTTATGTACACATTCCCCTAATATACTACATTTCTGTATACTTTTTTTGTTGGATAACTGCATTGCAAAATTTGGAGGCATCAATCTGGCTATGTTTTGGTTTGCATATTTTTTTCAGGAAGTGCAAATCATGCTAAAATGGAGACTGAATTTCTTCATTCCTATTTCTTGCCTCAAGGTTGGCAACAGAGGAAACATTTGTAGTAGCTCAGATTTGGCCTTGGGACCTGCAACTGATGGCCACATTTTAAGTCTTATCCTTAGTGGACCTAGGTAGATACTGAACCATGCTGGATTCCAGCTAACCTTTTTTGTTCGTTGGCTGGTTATAGAGTTAAGTCAGAAATATGATGCTGCTTCTTATTGGATATTGTTTTATTTCCTTTCTGTATTAAAAAGCAGGGAAGCAAACGGTTTAGCCTATCTTCTGTATTCTTAAAAATCATTCAAAACCTAGCAGGAAGATGAGTAACACACTAAAAAAAAACTTTTCATCTCTTTCCCCTGATTTGTTCAATCTGAGGCTTATAGAACTTGAGGGTCACTTCTTGTAGATGTCAGATACAGCACTAGCAGGCATTTCTGAATACTTACCTCTCCACTTCTGTGTGCTGCCAATTCATTTCGACCCCCTGCCTTTCCTGTCTCATACTTCTTTCACACATCTCTGCCAAGGTTCCCAAATCTGGAGGAACAGAATTTTATGCAAGTCTTATCCCACACCCTTCCAATATCTCTTGATGCCCTTCATCCCTGAAGTACTTTGATGAAGTCTGTGGGCCAGTTCAGACCTAGTGACCTTGATCTAAGAAACCATGGCTTATTTGTTCGAGGGTTGTGTTCCAAAGCACTTTCCATTCCATGGTCTCTATACAAATATGTTAATATTTCCCCCAAGAGGATATTAATAAGGGGCTGTTGTAATGTCCAAAAGGTCATCATATGTAGCTGATATGAGGCCTCTACCTCCATGTCCTTGATTTAGGACCATTTGTTTAAAACTGGTTGGAGGTCTAAAAGCACTTAGGTGCAAATTTTGATCTGTCAATAAATGTTTAAATTGATGAACCTGTAACAAATTGAACCCAAGGTTTACCAATCAGAAGAGAGAAAAGAGGAGGAAGTATGTAGACACATCACTCATTCTCAGTCTAAAAAAAACATAGTTTGAACTGATAATTCACCTCTTTGTTATCCTACCCTTCGACTTTCTATAATGGCCACTACCCACATTAAACGGGGGGTGCCCTTTGCGTGGTCATGCACAGACCCTGGACCCTGTGTGGCTCCATTAGCACAGGCTTGGCTTCGCCTTCCCCCAGGTGGGATACCTGGAGGTCTCCACCTACCTCAGTCAGTTGTCCAATCCTGCCTGGGGAAGCGTTGTCAAGGTGACCAAGGGTGGGAGGGACTACCTGCCCACACAACAGAGGGAGGATCTTACCTGGGAATCTTAAGTTGATCCAAGGTCTACCCACATCTGAAATATAATAAAGTTGTGGCCAATTTTAATCCTATAGCACGTTTTCTTGAGTCGTTATTCCACATGAGGGGAGGGCCGCCCAGGGTTTGGGGGACTCTGTCTGTCCACGCAAAGCACATTTCAAGCACAGCTAGTTGTGTGTGGTGATGTAGTGGAGCAGAAGGTGGGTGGGTGGAGAATTGCTCTAGAACTTTTCTCAGAACAGTAATGATGCTATCATCTGCCAGACAGACCAACTAAAGCAGCTTTAGGCTTTAAGGTTCTACTATTGTTTGTGATGGATTAGTGTAGAAGTCAGAGAATAAGGGAAATGATTATGCAGAGGCTTGGAAACGTCTTTGCTTTGATGGGTTCCTATTTCATGCTAACAGTTTAAAAGGTTACACTTCCTTACAAGATGGTGTGCATTGCTAATTAAAAGCTAAAAGTTTTAATTAGGCACAGACTCCATTGTTAAAGCTCAATATGTTTTGCCAGTCAACCCTATGTAGTCAGAACTAAGCATCACCATCGTCAGTAGAACTCAGTTCCAGGTAACTATGCACAAGGCAACAGTCTTGTGACACTGCTGATCAGGGATGTGAATCCAGGGGTGGAGGAAGGGGGGTGCAGTGGGCACAGTCCACCCTGGGTGTCACCACTGAGGGGGGTGACAAAATGCCAGGCGGCACTCACTGCAGGGCTTGCAGTGTGCCCGAGTCACGCATCTCTCCTGCCCAAACAGTCCGCCCATTGCCTCCCCCCCCCCAGCTGTAGGGCGACTGAGTAGGAGGAGACAGGCAGACTCCAGAAGCCCCACGGTGCACCCCACCTCTATGGCCAACTTGCCCTGCTCCTATGGGTGGCTCGCCCCACCCTTATGGGCACAGCACCCGAGCGGCTTCCTCCGCTGCTGCATGAATCCAAGTCTCCTCCTCTTGGGGGGCTGTTTATACACCCCCCCCTTGTGGGCATGGATGTGGATATTTCTTGAGGGTGTGGTTATGGGGACTGTCAGGATGAGCTCATGCACTTAAAAAATTACTGTAACACCAGATGTATGCTTTTTTATGTGCTTTTGAAACTTCTGAAACTGAGCTGAAAGCAATAGTGTACAGTAGTACCTCAGGTTACAGATGCTTCAGGTTACAGACTTTGCTAACCCAGAAATAGTACCTCAGGTTAAGAACTTTGCTTCAGGATGAGAACAGAAATTGCGCTCCGGTGGCGCGGTGGCAGCGGGAGGCCCCATTAGCTAAAGTGGTACCTCATGTTAAGAATAGTTTCAGGTTAAGAACAGACCTTCAGAATGAATTAAGTTCTTAACCTGAGGTACCACTGTATATGTATATGCAACATATCTCCTAAATTTCACACTGCAAGCTTCAGCAGCCTAGACCTTTATCCCCAAAACACACACATGCTGTCTTGTTTGCCAACTCCCCTTCCTCCTTTCCTTCATCCATTGATGTTTCCACTCCCTATTCAGCGTGCTTTCTGTCAAATATATTGCTTTCATCCCAGAACTCTTAATGAGGAGGAGATAAAACTTCTTCTTTATTAATAATTGTAAAACTGTTGTGTGCGGATTTGCTGTTGTTGTTGTTTTTGCTCTGTGCACGACTAGGAGAGCAAAAGAAAGACAGTAATTAGCCTGTTTTCTCCTGCTTTGCTCACTGAGGCATTCTGGATGCCACAAGAAGCTTCATGACATTTCCCCCCCTTTATTTTCTTATTTCTTGCCATCACCTGCCTTTCTTTGAAGTATCAGGCAACAATCATGGTGAGCTGCTTAATGATAATCCCTGTCAGAATATTATTTCCCACCACCACCTTCATTTGCTGGGGATTTCAGCTGACACCCATATCTTTGTTTTGCCAATTCCTTAGGCACCCCCATATCATCTTTCTTAGAAGGATAAAAACAATAAATAAAGCATCTAGACATTTATGCTTTCCTAAATGAATCCTCAACAAAAGAGCTAAATAATTTATTAATGTTTATATGTATATGTGTCATGTGCACTAAAAAGGAACACACAATACTTAAATCACATGATTTCAAAACCCAGGGATATTAGAGATTCATCAAGCCAGAAATATCTGACTGGCGACAGCCATCTGTGTCCTTTCCCTTAGTAGAAGACGCATTACTTTTGCCTGCAAAACTGAACCAGCCCTTCGTGAGCCCTTCATACAGCAGTGGTTCCCAAACTGTTTTGGGCCACCCCCCCCCCTTGGTTCCATAAACTCATCCTGCCCTACCATATTTAAAGCATTGCTCTAAATAATGGTTTGCACAACCCACTAAGGAAGGTAACAACACAATGAAATTCAAAGCAGTAACAACTAATTGCACAATTATTCAACATCCAATTAAAACTATTTAGTATGATTAATCAATGTGGCAGTGGGCCCCACCAGCAGGGCTACAACCTATGGTGGATAGCTGCAAGCTAGGCAACATTGTAATTACCCACAATGCCCTGATGGGACATTGCTGTGGGGCATTGTGGACCATTTGATACCATTTGATACAGTGGCTTCCTACCCATTCACCATTTCTGGTCGTTAAACCCACATCCTGACCAGAAGTGACTGGTGGGTCAAGAGTCAGTACCACGGAATTCTGCCAGTTGCCTGATGATGCTATGTGCTGGTACCAGATCTCTTTGCTGAGGACCATTTATTTATTTTAAAGCATAAACTGCCTATTTTTTATTTTAAAAAAAAAACACCTCCCTAAGCAGTATACAATAAATATCCTTAAAACTAAAATAAAAAATTAGGCAGAAATTCAGGGAATTCAGGCAAATAATAAAAAAGGAGCCCAATATTATGGATCAGGAAAAGTCTTGCTGGAAAGATAAGACGCCCAAAGCAACTGATGGCTGCTGCTTCACTTATGGCAAAGAGAAGGGCATTGCACAGTTTAAGGTCAATAACAAAAAATGTTCTTTTTGGGGTCACTACCTGGTGTTATTCTATATGGACTTGTGAACAATTCTTATCCTGCCAACCAAATACAGGATCCAGCTCTCAGTGGCAGCCTTGAATTCAAAGTCCAGCCTCCAGCTCAAGCTTCGTGAACTGATCTCAGGTATACTTGGATTGAAGTATACTCCAGTTCTGGTCAGTCTTGGGCCTGGCCTGACTTTGATGATAATCAGAAGATGTGATAAGTTAGTAATTTATGTATTTCATATATAAATTCATATACTGTTTAATGATGGACCACAACCTCTAAGCAGTTTTTTCTGATCATGTGTGGAAGTGTCAGGTGGCTGGTACATCATGTGGAACTGATTGCACCGCACCAAAAATAAGTCAAAAGCTGTTGTGCAAGTCAGTCCTTATTTTCAAGACTGGAGATGAGAAATGTGTGTGTGTTAATTACTCTGGCTTCTTCATTACTTTAATACCAAATCTTCATGCATTAATTAAAAGGGCCTCTGAGACGAGGAGGATGGGTAGAATGCAATAAAGACGTGGAGAAAAAGAGCATTATTTCAATGAAAACGGATTAATGGGGCTTCACACAGTGGTGCTAATGGAAGTTTTTGAAGTAAGAGAGGAAGCAGCAAGGCAGCTGAGTAAGGAATTTTGCCATCAAAAATCACAACTGAGCCAACATCTCCATATTAAAAGGAAATTGATTTATTGATTATAATGGGAGTGACTCATGGATGAATTAGTAAGGACAGAGCACATACTCTCTGCCTATACCCTCTCAGGAGGATCACTGAAAGGCAAGTCATTTATATCTACCCCAAACTGGACACGACAGCTCCTCATTTAATCATCTGCTTATAAATTTCTTGGACAACACAGAACAGGTCTAGAATTAGGAAAGTATGGATGCAACATTAGAAGTAGTCATTGTTGGAAAATTCCATTCCACCTTTAGTTGCAGACATGGAATTGTTGCATGCAGTGGTGTAGCGTGGGTTGTCAGCACCCGGGGCAAGGCAAGTAATTTGCGCCCCCTAACCCATGGATTTGCGCCCCCTAACCCGTGGATTTCCGCCCCCTAACCCTAACCCCCAGATGTTGCGCCCAGTGCGGCCGGCCCCCCCTGCACCCCCCACGCTACGCCACTGGTAGAACACAGAACAGGTCTAGAATTAGGAAAGTATGGATGCAACATTAGAAGTAGTCATTGTTGGAAAATTCCATTCCACCTTTAGTTGCAGACATGGAATTGTTGCATGCAGTGGCGTAGCGTGGGTTGTCAGCACCCGGGGCAAGTCAAGTAATTTGTGCCCCCTAACCTATGGATTTGCGCCCCCTAACCCGTGGATTTGCGCCCCCTAACCCTAACCCCCAGATGTTGCGCCCAGTGCGGCCGGGCCCCCCTGCACCCCCCACGCTACGCCACTGGTTGCATGTCACATGTCTGTTTACATACCAGCACTGTTTTGCTGGCGTTAGTGGAGCTTCCGCTGTGTTATTGCTTTTGCTTTTGACTCTCTCGCCGAGAAGACAAAGAAAGAGACAACATGTTTCTTTGTTCTGATTTATGATTAATAAATCGGTAGTTGTAGTATGCTTCCACAAGCCTCATGCCTATTCTGTTTGCGCAGTTTGCTCTGCTAATATACAGGTAGTGTGCCCTGGCTTTGAAGCCTGGGTCGCTGCTTTACATCGGAGCAGAGGCCGATGGGTCTTCACGGTGGGACGACTGGAAGGAGAAAACTCAGCTGGGGGCTAGCCAGCTGGCCTTTCGACCCTCTGCATGTCGACAGTCATTGGGCAAAGCACACAGAAGGAACACCAGGCCGGTTTCTTATATATAAACACTGGAAGCTATTGCTACTCGTGATTATTTACATACTCAGACTCAAGCTCCGCCCCCCACCCCGCACCCCCAGCTTGTTCATGGAACTTAGGGAGCTGCCTTAAAGTGTGCAAAACCTTAGGTTTGAAATGTTTTGGGCTTTTTAATCATCTATTTACACTGATAGGCAGTGAATCTCCAAGTCTTTCCTAGGGGATTGAGCTATTTGTTTATCTAACTCAATACAGTGGTACCTCAGGTTAAGTACTTAATTCATTCCGGAGGTCCGTTCTTAACCTGAAACTGTTCTTAACCTGAAGCACCACTTTAGCTAATGGGGCCTCCCACTGCCGCTGCGCTGCCAGAGCATGATTTCTGTTCTCATCCTGAAGCAAAGTTCTTAACTTGAGGTACTATTTCTGGGTTAGCAGTCTGTAACCTGAAGCGTATGTAACCCAAGGTACCACTGTATTGCCTTCTCTGACTAGCTGTGGCTCTCTAGGACTTCTGACAGAAGCCTTTCCTACCACCTGTACCCTGATCTTTCTTAACTGGAGATGGCAAGGACTGAAGCTCCAACTTTATTATTAGAGTGTATTATTTATTGACAGAGTATAAGAACATACTGAGTCAGACCATTGGTCCATTTAGCTCAGTATTGTCTAAAATGGCAGCAGCTCTCCCAGGTTTTCCCTTATCCTGACTTTAATAAGACAAGTGAGCTGGACAAAGAGAAAATGGCTTATAACGGTGAAATACAGCTAGGTGGGGTTGGGGAAGGGGCCTGGTTTCACTCCCCTTTCAAACAGCCCTTTTTTGTGTGAGAAGCAGACCTCCCACTCCACATTTATATAAAAATGAACAAACACAAGCTTCAGATATAGTTACACATCTAGCAGAGTTCTGTTTATATCAATGAAACCAAGAGACAAATTAGCTACTTTAAGCAATGCTCCATTTAGTAAATAATAAATGACAAATCAAGGAAGGCAGGATTCTCAACTCAAAGTCCCAAAGAAGGTAGACAATTTGAAAAACAGGCAGCTTTGAACTGAGCGCTGCAGAAAATGGAACTAATTGCAAATAGAAGATTGTCTTCTTTCTTTTTTTAACACCCCCCCCCCCGAAACGAAGTACAACTTGGCTTTATAGTAGAGGAATGATATAAGGTAGTTCCCAGCTGTTTTTCTCTAGAGCACCTATGCTTATGTCAGATGTAAGACTTTACAGGGTGTAGAATATCTAGTATGACAGGGCACATCTGGCCTGGTGCAATTCAGGGGACTTCCGCAACTAATTATGGCAAGGTGGTGATGGATTGGAGTGGAAAATAGACCTCTGGAGTCAAAGCATGCAAAGAACCCGCTGATTTATCAAAGGCTGGAGAGAGAACACCATGGGAAACAGGATAGATTTCCATTTTAGTGGTTCTCACCTGCCACAGCAAAGGCGAATGGGAGCTAGAGAACACATTACATGACAGACCTCAATATTCAAGTGATTTGGGAATGACCTTCTGCAGGGTGAAGATTGTGAACACAATTCCTTCTTTGATCCACCATTTTTTTTTATATAAAACCTAATCACCTCTACAATGCTCAGTTATGACTTCCTCACACGGTAATGCCTGTTTACCTCCTGCTGTTCAGAAAGCTGAAAGAAAGTGGAACCTGGTTGCATTGGGACAGGCCGTGTCCTGTTGTAGGCAATAATGAGAGAAAGACTAGGGATCAAATGAGAATGACGAATGGAGATGGCAGGTACCATTGACAGCATGCTGGGAGAAGGCAGAGATGGATGGATCCACAGGGGTGGGGAACTGTAGTGGGGAACAGGTGAAGGTTAGATGGTGCAATCCATAGACCTGACAGACTTTGAGAGTTTGGCAACAAAGCATTTAGGGCTTGTTACACAGGGCTGCAAGGGCAACAGAAAGGCATTGTATTTGGAAAGCAATATGTTTTCATTCATTCTTTTTAACATAGAAAATTAAAATGCCATAAACAAGCAGCTGTATTTCCCCCCCAGTGGTATTATCAGGTTTTAGGGTCCCCAGGCAAGGTGCCCCACCTCCCCAGCCCCTGCCCCTGCCCAAATACACCAACCTGACTATATTGCTATACTCTGATGTCTCTTTTCCACCACCCATGATGGAACACCACCATCTGTGCCTCCCAGCCTACCTGGTAACTCCATTCTGATTGCACCTTTATGACATGGAGTCAGGAAAGAGCCACTATGCTAGTTTCTTGCTATATGATCCACATCCAAGAGAAGGAGCATTGAGGGGGTGGGGAGGTTGCCAAAGAGGCACTGCACCAATGGAACCAATCCAGCACATTTACCATTGTTTGCACCACACCAAACTCCCCACTGCAACATTGACACACCTGCTGGGAGCAGCTTCATCCCACTAGGAAAACCACTCCTGGAAAGAAGAAAGGGTCCCTCTTCTTCTTCTTCTTCTTCTTCTCCTCCTCCTCCTCCTCCTCCTCCTTCTTCTTCTTCTTCTTCTTCTTCTTCTTCTTCTTCATCTGTGCAATGATAGTTTCTCTTGCTTGTTCTCTGTTTCCCCCCCTTTTTTTGAAAATAATATTTATTAGTTTCCCAACAATTTAAACACTACAAACATAGATAAAAAAAAATGAACAAAACAATACAATACAAAAACACTACATAACACAAACACATTAAACTAGCAGTTTAAAACACATCAAACAAATATCTTGTCTTTCATTCACTTATTTCAACGACCTCCTCACACCTCCCTTTTTGTATTCCACTTCTGTTAATTGTTTCAGCAATTCCTTTCCATCTTCCTCTGTTTTCTATCCTATAATTATCTTAACACATTCTAACCTTATTTTTTCCTTTAATACTCTATTAATCTATTTATATTTGATTCCTTATAACATTTCTACTGAAGCCATATAATTTCATTCTAACATTTTTCTAACATTAATTAATTTTACAGTATTTCTGTAAATAGTCTTTAAACTTTTTCCAGTCTTCTTCCACCAACTCTTCTCCCTGGTCTCAGATTCTGCCAGTCATTTCCGCCAGTTCCGTATAGTCTATCAACTTCATCTGCCATTCTTCCCGGGTGGGTAAATCTTGTGTCTTCCAATACTTCGCAATGAGTATTCTTGCTGCTGTTGTTGCATACATAAAAAAAGTTCTATCCTTCTTTGGCACAAATTGGCTGACCATGCCTAGGAGAAAGGTCTCTGGTTTCTTCAGGAAGGTATATTTGCATACCTTTTTCATTTCATTGTAAATCATCTCCCAGAATGTCTTAATCCTTGGGCATGTCCACCAAAGGTGAAAGAATGTACCTTCAGTCTCGTTACATTTCCAACATTTATTGTCGGGCAAATAGTAAATTTTTGCAAGCTTGACTGGTGTCATGTACCACCTATAAATCATTTTCATTAAATTTTCTCTTAGGGCATTACATGCCGTAAATTTCATACCTGTGGTCCATAACTGTTCCCAGTCAGCCATCATTATGTTATGTCCAACATCTTGTGCCCATTTAATCATAGCTGATTTCACCATTTCATCCTGAGTGTTCCATTTCAACAGCAAGTTATACATTCTTGACAAATTCTTGATTTTTGAATCTAACAATTCTGTTTCCAATTTTGATTTTTCCACCTGGAAACCAACTTTTTTGTCCAAATTGTATGCCTCCATTATTTGGTAATAATGGAGCCAATCTCACACTTTATTTTTCAATTTTTCAAAACTCTGCAATTTTATTCTGTCTCCATCTTGTTCCAGAATTTCCCAATATTTCGGCCATTTGGCCTCCATATTGAGTTTTTTCTGTGCCTTCGCTTCCATTGGTGACAACCATCTTGGGGTTTTCTTTTCTAACAAATCCTTATATCTTATCCAAACATTAAACAATGCTTTTCTAACAATGTGATTTTTAAACGCTTTATGTGCTTTTACCTTATCGTACCACAAATATGCATGCCAGCCATATGCATTATTAAAGCCTTCTAGATCCAACACGTCAGTGTTTTCAAGAAGCAGCCATTCTCTCAGCCAGCAAAAAGCAGCTGATTCATAATACAGTTTAAGGTCTGGCAGGGCAAATCCCCCTCTTTCTTTGGCATCAGTTAATACCTTAAGTTTTATTCGAGGCTTCTTGCCCTGCCAAACAAATCTGAAAATATCTTTCTGCCACTTCTTGAAACAATCCATCTTATCCAAAATTTGCAATGTTTGAAACAAAAACAACATCCTTGGCAACACATTCATTTTTATCACAGCAATTTGGCCTAACAATGATAACTTCAAATTTGTCCATATTTCTAAATCCTTTTTCACTTCAGTCCAACATTTCTCATAATTATCCTTAAATAAATTCACATTTTTAGCAGTCATATTAACCCCTAAATATTTCACTTTCTTAACCAAAGTTAATCCTGTCTCCTCCTGAAACTTCTCTCTCTCATTCACAGTTAAAATTTTCTCTAAAACCTTAGTTTTCATCTTGTTCAACTTAAAACCTGCTACCTGTCCGAATTCTTGAATCAGTTCCAACACCCTTTTAGTACTAGATTCTGGCTCCTGTAAAGTCAATACTAAGTCATCAGCAAATGCTTTCAATTTGTACTGTTTAGCTCCCACTCGTATACCTTTAACCTCTTGGTCCTTTCTAATCATGTTTAACAAAACCTCAATGACCGATATAAAGAGCAATGGAGAAATTGGGCAACCTTGTCGTGTCCCTTTCTCACTCTTAAACTCTTCTGTCACTACATTGTTCACAATTAATTTTGCCTTTTGTTCTGAATAAATTGCACCTAACCTTGACCTACCCCCATCCCCTGTAGATTCTTCTTCATAAAACTCCAAGAGATGTTGTCAAAGGCTTTCTCTGCATCCACAAATATCAAGACTGTCTTAGTATTGATATTCACTTGGAGTTTTTCTAGAATATTAATTATATTCCTCATGTTGTTGGACAAATGTCTGCCCGGGAGAAAGCCCGCTTGGTCTTTATGAATTTCTTCTACTAACACCTTTTTTAATCTTTTAGCCAAAAGATCTGCAAAAATTTTGTAATCCACATTAAGCAGCGATATGGGGCAGTAATTCTTGAGCTGTTTCTTTTCAGTCTCTGTTTTCGGTATAAGTGTAATGTAAGCTTCTTTCCACGACTCTGGTGCCTTTCTCCCTTCCAATATTTCATTGCAGACTTCCTTCAATGGTTGTATTAACCATTCTTTCAGAGATCTGTAATGTCTTGAAGTCAAACCATCTGGTCCTGGAGATTTACCTAATTCCATGTTCTGGATGGCCCCTTCCACCTCCTGATCCGTTATTTTGTAATTCAACATTAGCTGTTTTTCCTGAGAGATTTTGTGTAGTGCATTTATTTTCAAAAATCGATCAATGTCCATTTCTTTCTGCTTCTCCTGTGTATAAAGTTGTTTGAAATACCTCTGAAAACACTTCCTGTTCTCTGTTTTTTCCTCCCAGCTTTGTCACATGGTTGCTAGTTCATGGCTATCTTCAGCACACATGTCACCGTGTGGTACAAATTATTCATTTCTGGATAAATATGAGCTTAACAAAGACCACCCATCCATATCCTGCAAACACTCACCAGGGAGTAAGTCTCATTAGACCCAGTGGTACTTACTCCTGCATAAGCGCACTGCCAAATGTATATATTTATACTCCAGAGCTAGGAAACTATGTTTCTCCTTGCCACATTCTAAAGGACAAGTGAGAAGTGATGAGGAATACTTAGAATATCAAGCTCTAGGAACAGTTTGGTAATGGGACAAGCTGCCAAGACAGGCTGAGGGAAGACGAAAGCTGACAATATACAAGGCACAGATGAGTTGTGCATCTGTCAGTGAGGTTTTTAGACCCACCACTGGCTGAATGATGCACCCGGGGCCTCCATCTCACCAAATGAACCTATGATTTCTCATTGGTGCCTAATTTTGATTGTAGCTGCCTGTGAATGAACAATCATGATCATTTCCTAATGTCTACATGCACATCTGGAGTGCAAACATTTAATACTGTAGCTGGCTTTTATTGCCAATTCTCCTAACTCCCTTATCAATTCTCTCTCTTTCCCTTGAAATGTCTTTGTTTTATACTTCCTCCTCTTGGTTCCTTTTTCTTCTTCTATATACACAGTTAACTCTTTTGTTTCTGTCTCAAACCCATAACATGATGTGAACGAACTACTTTAAACTCGATACAGCTAACCTGTTAAGTGTTTGCATTATTAACTGTTATTGTTCTAGTTTGCTTCTCTCTAGTCTCTCTTTCTTTTAGTCATTCTTTTGAGGATAACTGTTATCCCTTACCCATCCCAATAAGTATTAAATAACATTGCTTAAGCTTTGAAAGGCTCTCAGTGGCCTTTTGCTGGCCCCAGACAATCACTCCAAAACAGCATGGTGCATCTGCTGGAGAAAGAAGCAAATTTAAATAAGCTGGGGGGGGGGAGAGAGAGAGAGAGAGAGAGAGAGAGAGGGAGTTTTGGTGCATTTATATATTTTTTTCTCCAGGCTCACTCTACCAAAACAAAAGCCACACTAGTAAGAACTGGTTGATTTGAATGAAAGAGCATTTAATGAATAGTGGGCTCAGTCCTTTTTGCTGCAGGTATATGGCTGCTCCAGTCACACTGCCATGACTTACTATAGTACCAAAGAAACCAATAGGGGATGGTTTGTGGCTAGGTACTGACTGACCTCTTTGCCCCAGGTTTGGCACTCCCCACTTGCCCAAGGATGCAGAGCTCACCATGATAAAATGGCTATAGGATTGTCCTATCATGCCTCAAGAATGCACGGCTGCTTTTGTGTGTTGCTTTATTCTATACTATGCATTATATATATATATATAGGCATAGTAGAATATAATAGGATGCGGGTAGCATTGTGGGTTAAACCACAGAGCCTTGGGCTTGCCGATCAGAAGGTCAGTGGTCCGAATCCCCGTGATGGGGTGAGCTCCCGTTGCTCGGTTTCAGCTCCTGCCAACCTAGAAGTTCGAAAGCATGAAGTGCAAGTAGATAAATAGGTACCACTCTGGCGGGAAGGTAAACGGCGTTTCTGTGCACTGCTCTGGTTTTGCCAGAAGCAGCTTAGTCATGCTGGCCACATTACTTGGAAGCTGTATGCCAGCTCCCTCGGCCAATAAAGTGAGATGAGTGCTGCAACCCCAGAGTTGTCCGTGACTGGACCTAATGGTCAGGGGTCCCTTCACCTTTACCTATGCATATATACCTAATATACATTGGTTGTTATTAAAAGCCATTGACAGTTCACATGTGCCTGATAGGCCTTTTGCCAAATGCAGTTAGCTTCATTTTACTGTAATGGATGCTTAAATGTGCCTTCTAACAAAGAGCACCATTGCACCCCTTTCTTTATAATTGACTTGAGGGCCATATAATGGGTGTATACTGTCGCTTTAAAGTAAGAGGTGGGTGGTGAGGGGGTGGAGAGTTTCATTTTCCAGCTCTTCTACAATACTATTAACATTCATTTGAAGAGAGAGGATGAGAATTGAGATCCATGTATCTCACTAATTGTGGCTGTATTTCTGTTTGAAATGACCACCTTGATACTTGTCAGTGTACAATGTATACTACCCAGCATTATATCAGTACGTAATGTGTACTATGCATTGTTGTAACTAGATGGAAGATCAAATGGGTGGTGCATTTTGCAAACATTCTCACCCCCACAAAAGGCATTGCCCTTTAAATAAATCTATTGGGATGCACCTTTCCGCCATTCCTTCCACATGGAGGGTGCTGCAAACAGAAGAAGCACCACCCCTGGCACAAGCTCAGTCTGCAAGTTGGCATTCAAGCAGCTACACTGTCATGAGCCTGTTCTGAGCCCTAATTGGCAGTAGTTTTGCTGCTATTAGAAAACAGTCCTTCTTATACTGATGACAACCTCAAGCCATCACTCAGAATTTGCCATCTGATTATGCTGATATTGCCTTGAAATCTCACCATTTTCACTCTAGCGACAAGTGTGTGTTCAATGGACTAGGGGGACTAGCCAATGTCTGCATGGGCATTTGTCAGGGGTCAAAAGGCCATTGTCAGGGGTCATGCAGATGGCCAAAGGTTCCCCACTCTTGTTTATAGACAGACATTCAAATATATTTAATTCTACAGCCTCTTGTATCCTCGGTGACACAGGGACAAAATCATTCAAATGTCAAAATCACTTACATGTTGTGATATATTTAGACTACAGTAATAGAAGAATAGATTTTAGGGGAACAGTAAAGGTAAAAGTAAAGGGACCCCTGACCGTTAAGTCCAGTCACGGACGATTCTGGGGTTGCGGCGCTCATCTTGCTTTACTGGCCGAGGGAGCTGACGTTTGTCCATAGACAGTTTTTGCAGGTCATGTGGCCAGCATGACTAAGCTGCTTCTTCTGGCGAACCAGAGCAGCGCACGGAAACACCATTTGCCTTCCCGCTGGAGCGGTACCTATTTATCTACTTGCACTTTGACATGCTTTCGAACTGCTAGGTTGGCAGGAGCAGGGACCGAGCAATGGGAGCTCACCCAGTCATGAGGATTCAAACCACTGACCTTCCAATCGGCAAGCCCAAGGCTCAGTGGTTTAGACCACTAACCCGCGTCCCATAGGTGAACATTAGGGGAAGATTATTGATGGTGAGGTCAGTCTGAGGATGGAACCATGGTCACTAGCTCTATGGAAGTCTTCAAAACAGAGACTAGGCTGTCACCTATTGCGGAGGATCTATCTCTGGATTTTCAGAATAAACCAGAGGGTCAGACTAGATGAACTACAAGACTTATCTGACTCTATGATTCTTTGATTCATTGTCTGTACAAAGGAGGAATAAACAAGCATATTTAACCCGTATTACAATACTCTTCTAATATTTGTAGTATTCTTAGGTTATATAGCGTGTTGGATATAATGTGTGAATTGGCCTATGAATATTAAGCATAAGACTAAAGCTGAGATGATGCCAATTATGAAACCATTGAGCATGTAAAGCCATTGGCATAGAAGTAGCAACTGAAACCCAAGTAGTTTCAACTGAAACCCAATCCCAGGAGGATTTAGACCCAATTCCACAATCTATCCCAAAGCCAGTGGAGCCAAAAGCTCAGTGAATCTCGTGCCAGTGAATACTATGGCAAGCTCAAGGCATCAGAGGGTTTGCTATCCTAAATCCAGGGCTTTGGAAATGTAGTGGAAATATATACTGAAAATATTGACAACAATGGTGATGAAACCTTGTATAGTATCTATGCAGTGCTTTAGGGCAGAGGTGGGCAGAAGGGAGGTTGTGGCCAATTGCTGAACCAGCGGCCAACTTTTGGTGAGCCACCTAGTGCCTGCTGGTTAGAATCATAGAACTGTAGAGTTGTAAGGGACCCAGAGGATCATCTAGTCCAACCCCCTTCAATGTAGGAATCTTGACTAAAACATCCATGACAGATGACCATCCAACCTCTGCTTTAAAACCTCAAAGGAAGGAGAGTTCACAACCTCCTGAGGGAGACCATTCCACAGGCTGTTGGAATGGATTACTACAAAGAATGATACACTAGTTGAGCCTTGAACTGATTCACCAATGTGCTTCTTCCTTTATGAATCTAGAATGTGTTCTCAGGTTCACACAGATTAGCTATGTTCCAACTATAACTGCTTTATTCCAGTGAAACAAAAATGATGGTGTAGGATTGAAGTCAACCCTTCATCAATCTTGTACATGTTTACTCAGAAGCAAGTCCCACTGAGTTTTTAAGACAGTGTGTGGAGGATTTCAGTCCAACAGTTGTCAAACTACTCCAAATAGCCTTGTCTTGCAATCGCTGTATTGCAAGGCGGGGGGCGGGGGGGGGGGAGACTGGAAGAAGGTAGCTTGCCAAAGACTTTTTTCTTGTTGTTGTTGTTGCCGTGGTGAGATCTGAACCAAGGGCATCCTGCATTCTATCACAGTCTCTTTAACACTATGCTACACTAGCTCCCCATGTGTTGAACTTTGCTGTGTGTTGCAGAGTTGCTCTGTCTGCAAAGAATAAGCCCAAAGTAGCCTTGTTTGTAGCTGCATTATTCTGTGCATGGCAGAGAAATGGAACACATGATTGGTATTTATTAAAAGAATACCCAATTAACTGCACTCAGGAACACCCAGCCAATCAAGTATAGCAGCAAAAATAATGGCCAGAATGTGTTGTCACATGGATGAGTTTAAAATTAGATTGCCACATTAGCTGTTGTGCTTCTTTAATACCTCTTACTGTAAATGCTGCCCCATTACTGCATAGAGTAATTAAATATACTTTTGTGCTTACAAACACACGTCCAATTTTATGTCAGTGTGTAGAAAAATTCAATTATGTTCAATTTACTTCCCCTTGTCCATTTAGAATTGTATTGATAGCCTTCAGATGGGCAGCCTCCAAGTATAAATTCTACAACCAAATTCTTGCTCATTAAAGGAACAGCTTAAGAGCACTTTAGAGAAGAGCACATCTATTACCCAGCGAAAGTAATATCTGAACTTTATTAAGGCAGTTTAAGGATAAATCACATAGAAAATACCAAATAGTTAGGCTGATACATAAGAGATCTAGTCAAACAAATCATCAGTCACAGTCATAAAAGCTGTGCTCTCCTAATACAATTCTGCACATATATTTCTCAAAGAAACAGCTTCTGAGATACTAAAATAATAAATTACAGTTCAGGGGTGGATCTGTCTCCAAAGAAAAAAAATATATCGCCTCTTACATGCACAGGGGTGCTGGGAAAATTATTAAAATACGGACCTTCCCCTGAAGAGATATTACTATATCAAGACCTAACTGCTCAAATCTTGGGAGGTACAGAGCACTCAAAGTACATTCTGTATGTTATAGAGAGGCTACAGGAGGCACAGCCATGATCAGGATTTGTCCCTCTATCCGTTAAGATGAACTGGACCATTAGGACAATTGAATCATTTTCAAGAACACTGCCAGCTGATAATGGCATAGGAATGATGAGTACCTTCATGAGTGCAGCTGCTTTATGAGAGGACGTGTTCACATAGCTACCTTCTCCCATCATTGACTTCTCTCCGCTCATTTTGTGAAAACTGTCTTAACAGAGAGAAGGAAAAAGCCTCTCGACTAAGTGTTAATGTAACATTTAGGATAATGGAAGCTACTGCTCTGATGAAAAACGTTGCATGCTACTGTACTGAAAACAAACAAACTAAGAGTCAAGCATTAGATAAAACGATAACTCCCATTTGTTATGGCTCCCAAATTTGGTTATCACATTATGAAGAGAACTACCAGGGACAAATTATTATGGTACTGATTAGCCACCATTACTATTGTAATTGCTCAAGGACCTAGCTACAAAAGATATAGATATGCAGCTGGAACTGTACACAAATGACCTCTCCAAATCCCACACTCTTTGTGGGCAGAGTTACGCTGTGGGAACCATGTCACTGTTTTTCTTTGGGGGGGGGGAGAGAAATTTCACTTTCTTGGGGTAGGCTTCATCATTAGCTGGATCTGAAGCCTCCACAATGGCCTGCATTAAAGGTGTGCAGCAGCTCTGTGTGTGGGCCAAATAATGAGGCAATTCAGGGAGATCTCCTGTCCCCATGAATCAAAGTGCTGTGTCAATAAACCAAAGTCAGATTGGAAGCTCAGAAAGTCACTGAGTGCTCTGTTTCTCTGTCCTAATACATCTCTGTTTCTGTAAATAATATCCCTATGTTTCTCTAGGTCTGCGGGCTTTGCAAAAAGTGAGGCTGTAGGCAGTGCTGCCTACAGAACACTGAAGAGCTCTGGATTATTTGTTAAAGTACAGGAGTGGAGGATTAAAAAATAATAATCCTATATTGCTCTGCTTTACCAAACAACAAAACCCAGAACCCCTCAGGACTCTACAGGGAGCATTCTAGACAGCTTCACATTGTAAAGCCTACCAGAGACATGAAATGGCCTATCAGGAGGCCCATAAGGCACAATCACCAGAAAGAAAGAACAGAGTGAGGTGGCAAAGTTTTTTTTTTTTTAAGTACAAGCAAAAAACATTACAACAACTCATACTTGTTTTTCAGTAGGAAATAATTAATCTCCCTCCCATTCAACGCACAAGGGATTTGGAGGGAAGTGAACCTATTTTACTCTCCTGTAGAAGCCCCTGTACCTATTTGTCTCAATTTTGCAGGCTTAATCTACACTAGAAGAGCTCTGGTGCTTGTAAATTTCAATTTGACCAAAAAAGGAAAGAGTTACAGCCATTTCTTGGATTTTCCATTACAGTGAACAGCAGAACAAAGAGGTTCATTTTACCCATATAGTGGCCCAGGAGCCAAATTACAGATTGAAGAGAAGAGTGCACAACATCATTTATGTCCTGCTTGTAATTTTATTTTATTTGTTATAATTTTGCAAACGACTGCCTCCACCATATGAACCAACCTGGACCCTGTGCTAATCACCTGAGGCACTTCTTTGTGTGCCCCTCCATGAGAAGTCTGAAGGGGAGCAACACGAGAACAGGCCTTTTCTGCAGTGGCTCCTCATTTGTGGAATGCTCTGTCCAGGGAGATTCACCTGACACCTTTGTTGCATATCTTTAGATGTCAGGCGAAAATGTTTCTCTATAACCAGGCCTTTAGCTAATTAAACAATCTATGGCACTTTTAAATGAGTTTGTGGGAGGGAGATTATTGTTTGTTTTTGCTTCTTTGCTGTGTATTTTATGTTCTCATTTAGTATTTTATGTTGTGATCTTCAAATGAATACAAATTTATTAAATAAACAATATCCATCTATCTATATTGCCTGCCATGTTGAAAGAGCAAATTGTTTTGTCTCCAAAATGGTTCACTCCCATATGATCAATGCTGAAATACATCTCTGGTCAACATTTTGTTCTGTTCTGCTAGAATGAGTGCAAGGCAGCTCAACATGGACATTGTGATTTCCCATTTGATATGCCCATCTCATTCAGTTATTTCATCCATATGTTACTGATAGGATGTTGGATTCAGCCACAGTGAAACAAAATTAGAGTATGCTGATGCTGTTGATTAGACCTGAGAGACTACAGATGGCAGAAGCCAGGTTGCCTTGCACAATTTCATCTGTACAGTACTGGTTTCTCTCAGAGATCTTGATATTTTGCAAAATATTATGTTTGGTATCCCCCAATTCCTATTTTTATTGTAACTAAGACAGTGGCCTGGCTTTTGGGAGCAAAGCAAGAAAGGTCGACATTGCTGTCTGTAAATTCACTAACTGCATGGGATTATTTTTCTGTAATGTGAACTCAAAGCTTCTTGTGGTGTCCCTGCAATTTGTTGCTCCTTGGTGATGCCTCCCTTCCCTGAGCTACTTGTGCTGCTTCATCCTGAGGCTCTTTTTTCCTGCAGGATTGGCATTGAAAATAATATTGTTTCTGTGCATGCTGGTTTTGTCCAAATTAAGTTGTTCCAATGCAAACTTGGCTGATTCACGCCACGAAAAAACCAAATACACACTCCCCCCCTCCCACCACCCATGTTTTATATATTCCTCTCCCTTTGCTCAGTTGCAGCAGAAATCCTTCTTCCTTGTTCGTTTGCTTGTGCTCTCTCTGCTAAGTGCCAGCTGTCATTGCCTGCTGGTTAATTACTATTCTGCAAACAGTGGTTAGGGAAATGCCATCACTTTCCTGACTGGCTCACGTGAAGGGGCTTTCCTTGTGTTAACCACTAAGTTCTCTTAGCTGGCAGAGAGAGAAGGAACAGATTTTTCTCATGCCATTTGAAAATAATAATAATAATTGCATCTTCCTTTTGTCACATTTAGTTCTGCTGTCTCTCCCTATGGCGATCTGAGATGATCTTTCAAAGGCAAATCCAGGGATGCCGAGAGGCAGGTACAGCAGATCCACTGCCCTAGAATCTGAGCTTTTATTTAAAAAGAAAAAAGTAAGTCCCTGGAAATAAAGTTATGAAGCAAAATGTGCAGGTACTGTGAAATGAACCAGTGTGGCTGTTCCTGCCTTTCAGTGGTTTTGGTCAATGAATGAAGTCAAAGCTATTAATGACAAGTGAGTTGTTGGGAGATCAGTTGACAGGAATCCCTGGGATTTGCACCAAGGTCTTGGGGCTTGGGTAGAAGCGAGACAGCCAGGCATTTGTCAACAACAAGCACTAATTGAAACACCTACTGCTTGCAACCAGGATAAGGATGGCTCACCCAGAATATATCATTTAAAAGGAAGCAGCCAACCCAACCCTGCCTCAGCCTATTCCCACACAGCTAGCAGGCCCTCACTACAGATTTATTGTTTAAATGTTAAATGAAGTTGCGGCACTTACTTAAGTGCCTCGCTTCTTTATTCCTGTCTGTGGGTACAAACACACATTGCCTTTTCCTTTCATTCTGCTCATATGCTTTCAAAGTCACAGCAAACCTTTCACTCTTTATTCAGATTCTCTATTATATGCTTTCTTCCCACATTCAGTGCTGGCCAGCAAGTAGCTGTCCTTGACATGATTCCTCTTCCCTCTGTTAGTGTAATACTTCCTTTTGAAAAGCAAGCTGCTTTCCCCTCATACAGGATAGTCTCTCTGCCTTGTCCCTCCAGCCATCCCAAAACTATGGGTCCCTTGCAATGCAGCCTTTCAGTGCATGCAAAGTCCTCTTTCCATTCTTTCCCTTACTTCTCCAAACTGGGCCTGCTCGTGTTGCCATGGTAACCCAGGGCCTGCAAGCCAACCATGTCTTACTTAATGCACCCTGCTTCTGGAGGCCGATAAAAACAATGTTTCTGTACAAGGTTTGGGCTTGATTCAGACTTTTGATTCAGATGGAGAGGGAGAGGGAGAGGGAGAGGAGAGAGAGAGAGAGAGAGAGAGAGAGAGAGAGAGAGAGATGTTCCACATAAGAGAAAAGAAAGAACAATATGTAGGAAATGAGTCTGTGATTCCAGCAACTGGAACAGAAAGAATTGCTAGATTGGTATGATACCTGCAGAGCTGTCAATCGTAAGCACCCAGCTCAGGGAAACTCTCTCGGAGAAGAGAAAAATCTCTCAGAGATTTAAAGATCCCATTGAAATTCACACAGTGAATCACGCTTCCCCCACAAAGGCCACTTAAGTTGAGACAGTGAATGAACACAAGTCCCTCTAACAAGGCTGTGCTGACAGGTTTGGTATTTCCTTTGAGTTTTACTGCTATGCCTGTGGAAGATCTGTGGTTCTTTCTGTTGTTATCAAATGGCCACATATGATTGATTGATTGATTGATTGATTGATTAAAGAAGCTTTCCACAATTGTCTCCCTGTCTTCAAAGTCTTGGCAAGGCAGACACAGCTGTGATCGGGGTTAGATTGATTCTTTCATTTCCTTTCCTTCCTTACACTACTTTGTCGGCCATTTGCCAGGCTAGCAAACATCCCTAGCTAAGAAATGCAAGAACTCCTGAGGTTAGAGAACAGGCAGATTGCAGAGTCTCTCTCCAATATGGCAGGCCAACATCGTTATGTACAGAACTTCCTTTCCCTAACAGTCCATCCCATCTTCCCAATATATCACTCATACAATGTGCAGAAAGAAGGCTCAGGCTCAGAGCAGGCCTAGCTCCAATCCCAATTGTAAACCACCTTATTGTATCCTATGTAAAACTAAAAATATCATTTGTTTCTATAGAAAACAGCAATTCAATTCTTTCAATATATTAATCGCTTCACATAGAGAGTCCTGAAACTATTTATAACAACATACAGTATTTATACACAACGGAAATCCATTAGAACTGAAAGTGTTCATTCACAAACAAAGTCACCCAACAACATAAATATATGTTTTTACCCGTCCTACCCACATAAGGATGAAGACCTAAATAAACAGCCCAAAGACAGCTATTAGTGCTTTCCAAATGCCTGGGAGAATAAAGACATCCTTATCTGGAGCCACCTACTAAATACTGAGAAAGGCTCAGATCTCAGGGTCTGAGTAAATTCATGTGGGGAAAGGTGGGTCCATTAAGTACTGGGTCCTGAGTAGTGTAAGTCTTTATAGGTCAAAACCAACACTTTGAATGGCTTGGAAACAACTGGACAGCCAGTATCTCTTCACTGTGAGCATGGCCTGATCTAGAAGAAGTTGTACCTCACCCATCTGGCTTGGGGTGCCACCTACTAATGGCATTTCTCTCTTGCCTGAATTGAGCATCAGTTTGTTGCCCAGCAACCAGTTCATTACCAACATGGGTGCCAAGCATGCTGTTAAGATTGCCGGAAGAAATATCAACAACCTCAGATATGCAGATGACACAGACTCGATGGCAGAAAGTGAAGAGGAATTAAAGAACCTTTTAATGAGGGAGAGCGCAAAATATGGTCTGAAGCTCAACATCAAAAAAACGAAGATCATGGCCACTGGTCCCATCACCTCCTGGCAAATAGAAGGGGAAGAAATGGAGGCAGTGAGAGATTTTACTTTCTTGGGCTCCATGATCACTGCAGATGGTGACAGCAGTCACAAAATTAAAAGACGCCTGTTTCTTGGGAGAAAAGCAATGACAAACCTAGACAACATCTTAAAAAGCAGAGACATGACATTGCTGACAAAGGTCCGAATAGTTAAAGCTATGGTTTTCCCAGTAGTGATGTGTGGAAGTGAAAGCTGGACCATAAAGAAGGCTGATCACTGAAGAATTGATGTTTTTGAATTATGGTGCTGGAGGAGACTCTTGAGAGTCCCATGGACTGCAATAAGATCAAACCTATCCATTCTTAAGGAAATCAGCCCTGAGTGCTCACTGGAAGGACAGATCCTGAAGCTGAGACTCCAATACTTTGGCCACCTCATGAGAAGAAAAGACTCCCTGGAATAATAATAATAATAATAATTTATTATTTGTACCCCGCCCATCTGGCTGGGTTTCCCCAGCCACTCTGGGCGGCTTCCATAGAAACCAAAAATACACTAAAATATCACAGATTAAAAACTTCCCTGAACAGGGCTGCCTTAAGATGTCTTCTGAATGTCAGGTAGTTATTTATTGCTTTGACATCTGATGGGAGGGCGTTCCACAGGGCAGGCGCCACTACCGAGAAGGCCTTCTGCCTGGTTCCCTGTAGCTTTGCTTCTCGCAATGAGGGAACCGCCAGAAGGCCCTCGGTGCTGGACCTCAGCGTCCGGGCAGAATGATGGGGGTGGAGACGCTCCTTCAGGTATACTGGGCCGAGGCCGTTTAGGGCTTTAAAGGTCAACACCAGCACTTTGAATTGTGCTCGGAAACGTACTGGAGCCAATGTAGGTCTTTCAAGACCGGTGTTATGTGATCTCGGCGGCTGCCCCCAGTCACCAGTCTAGCTGCCACATTCTGGATTAGTTGTAGTTTCCGAGTCACCTTCAAAGGTAGCCCCACGTAGAGCGCATTGCAGTAGTCCAAGCGGGAGATAACTAGAGCATGCACCACTCTGGCGAGACAGTCCGCGGGCAGGTAGGGTCTCAGCCTGCGTACCAGATGGAGTTGGTAGACAGCTGCCCTGGATACAGAATTGACCTGCGCCTCCATGGACAGCTGTGAGTCCAAAATGACTCCCAGGCTGCGCACCTGGTCCTTCAGGGGCACAGTTACCCTATTCAGGACCAGGGAGTCCTCCACACCAGCCCACCCCCTGTTCCCCAAAAACAGTACTTCTGTATTGTCAGGATTCAACCTCAATCCATTAGCCGCCATCCATCCTCCAACCGCCTCCAGGCACTCACACAGGACCTTCACTGCCTTCACTGGTTCTGATTTGAAAGAGAGGTAGAGCTGGGTATCATCTGCATATTGATGGACACCCAGTCCAAACCCCCTGATGATCTCCCCCAGCGGCTTCATATAGATGTTGAAAAGCATGGGGGAGAGGACGGAACCCTGAAGCACCCCACAAGTGAGGGCCCAGGAGTCTGAACACTCATCCCCCACTACCAATTTCTGAACATGGCCCAGGAGGAAGGAGCGAAACCACTGTATAACAGTGCCCCCAGCTCCCAGCCCCTCTAGACGGTCCAGAAGGATGTTATGGTCAATTGTATCAAAGGCCGCTGAGAGATCCAGCAGAACTAGGAAACAACTCTCACCTTTGTCCCTAGCTCGCCGGAGATCATCAACCAGCGCGACCAAGGCAGTTTCAGTCCCATGATGAGGCCTGAATCCCGATTGGAAGGGATCCAAATGGTCTGCATCCTCCAGGCGTGCCTGGAGTTGTTCGGCAACCACGCGCTCAATCACCTTGCCCAAGAATGGAAGATTTGAGACTGGGCGATAGTTCGCCATACTGGCCGGGTCTAAAGATGGTTTTTTAAGAAGCGGTTTAATGACCGCCTCTTTCAGCAGATCGGGGAATGTTCCCTCACAGAGGGAAGCATTCACCACCCCGCAGAGCCCATCGCCCAGCCCTTCCCGGCTTGCTTTTATTAGCCAGGATGGGCAAGGATCCAGGAGACAGGTAGTTGGTTTCACACATCCAAGCAGCCTGTCCACATCCTCAAGGGTAACGGATTGAAATTGATTCCATGCAACTTGACCAGACAGAGCTCTAGCACTCTCCCGCCCCAGCCCTGCTCCCACGGTGGTGTCTAGCTCCTTCCGAATATGAGTGATTTTATCTGCAAAAAACTTTGCAAAAAGACCCTGATGTTGGGAAAGATTGAGGGCACAAGGAGAAGGGGACGACAGAAGACAAGATGGTTAGACAGTGTTCTTGTAGCAACTAAAATGAGTTTGATCAAACTGCGGGAGGCAGTGGAAGACAGGAGTGCCTGGCGTGCTCTGGTCCATGGGGTCACAAAGAGTCAGACATGACTAAACGGCTAAACAACAACAACGGGTGTGTAGGAAGCTGTCTTATACTGGTCCATCAAACTCAGTATTATCTACACCAACTGGCAATGACTAGAAACTCTGGTGTAGCTCTTTTCCAGTCCTACCTGCCAGAGCAAGAGACAGATCTCAGGACAGCCTTCTACAATATCTGGCCTTCCATTTTTTTTGTACTACAACTCCCATCACCCCCAAGCAGCATGGCCAATGGTTAGGGATGATGGGAGCTGCAGTACAAACAAATGGAGGGCATCGGGTTAAGGAAGGCTAGTCTATAGCTTTCTGCATGCAAACCATGTTCTAGCACTTGGCTATGGTTTCTCCTTTTATGGTCAATTTTCCATCACTGCATGGCCAGGCCCTCACTGAGAATGCTCCTGAAAATTAATGTGATGTTTCCTAGCATGCAAAGCACAGATTCACATTTCTCACTTCCACTCTCCAACAATCATTGCAACACAGAAGTCCTCAGTTCATATGCACACTCACCACCCTATTACAATAGACTGCTTGTTGTTCTTGTTGTTGCTAATGTTGAAAATAAAGGCCACTTTGACATTGTGATGTCCGAAGAGTGTGTTCTTTGCACTAGAATAAATAGTGACCTTTTGAAATAACAACTCTGACAACTAAAGGACATTTGTCAGCCCTTCCCAGGTAATATTCTTTCCTTGAATGAAGCTCCTAGTGTTCTGGCCACTGAACTTTGAGTGAACATTTAACTTGCACCCTCATATGCCCAACGCTCCCTATTAACAAGGTCCATCTCTCTTTTTCTTCCTGTCCCTAATAAATAACCATGGCTCGTGTTATTGCTTCACAGTGCAGGACTCAAACCAATGGCTTAAAATCACAAGTTACAAATTCCATTAAAATTACAAATGGCAATTTCAAATTGTCAAATTGCCAAATTACATTAGGAAGAAGCACCTGATGGTATGAGCTGCTTGACAATGGAACGGGCTGCCTCAGAAAGTGATGAGCTCTCCTTTGTTAAAGTTCTTTAAACTGAGGCTGGCTGGATGCTGCTCTGGGACACTTCTGCAGTGAATTCCCTATATCAGAAGTTGGATTAGATGGTTTTTGAGCTCCTTTCCAACTCTATGATTCTACAATTATAGATAGGAAGGGGAAGTTGCAAAAAAAAAAAAAAAAAAAAAAAAAGACCAACCAAACAAAAAATGCTTAACTTGTGAAGATTCTCTGTGGTGGCCAGAGTTACCGTATTTTTCCGTGTATAAGACTAGGGGTTTTTTTTAACAAAAAAAAAAGGTTTAAAATTGTGGCTCATCTTATACATGGGTAGTGCTGAGGGATGTTTTCTTAATTTGGAATCCCCCAAAATAGGGGGCATCTTATACATGGGGGCGTCTTATAGATGGAAAAATATGGTACATTTGTCATAACGTGTTGTGCTGTATCCACAGAGGCACTTGTGTATGCCACCTAGTGGTGATTGTTGTATGGAATCCACTGATTGCCCAAGAAAGCCCAGAGAGCAGCAACCTCCATTACAATGATATGGCTAGTCTGCCAGGAGGCAGCATCTCACCTGAGCCCTGCCTTTTGTATAATATTTTTCTTAATTTTGATGAAAACAAAAACATTACATTTAAGAAAGTAAGCATAAAACAAAATGTTTTAAATAACTATATATACAATCCATATTGAATCCACAGTATGGGATTACTTGAATCCCCTTACTTCTCTCCACCCCCTCCCTTGGTTCCTTTATAATATTTTCATTCACGCATGTCAACAAAGTCTTTATCTCTGATTACTTCCAATTTTGTGCATTGTCTATAATATTACAAGTGGTTTGTTTTTTAAAAAATCTGCTAATGTACATTGTGTACATTGCTTTTGCAGCTTTGAGGCAGCTTTGCTTTCTCACTTTCACCAGACTTCACCATCATTGGCAATATTCCCTTCCTTTCTTGTTCCCCCTCCTAGTTTTTCTCCTGCCATGGTTGACAATAAAAGTTTGATATTTTGACCAGATGGCATCCATCTCTTCCTGTGCATGAGTCTACCTAGTTTAGCTCTCGGGAGCCATATTAATGGATGTGCAGTGGGCACAGAAAATTTGTAATCATGTCTTTGTATGGCAGTACACATTCTACAGTACAGTGGCATGGGAAATGCTGGTTGCCCCAACTCAAAAATAATTTAGCACTGGAAAAGGTACAGAAAACTGATCAGAAGACTGAGTGCCTTTCCAACAAGGAAAAACTAGAGCATCCATGGTTTTTCAGTTTGGAAAAAATATGACAGAGATCTATAAAATAATGAATGGTAGGGATAGAGCAGGGAGCCCTGTGTGCATGTTAAGAGCATAAGAACAGCCTGACAGATCAGGTGAATGGTCAATCCTTTCCAGTATCCTGGTCTCACAGTAGCCAACAGATGCCTGTGGGAAGCCTGCACATGCACTTGAGGGCAATAACACTCTCCCCACTTGTGGTATTCAGAGACATACTGCCTTTGGCAGCAGAGGTAGTTATCATGTCTAGTAGCCACTAATAGCCTGACCCTCAATAAATTTGTCTCTTTTAAAGCCATCCAAATTGGTGGCCATCACTGGCCATCACTGGCTCCTGTGGGATTGAATTCCATAGTTTTAACCATGATTCTAGATTCAGGTAGGTAGCCATGTTGGTCTGACACAGTTGAAATGAAATGAAATGAAATGAAATGAAATGAAATGAAATGAAATGAAATGAAATGAAATAATAAAATAAAAGTCTGGTAGCACCTTAGAGACCAGCTAAGTTTGTTCTGGGTATAAGCTTTCATGAAGAAGTGTGCATGCACACGAAAGCTTATACCCAGAACAAATTTAGTTGGTCTCTAAGGTGCTACTGGACAAATTTTTTTAATAGTTATAACCACGTACTGTGTGAGGAAGTGCTTCCACTTCTCTGTCCTGACTCTTCCAATATTCTGCATTATTTAGGGTTGCCATATTTCAAAAAGTGAACATCTGGACACAAACGTTGTTGAGCTTTTTCTGGCAAAGTTGTTGAACTTTCTTGCAAAATCTCTGCCCCTCTGAAAAAAGAGAAGTTTTTGAGCTATTTTTAGGACATGGCTCTATCAACAGCTAGTAGCTGTGATAAATAAACAGAATATCTGTATTCAGAGCCTATATAATGGGAACATACAGCAGAAGGCCTGCTTCCTTCTTGCCTTGTTTGTGACTTTGACTGGGGTATTGGATTGCCCAGGGTTGGAAGAGGATTCATGGCAGAAGAGATCTTACATTTTTATGTGATTGAATGATACTGCTCTGGAGCCCTGTTAAGCACTCCACCAACATACAAAAGCTTCCTGCATATATTCGAGCACAAGGGTGTAAGCACCTTTTAATTGTGACACGTGTGGCATATGTAAGTCAGTACTTTGATATGGCCAGTTTATCATTCAGTTTGAGCCAGGGAACAGTTGCAAGGGAGAAAATATCTTTGGAATTGATATATTTCACCATCTCCTCCCCTCCAATTCTAACAAGACAAGAAATATACAGTTAAGGTTCAATCCTTGCCTAAAAACAATCTCACTGTTCCTTGAAATATTCTTCCCAAGAGTATTGTTATATTTGTAGTGAGTTACCACCAACTAAGGTGTCATATCAGTAAGCGCTGCTGAGTAAGGCATGTTGTTAAATTTGCAGAGTGTCTCTGGCATCATCTGCCTCAGCAGATCAACAGTGTCCCCTGCTATGAGTGCCTTTCACAGACTTAGAAACACAGCATATGCTTGTGTGCATAATGTCTTTGAACTGGAGTAACCCTTTGTCTTGAATTGAGAAAAAACTGTGATGGGGGAAGGTATTTATACCAAAAATGACTTGGTTTCCCTCCACCAAATATAATCCAGAATATTGAAGCACTTTCAACTTTTGTACTATGCTCCATGATAATGTGGTACAAATATTGTCCCACTGAATTTCCAGTAACGCTTTCCCCTATTCTCAATATATAGTGCTCTTTTAGCTTTCAGTTTAATAAATCATTACAACAATCCTATTGGAAGGTTGATCCACAGTAATGGTGCCTGAAGCCCAGATAAACGAGATTTTCAAAGTGTTGGTGTTGACCTTTATGCCTTGAATGACTTTGGCCCTGTATACCTGAAGGAGCACCTCCACCCCCATCATTCAGCCTCAACACTGAGGTCCAGCTCCGAGGTCCTTCTGGTGGTTCCCTCATCACAAAAAGTGAGGTTACAGGGAGCCAGGCAGAGGCCTGCCCTGTCAAGAAAATAACCAACTAAGTGTGCCTTGGGCAAAGTCAAACCACTAGAGAATCACAGCTCCCGCTGTGGCTGCAGAGGCCAGTAACTCATAACTGCTACCTCCCTCATTGTTTTGCAGCCAAGTGACTTCTCTGGACTACAAGCCTGGGTAGTGTGTATAGAGGTCCTGGGATGTCCAGATGACAAGACTGTTAGGATTTTTGTCCATCTGTGCTGCTCCAGCAGTCACCCATGTTTTGTGTATATCATGTGAGTGTCTGAGAGAGCGTGAGACAGGAAGTCTCAGTACTGTTGGAAGTTAGTTTCACTTCTGAAAGTGTTGCTGTTCTGTACTGGTACTCAAAGAGCACAGATGTGCTGATGGAGTCTCTGTATTATAAGAATAAATAAAGTAGTTCAGAGCTACTGATTGAGTCTTTCTTCTGCAACGATATGCCAGAAGACGAATGTGCTCCTCTCAGGAGGAAGGGGTCGCTTATCACTGGTCTCTCTTGACTGAGGGAGATATATAGCCAGGGAGAACCATTGGAGAGATGCCCCGGAGACTTGGGAAGTTGGCAGCCTTCCCGGGCGTGTTTCCAACAAAGAAAACCAGAGCAATACAGTTGGCACCATCTTGGCTGCAGGAACTGATGGAAGGAGGTGTACAAGACACCATCCAAGTGGTTTAGGGACTCAACTCGGGATTTGAGTAGGGTTTACTCCTTAGTCTTTTCTTTTCCCAAAGTTATCCCACAAGGAAGCAGGTATGATTTTCTCCTCAGGTCTTACTCTCATGAATGAGTATAGCTTCAAGGCAGTGGAGGTTTAGGATCAGAGTTTTCCTTCTCCTAAATGGACTACCTTCCTAGCCTGATGATCCTCATCTGCCCCTCATTTCCCTCTACAGTAAGTGCAGTAACTGCCTTTTTGACCATTGGACCCACTATTGATCTCTTCTACTCAATCCACTGGAGTCTGTCTTCTCATGCACTAGATGTCCCTAACTCACCAAGGGTTTAGCCAGCCGGTCGAAGCTGTTTCCCAGGGTGTGGCTGCTGTCACATGCTGGCAGCTTGTGGGAGCCACAGATGGGAGCTGAGTACAGGGTGGGGTGCCTCAGAAGATGCATGACATGTCCTTTCCATGTCATGTCCCTACCCCTTCCAAAACACCCCATACTAATAGACTCATAGAAATACAGCAAGTAAAGCTTTTCCTAACTAGAGATACTTGGTGGGAAAAGCTTCACCTGGTTAATTTCTACAGGGTACATGTTGTGCAGAAAAAATGGCCACCTCCTCTCTTCATCTAAATTGAGCTTCACTTTTTTCATCCATCCTTCATTATTAGCTTCTGGCAACATGTGGTGGTTTTGCTTTGTTTTGCTTGTTTGTTGGAGAAATTCCATATAAAACACAGCTTTCTTGTACTTGACTCATGGGCACTGCTGAAGGCCACGTGCCAGAAAGGACAAATAGGCTGCACATCAAAGCAGAAGGTATGTTTCTGAATTTGCCACAGGACTGCTAAATTGGACTTATTATGTCAACAGTTCTGGTCAGATAAAATAATCACAGAAGTTGGGGTGGAGTAGACAAATCAGTCCATGTCACTTTCACACGTATTTGCTCATAAACTCTATTTCTTCATTAATCTTCAGCCTTTAAAAAAGTTGCCTAAAAAATTAAAAATTCCAATATGCATGTTAGTCTTGGAATTGGAGATCAGGTCTGTTCAAAATCCAGATTAGCTCTTGTGGATATTTTTAGCACATCCTCAAACTGAATATTCTTTCTGTTTCTGATTCTCTCCATGAGTTCCCCTTTTGTAAGCCACAGCCTTTGCTTCTACCCACCTATCTCCAGCTACTTTCCATGTTCTTGTTTCCTTTGTCTGTCTCATTCCCTTGCTTGCTGGTTTTCTCTCCCTTCTTAAGTATTTTCTTGGGAGTGACTGTGCTCCTCCTTCCTCGATGCAAAGCAGGGAAGAGTGTGGAGGGGGGAACCTAACAGAAGAAGGAAGGGGAGAGAGAGAAACCTTGATGAACAACTGTTTGCAGAAATGCTGGAAGACCCCAAGGGTGCTTATCCACATAAAAGAGGATGAGGCGTCTGGGAGGACACAGTTTTTGAAGGAGATTAGCATTTCACAGTGCACTTCTTCAGCATTGGGAAAGCTCATGGACCAATCAGAAGCACCATGCCTGGCAGCTCCTAGGATCCATCCCCTTTAAAACATCCATATGGCTTTTCTAGGAGTCTTCAGTAAATTACCTTGCATTCCATCTGGGCAAGATGGTAGCAGCTGTCCAAACTAGGAGATCAATCACAGACTTATCAGTGGCCCACCTCCTAAGCCAGCCTTCCCCAAGCTGGTCTCTTTAAATGTTGTGGTTGTTGTTGTTTTTAAATGATTACAGCTCTCATCGACCCTAGCTAGTATGACTGAAATAAAAAAAGTTGGATTTGCTATGTCAACATTTCTGGTCAGATAGAATTAGAATAAAAGTTATTTTTCAGAGAGAGCTTTCTTCCCCTTCTAGCTAAACAACGGGCCATGCTAAGGTTAACACACACACACACAGAGAGAGAGAGAGAGAGTGTGTGTCTCTGAGTATGAGCAGCATTCAGTATGCAGAAAACATCCCGTGAAATCTTCCCTAGCCTGGCAATAAAAGCTTCATCTAGTGAATTTCTATGTCATAGTTTGCTGTAGTCCTATTTGCAGGCAGGATGATATAAGCTATTACAAAACCACAATTATTACTTTGTGGTAAAGCTTGTTGTGAGTTTGGGCTTACCAGCGTGTGAAGAGTTGTACTCTCATCTGACTTAACTTTGGTCTGTAGCTCCCCTCCCCCCCCCCCAATATGGGAACTTCATGCTCAATGTATCAGTGCAGTGGTACCTCAGGTTAAGAACTTAATTCATTCTGGAGGTCTGTTCTTAACCTGAAACTGTTCTTAACCTGAGGTACCACTTTAGCTAATGGGGCCTCCCACCGCCATGCCACCGCTGCCATGTGATTTCTGTTCTCATCCTGAAGCAAAGTTCTTAACCCGAGGTACTATTTTTGGGTTAGTAGAGTCTGTAACCTGAAGCGTCTGTAACCCAAGGTACCACAGTATTTGAATCTTCTATTTTAAAAGAAGAAAAACATCTCCATTAGTTGTACTGTCATCCGCTTCTTAGCTTTTCTAGGTGTGGGTGGGCTGTTGTTTTTAGCGGCACAAATCAAGTGAAATGGCCACTTCTAGGATCAAGAGCAGGGCTGACAGCCTGGCCCAAACAAGAGGTAAAATGCAATTCATAGGCCCACTGGGGAAATACCGTTTGGGAATCGCTGGACAGGACTTTAAGTTCAGCCTCCTAAATAATATATGGTAGAGCTACTAACATCCAGCTCCTTCTCTGTAGTGAGAGCTGGATTGTTTCTTCTGTGTTTCCGTAACAGACAGGCATTAACAGATCCCTCCTGCTCTCTCCTGTCAGTATTGTTTGTCATTATTGGCAACAATTGTTACAGGTGCAGCCTCTCTAATTGGTAGTATTGGGAGGTCTTGCACTTCACAGCACCAAGGAGCTAAACGCCTGGCATATCTGGGGCAAGAGCTAAGGGGAAAGAAGCAACGCAGGAGAAGGCCAGAGTGTCTTGTCTCCAAGGTGCTTGAATTTAAATGCAGTTGGAAAACTATTCCTGGAGCCCCTGATGTACTGCAGATCCGACAATGGCTGCCGATACAGAATAGACAAGTTGCTTCCAAGTCAAAGGTCTAAGCCCTTCCAAGCTCCAAGGTAACCTTTCAACCACATATTTGTGCCAATTTAATGCAACTTGGCTTGTGCAATAAAAAATAATGCTCTGGCTAGGAGCCTTTCCAAAAGTTATGCAGAAGGCAGGGAAGCTAGCAGTTGCCCTTTTCAGGTGTCACCTCTGGAGGAATGAGTATGTAGAGGCAGGAGGGCAAGGGGAGCTCAAGAGCATCTTCACCGGCCCTGATCAAGAGCTCTCACATTTATCTGACCTGGTACCCTAGAAAATCTAGGTAACAGTTAGCATGGAGAGAATGTATATGTGTGCACTCTGTACATGTATTATGTCTGTGTACAGATGCTAGTGGTGGCCAGCAGATGTAATACTGACTCCCTCTACCCTTCCATGCATCGATTGACCCTAGGTTGTCATGAAAATGAATTCTGATCTTGGGCTATATGACTGCAGGACAGTATGAATGTGGTTCTGAATATTGTTAAACAAAACAAAAAAATCCCCCTTTAAAAAACAAAAACCCTATGTCAAAATAAATGTTTAGTATAGCCTCCCATGATATGCTAATTTGATATATGCAGGTTTGTTTGGGGGCTTGTTTTGAATGAAAAAACATTTTTAAGCTTTCCCATTAACCTCACCTGCAGTCTGCACTGATACATTCCAGTTCTCAATTTTGCTCCCAAGTGAGGAGTGAACTGGAATTCTCCCCATTAGCCATGCTCCCCTGCACAAATATTGTTTTACTTCACTCTTAAGCAGCATGGTCAATGGTCAAGAAAGATGAGAGTAGCTAAATAGTTGAGCACATAACTTGCATACAGGAAGTCCCAGATTCAATCCCTGGTATTTTCATGTATTTTTGGGATAGAACCCTGTCTGAAACTATGGGAAGCCTCCATCCAGGGCTGGGGAACCTGTATCCTGCCAAATATTGTTGGGCCTTCAACTCCCATCAGCTCCATCCAGAATGACCAATGGTCAGGGATGATAGGAGCTGGAATCCAACAGGGTGTGGAGGGACAGTTACCCTATCCCTGCATTAGGCAATAATGAGCTAGATGAACCAATGGTTGGATTGAGTGCAAGATTCCAGTTACATTCTCATACCTGTGTTTACAATAAATTCTCTGAAACATTCAGGATTCTTTTAAAAAAATCATTTGCTCTTTGCTGAATGTGTGTGCTTCCTTTTAAAAAGGAATGCTAAAGGTCTTGAGAGTTTAGCCATGAAAGAGTAAGATCCTATGAGAGACAAGGAATGATAATAAGATATTGTATAGTTATGGAATTGAGGAGCAAAAGTATCTCTCTCTCACTTGCCCCCATTGTCCTCCACTATAGAAATAAGCCATTGCATGAAAGTTCTGAGATGTATCTGATTAAAATTCGAAGGCTAAGTGCGATACCAGTGAATGGAAGGTGGGGGGGGGGGGAGGTTGAATCCTCTTCAAGACATAGACAAGTCTTAGTTACTCTGATTTGCCTAGCTGTAAGAGACAGCTCAGTGTAGGATGGCATGAAAGCTATAATTGCCAGGATGCATGTAATGAGTTCATTCTGGGCAGTTTCTGGAAAATGTACCTTTTCAGCAGTAATCAGTGGACTAGGTGCAATGAGAAGGATAATCTCATCCCCATTCCCAGGCTGTTTAGTGTAACATATGGCCCCAGGAAGGGAGTTTATGAAAGGACACTTCCACTTAACTACTCTGCTCTTCTGCTTTCCCAAGATTTCTGATGGTTCATTGCATATTCTCATTACTTTGCAATCCATGTACCCTTTTCGTCATTTCACTACACAGCTCCCACTTCCAGAGATATAAACAAACTTGTTGAAGAACAACTGCAGCTACACCACACTGTTTGTCTCCTGTCCAGTTATTCCATCTTCCTGCTTCCCATATTGGCTAAACTATCCTATCTAGGATATATGAAAGCCACAACATCCTCCCACTCTAGCTCCTCCAGCCAGCAATGTATTCAAATGTGCAGTGTCTCTCCTATGTCACCAGTATTGACTTAGGAATTAAAGTTTTGCCGTGTTGAGATCAGTGTTGCCTCAAAGCCCATGAAGGAGGACAGAAACTTGAAGCACTCTTTTGCTTAAGGCCATCTTAGTAGGCACACTGAGTAGGACCCACTTAGTAGACACACTGAGTAGGACCCTGAGTAGGACCTTAGTAGGACCCACTTCTTGCAACACAGCTGCAATGCTAGACTGATGATTTCCCTCAGAAATGGAATGGATGAGAGTGAATCAACTGAAGCTTAATCCAGACAAGACTGAGGTTCTGCTTGTGAGTGGTTCCCTAGACCAGATGGGTGGGATGTAGCCTGCTCTGGATAGGGTTATACTCCCTCTAAAGGAGCAGATATGTAACTTAGGGTACTTCTGGATTGATTGCAGTCACCCAAGGCTTTCCCTCCCATCAACTTCAACTGGAAGCCCAGCTGTGCCCCTGTCTGGACAGGTGTAGCCTACTTTCTGTTGTCTGTGCTCTGGTGACCTCTAGGCTAGATTAATGTAATGTGTTCTGCATGGGGCTACTCGGCCCTGAAGCTCATCTAACCTGGTTCATAGGGTTGCTGTAAGAACAACCAGGGGAGTAACCTCGCGAATTCCCTGACCACCTTAGAGAAAGGATAAAATACAAATATAATATAGAAAAAATAATCTCAGACACGTATTTGCATCACCATCTAGTATTACTGTGGTTTCTTAGCATATAACTGCACTGGTAAGAAAGCAGAGGAGGAAACCTGTGGGATGGAAACATTCCAATAGCCCCCTTTGGGAGCTGCATTAAAGTGCTTGCTTAGATGGATATCATAGAACTCTTACAAGTCCAGAACTCCAACTCTGAGCCTCACTAATACAACTCTAACAAGACTCTGGAGAATGAATTCTTTTCTCACTTAAAAGTTGTGAGTCCAGTTCATTATTCAACAACCCTTCCCTGCGAAAATCTTCTTGAATTCTTTAATTATCACAAGGAGATACAGTAGGTAGTAGGGGTGTGCATTGGATTCTTATTAATCTTGAACCCATGGTGAAGCAAGGTGCCTCAGAGGGATTTTTGGTTTATCAGAGGTGAAGTGGGATTTCTACAATGCAGCATGAGTCACACCAGGGAACCTTGAAGTGTTTTGTGGTACCTCAGTGAACCTGATGTCAACACAATTATGCAGACAACCTTCTGCTATAAGTAATGTTTTAAGGCTTATCAAAGCAAGTCAGGAGATGGCTTGAACGTGAGTGGAGAAAAACTCCAGTCAAATGCAGTTGGATACTGGTGAGGACTATTCATCGAGTCTACCTAGTGGCAGCAGTGAAGGTTAGCAAAGAATGCATACTTTGTTGCCTCCATTGCATCTTCAGTTGTGCTGTCCAGGACAGGTTGTGTGGGGCTTCTTATAGCCTGGCTCAAAGAAGATGGCAGAACAAAACGTAGCTTGCTGCGACTTGTTTGCAAAGCATTTTGAGGATAATTGATTGCATCTGTTTGGACCTTGACTTCACTGTTACAGCAGATGAATCTCAAGGGGTATCCAGAACACTGGGTAGTCCTGTTGTGTTAGATAAGTTCCAGTTGGTAGGGCTTGAGGATGAGGACAAGGTGTTTGGATCAGTCAGGGAAATCACTTGTGCTTTACACCCTTGCCCCCCCTTGGCTGATAAAAACTTAAAGAGAGAGGGCAGGTGGCTGGGTCAGGGAGATGATTAATGTCTCCTTGTGAGAGGAGGTGGTCCCTGTCTTCTTGAAGGAGGCAGTGCTAAAACTCTCACTGGATTAAGAAAAACTAAGTAATTACCAGTTGCCAATTTACTGTTCTTGAGCATGGTTCTTCAGTGGGTGACCACAGACCACATCTAGGTACTCTTGAAGGAAACTCATTTTCTAGATGCATTTCAGGTGAGGTTTAGGCTCAGTTTTGGCACACAAACTGTTTGGGCCACCCTATATGATGACCTATGTCGGGAGAGAGACATGGGAAATGTGTCCTGGTTAATTCTCCTCAACCTCTCTGCATCTTTCTGGAGTGGCTGCCCAAGTTAGTGGGTGGCACCACATTATAGTAGTCCCAGATTTTATATCAACACTGAAAGACAACAGTTCCATTATCCATGCCTAGTAACTGCAATGTGTCAAGACAAGCTTTACTGTGTTGCCAGAACACATAGTCCAGTTCTGTTCCCTCGAAATTTTAATACAAAGCAGGAATGCTGCAAAACTTCAAAGCAGATGGACAAAGTGACCCAAGGAAGGTGACTTTGTGAGTCACTAAGAAAATATACCTCACATGTTTCGTGATCAGAATCCAGCAACAGCTTTTTGATCAGCTTGGTTTTATTTCTCAGAAAGCTCTGAATGACCCCACCATCTGATAAAGCCAGTGTTTTGTTTCTTTTTAACGTTTTATAGAATCAAATGGCCAATTTGAAATAAATAAATAAACCAATCCATCTCTATATTGTATTTTTCTGCTTTGACTTGCCTAGTGAAACTGCTTCAGTAAGCTCTTTTAAACATCTGTTCCTCCTTCACTCACTTTTTAAATGTTGCCACTTGGTTAGACAAATAAATCTGCAATTGTTTTCCAATTTATGCTCTCATGATTCAGAATTCACAGTGTTATTTGTGCCTTCCTATATAGCTTGGCTTATGGCAGCCTCCTTATGATGGAAGATCTCATTATAGTTAGCACTCTGCATTGAGGAGAGGCAATCAATTCTTTTCAGATATCTAATTTGAATCACTGGGATAGGACCAGCTTCCTCTGTCTCCTCACCTCCCATTACAAAACTTTCACTTGATATTAGCCTATTTCAATGCTGGGATTTGGAACTCGTCCTGGTAATCGGAAACTGTAGGTTACATTAGTCTCGGGTTCTGTTGAACACAGCAATTCTCTTTGCAGAATCAGTTTGCTGCACTTTTAATGGCAGCATTCAATGAACAGCGCAGAAGTCATTTCCAAGTGACATAGCTACCCTTGGTCTGCAGCTATTTTAAACTTTGTTTGCCACACAGTGTGACACTGAAGGAAGCAATTCCCTTTCGGGTCTCTCTCCTTCTCATGCATCCCATTCATGCCACTGCAATTTCTTCAGCAGCTGCATCTTGAATATCCAATTCATGAAGTAGGCAAGCCGCATGCCAAATATTATTTGCTGAGGTTAATTAGAGAATTGCATAAATAATGAATAATTTGAAATAATAACAATCTGTTTGCACATAATCCACAGAGCAGGGACATTTGTTAGATGTGTTGTGGGGAATTACTGTGCCCAGCTCTAGGCCAAGTGAGCTACCCCATTTACAAAATTATTATTATTTACAAAAAATATATATAATACTCTGCTCTTGCAAAACAGGGGCTTATTTTCTGCTGCTTTCTGGGGGCTGAAAGAAATTTCGTCAGAAAATTCAGGACAGGATTATTAAGTAACTATGCTAGATTTTGCCAGGAATTGAAGCTAGCAGGAAGCTATGGAGTGAGCCTTGTACTGCTTCTCCCCAGCCTAGACCCCTCCCCCCAATGTCTTTATTTTCCAAGGATAGTCCCGGATTTACAGAAGCCATTCCAGTTTCTGATTTGATCCCAGAATGTCCCACTTTTCCTTAAAGGTAAAGGGACCCCTGTCCATTAGGTCCTTTCATGGATGACTCTGGGGTTGCGGCGCTCATCTCGCTTTATTGGCCGAGGGAGCCAACGTACCACATCCGGGTCATGTGGCCAGCATGACTAAGCCTCTTCTGGTGAACTAGACCAGTGCACGGAAACACCATTTACCTTCCCACCGGAGCGGTACCTATTTATCTACTTGCACTTTGATGTGCTTTCGAACTGCTAGGTTGGCAGGAGCTGGGACCGAGCAATGGGAGCTCACCCTGTCATGGGGATTCGAACCGCCAACCTTCTGATCGGCAAGTCCTAGGCTCTGTGGTTTAACCCACAGAGCCACCCGCATCCCAATCACTTTTACTTAGGACATCCCTATTTTCATCAGAGAAATGTTGCTGGGTATGAAGTTATGTGACCCCTGAGCCAAGGAGATAAGTAACTATATAAGCTTTGGAATACACCTAAAGGCATCCCTGTATAGTTTTATGTTTTATGTTTTATTATGTTTTTATATATCTTTGAAGCTGCCCAGAGTGGCTGGGTCAACCCAATCGGATGGGTGGGTTATCATCATCATCATCATCATTGAATAGGAAGTCCCTCTTTTCATCGGAGAAATATTGGATGGTATGCCAGCCATGCTCCTGGAGCACTTAGAGTGATGTAATCCAATGATGCACTGTGAGAGCAATGCTTTAAAAATAGTTTCAAAGGCAGTATTGGGGGGGGGGAATCAAAAGCAAGAAAAATAGAAACCTCTTGACTACCTTATAAGGTTAAGTAAGTAAGTAATAGAAGGATTAGAGTTTCATTTCTATCTATCCACTCAACAAGTTTGTCAAAACGTTTTCGGTTTTTCTTTTTCTTTTTCCCCAGTGTAGCTCTAGCAGGGTTGGCTGCAGAAAGCAACTGTATGTGCATCCTGAATAATAGGGTGAATCAGTGATTTGGGTCATGATCTCATCTTCTTGAGTTGGATTGCACTGTTAACAAGGTATGTTGAGGAAGATCGGGATATCCTCAAGTTTCCAGGTAGCCCTGTTGCCTTGTTTCTTTTCATAATGTTAAACAAAGAACTCTCTGCATCCCAACTTTTCTTTTTCTAAGAAGTGAAACCAAGCTGACTAGGGAAATCTTCAGACCTCAAGAGGGGGTGGGTGAACAGGTATGTGTTTGTGTTTGTAGATGAGGTGAATCAGCAGCAGCAAAAAGAGAGAGAAAGTAGCTGTACTACTGGCACTGCTAAAGGCAAAAAACTGCTGGAAAATTTCTCCTCTCCTGGATAAATTTGCTAAAATTGTTCCCTCATTTTCTTTGCCCACAATAGACTGAGGAATGTCAAAAAGCCATTTGCGCAGAGCTCTAAACCCACTAAGTTTCACGCACCCCACCAGCTTGCCACAGGATTGACATCTTCTCCCCTTCTCTTCCCCACCCTCTCCTGGCTAGGTAGTAGAAGGAAAATAGGCCATTTTACATAGCTGCTGACTTGTGTTCAGTACAGGCCTTCGGGACGTTTCAGAGTTCATCTCCCCTACAGTAGGCCTACTTTGTGTACCATCATCCTCCATTTGTTTCAGTCAACAGCTGACTACTTAACTGCCACTAGCAATGCTAACTGTATTGATTATTTATGTGGCAATGAAGAACATCCCATGAGCTTTCAAGTCTACTTTCTTCAATATATTCTGCACTGGACACTGCCAAAGAGAATCCCAAACTTCATCCATTCACAACCACTCTGGTTTCAGGTATAAATAGACTTTTTTTGTTTTTAAATACTTTCTTCATTTGTAATATTTGGAGCATTGTTGCAGCGGTTTGGGAATGTGGGAGAGACAAAGCAGAAAGCATGAATTCAGTGAACAGATGTTTGGGAAATATGTAGATTACACTGGCCATGTTTCCCTGCTGAGTTGAGTTTTGCCTCTCTTTTGTAAAGAGATTCTTATAAAAATCTTCTTAGCACAATGCAGCCCCATTGCCACAAAAATGGGGTGGGGAGAATGTATGATCATAAGTTTCTAGGCAAAAGACCAGACATTAAGAGGCTTTGCACATGTGACAAACATTCATTCCAGAAATTGTATGAGCAGGGCCCCTCTAGTTCATATACATATTCACACTTGCATACACAGTCCCTACATGAGACAGTTTCTTGGCATTCATAGTAAAATATAATATGGATCTTTGCTGATTGTCAGAATACATGTGCTGGACATGGTTTCACCTTCCAGTCTCTTTACAAGACCAAACCATATTGTCCAAAACATTTGTTCTTCCAATGTTTGTGGAGTGAGGAAACAAGGACCAAATTTGGGTTTGCCATTAAAGAGGTGTAGCTTGTCACCCGAGGCAGCGCTAACCAAATGTTCCATCAGTACAGAGGCACCTCTGGTTACGAACTTAATTCGTTCCGGAGGTCCGTTCTTAATCTGAAACCATTCTTAACCTGAGGTACCACTTTAGCTAATGGGGCCTCCTGCTGTCGCCACGCCACCACCGCACGATTTCTGTTCTCATCCTGAGGTAAAGTTCTTAACCTGAGGTACTACTTCCAGGTTAGTGGAGTCTGTAACCCAAAGTGTTTGTAACCCGAGGTGTTTGTAACCCAAGGTTTGTACAAAGATTTCTGCTTGTGTAATGGGACTTTATATGAATGGGACTGCTCTATATGAATCATGTGTATTTTCCCAGTGCTATTATTTAAAAGAGAACAAATTCTTTGTGTGGGAATGTAAAGTGTTTTTGCACATACATGTATGTGGAAAAGATAGGCTATGTCATCAGACTTAGTTTGTTGAGAGCCCTAACTTTTAACCAACACATTATGCTAAGTTAATACCTTCACAGTTTCCAATTTGCCCTCATTTCTGTTGCCAGAGAAATTAGGAGAACCTATTTTCTTTGCTATTTTTCCCGTATTAGCTTTCACCTGAATGCAGACAAAAGGGTTATAATTACCATGGAAAGAAATAGAAGGAAGTGAATCACTCTTCAAATGGGACCTGTATCTTGGGTGTAAGCCTAAGACATGTGCCCCTTCCCTTTTCTCAATGAAAACACATTATTATTATTATTATTATTATTATTATTATTATTATTATTATTAATGCTGGGTTGTTGTGTTTTTTTTGGTGTTGGTTTTTTTTTAAAAGGGCAGCAATGTTAAGTGAACCAAATGAGAATGTGAAAGAGATATATGTGTGAAGACTGACAGGCTGGCCTGTCTTATGGTCTTCCTTTGCTAAACATCTGCTACAAAGTCATAATCCTACTTCCCTCCAGTTGTGAAGTCAACAGCTCTATAATACAACCTGAGGAGCAAGGCTAACATAGCAACATGGATAGTCATGCCTATCACTTTCCTTGCAAATCCCTCAACACATTCCAGTCACAATATCAGTCTGTCAATCCCCTGAACCAGTCACTGACCCCACCCCAGCAGTTTCAGATAAATTTAGCTCCACCTAAAGAAATGAACCCCAGACCATTGTCATGAGATTGAGAAGACTTTGGCTGTAACTACAAATGGGCCGGTTTCCAAAATATCCACTTGGATGAACTTTGAATTTGCTTACCTCACTTCTGACAGATAAGAAAATGGAAGAGCTTGAGTTGCTGTTCTGAGCCAGTTCAGGGACTTGTTTTATCCAGCCCCTTGAGGAACAACACCCACCCTTAGGGTGTTTATTTTTAACCCAGCATCCATTCTTGTTTCATGAGTACTAATAGAGTCACTTCTTCCACAAGGAATATTAAAAGGGGGGTAAAATGGGAAGTGGACCTCAGTAAGGATGGGCCTCCTGCTCCCATATCCTAATGCTCTCATATCCTAAACTTTAATGGGTTCTGGTTTCCCACCACCAAAGCTAATAGTTAAATGCAGTTCAATGAGTATCCATGGGTACAGAAAAATAAAACACTGCAGGGGTAAAATTGGAACGGGGTTTCCCAACCCCCACATGTCTTAAATTGGGAGCATGACTCCACTATCCTAAATTTTGTCACTTCAGGTCCAATCCACACCCTCCCTCCTGATGCAGACTAAGTGTTTCACTGTATAGGGGCAGGATAAAAAAGTACACAACTCCTGGGTGTTTGAGCACCCAGGGAAGGAAATTTAAGGGTTCAAAGATACATGCCTGGTTTTGACTTTTGATGCCCCTGCGTTCAAGTCTGAGCTAGGTTCAAATTAATTCTTACACCATCTGCCTAAGGAGCTTCCTTGAGCTTGGTCACACAAATTCAGGAATTTCACAGCATCCTTGCTCCCAACAACTGGGAGCTACCCTGAACTGTACCTTCTGCTGGTAGCACAAGGAGCACACAATTCCCTGGAGCCTTTGCAGGGGGTTGCAGAGCTTCGTCTGAGCTGAGATTAGTGTCCAGGACTTGAATGAAAAATAGATGAAACCAAAGAGCACTTGAAGTCTCACTGAACTTGCATGTGCAGATTCTCATTTTACATTCCAAGCCAGTGAAGAACTACTCAGGAAATGATGGATGGTTTTTAATACATCTGAGCATTACAAGTTGGACAAATTTGTATTCCGTGTCACATGTCCTTGTTATATTATCTTGGTTCCCTTGTTGAGGCTTATATACGCCTGGTGGTGTGTTTGGGCAAGTTAAGAGTTGGGATAGGCAAACTCCCCTTAGTTCAGTTAGGAAATTGATTCAGTCCCCTATCTGCTCTCACTTTCCTGGCTTAGAGACAACATAACATAGGAAGAATTTGAGTAGCTGCCTTGTGCTGAGTCAGACCATTGGTCCATCTAGCCCAGAGTTTTCTAAACGGGTTTCCAACTGTTTTTGGACTACAGTTCCCATCGTTCCTGACCAGTAGTCATGCCAGCTAGGGATGATGGGAGTTGTAGTCCAAAAACAGCTGGAGGCCCAATTTTGGGAAACCCTTATTTAGCCCAATATTGGCTACAGTGGGTGGCAGTGGCTTCCCAGGGTTTACAACAAGGATATTTTCCAGCCCTACTTGGAGATGCCAGGGTATTTTCTACATGCACTCAACTACTATGCTCTTGTTCCACCACCATAAGCATCATGACAGACAGGAGGTTTTGCTTGGAGGCCAAGGCCTCCCACAGCTCCCTCCTCAACTCCAAGGTGCCTGCTAGTTACATTGCCATCTCTAGCACCAGGTGCCATGGAAAATGTTATTTTCTCAGAGCACATCACACCAACTAGAAGTTATATGTTCCAGGACCCCCTGCTCACTCCATTTCCCAAGCTTCCGGGTACCCAAGACATCATTCTAGTGTTTCAGCAGCTTCCACAGAGGGAAGCCTTCAACAACAACAAATGCTGCCATCATTGATTGACAACTACATTATTGCTATTATTCTCCAATCCTTCTACCAGCCTAGATTCAGAGTGTCCATTTCTGCGGTACTTCGATCCCTACCTCGTCCATAGTACAGATAGATGCACATGTTGTAATGAAGCCTTTGACCTTGATTGCTTGAGCTGGTTTAGTGGCACGTAATGTTCAGTTTCTCGGGAAATGTATTATTTTGCCATGAGAGAAGTGGAAACTCTCAGTTTCTGTAGAATTAAATAAAAAATGTCACACAGCAGCATGGTGGTGACTGGGAAAGGAGAGAGAAAAGAAAGAAAGAAAGAAAGAAAGAAAGAAAGAAAGAAAGGAAGGAAGGAAGGAAGGAAGGAAGGAAGGAAGGAAGGAATTGTTGGCAGAAGGAAGAACAGGGCAGGTAAGGAAGTTTTGGATAAGGGTGTGCCAAAGATCTGGATGAATCTTAAATGAAGTTCTGAAGTGAGTCTTCTTTCAACAGAGCTGTGGCTTGTCTGAGCTAAAATGGGATCTTTCCAAAGTGCCCCAAGCCAAACTGGGACTTCCATGGCACCTTCGTGTGAGATTCAGATGTTTAAAAAACGCTGCAGAGTGTCTTTAAAAATTGGAACATTTTCGCCTAAGCTTGCTATATAATGGCAACACCAAGATGAAGTGAGAGCTGAACTGTCAGGTCCAACTTCTAATCAGAGAAAATGCATTTACCAGGGTCTCCAATCACAGTGCTTTGTGGAAGAGATGATGAAGCAACATATCAGCCTGTTCTTGTCAATTCTGTGTACTTTGCTCTTTTAGTGCTGTTTGCTCAGAAAATGCTGGGTGTTCAAGTAATTCTGCCACTGTGACACAAGCCTCCACATCTACATATCTCAGATCACCTCTCAACTGGTTTTGGTGACTTTTTTGTGCTAACTGAGCAGAACGCAAGCCAGAAGCATTTGCCATTCATCATAACTCCCTACGCCTGACCCCATTCTTCTGAAATTTGGCAGGTCCCTTTCTGAGGAGTACCTCTACAATATATGCCATTTTTACGTTACCCACAAAACTACTGAGAGGAAAGCAAATCAGTTTTATCCCTATCCAAACCAACTTTGAAGGGGCCCAGCACAAAACCTCATGGACCTATTTTTTCTGTAATTTGGCAGGTTTCAAATCAGACTGCCTCTGAAGAATTTCAGACCTAACCTCACTCCTTTATACTTGAAGCAGTGACTGAATTGCATACCCTTAGTTTTTGTGGGCCTAATGACTGTTGCTTAGGAAGCAAAGGGTGGCTAGGTCTTGAGTTCAGATCCTGACCATGGAATTTTGCTAGTCGTGGCTTCTGGAATCGCTACAATCTGGCATCTCATGGAAGGACAGGGGCTTCTCATGCTGATTTGACAGCTATCCTACCACTGCTGCCCGTTCCCTCCTCCTCCTCCTCTTTCTTTTCTTCTGTTTCATTCACCATCTCTAAAGTTAAGCTGTTGCCTACCTTCAGTACTTTCTCGCTAACTATCTATATATGCTGATGAGATCATTAAATTTATCAGCTCTCCCAATTCATTTGAGGTTCATTAAGGATCCACAGTATTGCTCCTTTCATCTCAAAATGGAAAAAGAAACAGCCTTAACCCCTTTTGAGAAATTAAAGCGAAATGGCTACCACTTTATTTTAAGTGCCCATTAACTAAAGCATAACTGAAACCAAGTTACAATGAGCGCCTCCAGGGGATGTACATATGAAACACACACACACACAAGCTGTAAATGGCGTCAGTCACAATAATCAGCCCTCGTAGAATAAACATCAAAGCAATTCATAACGTGGGGATAGTTAAGAACCTATTTTACACAGTGGAATGGAGAGACAGACTGGCCTGAGAACTCCATCTCTACAGAAGACTCATTCAAGTCTTATTAAAACATTTTTGCCCTTTTTGGGGGGGGTGGTGGATTGGATTGCAGCTTTCAACCATTCTTAGGTAATTCTCTCCCCTCCCTTGCCGAAACATTGTAAGGGAATAGAAATTCAAAATTATTATGAAAAAGAATCTAATTGATTTACCCCTGTAATTTTAATGCTCCCCACCTCCTCACTCCCCATATAGGTTGGGTCACCATGCTTTTTTAATCATTGGAGATTACTCTTGCATGATTTGAAGAGACGTCAATTGCCTTTTAAATCCTTTCATTTCAACTCGTTTAAATATTTTGGCCCATTGCTGGAGTTAATGATGATGAATAGGATTAAGATTAAACACTTAATGAGCATAAGAAGAAGAGGGAAAAAAAAAAATCATTTCCAATGCATAGCACAAAAGTCTTTCCTTTTTTCCCTCTCTCCTTTTTAATATTGCTATGCTCCAACAGTCTGTTTTTGTACTTACCACTGTTCTTTGTTCTCATTTTTTACCTGCATTGCTTCTGATCAAAGGTCTATTAATAGGCATGTCACAGATTTCAAGAGACAATCAGTCAAGCACTTCCAAATTTTGCATGACATTTTGCCTTATATCTGCACATGCCATAAAATCATAGTCTGTAAGGAACCAAACTGCCCATCAGAACACAGAAAGGTGCTTTATATTGAGTCACAAATGGACTCCGTCCCACCATCCATTCATCAATTCATATGAGCAACACAGAAAGCTGTCTTGTAGTGAGTAAGAACATAGGTCCATCTACCTGCGATGGAAGACTGTCAATTCTGATTTCTATCAATTTTTCATGCACATTTTTGTATCCAATTTTACCTAATATACACATTTTGCAGGCAATTTTCTCCAATTTAATGCCTATTTGAATGTCATCTTTGTGAATTTATGCATTTTATGTATATCTTCCCCTAATATGCATTTTGGTTGCATAAATGCATCACAGAATTGAGAGATGTCCAAATACCAAAGGACAGTTGTATTTTGGTAGAGTGTTTTTACAGAAAGCGGAAATTAGCAATGTTCACATTAAAGTGCAAACCAAACTGAATTTCTCCATTGTCCTTCCCTAGATTAGCATTCATCTGCCACCTTGCAAGAAGAGAAGGGAGCCAAAGCATCCAATCAAATGTACTGGGGAACTTCTTTTGCTAACTGTAAACCTAGAGTGGTTAGCATAGATTATTCTATTTGACATCATATTCAGTGTAAAGAAGAGGTGCATCTCTGCTTTGCTGTGTGCAGACTCCAGTGTGCACGGCACGAGAAAATATTCTTCCTCCATGCCACATAGACAGCTAATAGCAGTCATCTGTGGTCAGCATCTGGGCTGCTCTTGGTACTTATTAATTAGGATTGGGATATAAATTGCTGCTCTTTGAGGGCTGGTCCAAGGCATCTTGCCACCTGAGGCAGAGGCAGGGCCCTCAACCCTACCCCTTAACTTCTAATTGATTGCACACTAGCATCATAGATCAGACTTCTTCCCATGCTACATAGTCTCAGTCTGTACACAGCTTCCAGGAATAGAAGCTTAAGCAACATCTCAGCACCTAGCAGGGCTGCAATCATTCTAGCAGTGAGACAGGATCTCAGTTGATATAGTGGTGGATGTGTGAGGTGCACATTAATTTCATCACCCCTTCCAATTGCCAGCTGAGACAAGTGTCTCAACTTGATTCATGATGAACACTGTCCTGCTTCTTTGAGTTCATTTCTTTGTTAACAATTGGTGGCTAAGGATGCATTTCTGATTGCATAGCTGATAGCAGTGACCTTAGTAAGTGGAGGGTAGATGAAGACAGGACTTTGTGTCTAAGTGATGCAACAGGCCATAGTGGGCATGCCACGACCATTGTGCAAGTGAGGGGTCCACAGCTGAAAGTGTTTCATATACTACTGTAAAATTTTGGATTTTAGTTCTTCAAGGACAGCATTCTACAACCTTGCTAGGCAACTGATGGCATTGTACTACAGATTATTCTACTATTCTTCCTAACTCTGAACTGAAACTTAATCCTTATAATTGAGAACTCAGACCAGCACTTTGGCTGGAACCATTTGAACTATTGTTTTAAGTTGATGTTAGGAAGGTGTGTTTAAGGGGTGTACATCTCAAGAGAGGAAACCCTTTCTTTCTGAAGAGGAAGAGTATATTTCAGAGACATAGCTAAGTCTGTAGAAGTAAAAACAACAACAGAGAAGCTCATTGCACCTTAAAGACTAACAGATTTATTATGGCACAAGGACTTTGTGGGCTAGATTGTACTTGCTGGCCTTCTTTGTTCACTTTCTTTTCCTGCATGCTGTGGGGCAGGAAGTGGTGGCAAGGCGTCAGAAGGCAAAACTATGCACACTACATATCCTGCCCTTTCCCCCTAAGCTAGCCTTCAGATATAGCAGAGGATGTGATCAGGTAAGTTTCAGCTTCCAGCCTTGTTAGATTTTGTACATGGAATGGGGAGTACCATCTTGTCCTTTGCCTGAGGCAGCAAAATGTCCTGGACTGGTCCTGATGTGCTCCACTAATGTTCTTTTTTACTAGATTTTATTGTCTCTAGAAGAAGCAGTTACTCACAGTAGGTTTCAGTTAGGGATGTAAAAGGACATCATTTTCCATCCCACCCTGTGTTCATCAAATGCAGCACTGTTTCCATTCCTCTGCAGTAAGTCTTTCGCTTCATCCTGCTGTCCGCTGTGGCAAAATTACATAACTTAATAATTAACTGTGCAATTAATTAATTAATTAATTAATAGCTTGATTTGCATAAATTACATTGTCATTTCCTTATTCCACCCCATTCATTTGAATGCAAAGCAGATACAATGCAAATTGGGGAGGGGAGAAGGGATATATTCAATTACATATCATTTGCAAATGGAAAGCAACAACAGCAAACACTGATTTTATTGGGTGGATTGAGTTCTGTTGCAGATATGGGACCAATAAGCAAATGCTGCAATTTCCGCTCTTGTTTCTGTTTTCTCTGGAATTCTCCAACTTCGCTAGTTTCAGTGTGTGTGGGGGGGGGGGGGTGAGCAGCAGGCTACACAATGTAGAGAACTGTGAACATTCAGGACTAAGGGAAAGCAGCAGCCAGAGTTGTGTTTTATCCTTGTGATTCCTTACCTCCAGGAAAGCCTGGGGAAGAACATCTCATTCTCCTTAACATCAGTAGACCCAGAACTGGAACACAAGGCTTAGATATGCACTGAATACCCAATGCATTTGACCGATAAGCCTCAGATCTGCACATTCCTCATAAGCCTCTTTTAAACAAATCCCCTGCACTTCTACATAAGAGGGATTAGACTTTCCTTTTGGCAAATTGCTGGCAGGTGATGTGTCTCCTCTCACAAGGGACTGCAGCATTTTCTTTTCCAGGCTGTCCTTGTCCCATGTTATCCCAATTGGGCCCATTAAATCAGAACTGGCAAACTGGATGCCAGAGAGGGGCTCATCATCATCATGGCATGCTGCCACTAGGTAAAATATCACCTCTCTCAGCCCCGACATCCATCACCTTAATGAGCAGCAAAAATCAATCCATAATTGACAAAAACATTTTTAATCAAAGTATGAGGCATTTAAAGCTCTGATGCAGCCCTTCATTTTCTGCCTATGTGTATGCTACATGAAATCAGGGAGGTGCAGCTGGGCAAAGTTTCAGAATTGTTTCTAAAAACAAAAACGAGGAAGGGAGATTGCTTGGTTACTAGAGCTGTGAGTAGGAGCTAGTATTTGAATCTGGCCTTTTTAGAAGCTGTACTTTTTTAAAAAAAATTGTGCAAACCAATGTTGGAGTGCACTGTGGCTCTGCTGGTTGAACTGCTGTAGGGAATATAAACAGCTGCTGCTAGAACAGACAGGATGCCTACAAAAACTGAAACAGGTTAAAGAGAAAATTTAAAAGCACATATCTTGGCTGAATAAGCCTTCAAGAATTCCTTAAGTAACATTTCCAATTGGCATGTTGTGCATATCTTCAGATTCCTGCACCTTTATCATCACATTACAGTGGTATCTCGGGTTACAGACGCTTCAGGTTACAGACTCCACTAACCCAGAAATAGTACCTCAGGTTAAGAACTTTGCTTCAGGATGAGAACAGAAATTGTGCAGTGGCAGCAGGAGGCTCCATTAGCTAAAGTGGTACCTCAGGTTAAGAACGGACCTCCAGAACGAATTAAGTTCTTAACCCGAGGTACCACTGTACTGTTTCCCAAATTGCCACTACCTCAACTCAGTAAACATGGATTTAATTATCCAATAGCATTTTTAATAATAATAATAATAATAATAATAATAATAATAATAATAATAATACTTAGTTTGCAATCCTGTGCATGCTTACTTAGGAGTAAGTAGCATTGAAATCAGTGGAGTTTACTTCTGAATAAACACAAATTAACTGTTCTGTTAAACACAGTGCTTGCTTCCACATACAGGCCCAACTTCTTGTTGGGAAAGAGTAGAAATTTTTAATTATTTAATCTGATATTCCACTAGCTTCTTGGTAATTTTCCCCATGGTCTTGGTTTTATGCTAATATTTTGAGTTGTGCTTTGCTTGAGCTGTATATTGTGTTAAACCACAGGTGGATGGGGTCGTGTATCCTTATCTCCTCCATTCTTAAGGTGCCAGGATTGACCAGACAGAAGGAATGTATAGGCAAAAGCAATGTTTTGCAGGCACTGATGATCTGATGATCCTCAGCACTTGCCAAAGTCATGCAGATGATCTGCAGTGCCCATATGCCCCTTTCCTGCCCAATCACATCTTTACCTGCCACACACCTGACATCATATGTGACATCAGGTCCTGCAGGCTCAAGGTTCCCAGCACTGTTCTATAACTTATTACCATAAACATAAGAATATGATGCTGGATCAAGTCAGTAGCCCATCTAGTTTATCAACTTGTTCTCACAATGGCCATCCACATGCCTGTGGGAAACCCGGAAGCAGGACCTGAGCAGAACAACACTCCCCCCTCTTGCAATTTCCAGCAACTGGTATTCAGAAGCATTACCCCTTCTGACCATGGAGGAAGAACTCAACCACTGTGGCTAATAGGAGTTGATAACTTTCCCGCTATCAGTTTGTATAAAACTCTTTTAAAGCCATCCAGATTGGTGGCCATCACTTCCTCCTGTGGGAGTGTTTTCTACAGTTTAACTCTGCGCTGCATGAATAAATACTTTATTTTATATGTCCCGAATCTTCCAATATTCAGCTTCATTGGATGTCCATGTTCCGTTGAGCGTCTGTCCAGGCTGCAAACAGCAGCACTGTTGTGGCGTCCAGTCTGCTTCCACTGTGCCAATCTGCATCTCCCGGCTACAGCGGAGTATCTTGAGCAGCAGTGTGTCTGTGTGGAAGGAATCTCAGCCATGCAATAAAACTCTCGTACATCAGTTTCTTCTATTGTATGAAGCTTTATTGTATAGCAGCAAAACAACAAATCAGCCAGGAGAGAACAAAGACATGATACTTCTCCTGTCGCAGCCAAAACAGAAAGTAAAAACATTCACATAACAAAGTACAAAACCCGTATGTGAACACACACCCAGTGACAGGACCCTTGAGCTGTTAACTCTGTAAGCTCTGGGTATCCTCACAGTCCATGGGCTCCCTGTTTTGATAGACATTGTAGGCCTTTGCCACCCATCCAGTCCTTTGGGGGAGAGAGAGGACTATACGAAGACTCACTTGACAGCTAGAAAAAACTAACAAACATCAGATGTGAGACTTGAATCAGAGTAATGTTGACGTAATATGAAGTGATGCACAACTCTCTTAGTGGCTGGTTGCCTCACAAAAGCAAAGTCTTAATTTCAGTGCCAGTGTGAATTCGAACCCAGACAAGCTCATTCCAAAACTGAATAGAGTTACATCAATACATATTACATATTCTGCAGTTCCTTTGTCTCTTCCCACCAGCTGTAGATTTAGAACTCTGAGCCCATTTGGGGAAAGAGCCAGAATTTGACTTTGATGAGGACTTATTGCTACTTCTGCAGTGGTGAGTGGGATACCAGACAATAACACAAGTTTTAAATGAACTTTACTGTGGAGTTTAAATAGGGGACAATGTGCAACTGAGTGTATAATGAAGGAAGAAACTAAAGATGCAGCATATCACATATAATACATGAATTGACTTACAGCAGTGGAACTATCATATCTAATGATGGGATGTAACAAACAATAGAACAATGGTCAAAGGAAATAGGCATGGAATAGCTAGATTGCTGGTTGGTCAACTGAGATTGAAGCCATGGATGTGCACACATTTTTAAGTACCACTGGGAAAACAGTAGAAAATAAAACCTGAATACAACAGATTTCCTAGCAAAATAGACCTCACTGATTTCATGAGATGATTAACCAGCCAAGTATTCTGATTCCCTGCGCTACTTAGGGAATTTCTTCATCGTTTCTAATCCCCCTTCTCGATGACTTTGTGCCATTGATAGCATTTACTAGGGAAAGGGGCAGAGGATGATGATGCTGGAATGCCATCTGGGCACCTTGGCATTTCTGCCATTATTTGTAGGGGATATAATGCAAGGGATTAAAAAAACAACAACAATTGCTGGCTTTGAATGGGCTCCTTGGCTTCTCTGCATGTGTTTGCAAGGCAGGAAAGTCTGGGAAATGCATCAATGGCTGGCGTCATCTGCTCTGGGTACCTTTTGCACCTCTGCCAGTACCTGCAAGGGAAGTAATGTGGGAGGTTGCCGTCATAACTTGGATTGCCTGATCCTCCTGGCACTCTTGCTTCCCATTGAAAATGAAGCAATATGGAGATGTAGCAATGTTTGTGCCTCTTGGCACCGTTGCCTGGATTTGCAAGTGAAGCAGGGGGAAAGGGGGTGCATCATTGCCATCCACAATTGCCAGTGTTTGCAAGGGAAACAGTCCAGGGGTTGCAATGATACCCGACTGCCATCTGGGAATCCTGGCATTTTTGCAGGTGTTTGCAAAGTTGGCGTTGGAAAATGTCTCCCCCCTCCCTCCCCCCTGATCAAAGGCTAGAGTTTTGGATGCAAACTTGTGTGTGTGTGTGTGTGTGTGTGTGTGTGTGTGTGTGTGTGATATAAATAGCTTGTGTTTGCTTCCAAATGGCTTGAATGCTTCTGGAATGTTAACAGTACCAAAGGAACTTTAAATTGCAGCCTTTTCAGGAGAATTGATGCTTCTACAGTTATAAATTGAAAGATTATTAGGTCATCCTGTCCTCTCCATGCTGCATCTGGCTTGCTCCTGACAGCATATTCTCTTGTGTTTTGTCCAGTCTAATTTTCAATCTGAAGTTACAAAGCCAACTCCCTCTCTCTCTCTCTGATTTTGACATTCAAGGCAGCTGTTCATTGGAGTTTTCGTTTGTGTGTGTTCAGCACAAAAGGAACCCCATTTTGTTGTTTGCTGTCTGATGACAGCTTTTCTGGGAGAGAAGTGATATCTGCGTCCCACGGTTCATTTGGCTCATACCAAAATTCTGTGCGTAGGTCAGCATATTCTGCCTTTCCCTTTCAGAGCTTGGGAATCCTTGATCCTTAAAAGTGTTCTCCAGCCATTTTCAAAGCTGTTGAGCAGACACTTTTGCAACAATGGGAAGAAGAGCTCCACCATACAGGCCAGTTTTGATGGTCCTAAATAATAGGTGGTGTGGACTGACATATGGTTGAGGCTGATTTGATTTCTGAGTAAGATATGGGAGGTTTATCAACAAGGATAGGCAGATAAGTAGGACAATAATAAAGTCTGAGGTTCAAGGAAGTGGTGCAATAATAATTAAAACCAGAACTGCATCTCAATAAGAGAGATGTTAGTGTATAATTCAGTGTGTTCATCCGATATTCAGTAATTTAATTTAATTTGGAACAAAGAATGATCTAGCCCTCATGCTTACACCAGTGATTATGAGGAGACTTTTTCACTCTCTAGGTTTGTTTCGGTTCTTGATAGCTTCAGATGTCTGTGTAAACTTACTATGGATATACTGTCTGTGGAGGCATAGGTTTTTGGACCCCACTGAAATATTGTGCTGCTATCACCGCAGTCAGCCATTGTGCAACCACACCCAAGAAAAATATAATAGCCTGTTAAGCCAAGTAGGGAGGAGAAAGGAAATCCCTCATGCTGGCATTTGATAAGGAATCAAGCAGTGGAGCTGAAGAAGGGCAAAGCCTGAAGTTGATGGTCAAAGAAAACATCTTCCACCTGCTCCCTGCATGAATCTGGTTGGCTAAGGAGTAACATTTGGGAGGTGGGAGGGAAAGAGGGAATTCAATGTCCTTCTCTCCAAATTGCATCATGGTCTCAAACCTTCATATGCTCAGAAAGAGCACAGATTTTTTTTAATCCACAATGTCCTAGAAATATGATGTCCAAATGCCATCCAGGGGCTTGGAGGCCAAAGCCAAGCACCAAATATAAACAATGAAGCAGTAATAACTTTATCATACATCATGGAAGGTTCCAAGTCAAATCCCTGGTATTTCTAGGTAGAGCTGTGTAAAGACTCCTGCTGGGAACTCTAGAGAGCACAATGCCAAGCTCTTCCTCCTCCTCCTCCTCCTCCTCTTATTCCCCTCCATTCACCAACAGGTCCCCAGGCAGGTCACAGCAATTTACAATTCAGTATTGTTGTTGTTTAGTCGTTTAGTCGTGTCCGACTCTTTGTGACCCCATGGACCAGAGCACGCCAGGCACTCCTGTCTTCCACTGCCTCCCGCAGTTTGGTCAAACTCATGCTGGTAGCCTCGAGAACACTATCCAACCATCTCGTCCTCTGTCGTCCCCTTCTCCTTGTGCCCTCCATCTTTCCCAGCATCAGGGTCTTTTCCAGAGAGTCTTCTCTTCTCATGAGGTGGCCAAAGTATTGGAGCCTCAGCTTCACGATCTGTCCTTCCAGTGAGCACTCAGGGCTGATTTCCTTAAGAATGGATAGGTTTGATCTTCTTGCAGTCCATGGGACTCTCAAGAGTCTCCTCTAGCACCATAATTCAAAAGCACCAATTCTTCAGTGATCAGCCTTCTTTATGGTCCAGCTTTCACTTCCATACATCACTAAATTCAGTATTAAAAACATTTAAAACAACAGTCATCGGATTATGAAAAGCTAGATGGAACAATAGTATAAGGCAGCTTCCTACCTTCCTAACATTGCTGTTGCACCAATAAATGCTTGCTCCAACTGAGCCCCTTACAAAGAAAATGGCCACTCATAATGCAGTCTTTTATTTTCTCCCAATCCCAGACCATCTGCATAGTGGTGCATTTTTCATAGGTCTTAGTTGCTCAGCAGGGGAGGGAGGCAGATCAGGACCATGTGACCGTATATCCTTAGGGTTTCATTTTTTCCTCTAGGATGGTAAGAGAGCTAGATTTTCAGGCTCTCTTCAGCATGATGACAGGGAACTGGTCTCCATTATCTAATTTATCTAAAGCATTTTTAAAATACCTTCTATCCACAGAGATACCCGTGTAGTGTATAAGAGGCATGAAATAAACATTTGTGTTGAAAATGTATAAAGGAAAAAATAAGTGTTAAAAATAACCGAACAAGCAGTTTCGCAAAATGTGGTTGCAGACTTGAAGGGATACATTTCTGTATCAGAACATAATTTTTGGGGAAAGGAAAAGCAGGCTTTATCCACAAGCATATAACTCACCCATTTCACTTGCCAATTTGATGGCAGCCAAACTCGGTATTGATGAAAGCTGTTGCCATTCCACAGCCTTTGGGATGCAAAATAACTCAGTGGCATTTGTCCAGTTTCCAGGGTATAGGTGTCCAGTTTGAGAAACGCACTTTCATTTGTTGTTGGCAGTTGCCCTGAAATGGAAGTTTCCAGCCACAGGGAGGGATTGAGTGACATGTCAGTCTTCAGAAGAAAACCTATTGATATTGTGATTGCCCGACAGATTGGGAAGAACTAGGATGGAACGTCTCCTGGGTGAGATTATCAGTCATCATGTCTGGCAAAGGTTCAGGCCTTTGGCTCCCAGCAGTTTCAGTGAAATGGGCCTTGTGGCTCAAAGTGCTGTTCAGCCAGCTGAAGAGAGCTGGAGTTTCAGGCACTCTGTGCCTAGGAAGCAGGCCTGCCTCTAAGATGTCTGATTTTCTTACCAATATAATATCTGAAATAGATAAGAGTATCAAATCTGCCCTACTGAATCAGATGAGTGCTCCATCTTTGCCAAATACATTGGCTATGATTGTGCCTCCTTTTGGATATTTTGGAAGCTTTGTATAAAAGCACAGTACTGTGGACTTCAGTGCAGTATCCCTTTTGTTGTAAATGAGTTGAAAGCAGAGGCGGAGCTAGCTGCTCCGGCACCTGTAGTGGCACACATGCTGTGCACCCCGGGAGGGGTGAGCGTCCCAGGGGGCGGGGTCAACTGCCCATGGAGGGAAGAGTGAGCTGCCCATGGCAGACTGCTTCCTGGGTGGGAGGGAGGGAGCCGCGCCGCTTTGCCAGCAGCCTTCCTCCCTTCCCTCTTCCTTCTGACAGCTCAGGAGGCTCCCTCCCCCCGAAAGCAGCCTGGGAATGGGGGGCAACAGTGCACCACCCACCCATGACTCCCAAGCTTTCCCTAAGCTGTCAAAATGAAGGGGGAAGGGGGGAAAGTCCACCGGCAAGGTGGCGCAGCGGTGCAGCTCCCCCCGATGGCTCGGGATAGGCTTGGGAGTTGCTGGCAGGCGCCACGCAAAATGTCACCCCCCTCAGTGGTCCACCCCCACTCCCACCTTCCTCCGCCCCTGGTTGAACGGCCAAGAAGTTGAGAAGTTTTGAATAAAATGTGTGGAATTTGGCATTCTGCTTTTCTGAATGTGCCATCTGTGCATTTCAGCTCACCAGACAGAAGAATTCTCCTCCCCACACTTTTTTGTGAGTTCTTCCAGGGCCACCAGATCTATCTTGGGGTGTTTGAGGTAGGGGAGAGGGGAAAGTCCCATTGTGAAAGTGGAAGTCTTTGTGCAGGGCTTCCACTGATAGGGCACATTAAGTGAATCATGCATGCCCATAGTATATAATGCACAAATGTGTTCTAGGATTAGCAGAATCAAAAGAGGGCAGGATTATGAATTTTACATTGGTTTCCATTGGTTGTTTTACCTTAACTTTCAGAGTCACAATGCTCTGGGAATCACAAGTGGGGAGAATGCTGTTGCACTCATGGGATGCCCACAAGGAGGACATAAATATCTGGTTAGCCACTGAGAAAACTGTTTGCTAGGCTAGATGGGTCATGCTTCTGTACCTATCACTGCCAGCTTTTTACTGATCCCCAGCCTGTCATACAGAAATCAAACCAATAGGGTAGATTCGAGTTTCATGGTATGGATGCAAAGTGATGAGCAAAATGTTAATTTCTATATATCAGGCTAGAGTTAAAGGCACTGGAAAAGGGGCATTAAAGAAATACGACAATCCTAGCTGTACCTCTAAAAAATGTCATTTTTGAAACTACCAGAGCCATATCCTTCTATGCATTTGGTCACCCAGCCTAGCCTTAATGTTCAACTAAAGCAGAGCTTTCCAAACTGTGTGTTCCGGCATGTTAGCGTGTCGGCTGCAGTATGCAGGTGTGTCATGCAAATGCTCCCCACACTCCTCCCAGGGTTGGAAAGGGGTTAGTTTAACCTCCAGTTTGCTAGTAAAACTGAATTACTGTGTTGCAAAATGATACATGTCTAAAAAGTGTGTCACCAACATGAAAAGTTTGGAAAGCTCTGAACTAAAGAGTAAGAGCATCAGAACTCTGGCCATAAGGCATAAAGCCCATTTGCTGTGCTCAAACTCTTCAATTCTTAAATTTAAGCTGGGAGTCTACAAAAAATTCCCATGATCTTCCCCCACTAGGAATCAGGAATAAATTCAATTCAGTTCACATTTTAAGTTGAAATGACTTAATTTGCACTTTCCGAAGCAATATGCGGACTGACACACTTCCATCCATCCAAGTCTTCATGTCTCTGAATTTTGTGATTGAATTTTCCAACCAACCAATGTTTTAAAAAAGCACCTATTAGGCAGAAATGTGCATAAAAATGCATATGTTAGTTTTTTAAAGCATATAAAAATGCATTATGTTGGGGGAAATTACTTGCAAAAAAGTCCACATTAGTCAAAACTGCACGCAAAAAAATGCTGCCAAATTTTAATGAACATTTACTGCAAATTGCTGCTGAAATATGAAGAGCTAAATTTCAGATTGGAAAAATGAGAAACTGAGAGACTGAAATGGACCTGTCTGTCCATTGCTACTCCCCATCATTGCTTTTGGCTGGCCTACAGCAATGTTTACTCAGCTGTGTGTTATGCAGGCTTCCTTGCCCAATGTGGAATAGCCTGGTTAGGAACTCTGATGAATTTTTCCAACCTTTTCAAAAAGTTTTGCTTCTTTTCCCTAGAGCCTAAGGAGCATGGAAAACACCAGTGAAGTTTCTCTTAGCCCTCCTGCCTGCCACAGTGGAATCACTCCTATGGTTGTGATTATATAGTCCATAAATGCAGTTTCCTGGGGCCCTGTCCGCTGTAGTTTTAAATCTGCCAAGTGATGGAGGCTCATATTCCTTTCACAGGGAAATCATTGCATTTTGGGGTGATATTCAACTGAAACATGTTCCATCCTATCTCATTGCTTATTGTTAGATCCTCTTAGGTGATGCCAAATAATTCAGCTTCTTTCTTCATCCTAATACTGTATCTGCAGACTCATTCCATATCCCCACCTTCTTTTTTCTTTAGCCTAGTTAGTCATGTTTGACGATGTTGACTATTATCTCCTAATTCATTTCCTAGCTTTGAAATTTAATGCATGCATATATGCATAGAACAGAGTTACTGAGGAATGTTTCACATGCCACAGTTATGAATTTGCTGAAGCTGCTGTCATTTCAAGGCTGAGTCCAGCTACTGGTTCAGCTCATGCATGGGGGCTAAAGGTAGAATGCAGCTGCGTCCACTGAGCATTGACCAAAGGGGATGATGCTTTGTACTTTTTGGTATTCCCTAGTGGCAGCAGCAGAAAAAGGAGATAGGTTGTGGCTAGGATGACACCATGCAGGTCTACTGTTAAATAACCAGCAAGTCCTAGAGCAGGATTGTGCAGCAACTTCAGTCCTATGAGCTGCCACCCCTTATGCTTTGGAAGTGCAAAAGTAGGAAGAGAATCCCAAATGCTTGTTGTTTGTTTTGGAGATTTCTTTAATACCTTGTGGCTGCCTTTATACATCATAAAAAGCAATCAATAGAACAAATACAACTTTGTGGAGTAATTTTTTTCCTTTTTGCTTAGCAGTTCATGTTTAATGAAGTAATTACAATAAAATACTTTCAAAATCCAAGATCTAATTAAACTGAATAATAAAACCTCAATTGATCCATTATTTAGATTGGTGAGATGTGAGCAAAAAATAACACTGAGTAAGTTGGTACATTATAGGAGAACCAAAGCTCCCCTTTTTTAAATTCAGGAACTCTTCACTGAAGATTTAAAAATACCCACTCCATTGCTGTTTGTGTGTGAGCGTACACATGCAATAAATGTCTAAATGTTTCCAAAGCAAAATTTTTAATGCAGTAAGTAGTTGCTATGAAAGATCTGGACATTTTCCCTCAATATCTTGGTACTGGGAAAATACGATTGATTTATGTGGCCTGCCAGCCAGCATACCAATCATAACAGTGAGTGCCATAGTTTTAGCTCCGATCTATACTGCATTATTAAATGTTTTTATTCTATATTATTAGTGATGATAGCCTAAAGTACACTAAAGCATGTGATTTAAAAGTGTGGGGAAATAATAATTTAAAAAATGCTTTACCTGGTGGCAAAAAGAGCAGAATATAGCCACCAGGTGAGTCTCTTTATGGAAAGTGTTTGATGATAAGGACACCACTACCAAAAAGGCTCTGTCCTGTGATTGCCTGGTGAGTCAGGTAAAGGCACCAGGAGAAAGGTCTCTGATAACTATCATAATGATCAAGCAGGTATATATCATGCATGTGTACAGAGCACAAAATTCAGTTTGGGTCCCTTCAGCTTCCAGACTACTTCAGAACCCAGGGTCTTTTGCTTTCTAGCTTGTTTTCCATCTTGCTTTCCACCTTCCCTTTTTTGTGGATATCACTGTGGATCAGGAGACCAACACCCTTACCTTTTGGTTAACATTTCAGAGATTCTACCCCCTCCCTCAGTGCCTGTATTCCACCAAACCTGGGTGATCTGCATACTCCATGGACCAACCCTGTGGCTACAGTTCACAATTATGGCATAACCTTTGACTTCTGGTGGCTATATTACATCCAACACTCATGGAATTGTTGTCACGGATCTCACATATGAAAACATTTATTTTTAGTTATGAAATTCTTTGCACGCACACACTTTTTCTACACTTTGAAGTAAAAAAAAAAATGCACTCATTTTTGTTGTCATGCAGCAGCTTGCCCCTAAAAGATGAGCATGTTAAGCACACATGAGTAAAACTGTGAGATCACTTTGCCAGCTGTGCTGTTATAGTTGGCAGCACTGGTGTAAATCTTGCACACAACAGCAACTTGTGAGAAAACAGTTACTGTATGTAATTGGAAGGTATATCCAGTGCTATTTTTCTAGGAAAAGAGGTGCTGGAACTCACCCTTGTTCTCTTATAATGGCAATGGTGCCCACCTGACAGGTGCCAGAACTGAGTTCCGGCTGGAAAAAAACCCTGGCTGTATCACTGCTTCCTTAAAGGGATAAGGAAACCATTCTCAGGAGGCTTTTGAAAGTCAGTATTAGGGGCCTTTAAAGGCAGTTGACAGCATTCAGTCATTAAAAAAAACCACACAATTCTATGAACTGAAATATGGATGACCTTTTAAATTTTCCTTTGGTTGTATGATCCTATGTAGCTCTCCCTAGAGTTGCTTATGAGTATTTGGCTAGATTTTTAGGAAGTCTGGGGAGAACTACTAAGGGATAAATCATACAATACATTACATTCCATAGCCCCCCCCCCCATTTCATTCCTACTCCATTTTCTATAATAGCTATTAACTGTAAAACAGAAGTTTTCAATACTAATTGTGAAACACAAAATCACATACAACTTAAAATCATGTACGTTGTTTCTGAGATTGCCTGACATGGTTATCAGTGCCCTGGTAACTCTTGTTTGCTTGGCCGAGGATTTATTTTGACCATATTCTCAGTGCCGAACCCACAGTAATCCAATCTCCAGGCTCCCCAGTGTGTGTGTTTGTGTGATATGCACATTTTTTAGAGATGCACATAAAACATCTTACGTATATGTCTAAAAATGCAAAAACAGCCATACGGACAGAAGACCCATCGAAAGGGATGCACATGACCAACTTAAGTCTATTAACATCAATGGATCTACTCTAAATAGATGTTAGTTGGCTATAGCCCTATGTGGCAAGAGGTCTAATGAAACGGATGAGTTAAAACATAGTTCACACTTTCTTTGCTGCACTTTCCCCATGTACCACATTACTTATTTATGAATGCTATATTGGGTTTTAATTCTCCTAGCTGATAAAGAAAAAAAAATGTTTTCCACTGCCACTTGGTCCCTATGGCTACACTGTGCAAGAAATATATGTGACAACTGTGATGGTGGTTCCAACTAAATGGTTGGAAGCTGAGTTGAGTAATATTCCATCATCCATAGATTGTGCATATTTGTCCCATGTATTCTAATATGCACAGAGGGCAAGTATTTACAACAGAATTATAATAATCCTCCTCCTGATGAAGATCCGAGGAGAAATGATGTTTTGGTCCTTGGTTTTGTTGGAACCAATTTTGGAGTTTCTTTCTTTTTTTGCCATGTTTTTTATCTATTGGTACCACCTTGCTATGCTGCCTATAGGCCTCTGTGCTAAACTCCAAATTGGCTTTATCATCTATAAGCTAGACAAGGTCTCACACACTCCTGGGTGGCCCCATACAGCTGAGTGGGTGGAACAGACCTGAGCGCAGATCCAAGAATAAGACAGTTATCTCCTGCTGTGTTTTAGCAGGCCATGGCATCTTCTTTTGCTGTGATATCCTTGGGCGATAACAGCCAGTTCCCTTTCTCGTCATTGTCAGCCATGAAAAGAGCTGCCATTCCAGAAGACCTCTTAATAGCTCCTACTGATGTTATTAAGATGCCTTTGATGTGCTCCTCTAAACATGAAGTTGCTGAAAATAGCTGCTAAATCTTTAAATCTGGTTTCATGCTTAGTTGTTATTGTGATGCTAAGTTTGTTGTTGACATAACTAGCAGATTTGCTTACAACATGTCTGAGGACTAGGGTGCTAATTATAAAATCATTGCTGTTAACCTAAAATGTGTTTTTATCAAGGGTGCTCTCAAATTGTAGCATCCCTTGCTTTGGTATTTTATAAGGGCACAAGATGAGGCAAAGTGACTCCTTTGAAGAAGAAGAAAGTACCCAGGCATGTTTTTCAACCCAAGCTCTTGTAGTATGTATTTCATATTTTGTGCAGGTCTTCCAGTGGTCTCCACTGTGGATGTGAGTGTTAAGAAGGGGATGGAGTCATGTATATGTGTGGAATGCAATGCATTGAATGGTCAGTAGGATGATCACCCCTCACCACTATAAAATAATCCTGTAGATGCACCTCTGTATCTCCTCTGTGAATTGATACTCCTGCCCTGTAACTCTTCACATTCTCTAAATGTTTGACTTTCCATTTAAATCAATGATGGGAAATTTTTACCCCTGTGGAGAACTGTCAGGGGGCACATTACACCAGTGAGCAGAGTCACATATATACACACACTCACCAAACTCTTTCAACCAAGAAACAGAGGCATGTATTTAATTCTGGTTAGCTCCACTCCAGTTTCCCCAATCATTTTAGCCGTAGCAGCAGTGGCCGGTGTGGAGGGTTAGAACTTTAGCATCACCCTCCTGACACTGGCATTGCTGCAGCTTACCTGGACAGGACTGAGTGGAAACTGTGCAGAAACGAGGTCAAGTCGGCATGGATGCACCAGTGAAGCCAATGGCAGGCACCCACCATTGCATTCTACAGCCTCAACCACAGTGCCACCACACCGTTACTGCTACATATACTTTTGTTCTAGAAAGTTTTTATTTTTAAAGAGCTCTATAATACTCTTCATCTGTCCTGACCGTGCATAAGGGGAAAAGAGTAAGTCCAGGAGAAACAAATACAGATAACTGCTGTTCAAAATCTCAGACTCCAAAATGCCATTGCGTCCTTTAAATTACTCACATGCAATTGCAAAATTAATGCATACTTCTTTGCATATTTGCAAGGAATAAAGTATCTCCTTGCTGTGACATTTCTCCCTCTTATTTGATATTCTTGCAGAAGGTGCTAAACTTTCACACTATATACAACTTTTTCATCCCTCCTAAAAGCTTGAAATTCACATTAAAACAATGACTTTTCTTAAAAGCCTATGAAAGAGACAATGAGCCTGAGTTTCCCTTTCAGTATTATAGTATTTGTATAACATTCTTGGGAAGACAATAATGAAACTCCATTTCCAGAATACATGACCTGCAACATGGCCTCCCTTCCAGTGCCTCTGAATGCCCATGTATTTGTCTGTATACACTTTCCCTCTCTTCTCTACTACTTCCATGCATCCAGCAGACTTATCACTTTCTCTTTTACTTCATTTCCATCTGTTGCTCCAGGTGGTAGCTCATCTGGATGAGACTAAACTGTCACTAACACTATTCTTGTCATTACCGATATCAACTTATGTCAGATTTGCTACAGATCAATTTTTTGTGGGTTCCAGAAGACATCCAGTAGTGATTATGAGGTATGGGACATCTGGACTCAATAAAAAAATTAGGAAATGTGAAATAGAGTTTTATTTTGTATAAAGTAATTGTAGTAATTTGCACTGCCAGATAGTATTTAAAGCATGCAAATGTTATCGTTACTTCATATAAGTTTAGGATAAATGGGTAATTGTTTCATTTCCATTGGTTGCAGCTGAAGCTATTTGACAAAGAAATATATATATTCACAATTTTCCCCCAGGGTGCATGTATAACAAAGTAAAATGCCAACAGGGGAAAATATTTTAGGGGAGAAATATCATTTACCATGTCTGTCTCAATATGAAACAATATGAAGAGAGAAATACCTGGAAGCAAACGTGTAGGGGGTGTGTGTCTCTCCCCCCCCCCCAATTAGAGCTGAGTCAAGATCCCTCTGTATTTCCAGAAACATTTTGCCAGAACACTTTTTTTCCTAATGATTTTTCTGAACTGCTTTTGAAACTGTTTGCTTGTTGCACTCTCTCTCACCCTCACTCTTAATTGACTTCATGGGCCCTCACTGATTTCATGGTCCCTAATTGGCTGAAATCACCCATGTGACTAACCTAGGACTCATTGCTCTTACTCCCAATTGCCTTCGTTTGCAGCTAGTGATGTCATTATTTAGCCAAATCATATTACCTATATAGCATTATCTCATTTTAGTAAGCCTAATTGGATGAAATCACCCATATGACTAGCTAAAGCATAAGCATGAAAGGGGGTGGTGCTGAAACAGTAACATATAAGAGAAAGAAGTCACAGAAGAGAATCGGGAAAAATATAAATATCCAGATTATGTGTTTTCACACACCAACAATTTATATCTAGTCCACCCCGCCCCACTCACAACAATCCTAGCTCAGTGGGCCTTTGAAGAAACTAAGTGGTAACAATCACCCATTCAGTTTTAACTGTTACTATTGTGAATACTCAACAGGAGCTACTGTTAAAACTCCTGTCAAATCCCCCCTTATGGAAAAAATTCAAAGGCACTCAACAGTTCTTACAGCTCAAGTGGTAAAGGAATTGAAATGTTTTGGAAGAGGACAGTATAATGAAGACGAAATTGGGTATATTTACCAGGTTTGCTTATAAAAAAAGTAGATTTCCATACCAATTTGTCCTCAGAATTTAGAAATAGATTGCCCTAATTCTGTACAGATGTACACAAAAACATGGAAAAATGCAGGTAATTTTGACTGTGTTCATGCTGAAATGGAAATATATACATATTCAGTATCACTCATTATAATGGGAAAGAGGAGGGGGGATATTGCAAGCTGGATTCTTGTGACATGCTGAAATGTATACAGATGTCAGGGTCTCAAACTAAAAAAAAGAGAGATGCTTTCTAGGAAATGCATATTTTGACATCTTAAAAAAAACAAAACAAGAGTGGATGTAAGTGGGATGGCGAACATGCTGGCTTGCTGCCAAGTCTCTCTAGAACCAGCTTGCTTGTTTTGTTCACTCTCTAATGCAGTATGAGCTATTTTATCTCTTAACAATGCTGAAGTGCAAGTTGAAGGATATAAGCAAAGACACAGGCAACCATAGAATTGAACAAGGGGTACAAAGGTCACATTTAAGCTAGTCTCTCCACCAAAGAATGATAATCTGTATCAACGTGCATACGCACCTTATTAGTCCATGTTTTCCACAGTAGTGCTTCTCATATGCATGGGCAAGGAAAGGTCAAGGTACCCCATGCTGGAGGAGAAGTATAAACTAGCAGCTTTCATGGGCAAAGTAATAAACAATGTTTTGGTTTTGGTAATCCACGTCCTACTTTAAAACTAAAACTAAACTGCAATGGCATAGGTTTTATGTCATGGTGGCATGAAATGCCATCACTCCCCAAAGCTTAGTTCGATTCTTTTGTGGTTGACTTGAAGAAGTCAGTCAGCAGGAGCGATTGCCACTTCCTCCTTTCTGTCTCCACACACACACAGCTTCTGGCACAATACAATACAATAAAGAGCCCAGGATCCTGCACAGTAGGGTGGCATTCTGGTTGAATGACCCAACATTGTAATGGAGGCTGTGCGCCCTCCCCCCTCCCCCCATACAGTGAGCACGCCCCACTTACGTTTGTGCCTGTGTTACGGAGGAGAGCACTGCCACACTTTCCTTTTGAGGTCGATCAGGCCATCTGTGTCATTTCCTTGCAGGTATGGCTGCCACCAGTCACATGATGTAGACTCAGGTCATATTCACAACATACAATGAAGCTCTCTTCCCACAGCAGTTTCACAATCAATCCCTCTTCATGGGAAATTCTGAGCATTCAGCTCTGAGGGGGATGGATGTCTCCTAACAGCTCTCAGCACCGTTAGCAAACCACAGCTCCCAAAATTCTTCAGGGGAAGCACAACAGTTGAAAGTGGTATCACTGCGCTTTTAATGTGTGGTGTGAATGTGGCCTAAGTCTGAGCTCGACTTGTGGTATCTTTAAGTGGGGGAGAAACAGACCTGACTCTGCTCTTTCTTGTAATTAAGTGGCATTGTCCAGGAACCAGAGCAGCAGGACCCATCACCAGAACCAGAGGGGCCCCTGTCTCCACAAACATAGCAAGTTCTGAGGAGTAGGGAGCAGCAGGTAGAGCACTCCAGGAGGCTGAAGCAGTCAAAGGCTAGGGCTCACAGGTGGGGCTCCCTAGTTCTGGGATGAGGGGTGTGATTCCTCAGATGAAGAAAGCTTGGAACAGGTGAGGTCCACATGCCTCATCAAGCCCAGATGCTGCAATCAGCATGCAGAGTGTAAAAGGGCAGCAGAGCTGAGGAGTTCTATTTGCTCTACTGCCCACGTAGATGGACCTCAGCATGAATGCTTTGGGATCTCTGTGGGACAGTGCTTCAGTTGGGGCTTTGGACATGTGCATTGATCCTGGACTCACCACCAGGTAGGTCAGGAGTTCAGTGGACACTACCACTGTGTCTTTTCTGCTGTGTTGTGTAGTTGCAGGCAAGGGTGCACTGGCAGTGGTGCTTTTTGCTTACAGTAGCTAAACATCTTGGGATTCCCTGGTTCCTAGGACATAGATAGTAAGGGTCTCTTTGAAGAAGAGGTACATAGCTTGGGTGTAGTTCTGGATCCTTTGCTATTGCTTGAGGCTCAGGTGTCCTCAGTAGTGTGGTGTGCCTTCTATCAGCTTTCCAGCTATGTCCCTATCAGGACAGGGATAGTCTGACTACTGTTGTTGGTGCTCTGCTAACCTCTGTTAGATTACTGCAAAACGTTACACTAGGGCTATCTCTGAAGATGGTTCAGAAACTTCTGCTGGTTTAGAATTTGGTGTCCAGGTTGCTCACCAGGGCAATATGGTTTAAGCATATGATACTGGACTCTGCAACCATTCTGTGTGAGACCCTTCTTCATGTGCCTCCTCAAGAGCGGGGTGGCAACATGAGAACAGGCCTTTTCTGCAGAGTCTCCCTATTTGTGGCATGCTCTCCCCAGAGAGGGTTCATATATTGCTTTCATTATGTAAATGTTTGTCTTCAACCTTTGACTAACATCCTATATCTTTTCATATGTGTTTCATATAAGGAGAGAGGTCAGCATTTGCTTTGCATTTTGCTCTAGTTCTTGGTGCAATCACTATTCAGCTCCTGAATAGCTGCTGGCTGTGAGGTAGGATGAAAGCCAGTGTAGGTGGTACTTTGATTCTAGTGCCTCCGTAGGCAACAGGAAAAGTGGCTTGGATTATGAAGCTGGTTGAAATGTATGTGGCAGGAGTGAAAAACCTGTGGTCCTTCAGATGTTTTTGGACTACACTTCCCATCATCCCCAAGCACCATGGCCAATGGCCAAGAATGATAAAGTCCAGTAACATCAGGAAGGTCTCCACCTGTTATGTACTGAGTTGAATAGGATCCAAAATGCAGCAGTCTGATTGGTCCTAGAACAATAGGATCCAGAATGCAGGAGCCACCCAATCCAACTCCAGGTGGAAGTGAATCTGCAACATGATTGGCCTACAGGAGAATCCCAGAATTAGCCAATCATGTGGGGCCCATTGTGTAAATAATGTATATAAGGCAGACATTTTGGGTAACTTCCACTCCTCACTACTATGAGCTGAATAAAGAGCATGAAATCCACATTCGACACAGAGTATATTTCACTGCCCCTACTGTATGGTGATCAAAGTGGGTTAATATGGCACTGGTGTGGAGGGAGGCTCAGAAAATGGACCTGCCCCCACAAATAAAGAAAATGGTGAACTCAGAACCACATTTGGTACTAGTAGCCAACTGTTAATGCAAAAGCAAGTATGTTGATAGGGTGTAGCTGTAGCAATGGGACATATTGGCTGCATCCTTTGCATAACAGGGACTAATTCTACCCACTCTATAAAACTGACCAGAATTGCACATGCAATGCAATCTCCCATTTCTGGCAGCCTCTCATTGAGTACAATGTCTTAGGCAGTCTGAGGTTTTACATGGTGTCTCTGAGTGCCTCTTCCTCACTTGCCGGTGCACTTTAGCTGCAGAGGCTGTTTTGTGACTGTTAGCTGAAAGTGTGGCAGGGAGCAGGATTAAATTCATTACAGTATTAAATAAATCAGGTGGAATTAGCTCTCAGCAGAAAACAGCAGCTGGCTTTTGCAATGTTGTGACAGGCTCCACCAATTATGCAATGCAAATAGAATCCATCTGACTTCCACAGGCTCCTGGGCCATGACGGGTCTTGAAAGCCTGTTTGGCAACTTCCTTTGATCTTGTCCCACATGTTTTCCCTCCCACCAAGTGGGTGAGAGCTGATCACCTCTGTCAAACCACCACTTTCCTAATACAGCTGTTCCCCTCTGCCAAAGTGGAAGTTATCTTAGGCCTCCCAGAACCTATATGCACATGCATTGGCCTAGAGAGGGAAGGCAGGCCTGAACTTTGCTCTCATTAATGGTGCCAGCTGTTGCTTTAACGAATAGCCATCTTGTATATATACATGTTTACAGGAGGAAATGAGGCCACAGTACCAGAACTATGGGCACCCACTCTAATTACCCAGTAAGCTTAATTTGAGTCTAACTATATGTGTGTGTACTTGGAAGATTGATTCTGTTGGATGCTATTAACTAAGGGAGGGAGAGGTGCCTCGTACTGTGTGGGGAGAGGGGAAGAATATTAGGCAGGAGCAGATTTTTGCTATGGTACTATAGGCAGGGCAAGGTTACTCTGAAATAAAATTGGAGCATGAAGGTTATTGCCTTGTAAACAAAGACAAAAGTAGCTCGGGAAGCATGAACTTCAGAAGGAGAGAGGTCTTCCCTGCTCAGATGGTAACAGCAGAATTGTTTGTTGAGCGCTGTACTTCAGAGAGCAGAAGAGCTGTGTGATTAAAGGGGATTTGTTAGAGAAAAGCTCTTGTTTGCAGGTTAGAGAGCTCTTGTTTGCAGGCTAGGAGTCTTGTCCAGGACTGTGCATGAGGTGGAGTCTTTGCTACTGACTTTCTGGTATTTCTTGAAGTCGCATGCCTGAAATCTTGGAGAGCCACTGCCAGTCATTGTGGACAATGTTGTGCTTGATGGTCTGATTTCCTATGTTCCACTTGCCACCCAGTAGAGAAACAGGAAATCTACTTGTGAACAAAATCTACTTGTGCTTCACACTGTGCTCCATTTCCATCTTGGTCGTTGAGAAAAATATGAAGATGTTTTACTTTAGTCCTTATGTAAGGTGAGTTATCAACAATGTGTGGTTTAGGTCAGGGGGCAGCAACCTTTTTCAGCCATGGGCCGGTCCAGTGTTCCTCAGACCATGTGGTGGGCCGGACTATATATTGTTTTTTTGGGGGGGGGAGATGAACGAATTCCTATGCCCCACAAATAACCCAGAGATGCATTGTAAATAAAAGCACACATTCAACTCACGTAAAAACACACTGATTGCCTGACCGTCCGTGGGCCGGATTCAGAAGGCGATTGGGCTGCATCTGGCCCCCGGGCCTTAGGTTGCCTACCCCTGGTTTAGTTTGAAATCGGAGTTCTTCAAACATACCATGAAGACACCATGTCAGTTCAGACCTAGCACATTAATTCTATTCCCAGTTCATTTAGACTTGACTTCCTCAGCCATTCCCCTCCTCTCCGCAAGCTGACATAAACCTTCCTTTTAGAAGAAAAAACTACAGCTTTGAAGCATATTGAAGGTTGTTGGGGTTTTTTTCCAGGTGAGAATGAATTAAATCCATTCCAAGCTTGCTAGGAATCAGTTTTGCTTAGAGCAAAATCCAGATCCAATTTTCTGTTATCTTTATGATAGGAGCTTGGCACAATGTAAAAGGAATAAAAGATAAATGCGGTATCTGAAGCTACACTAGTTTGGCTCATACTCGGAACAGGATGTTCAGTCAAATCTAACCCTAGGAGACCTGAAAATCCTACTTGGAAGTCACAGTAATAATCTGCTCAGCACAATAAAGTCCCATTTACATAACAATTAATCATGAAATAATACTTGTACATTTACTTCAATCTATATTTACCAGTTTAAGGACTGGAGTAGGGCCACCTTCTCATGTCACTTGAGAAGTGAAGTAATAGGTCGGACATTTTAATAGGTATGTAGGTAGATGTAGAGAATCCTACCTCCTTGACATATGAACCATGAGTTACATATAGTTGTGGAGACAGTGGTACCTCGGGTTAAGAACTTAATTCGTTCTGGAGGTCCGTTCTTAACCTGAAACTGTTCTTAACCTGAGGTACCACTTTAGCTAATGGGGCCTCCCGCTGCCACTGCATGATTTCTGTTCTCATCCTGAAGCAAAGTTCTTAACCTGAGGTACTATTTCTGGGTTAGCAGCGTCTGTAACCTGAAGCGTCTGTAACCCGAGGTACCACTGTATATGAATTGAAATGTTACACATAGAAGTGATCACAATAATTCAGAAGCATTGGACAGATGCATGTTCGCTTGAAATTTATATTTCCAATAGATGATAAATCAAGTCATAGTTCTAAAAACTTATCTAGCTGGTTAATGGTAGCTCCAGTAGCGGTGGGTGAGTTGCCATTGCTCACCAGGAGAGGTTGAGGCATAAATCCAGCTGTCTTGCCATGCACTATATCACCCTCCTCTCCCAGCAACAGCTCACCTGCTGGGAGATCAGGTAACTTGCTCCTCACTACCACCTGCTTGCTACTATTGTTACCACATTGCATATCCTATCGTAACATTCTGATTTATTTTTTTTAACTATGCAAATTGTCACAGCAATTATCAGATGTCTTACTACTTCCAAATCATCGTTGGGATTTTTGAAGTATCCTGTTAATAATAGTTTTGGTTCTAATGCTAGTAAATGTCCAGTCATTTCCCCTGTTTTATCTCAAATTAATATCCCAAGTGTTTAAATTATTGAACAACTCTTGAATATATATGCATAAATTCTGCACATAAAATTAATATGTGTAATTATTTCAAGATATAGAAATTCATTTGAAGCTCACCAATGTCCAATTTCATACTTCTAAATTAATTCAGATAATTTTGGAGATATAAAACCAACAGCTTTCATCTTTTACTTAATGTTCCTGTTAACAGCTTGGTAATATCTTTATTTTATTTCTTATATTTATGTCTTTTTTATATGTCTTTAATATATGTAACTTTTCTAATGTTTATTTGCCAACTATTCAGATGAATTGTTTTGCCTTATGCTCTGTGTCTTGTTTCGTTAAAGAGGAGTGTGATAAAGGTACAGTACGTATTTGGTCTGTGGACATGTTTGATTTTAAAGATGTTATATGTGGACCCGCTTCATCCCTTGTGAGAAATTATAATGACTGGAAGTGTTTCTGAATCTTTAAAAATTTCCCACCCAAGCAGGAAACCTTTTAGTTGTAGGAACTGGTGGGGTTCAAACAGTGTTCAGACCTCAATGACTTCAACATGAGACATTTAAGGAATTGGAAAGTCTCTGATTAAACTGTGAAATCGGGAAATCATCAATCACTCTCATTATTGCAGTTGTTTCTCTGCCTGTCTTTAACTATTGTAAATTGTAAATTTTGGTTTATGCCAATGTGAGGTGTTCCCTGGTGATTAACAGTCACCTGAATGGGTGTGCATGAGTGAGATGAAACAAATTAGGTTTCATAGTGTGCCTTGATATATTTTACAACCAAGTGGTATAGAAATTCTTCTTTGAACAAATAAACTATGAAACTTCATAATATAAAGAGTCTGAGATGTTGACTTCCTCTGTTTGGGAATATCTGCAATAGAAGAGCGGGCATTTCAAAAGAGATGTTTTCATTCTATGAAACCAGACAGAGAAATAAATTAAGAGGCGGGGGGGGGGGGAGAGAGAGAGAGCATAGAGAACAAAACTGGCATTCCAGGGATGGTAGAAAAGAGGAACCAAAGAATAATTGAAATATACAGGTGAGACCTCCTACAACACAATATATGGAGTGCTCCTCTTCATAACTGGTTAGCTGGCATCCTATCTTCTAGGATATGTAATTCCATTCTATATTCCCTAGGTCCCCAACAGTTAATCAACATTATTTTTCCATGGCCAATCCTCGGTTCACCTTGTGTTGAGTTCTGGGTGGTGGTAGGTGTACTTCTGCAAACCTAGGGGTGCCGCAAGTGTGCTGATACTGTCATATTGTGCCTGGATGATGCTGTTCTAGTGATAGAAAGACCAGAATTAAGATACTGGTTTTACTGTATACCCTAGGCTCAGTTGGTTAGAGCATGGTACAAATAAAGCCAAGGTTGTGGGTTCAGTCCTCATACAAGCCAGCTGCATATTCCTGCATTGCTGGGCATTGGACTAGATGATTTTCAGGGTCCCTTCCATCTCTACATTTCTATGGTTCTATATATTAAGTCAGAAAAACAGGGTGGTTTGGGGTGTGTTGTGCCACTGGTGAATCTGTGATGGAGTAGGACCTTGAGCTATAGTTTTATTATTATTATTTCCCATGACCCAGAAGAATGCACAAATAAAATCAATTAATGGGCCTTGAAGAAGAATCGCTTTAAACTGTTCAATTAAACCCTGTAATGCAGAGAAGGAAAAGTGAGGGGGATGAGGATGCGGCAGGGGTGGGGGCGACAATAAATACATCTTAAATAATGGACTTGTCTGAGTTGCCTGGGCCCCGACATGCACCATTACTGACAGATCGAATCACACTTACATTAACACCATAATCTTATAGACTCCACAGGCTGTAAAAAAGGGATTTACTTTAATCAGGTTATGGCTGAATTTGAGCAGTACTACAAGTGAAATAAAACATGACCTCTTCCCTCCTTTTGATTTTCCTTTCCTCAATTTGCCACCTGCTAACAGTTCCTTTTTTAGAAGTGGCAGCGATCCACCAGGGTTATGTCATTGGGTGCTCTTTTTATTGTGTCCAAAAAAATTAGAATGAACATTGGTCCCCAACTCTCAATCTTCCCATCCTTCTTCCATGACAATGTTCCACTGATAAGCAGATATGAAGGGTTCTTTCCTAATGTTCTCTGCCAGCAACAGCTTTACAGCCCCGACTACAGGTTGTCCTTCCTCTCCTTGTTCTTGGCTACCATGCTTGTAGCTTTCACTCAACCACAATGTAAATGGGAAAAGGGAGGAAGGCTACAGGAGCCCAAGCATGATTTATAGCCATTAAGGAAACCAGGAAGTCTATAAATCTACAAGGTGTCAGAATAATCTTTTCTCACTGGGTTCTCCCTCCCCCCCCCCCCGCCGCCCCATTCTTCTTCATACTTCGGCTTGTCCAATTTATCACATGGCACCAACTCAATATGGTGTCGTCCCCCCCTCCTTCTGTTCCTTTTCCTGGCTGCTTCAGATGCAGGGAGGGAAGAAAGCCAATGAGTGCTGTTTTGTTCTGCCATTCTTCTTTCTGGCATTCATTGTTGTTCATGTTGGTGCATCGTATATGTTATGTACTGAGTCGAATAGGATCCAAACTGCAGCAGTCTGATTGGTCCTAGAACAATAGGATCCAAAAGGCAGCAGTCTGATTGGTCCTAGAACAATAGGATTCAGAATGCAGCAGTCTGATTGGTCCTAGAACAATGCAGCAGTATGATTGGTTGGCAGGAACCACCCAATCATGCTCCAGATTGAAGTGAATCCACAACCTGATTGGTTTACAGTACAATTCCGGAATTAGCCAATCATGTGCAGCCCATTGTGTAAATAATGTATATAAGGCAGATACTTTGAGGGGACTTTCATTCATTCCTCCTCACCACTATGAGCTGAATAAAGAGCATGAAATCACTTTGCGACTCCGAGTATATTTCACTGGCGACGAAGGTGGGATCCCGCTGAGCTGACTGCCACACACAGCACCGCAGCACCGCCACCTGCCGCACCGCTGCCTCGCACCGTGTATCCAGGCTTCAGCTCCGGGACACAAGGAACTCAGAATGGCAACTGACAGCAACTTCTCGCCGTTCAACCCAGCATCTGGAGACTGGGAAGCGTACGCCTCCCGTTTCACCTTCCTCCTAGAAGCCAAAGGGGTCACCGATGATGAAGACGCCAAGAAGAGGGCAATATTCTTCAGCGTCTGCGGAGAGGAGACATTTGAAATCGCCCGGGCTCTCCTTGCGCCTGAAGACGTTGCTACTGTTCCATACAAAACAATAATGGAACAGCTGAAGGGGCACTTTTCGCCACAGCCCTCAGTGGTGGCTCGTCGAAATGCCTTCTACGCAAAGCGGCAAGCCCCTGGGGAAACCATAACTGGGTTTGTGACCTCTCTCCGCCAAGCCGCCCGGTTCTGCAACTTCTCAGAGCTGGAGAACATGCTTCGTGACCGCCTCGTCGGTGGCCTGAGGGATGAGAAGCTGCAACGACGCCTCTACGCTAAGAAGAACCTAACGTTCCAGGTCGCTCTGGAGGAGGCCCTGGCAACGGAAGCTGCCGAGAGGTCGACACAAGAGGCACGGCCGAGCCAGCCGTCCCAACCGAGGGTCCACCATGAAGACCTCACCGACGACTCAGGATTTGACAGGGAGGAGGTGCACCGAGTACAGCAGCGCACTCAAGCAGCCCACATACCACAGCTGCCTCGACGAGAAGGAGGGAACTGCGCAAGCTGTGGAGAAAGTCATGAGAGGAGGACCTGCCGTTTCCGCAATGCAGAGTGCAGACAGTGCAGAAAATCGGGACACATCGCCCGGGTGTGTCGGGCTCGGCCCACCCGACACCAGGCATCAGACGACCAATCCAAGAACCCCAGGTCCCGGGGCCCAACGCACCAAGGCAACTCGACAGAGCTCACGGACTTCCAGGTATACCAGTTGCCCCACCCCAACATAGAGAAAATTTATGTAGAGGTACAGATAGAGGGGGCCCCATGCCGCATGGAGCTTGACACGGGTTCAGCTCTATCCATAATCTCGGCAAGGACCTTAAGGAAACTGTGTCCTACTGGGGGTCCCAAACTCAGGCCGGCCCCATTCACCCTCCGGGACTTCCAGAAACGTAAGGTCCCCACAATGGGGGTGGGGACCTTCAGGGTGCAATACCGAGGGCGGACGCGGCAACTGGACTTGCTTGTGGTCAAGGGCCCCTACATTAGCTTACTGGGATTGGCATGGTTTGGACCACTGGGGCTAGCTGTCACCGGGGTGAACCACACTAGCTTACAAGTGGACGTGGACGCCATATGCAAGGAATTTCCGGGGGTTTTCGATGGGAAATTGGGACAGTATACGGGCCCCCCCATTGCTCTACAGCTTGACCCCGCAGTACGACCAGTCAGGCTCAAGGCCCGCCGGGTCCCGTTCGCTCTGAAACCCCGTATAGACGAGGAATTGGACCGGCTCGTGGAGCAAGGAGTGCTGGAACCGGTACCTAATGCCCCCTGGGAAACCCCAATCGTCACACCTGTCAAGCCTAATGGCTCAGTCCGCATCTGCGCAGACTACAAATGTACCATAAACAAGGCCCTCACGGCCCATGCATACCCAGTGCCAGTGGTCAGCCATGTCCTTGCCACCCTGGCTGGGTCGAAAATTTTTGGCAAGCTGGACTTGGCCCAAGCATATCAACAGCTGCCAGTAGATGAGGCAACAGCAGAGGCACAGACGATTGTGACGCACAGAGGAGCATTCAGGGTAAAGCGGCTGCAATTCGGTGTCAGCGTGGCACCAGGCATATTCCAGAATCTAATGGACTCTCTCCTTAAAGGGATTCCTGGCGTCACCCCCTTCTTCGATGATGTGTTGATTGCCGGGCCCACACCAGAGGAGTTTGAGGACCGCCTCCGCACCGTTCTGCACCGTTTCCAGACAGCGGGTCTCAAGGTAAAGCGGGAAAAATGTCTACTAGGAGTGCCCCAGGTGGACTTTCTGGGATTCATGGTGGACGCAGAAGGGGTCCACCCGACTGGGGACAAGGTACGGGCCATTTGTGATGCCCCAGCGCCCAGGAACAAGACTGAACTTCAGGCCTTCTTGGGACTATTGAACTTTTACCATTCCTTCCTTCCCCACAAGGCGGCGGTAGCGGAGCCCCTACACAGACTCCTGGACAAGCGGGCCCCTTGGGTGTGGGGCCATCGCCAGGAGGCCGCATTCCAGGCAGTCAAGGACTTGCTTGTCTCAAACTCGGTCTTGGCACACTTCGACGAGAAGCTGCCGGTGGTGCTAGCATGCGACGCCTCACCCTATGGCATTGGCGCTGTCCTGGGACACCAACTCCCAGATGGAAGAGAGGTACCGGTGGCATACTTTTCCCAGACACTCAACGCAACCGAGCGGAACTACTCACAAATCGACAAGGAGGGCCTGGCAATCGTGAAGGGAGTAAAAAAATTCCATGATTTCTTGTATGGGCGGCCCTTCACCGTGGTGACTGACCACAAACCGTTGCTTGGCTTGTTTGCCCCCGAAAAGCAGACCCCCCAAGTGCTGTCTCCTCGTGTCCTCAGGTGGTCAATTTTCCTTGCCAGCTACCAGTATGCACTGATTCACCGCCCTGGGAAGGCGATGGGCCATGCGGACGCCCTCAGCAGGCTACCACTACCAGAAACAGGCCCCGACCCGGCACCTGCACAAGAGGTTATGAGCCTGGAGCTGCTTCCCGACCGCCCCATTCAGGCACAAGAAGTTGCACACCATTCCAAGAAAGATAGGGTCATCTCCCGGGTCCTGGACTGGGTGTGGAGGGGATGGCCCAGCAGCAGCCCCGGGCCAGAATTCGCCAGCTACACAACCCGCAAACATGAACTGTCGGCCCACAAGGGGTGCCTGTTATGGGGAAGCAGGGTCGTTGTTCCCCAGCCCCTCCGCAAAAGGGTCCTCACAGCCCTACACGAGACACACCCAGGGGTAGTAAGAATGAAGGCCCTTGCCAGGAGTTATGTGTGGTGGCCGGGGATCGACGGAGAGATAGAGGCCTGGGTCAAACACTGCCAGGCCTGCCAAGAATCCCGCCCAGATCCCCCAAGGGCCCCAGTCCAGTCCTGGGAGTCTGCCCGAGCACCATGGTCACGCCTGCATGTGGACTTCGCTGGCCCCTTTCAGGGGAAAACATTCTTCATAGTGGTGGACTCCTACACCAAATGGCTGGAAGTCGCACTGGTACCATCCACTTCTACATCCGCAGCCATCCGGGTACTACGCAGGCTGTTTGCAACGCACGGGCTCCCTGACACTCTCGTCTCAGACAACGGGACTGCATTTACGTCAGGAGAATTCCAAACCTTCACAGCGCAGAACGCCATCCGCCACATCCGTTCGGCGCCATTCCACCCTGCCACCAATGGCCAAGCAGAACGCATGGTGCGGACCACCAAGGACACCCTTCGCCGCATGACGCAAGGGGATTGGGAGTACCGCCTTGCCACATTCCTTCTAGCACAGCACAGCACCCCCAGCTCAACGACTGGCCGGAGCCCCGCTGAACTACTAATGGGTCGGCGCCTTGCAATCAGATTGGACCGCCTTCACCCCGATAGAGCTCAGGATGAGGTAGGGGTGGGGGAAGGCAGGAACCCCCGGACCTTCGAGGCCCAGGACCCAGTGTACGCAAAGAATTTTGGGGCAGGCCCTGCATGGGTACCCGCCACAGTCACCAGGGTCACTGGCCCCGTGTCGTACGAGGTGCTAACGGATGGGGGGCAATGCTGGCGCCGCCACTGTGACCAGATACGGCGACGATTCCCGGGAGAAAACCAGGAGGAGGAGGACAGGTCAGAGGAGTCCCAGGGGAACAGTGGGGCAGTGAGGCCCATAGAGCAGCAGGGGCCAGCAGGAGAGGCAGAACCAGTAAATACAGAGAGGTCCCGGGAGGCCGAAAGGACACCGGAACCAGAACCACGACTGAGCGAGCCGGTTGCGCCAGACCAAACAGCCCCATCACAGCCAGCATCCTTGGAACACGAGCCAGAACCAGAACCCCGGACCAGGGAACACCCCAGGCCGCAACGCACACGTAGGCCGCCAGCGTACCTTGAGGACTATGAATGCGACCTCCCGGGCAGGACTGGAACTTAGAGGGGAGGGGTGTTATGTACTGAGTCGAATAGGATCCAAACTGCAGCAGTCTGATTGGTCCTAGAACAATAGGATCCAAAAGGCAGCAGTCTGATTGGTCCTAGAACAATAGGATTCAGAATGCAGCAGTCTGATTGGTCCTAGAACAATGCAGCAGTATGATTGGTTGGCAGGAACCACCCAATCATGCTCCAGATTGAAGTGAATCCACAACCTGATTGGTTTACAGTACAATTCCGGAATTAGCCAATCATGTGCAGCCCATTGTGTAAATAATGTATATAAGGCAGATACTTTGAGGGGACTTTCATTCATTCCTCCTCACCACTATGAGCTGAATAAAGAGCATGAAATCACTTTGCGACTCCGAGTATATTTCAGTATACTAGCAATATCTATTCAGGGAAGCCTTTAACTTAAGGGCGCAGACAATAAGAGATCAGCTGACTCTGGTGTGGGGTCTACTGCCCACAAGTGAGTTATAATAATCTATTGTAGCATAGGTTGATTGAAACCAAGAGAATCCCTATGAGCTGAATGTTATTATCAAATGCCTCTTGCCAGTCACATTTGCTGTAGCTTCTTAGAGGATATACCAATCACAAATTGAAACATTTTATCTGTCTTCAACATTAGCAACAGTAGCAGGATTCTCCTAGATTCACTCGGAAACAACTAAGTCCAGTGCCACCTAGTGAATAAACTATAAAACACTATCCACACAACTACCTTGTAGATCTCCGTGTTTGTATGATTCTACATAAGCAACGTTTCTGATACTCCTTCAGTTGGATTATTCCAACCAGTTATGTAGTAGAATCAACTGTATTCCAGATCCTTCAGGCGAGTTACTTTGCAGTTTCAGAAGTCTCCATTGCTTTTACAAAATGGGGATTCCATGTGACTACTTTCTAGATATGAAGTCTTGGCAACAGCCAAATGGCCCAGGGACGCTTCTGATGTTCCATTTTTTTTGCCTACCGATTATAAAACCACCATGGAGTTGTTACTGAATTGTAAAGATTGCAATGGGAGTAGGGTCTTGAGATTCCCTCTGATTCATAGATCTCTCACAACTCTATCTGATACTTCTGACAAAGACCTGGAACATGGGCTGCTCTTCCACTATCACTTTAAGCCAAGAGTCAGAATGTAGTGTCAGAGTTGTCCCAAGATTATGATATTGCAAATTATATTGTGCATGGAAGTGACAGTGGACAAGGACCGAGAAGACAAGTGGAAGAGGGAGCACAGATTGGTAGCGAGGTGTACGTAGAGGCAGTGATCGAAACTTCAATAGTAATGGGCGCATTCTGCAATAGATAATTTTATTATTGGGAGCATTTTCCGAACTCTTGTCGCAGTACACTGCGCCTAAGATTTCAATTTAAATTGTCACTGCTGGCGCCGAGGGCGTAGGAGGAGAAATTCCTCCTAGCCAGCCCTACGTTAAAGAGCACGTGTGCTGAAGCGGGACTTCAAGGAGAGCCCCCTCTCTGCTAAGGACGCAGATCGGGCTGCTTCCTGCCTGCCCGGTCTGTAAGGAGAGGGTGGGGGTGGGGAAGAGGGATCCTGCAGCCGCCGCCTGCTCCTCCTCCTCCTCCTCTTCTCCCTCCCTCGGTCAGGTGAAGCTTTCCCCCTCGCTCGGCAGCGTTGGGTCAGGGAAAGAACGCGAGGCTTCGCCTGACAGAGAGAGGGAGAAGAGGAGGAGGAGGTGGTCGCAGCAGGATCGTTCCTGCTCCTGCTGCTGCCTTGGGAAGCGAGAGGGTCGTGGGGTGTTTAGGCAGCCACGCCGCCAAAGTGCCGAAGCTGCAGGAGCTGTTCAAGAAGTTGGAGCAACAGAACGAGCAGCTCCAAGCATCCTACTGTCCCCCGCAGCCCTAGACGTGCCTCTTTTGCTGCCGGGATCTGCCGGGCACGGCGGCACAGACGCGACTAGAAATTGCGCTTCAGCGCCCCACAAGCCCGATGTCGCGCCTTGCTTTTCTTTCCCGGATTCAAACGCTGAGTAGAGGCCTGGAAGCCACAGAGGGCTCCATCCCAGGTACTCTTGTGCCCACAGTAAACCCTGACAGATGCAGATGTCCCTGATGAACATTGAACTGGAGCCAGAGTAGTCTGCAACGTGCATACATTTCGCTTTCTGTTGCAAGCATCACAAAGGGTGGGCTGGACTACAGACGGAGGAGGAGTGATGAAGCTGAGGAGGTGGAGAATAGTGGAGAGAAAAAAGATAGAGGAGGAAGAAGAAAAATGCTGAACGGAATAGGAATTGAACATCTAGATGTATATGCTCGTGGCAAAGAAAGATGGACAGAAGAGATGCAGCTTAGATGCCTGTGCTAGAACAGACAATAGTGGAAAGCACAGCACAGTGTGTGTTTGCACGCACACAAAGCCCTTGGCCATACAATTTACTTTAAAAACTTTCCAAGTTTTACAGCTCCCTAGGGATAGTGTAATAGAAAAGGGCTTTTAACTGCTATTTCTGACTCCCCCGCCCCCATTTTTCCTTTGGGGATGTCTCAGAGGGATGATTTATTGTCTAATGTATTTAAAGTGACATGGCCAATTTTGAAAAGCTTGCCGCAGTGATGGCAGCAGCCGGTTCCAAGTACCCTGTGTCAGTGACACACAGCACTCCAATTTATGCGCAGTCATAGAATCATAGAATTGTAGAGCTGAAAGGGACTCTGCAAGTTATCTAGTCCAACCCCTGCAAAGCAGGACTCCCAACTAAAGCACCATGACAGATGGCCACCCAGCCTCCAATGAAGGAGACTCTACCAGCTTCCAAGGGAGTCCATTCCACTGTCAAACAACCCTGAATATAAAGAACACACACCTATCAGTTTGCACTACATCATGGAAATTTTGGTATTAATGACACAGAACCACTTTATTGTGCTGCATTTGTGAGAATCTGCAAATAAGGTTCAAGTATTGTAAAAACGCACTAAAGAGGTAAAATGAACACAACTGCAGAAATATAAATGACAATTGTGATAGTATCCTAACTATGGGTGAACACCTGGTGAATTTGCTCAAAACATTGAGGTTAGCTGCAGTTCAGTCCAAATCCCTTTTCCTATTAATTTTCCATGTAGCACATCTCACTCTTCTTTTGGCAATATTATCCTAAGGGATGCCAGATCTCAGTACCGGGAAATATTTCTTGGTCCTGAATCTGCATTTTTCCTCCATTTTCCAGTTATGCCCCATCGTCATCACACAGCTCATTTGGCTTCCATAAAAGCCACACACATGCAGATGGGGAATCTCGACTCTTTTCATTGCCATTCCGCCAAGCCACATACATTTAATTATTTTAATCTCCCTCATATGTCAACCCTTTGAAACCCTTAATCATTTTTGCTGCTCTCCACTGAATTCCCTCTGCTCTTCAACATCTTGTTGCATATGCACATTGCCCAGAAGGCAGTGTTCCAGTTGCCATCTTGCCAGATCTGCAGAGGGGGACATCACCTTTTCACTTCATAAAATTGCAATTGAATTATTCTGTCCACGAAGCCCCAGATTGCCTATCAGTCTTTCATGTCTTACACTGAAAAGGTTCCAGTGCTTGAACCTATCTATGGTTGGTGTGGGCTTGATTATTGGAATAAGAGGATTGCGGCAAAGGGGATAGTCAAAGCTATGACAAAATACAGGGGAGAATATAACAGCCCCTTAAGTATTTTTCACTATTAATTCAATATTCTAAGCTTGCTATTAATGTGCTGTTTTAGAACTCCCACTAGCTTTATTCTCCCCCACCCCCCAAAAAAACCCTATAACAGTTTCCGGTTATTCAATTTTTCTCCCCCAGATTTACATTACTTACATTATTTACAATAACTTACTAGATTTACAATAATTTACATTACTGTAAGGTGGATCTCATTTTCTTGCTAGCTCCTATATATAAACCATCTACTGGCATTCATACCAGACGCTATATAATGGAAGGATTGTTTCAAATTACTATTACGGTGGAACCTTGGTTTTTGAATGTGATCTGTTTTGGAAGTCCGAAACATTTGAAAACCAAGGATCAAAGGGCTGTCAGCAAAGTGAATGGAGAAAATTGAGAAACACACCTGGGAAACCAAAACAAATTCCTTCCAGTAGCACCTTAAAGACCAACTAAGTCAGTTCTTGGTATGAGCTTTCGTGTGCATGCACACTTCTTCAGATACACTTCAGATGTGTATCTGAAGAAGTGTGCATGCACACGAAAGCTCATACCAAGAACTGACTTAGTTGGTCTTTAAGGTGCTACTGGAAGGAATTTGTTTTGTTTTGACTATGGCAGACCAACACGGCTACCTATCTGTAACTGGAACCTGGGAAACCGTTTGACTTCTGAGGCGCGTTTGAAAATGGAAACATTTACTTCTGGTTTTTTGGCGTTCAGCTTCCGAAACATTCGGCAGCCTAGACGTTCAAAAAATGAGGTTCCACTGTATTATTATTATTATTATTGGTAGTGGTAGCAGCAGCAGCAGCAGCAGCAGCAGCAGTAGTAGTAGTCAGAGATCATCTCTCCCTTCTTAGCCATGCATGCTGCTCTCATGAAGCCAACAGACGGCTGGATGCATCTAGTCTCTCCAGAAGTGGCAAGGGGAGGTCTCCTCTGACCTGCCCAGCAGCAGCAGCCACTACTGGAATGCTCTGCTAAGCCAAGTGTTAATGCTAAGCACGCTTGGCTGTTTTGCATGTTCTGAGCACTGCCGGATGCTTCCTCCCATAATCAGTCTGAGCATTGCTGCTTCCCCTAATCACCCCCTGCACTTAATTGACCAATAGAGCTAGACATATGGAGGATTGAATCACAAACCCAAATCAGCAGTTGTCAGAAGAAATTAACTCAAACAGGAAGCAGCAAAACACTTGGTTTCTCTCCTCCTCACTCACTGATGAAAGCAATGATTATTAATATCCCCAGCTGTGCAGGAAGGCAGATGCCAAGAGTACTGGGGGTGAGGTCTTTTCCCATCTCCCTTTTTGCCTGATGTCTCAAAATCCAGCTATAGCTTCTGGCTGAGCAAACCGGTGGGTGGGAGTGTCTTCAGAGTGAGCTCTGAAAATAGACCTTGTGATGAAAGTAGGGTTTTTGCAATCTGGACAGTGGACACTGTAAATTGCTGGTTGAATGGGAGAAAAGGTGGGTCTCCACTCTATCCTTTCACTTCTGTTCCCAATATGATTGCTGTCTCTGGCCCCTTCCCTAACCTGCTGTGTGGTGCACCAGAATACTTGCTTGCATGGTAGTCAAGAGATGGGTGGTAGATCATCAACAGGACTACAGAGACAATGGCGACAAGAAGCTCTAGCTGAGCCATGGATGTCTTTTCTTCTTTTGAGAAAGTTGAGAAAAAAATCAAACACATGAGAGAGAGAGAGAGAATTCCTGCCTTCCCCAGCTGGAAAGGGCTTGGAAGTGTCATTTTCATTAAGCAGAGTTTGCACAGTCCTTATCTAGCAAGCTCCCCCTGTAGGCATGAGTGGGTTCCCCACCTTCCTCAGGTAGGCTTTCCTTTTCTTCACAATCATGCTCCCCAAGGACTGCCATTAACAAATAGTGCTCTGGAGTGACACTGCACAGGTGTCAGCAGTGGGTCCTCCTGGACTACTGGGACCCCAGCAGCTTCTCAAGGATGCCGGGCTCTGACAACAGCCCTGGAGTGAGGTTTCCTGAACTGCAGCATTTCCTCCCATCACCAGTTACAAAACTCGGTCTGTTTTCTCGTGTTAATGTATCTCAAGTTTGGTCATAAGATAGCGGCTCTTTGCTAATGTGCCATGAAATATGAACGTTTTATCAGAAAATAAGCAAATGCTTAACATTAAAAAATACAGCCCCAGGGAACTTACATATGCATATGATTGGCTTCAGTCTTAAGGTTCATTTTCTTCCCCTGAAAATAGGTGTTTTCTTCTTCTTAGCTCGGCTTAAAATGGCTATTTTAAAGGAATCGGTGTTTGAGCCTCATAGATGGGCAATGCATATATGAAAATGCAAATTTCCTGATGTCAGTGGAGCTTGAAGCCAGGTGGCATGTGGAAACTCATCCAGTTTAAACTGCCCAGTTAATTTTAGCCAGCAACAAAAAAACCAGCCAAAAAAAGAGTCAAAAATCCATGTCAAGTAAAGTTGAATTGTGCAACTTGCATAAATTATGCAAATTAAGCAGTTTCCCATTCCCTCATTCCCTCCTGCTTCTGCAAAGAGAGAAGAAAAATTACTATGAAGACCAATGTTATCCCTGTTCTTGGATATCATGTGCAATCACCAACAAATTTTTTACCACGGCTCACACTAGACAAAATGGAGATGGAGAGTATCTCTGAATCTCCAATCCATTTTGAATGTGTTTATTTTATTGTTTTTGTAGTCCATTTCATGACATTGATGCATGATTTGCATGCATAATTTACCTTACCATGTAAGACAATGCCTTTGCATGCATAGCTCTCATCAGAATCTTTCACAATTGCTTGCATGCTCACCCTTTGCTGAATGTGCACTGATCCTGTAAATATTCTCATGAATTAAAATATGATAATGAACAGTTGCGCAACAATGGCCATGCAGCTTGAGGTAGCCAGCTTTATTTGTTTTAGCTCCTGAGTGGACATTTGAGTAGATAGCATGTGACAGGCAGCCCCAAGTCACCTGTTCCTAGCATTTGTTCAGGTCACATGTTCCTTCATCAGGTTCCAAATATTACTTTGCCTGACCTGTACACTTTGCAGTACATGCTACAAATCTGTGGTGTTTACATGAAAGAGAGAAGAGGTTCTCAGCCTGTTGGATTCTAATCCCCGCACCAGGTTTTGCATTTCCACAAAGTGACAGGATCATGCAGTCCTTACTACCAGCTGGCCATATTATGAAACACAAGACTGTGCCAGGGATCCATCATTTAGCTAAGAATTGTCTGCAGCAGGGGAGGGCATAAACTGAGGCTGAGGTATGCTTTTATTTTTGTATAAAAACTGAGGTCCACTAACTGGAGCCAGAAACAAAGTAGAGGTTCAGCAGGATGAACATATGCTATAAAGGATTAAGTTAACAGGGTGCCTCTGAGCCCATGCTCATCCCAGGAATCTGTGCTCAGTAGCAGTACCTGACTCAATGGGTCATTTCACACAAAAGTCCACTCCTGAATTCTCCCCAAGTATTATTTTTCAGTAACATGTTTTGAGGGGTGGTTATTGTTGTTAGGCAATTGGCAGTCAGAAGTCTCTGCTGATGTACTTCAATTCCCCCAGAGATCTCTCCATAGACCCCAGCCTACTTTCTGCCCACCCTTGGGCAGTGGCTGTGCAGACTTTGAGGCAGAAGATTTCCCAGATCTATGTGGAGATGCCAGGAATTGAACCTGAGACCTTTTGCATATAAACAAATGTGCTCTGCTGCTTGAGTGACGGACCTTCCGCATGAGTTACATCTAAGAGCAACTCTGCCAAACTCTGTCAGCTTTGTGATGAACCCCACCCTTGACTTTACAGGATCATCATTCACAGGTTTGCTGGATGAAGATGGAACAGTGCCTGCTGTCTTAGATAGGACAGCCATAGGCCCAAATCTTGTACCTAGAGTCTATCAGACCCAAACTAGCAATCTGGCCCAATGACTTTACTCTCCATTTATCTGGGAGCAGAGGCTGTTAAGAAATTATATAGAGTAGTATCTGGCTTGGTTGTTATACAGTGTATTATCTGGCTTAAACGATTGGTTTCAGTGGGTCTTCTGTGAATATGAGGTAGCCAGTTGCATCCGTAGTAGTACAGTTGCTTTTTCTATCAATAAGGGACCAGTGTTTCAGGGGAAAGTTTGGTATTTGGGTCACAGGTCTTGAAACACAGTGCTGGAAACCTTCTCCTTTGGGAAAGGGCTGGGAAGCAAAGGTTCTCATGTTCAGTTCCTGGAATCTTAAGGGCTGGGGGTGACCTTTGTCTGAATACCTGAGGAGCCACCACCAGACAGCATAGGCTGAGCTAGATAGTGTGACTCAGTATAAAGCAGATTCCTCTGTTTCTAGCATCTGACTATTGTGATAAGAGTGGAGTGATTGTGACTTTGTTCTTCCCCTAAAAGCTGCCACAACAAAAACTGGATAAAAGTGGCAAAATCCAGCCAATTTGCAATTCTAATTCCGGATTCTCAAGCTGGAAAAGGAGTTTTAAAAGACTCCCCTTTTTTTTGTCAAACTATGCATGGAACAGGCTAGTAATGGAGTTAGAAAAATTGGTGCCTCCTGTTTACTTAGTTTCTAGTGAGAAGAGCAGGGACACACTAAACAAAAGTGAGAGAGTCCATTTAGAACTGATAAATATGATCAGTGGGAGGGAAAGTACTTAACCAATGGAATTCACTGTAACAAGCAAGGACTGACACTATGAATTTACCAGAATTACATGCATGATTTTTAAATTCTAGGAGCATCATCCGAAGGTATGTCAAATGAGATTCAAATTCAAATAAATGTAATTTTGTATTCGGAGAATAAACAATGGAAGCAGCAGGAAATACATTTGTGGGCCAGTTATATTTCCATCTTCCAGACTTGGGTTGCTTGCCCTTTCTTGAGGTGTATCTGGCTCTGGCAGTAGAGAGAACTGTATTTCATCTAGCATTGTAACTCTTGCAGGGCTTCTTCCTGTATACAGAGCTCTCTCCAAACAAGCTTCTGTGAGCTTCTGCTAAAAGCTAGATTGAAAAGGGGATCTTTTTTTTTTTTTAAATGCTGTTTGCAGATACTGGGCAATAATACTCTGAAGCTCTTCTATATATAAGCTCATATGACAATCAGAGTTTTGAAAGGGAGGGCCAAACTACTCATTACACACAAATGCATGTAATTGTAGCCAGTGACACTTCTTGTACAGGAAGAAGCTAGTTGTGGAGATAGTTTAGAGAGCAGGGAAGCAGCAGGAAGGGACAGGGTGAAGCACTCTCTCCCCACTACATCTCTACTGTAGCTCATACACACCAGAACTGGATTTTTCCACAAACAAAAAATATTGCTGGACTGGACTAGCTGAGCTTAGTGGTAGACCATTTGTTTGAAATGCAGAAGGAGAGAGGTCCCAGATTCAATCCTCAGCATCTTCAGATAGGGCTGGGGAAGATTTCCTTCCTTGAAGCCTGGAGAGCTGCTGGTAGTCAGTGTGGGCAATACTGAGCTAGATGGATCAATAGGCTAGCCCAGTGTAAGGCAGCTTCCTTAAGTTCCTGTGCACATGTCTTCCCCATAATGTGCATTCTACATAAGAGAAGGGTGCTCTTTTCATTTTGTGCTGAGAATCAGCACACATGAAGACCTGAGAGTAGGAAAGCAACATGGCAACTGCCTTCCTGAACTGTACAAGTAGGCTCATTACGTTTCATAGGCTGCCACAAACACAGCGGCAAATGTTGGCACATGTGACTAGCATAGCCACAGGGGATACAATAAACCAAGATTAATTGTCACAACAGCACTTCTCCATCCAGTGACAGGGTTTCTGAGTTAGGCTTTCTGAGCATAACTGCCTGCAGACGGATTTGCCGGGGTCAGTTCAAGGGACTCTCAGCAAAGATAATTTTCAGAGGCAAACCCCCATGCAATTACATACAACAAAACTCAGAAAAGTTGCATTATACAAGGATATTTCGTTTTTTAAAAAATACCCAAAGCAAAGAAGAAGAAATCACAAAACTGTCACAGATCAAATGTAACATATCAAAATGAGCTGAACTTCCCAGCACTTACTGGGCTATGATTAAGTTTCTATTCTTATAGTTTAAGCTGTTCTGGAGGTCTGCTGTTAATAGCCTTCCTTTGTTGGAAGGAATGTCCAAGCCTCCAGTCCCTTAAAAAAACTTATGCCAATAGTTTTTGCGACTTCAAATAATTTAGGGCCTGGCAGAATGCATACAGCAACTCTGTGACTGTTTGTCTCCCACCCGTTTCACATGTGAATCTTTTATATTGGGAGGCTAAAATGCACGCATCTTTCCAACATACAGTGGTACCTTGGGTTACAGACGCTTCAGGTTAGACTCCGCTAACCAAGAAATAGTTTGCCCTCCCAGATTTTAAATTATATTATGAAGCTGCTTGTCTGGTATGGATCAGAGATTGGATGAAGCTGGAAAAGCAGGAAGCACTGGAATTGGAAGGACATAACAGATTCGGTTGGCACACATACTTATGGTATGGGAAAGGGAAGGTACACAGAGGTTTTCATAACCATTTAATTAGGAAATCATTAATGAGAATATGGGAGAGATACAAAGACTTATTGGAACAAAAGACTCCTTGGTGGCTCTCACCACATGAAGCTTTGCTGCTCAAACCACTTGGAAAGAAAGGAAATTGGCTTACATATACAGATCTGTTAAAGGATCAAGATGGAAATTGGAAATTAAAAGACTATGAAGAGATAAAAGACCATTTTCAGAGTTGGTTACACTACCGACAACTATACGAAACAAAGAAGATAATAAAGGATTCAGCTACACGACATCTAGGTTTCAAAAAGAAGTGATAGAAGGGAAAGTAAAACTGTTGAAAGGTGCATACAATATTTTGTTAGAATGGGAGACTAAAGATGAAGAGGTAAAAGCAGTTATGATTAAATGGGCACAAGATATAGGCCACAATATTATGTTGGAAGATTGGGAAAGGTTATAGAAAATTGACTTAAAATTTACAGATTGCTCTTTACTGAAAGAAAATTACATGAAAATGATGTACAGATGGTATATAACACCAGTACAATTAGGGAAAATGTTTTAAACAGCCTCAAACCTATGTTGGAAATGCAAGGAAAAAGAAGGGACTTTTTACCATATGTGATGGGACTGCAGTAAAATTAAAATGTTTTGGGAAATGATATATAATGAGTTAAAGAAAATGTTTCATTTAACATTTGTGGAAAACCCCGAAGCTTTTCTGTTAGGGAAATGTTTGAAGAAACAACAATACGAACTGGACTCTTTGGCAGGTTTTGAATAAACATTCACAAAATCTTTATTGGTAATATATAGACGGATAAATTGAGGATCTTTACAACTCTATAACATGCAGATAAAAATATATGTTGAGAAACCAGAGATAGGAGCTGAGGGAAGTCGGGGGGTGGGGACGTGTGGGTGGGTATATGCTCGGGGGGGGGGGGAGGAAACAAACTTTACTTCAGGATGAGAACAGAAATTGTGTGGCGGCAGCGGGAGGCCCCATTAGCTAAAGTGGCACCTCAGGTTAAGAACGGACCTCCTGAACGAATTAAGTTCTTAACCTGAGGTACCACTGCATAGGGAAAGATTGGTACAAAGAGCAGTTTCTTAACCTTCATTTAGTAGTGCTGCTGGATATTACCAAGTAGTTTCATTTGAAGTTGGAGCAATTCCATATAAAGAAAGGTTGCAAAGTTTGGGACATTTTAGTTTAGAGAAAAGGTGGGAAAGACATGACAGAATTGCATAAAACCATGTGTGGCATGGAGAAATTGGATAGAGAAAATCGTTATTCTAACACTAGAACTCGTGCACATCCAGTGAAGCTGACTGTTGGAAGACTTGGGACAGATTTTTATCTGTTCTCCTTCATGCAGTGCATAGTTCAGCTAAGGAAAGTGCTCCCACAGGAGGTACCCATGGTCACCAACCAAGATGGCTTTAAAAGAGGATTTACAGATCCATGGAGGATAGGACTATTGGTGGTAACTAGTAATGCTTCTAAATACCAGTTCCTGGAAGCCATGGCAGGGGAGAATACTCTTGTGCTTGGTGCTGCTTGCTGATTTCCCACAGTCAACTGGTTGGCCACTCTGAGAACTGGATGATGTATAATGAAAATGATCTATAGGTGGTACATGACCCCAGTCAAGCTTGCAAAGATATATCATTTGCCCAATAACAACTGCTGGAAGTGTAATGAATGCGAAGGAACTTTTTATCATCTTTGGTGGACCTGCCCGAAGATTAAGGCCTACTGGGAAATGATCTATAATGAAATTAAGAAAATCCTTAAGTGGACATTTGCAAAGAAACTGGAGGCTTTTCTCTTGGGCATGGTAGGCCAAATGGTTCCAAAGAAAGATAGAACATTTTTTATGTACGCAACAACAGCAGCAAGAATTCTTTTGGCAAAGTATTGGAAGACTAAAGAACTACCTACTCTGGAAGAATGGCAGACCAAGGTGACTGAATTTATGGGACTGGCAGAGATGACCGGCAGAATTCGTGACCAGAGGAGAGAGACAGTGGAAGAGGACTGGAAAAAATTTAAAATCTATCTTAAAAATTGTTGTAAAATTTCGGAATGTTAAGATGTCAAGGGATTTGATATAAAGAATTACAGCTGAAAAAATTTAAGCTTAAGAAAACTTTAAAGAGAATTAAATATAAAAATGGATGAAGGATTGCTAAAAATTTTTAAAACAAGGATGCAGTGAAGGGGAGGTTTGGGGAAGTCGTGTTATGTTTGTTTGTTTTTTGTTTATGTTGTAAAATTAATAAAAATTATTTTTTTAAAAAAAGAGAACTGGATGATGGACTTAGATGGGGCATTGGGCTAATCCAGCAGGCTGTTCTTATGTTCTTCAGACCACTGGTCCCTCTAGCTCAGTGGTTCTGCATGTCATCTGACCTCACTGTGACATCAGGGGATTGACAGGCGGATGATCTTGCCCACCTGCAAGTTTGACCCATGGTGGGTGGGTATGTAAATCTGCCCTGCCAGCTGGATCCAATTTCCCCATTCATGGATTAGGGACAGGGAGCAGAAGCAAACTGAATCCCTTCAGTGTTGAGACTTGATTGTGGATAAGATCCAAGAAATCCATACATGCAAAGGAGAATCCTGTCACTAGAACCTGTGGGTCACCTATCCGTCCCTTTGGCAGTTGCTTAACTTCTGTGCTGATCAGCAGAATGCAAGCACTGGCTGGGCTGTCACTGAAAACAAAATATCAATTGAATCCAGCCCACTAGGTAATAGTCAAAATTACAGGTTGCGCAGTGAGATAATCCAGTGCTTTTATATTCTTTATGTAGCAGCGGTCATTACAGTAGCATTTGATCATTCGCACGCTGTGCTTTTCATCTGAGATCTATTAGAAAAAGGTGGGTGGAATATCTGCAATATCATCTTCTCCTCTTTTCTGTGGGAGTAAAAGAGGCAGGGCTCGTTTATCAATGGCAGACTGGAGTCTTCCCCCTAGTTTATGCCACCTGAGGTCATTTATTTTCAATCCAACTGTCCTCTGTGACAGAACCTCCCAAGCTGTTTACGTATATTCTATACTTATCTGCAGTATAATGAAGATCTGAGGCTATCTATTATGCCTTTTTCCTTTTCAAACCTGAACAGCAGAAAGCAGGTGTATATAAAACTACCTGTTTGCAATTTCCTCTCTGTGCAATTCAAGTAAATATATTGTACTTGGTGCCAAAGAATTTGAAAACCAAGTGCTTCCTTAGCATTCCTTACTTTTGCTGTGAAAGTCAATGGGAAAAGCCCAAAGGTATGCTCAAAAGGTAGCACCATCTCAAAACCATGTCAGGAGTGCCATTTCAAAGGCTAGGTAAGGATGATGAGCTCCTTGGTTATTAATATTATTTGTCTGAAGTTGCTATCTGTTGCCAAGCTTGCTTTGAACCTCCTGTGACTGACCAAATGCTAATCTTCTGCTAGATCATCCCTGAAGAAATGGAGTTGAGTTTTCTAGAAGTTCCTGAACTTTCATTTCTCAAATCCATAAATTTATGAGCCTGAAGCAAATTATGCACTGGTTTCTAACACTTTTGTTCCAGGTGTCCATATATTTATCCTATGGATATATTTGAGTGCCAGGATGATTATTTCAGTGCCAGGATGATTATTCATCTATTTATTACATTTTTATCCCACCTTTCTCACAACAATCCTTTGAGGCAGACTATGCTGAAAGAGAATGTATGGCCCAAGGTCACCCAGTGAGCTTCATGGCTAATTCTGGGGACTTGAACCTGGTTCTTCTCCTAGTCTGGTGCTTCACACTACACCATTGTCAGGAATGCTTCCTTGTCTTCCAAGGAACTGCTCCCACTAGAGCAATGCAATTCTTTTGTAAATACACTGGCAGTGGGACCAGAGCCACCATGAGGGAATAAGCTATCCTTTTAAAATCTGATCCATGACAGTGTCCCTAATGCATTATTCCAGGGGCTCCAGAAGAGCTGCTTTGTAAGATTAAGCTATTAAACATGATTAACAAAGCCCCGTGCCTTATGCAAAGGCATTTGGAGCAAATTGACAGCAAAGCAGAGCAAAATTGTGATTTATTTGCCATTATTAACTGTGTATGTGTGTGTACATGGTTACTTTAGTGACTCACTATAAGAAGCAGGGATGTCTGCATTCTCTGGTGTTAATTTCCTTGGCCAAATAAATCCTTAACACTGTTTAATAACTTTTGTTGCCTGGGGAATTCTGCTCTTGTTTCTCCTTTAGCCTCATTAGTAGACTGCAGCTGTACTATTCTGCTTTAATTCTAGTGGCTTCTGTAGGGTGTCTAGTTGTTGTTGTTGTTACAGTTTTAAAAGCCCATCCTTATTCACAGCAACTTCATAATCCATCCATCCATCAGCCAGTAGCCTAGCAATCCCTATAAACCCTGGGTTCATTCTATAGCATCATCACAGCATACATGGTGCTTTACAACAACAGGAACCATAAATTAAATTATAGCTGCCTGAGAAATTTACAGGGTAAATCTGTAATCACTGATCAAAGGGAGCACAGCAGCACATTGCTTTTATTTCTGTTCTTCCCTGTTTTAATTTCAAATGTCCTTCTAGCTGCACACAAAGGTGACTGAGACAATGAGTTTTCACTAGTGCAACTGTTGCGTACATTGGAGTCCTATGTTGTGCTAGAAAGTGAGTTTTAATGTTGTATAAGAGTCTTGCACTAGCAGACAGAGGATGCTGACTACAGCCGTTTTTATTTTTGATTTCCCCCCACTTCTTATGTTAATGCATGATCTCTTTTCCACGCCATGGCTGTAATTTACTGAAACAGTGTCCACATATCTAAAAAAATGTAACCATCCAATGATGACATGAAGTATGTGTAATTAGGTAGACCACTTTCTCTTTCCCTGTACTATTGCTTAAATGTTCAGTAATGGACACTTAATATTTCCACATATTGAAGCAGGATGTGAAATGCTGGAAATGGTAAACTTTTTCCTCCCTAGTCACCTAGTTTAGACCAGAAATCAAAGCTAGAGGATGCAGTTTTACTTTCTGGTGCCTAACTGGTGCTTTAAGGAGGAGGATACTGACAGAGAAGCTTTACAGAAGAAAGGAGTGGGGACTATCTTAGCTACATATTGGACGATTCCAACCAACATATAACTTTATTCTCCATGCTCAATTCATTTGTCCAGGTCATTTTGAAAGCTAGTAAAATGGAGTAGTGGAACTCATTGCTCAGTTTGCAGTCAGACTCAGTTGGGTTAAGTTATAGAATTCCTGAATAATTTGATGTATTACTAGTTTATTTGACCTCTGCAAAGTATTTGTAAGAAGTGAGTGATTGCATTGTCTACCTTAAGCCCCACAGAATCCTGTATCCATCAGGGGCCTTTTTGATTGCAAGCTGCTGGCCCAAGACCACCTTGTCCCAGCGCTGGTGAGATTTGAAGACACTTCAGTTATGTGAATCTCTCCCCCCCCCCCCGTGATGGTCCCGAGGGTTAACCGTGCGGCGAGGTCCGAGTCCAGTCTGAGGCCGATGGTGTGGTATGGAGGCAGTCCGTCAAAGCTGTAGCTGGGTCCAAGGCAGGGAGTTCGGTGAGGTCAGGAACTCTGGCAGGGGAGCAGGACAGGGTGCAGGCAGGAACAGGCTACCAACAATGTTGCTCCCGCAACCTGGGACTGGGGCTGGCTGTCTTTTATCTGCCCTGAGGCATAGGGTGGCCCCAGTCCACAGGTGACTCACCTCTCCTGGCCTGGAGGCGAGCACTCCTCCTGCGGGAACTTAGTTCCCTCCGCCTCTCTGCCCTGAGCCTCTGCAGCTCAGGAGAAGCTGGAGGGTTACCGGACCCAGAGGCAACCTCCTCTTCCCATGACGGGGCTGAGAGTGGAGCACCTGCAGGCAATAGGTCCTCCATCCCCTCAGGGGCCAGAGCAGACTCAGCTGGTGCCTGCACCTGAGGATCCAGCACAGGTGAGGGGACCCTTCAGGCTCAAGCCCCAGCCCCGGCTCAGCTGGTTCTGGAGGCAGGGACTCCTATGCAGGCTGGGATTCCTCAGGTTCAGCCTCCGAGTCCGAATCCCAGGCCATCACACACACACACAGACACACACACACACACCCCTCCTGAGAATGTAGAGCAAACAGGGGCCAGGCTACAACTCTTGGGCTTTATACTCCTATATTCAAAAACTGGAAGCAACAGATTATTCTCTTTTCCTGTTGTAAAAGCCAAAAACATGTTTTAAAGCCACTTCCAATTGTATAGAGCCCCATATAAATAGTGTATTTAAATTTTGCAGACAGCTTGTATTTCACCACTGTTTCACAAAACCAGCATTTTTAGCCAATTTATCAATTTACTCCCGATGGGGACAACATGATGTCTTGTCCCAGTAGGGAATCGCTAGTAGCACTACTTGCATTTCACATTTTTTTTAAATAAAATGCTTTCAGCAATAGATGCCAGATGCTAGCAGGCCTACTAGTGTCCGATGCAAGTAGTATTATATATGCAAGGCCTACCAGCTTTTGACAAGTGCTTTATTCCAGAGTTTTGCAGTCCTGTGCATGACATCTTGCATTCAGTTCTGCACAATTAGATTTCATTGGTACTTGCATGCCCCAAATTATAGAAGACTGCAGACAGTGTAGCTGCTGTGACCCACAAGTAAATCTCTTCTGTACATTTTAGAACAATGTGTGTGTGATTCTCTGGGTTGTTCTTCGATTGATTTTGAAACACTGCAATGCCTAATAAAGGTTTGGGGAAAGAAAGATTTTAAAACAGTACAGAGGTGGCCACAGGAAATGTAATGAAAGAATGAAAGAAAATGCATTAAGGCTGTGATCCTATATGTGCTCAGGCCCATTGAAACCACCAGGGCTTACTTCTAAGCAGTAAAATATAAAATTGTAGGCTTGGAAGGGACCAAGGGCCATCTAGCCCATCCCTTGCATTGGTGCAAGAGTCACAGCAAAAAGATCCCTGACTACTTCTGTTCAAAAACCTCCAGTGAAGGAAAATCCACCGCCTTCTGAGGTGGTCCATTCAACTGTCAAACAGTTATTCCTAACATTTAGCTGGAATCTGCCTTTTTGTGAATTGAATCCTACCCTCAGGAGCAGGAAAAAACAAGGATTCTTCTGTCCATCTGGCCTTTCTGTTTATAGATGAAATATACCACTATACAAACAGTAGTGCAGTGGAGCAGGGACAGGCAAAGAATGAAGCACCACCACTTACTTCACAGCAGGGACAATTATCTCCTGGAGCACTATTTGCCAATCCTCTGCATGCCAAACAGATAAGCTTTTCTCAGAGAAAAACCCACCTAATAATAAGCTAAGCAGAAAAAGAGGTAGGATCCGTAAGTGGCATGCACGGCTAAGGGTTAGACTTCTACTTTGAAAAACTCAAAAGCCCAGTTCATTTTGTTGTCTTTTTAGGTAATTTGTAAAAAGTTCCCATTATTCTTGAAGTCACGATTGCGCTTATCACACAGTTTGTATGTCTCCTTGGCAGGTTTTGAATAAACATCCACAAATTTATTAGTTGATAGATAAGGCAAGGATATGTGCAATTTTATAACATGTAGAGAACAATATGTGCAAAGAAATCAGAGAGGGGAGCTGAAGGAATTCCTTGGTGAGGGAGAAAGGGAAGGATGCAGGGGGAGGGGGAAAATAATGTAATTGATTATTTGGACTGATAATTTGTTATGTTGAAATTGTTTACTATATATATATATATATATATATATATATAAAACCTCAAAAGCCTCTCTGTTATGACCAACTAAAATGTCACAAAACAGTGTGCAGATTTTTAGGGCACTAGAATGTGGGCTGGGAGCGAGGGAACCCAGCTTGGTGCTGAAGCAATAATGTCTGCATTGTACAAAAAAAAAAGTATTCTTTGCCTCAGCGGATTCAGAGGGACGTGTCTTTTGGGGTTGTCACAAAAGGCACCTAGTTGGCATTCGTCTGTCTCAAGAGACAACAGAGTGTGTCTCTGGGGGTAAATTCAAATCACTGCATTAGCAGCACTGAAGTGACCTCCCCAGGGCACAATCTTGGACAGTGTGTATGGAGGTCCCTGACTGCTCAGATGACAGGACGCCACTCTTGGCCTTACTGATGTGGTCCAAAGGAAAGCAGAGCTTTGTTTAGCACCAGCTTGGCTGCAGGGGTTGCTGGAAGGAGGCATACAAGGCAATGTCCAACCATCTTAGGGACTCCATTCTGGATTTGTGGTTTACTCCTTAGCCTTTTCTTCTCCTAAATATATCTCACAAAGCAGTGGAGCATTAGGATCAGAGTTTTCCTCCTCCTACATGGGTCACCTTCCCAGGTTGATGAGTGCCATCTGCCCCTACAAAAGACACCTATGCTTTGAACACAAATCAATGGAAAGTTTGATCATTTCCAATTTGTTTAGAAGAGAGGGAGGGTGAGGGAGAAATTACTAAACTTCATACTGTGATAAGATGACGGGCTTGGTGTGCTGATTTTGTATGGGATTTTTGTATAGGTTTATGATCCCAAAACATATCCCCCCACTTCCCACCCCAAAGAAAACACTCCAGCTCAGGTATCTCCAACCTTCGGTCCTCCAGCTGTTTTGGACTACAATTCCCATCATCCCTGACCACTAGTCCTGTTAGCTAGGGATCATGGGAGTTGTAGGCCAAAACATCTGGAGGGCCACAGGTTGGAGATGCCTGTTAGCTGCCCAGAGTAGCTGGGGAAACCCAGCCAGATGGGCAGGGAATAAATAAAAACTATTATTATTAATTATTAATTTACATTCCTGTTGGGACCCTGCAAAAGGTACTGCTCTGTCAATGATGGATCTTTCCCCTGTGCAAGTGCTACAATAGTCTAACCTTCCCAAATCCATTGGGGCACAAAGCTGCCAGTTATGGTTTGAGATGGGGCCAGGGGTGTGTGGCTTAATTAAAAAGAAAAAGGAAATGATGGAGGCTTTGGAATGAGGAAAGCAAGATCAGAGGGGATGGAGTTCGATCACACAACTTCCCTAAATGCCATATATTTCATATTTAGTATAATTGCTTTGACATTTTTTGATATTTTATCAAGTGAATGAAAGATTAATTGCTCTGCGGTCTGAAAAGTGGCGTCACGAAATATACCTATCACAGAACTGCTGTGCATGAAATATGGAAAAATGGCTGCACTTGGCTGGATTCACCCCAAACTCAGATATATGGTCTTATTTCTATCCCACCTTTCCAGGGGGTGGGAAGCTTGTGGGCCCTCTGAATGCTTCCAGATTATAACTTCCCTTATTCCAAGCCATTGTTTTTTTGCTGGAGCTGAGTAGAGCTGGAGCCCAACCACATTTGGGCATGGCACTGGGTAATCGGGGCAGAATAGGGATTCTCCCTGCAGTCTCCCTGTCTGAGCTGACAGAGTTGCACTCAGAGGCAGTGTTGAGGACTCTTAGACTGTTGTTTCTAGGGAAAGTCAACATTCATGTTGAGGCCATTAACTCTATGAAACCTCGGGGCTTCACGGCTGCCATGATAACCATGGGGCTCTCCTGATGTCATTGGCCCCAATATATGTGGCAAACCACACACTAGATCTGATTTTCTCAACTGGGCAGGGAAAAAATGTGGTCTGCAAGTGTGGGGATACTAACTTCAGTTTCCAGTAATGGCTCGCTTTCAATTTTGTTTGCGCAGAACAAATCTGTCCTTTGTCACAGGTTTCATATAAGTCTGACTGCCTTGAATTTGATTACTGAAGTACATTTTTCCTTCTCTCTCATCTGAAAAGGGGGGGGGAGTAGTGGATATTTGTGAACACTTCACCAGACGCCTACACAGCCTTGATACCAATCATGCCAGGTGAGCTGTAGAAAATCAATATATCATTTGCTTTGACTGTTCCAAAAGGGAGCCAAAAGGGAGATAGTTACTGAAGTTAGAAATATATTAGTAGTATGTTGCTGTGAGTGAGAAAAAGAGTGGGGGGTAGGCACTGAGTGAAAGGCTCTAGGTTTTAAAATAAACCTATATGGTTTTCATGCAGGATATTGAGCAACTGAATCACATGTGTTTATGAACCTGCAGGATTCATTTCATAGTTCTTGGTCATAACATTATATTTATTTATATGAATTATTCTAGTGCTGCGCCTCTCCTCCAGTTTTTCAAGAATTTTGGTTGAGGCTGGGCTGAGTGTATCTTAACATTGCAACATCACCATGGTCTCCGTGTTTTTCCCTTTCCATTAAACATTTATCCAGTTCTCTGAAGTCTCCTGAACTGAAAAAGGCCCATGGGATAAATTACCTCATGGTGTCTTCCTCTGAGCTTTGACTGAGGTGCAGGCACCCAGGAAGACTGCAGAGTGTGGGCCGCTGTTGAGGCAGAATGAAAGGAAGAACACTCCTCAGATTCCTTAAAAGTAAGAAAACTCTCCACTCCACCCATTAGGCTCTCTCACAGAAAAATATCTCCTTTGATAATCTCCAAATGCAATTTCTTCTCTTATTAATCAATAGAGAATTGGGCAGGGAACCAGGAGAAACTTGTGGCACATCAATAATAATTTAACACATGTATAATACATGTTACAGTGGGGAAGGTATGTGCTGACCAATGTCCTGAAAAAAGAAACTCTGAAAGATCCCTGGTAGAAAGAAATCATTATGTGAGTGTGACTGGGAAAGAGGGAATAGATGCCCATAAATATAATCACTCTGTATCTGAGTGAACTCTCACATCCTGGGGTGCCTCAATACATATAAGGAGAATGTCACTGTTCTTTTTGGCACATAAATGGGGAGGTAGTACTAGTCATCAGGTGAATATGTGTTTCAAAGTGGTCATATTTGACTAATCAAAGAGATAGAGAAGACCAGGCTAAATACAAAGAAACAAAAGAGGTTTATTTCTGATCACCTTCCCCAATCAGCTGAACTGGTTGATGGCTCTGAATTGTTCCTGCCTCTCCTTGGCTGACCTTTTGCAGGTATCAAGAGCTGACAGTGATACCTGCAGTGTTGCACTCCCTGTGAAATGTCAGCAAAAGCAAGTCAGCTCTTGTACTGATTTACTCCAGTTAAGAAATGTCATCGCAGTGCTTCATGCTACCTAAAACTCCCTTTGTAAGAAGAGCTGGACAGTGAGTCACACAAACAAAGGCTTACTGTTGTAGAAAGCTCAACAGGAGAACTGCAGTTCAACCAAATGTTTCTGCAGGCGTCACAGTAATAAACGAAAGAAGCAGACCATTTAGAGATCATCAGTACTTTGTAAGTCGCTTGATGCAGACATGGACACTGATAATTTCCCCCAACCCTTCGGCCCTCCATCCCCGTTTTCAGTTGTTTTATCTATAATACCCCTTTTGCTTTTCATATCTTTCCTCCATTTCCCTTCTCAGTGCTTTTAATCCCCCTTTGCCCTCCACCACCCTCCTATTTATTCAACTGGGAACCTTGGGATTAAGTGATGCTGTCCTCATGGGTTTCATGATACAGAGGCAGGGTAAAGCTGAGTGCATTCGGATAGGAACTCTTGACTTTAAGAAGGCTGATTTCAAAAAGCTTAAGGAACTACTGGGTGAGATCCCATGACCAGAAATATTCTAAGAGAAGGGAGTCTAAGGTGGATGGGAGTTTCTTAAATGTGATATATTGAAGGCGCAAATGCTGACAATTCCAACAAGAAAGAAAAGTGGGAGGCATCTAAATAAACGAACATGGCTGCATAAGGAGCTTACAGATGAGCTGAGATTTAAGAAGGGAAGAAGAAGAGGAAATTATTAAGAGTGTACACAAGTAGCCAACAGTTGAACGGAGGAGGTCAGGAGGGCCAAAGTTCAGAGTGGGCTCAGGCTTGCAAGAGTGATTAAAATAGTTTGAAAAGGTTTCTTTGGTTATGTTTGAAGCAAGAGGGAGAACAAGCAAGTAGTAGGTCCTATGCATGGAGAAGACAGATAAATGCTTTTGGGTGATAGAGAGAAAGTGAGACTGCTCAACATCTCCTTTGTCTCTGTCTTCAGTAAAAAAGGAAAGCAGTACCCAACCTGACAATAACAAAATAAACTCCAGGGCCTGATAAGCCGCACCCAAGGGCATCAAAGGAACTTGCAGTTGTAATCTGAGTTTGTCTATAATGTTTGAGAATTCTTAGAGAACAGGTGAGGTCTCTGCAGCCTAGGTGGGTGAATGTTGTCCCATACCACCCTATGTATTACCCATGTTTCCTTCCATTTAGATTCTGATTTTGCCAATTTGCCCAATCCTAGAGTACTCTGCAAAAGTCAGGCAAGGTTGTTTTAAGATAGACTTGCATGAGTCTTTAAGTATCTCAGAGCTAGAATGTTTCCCCCCTTTAATTTGGGGACACAAGCAATTCATGTCAAGGGGATTAAGAAAACAAATGCATTTCTTTTTCAAGCAAGCTTTTACAGTCTCATTCTTTTTCAGTATTATTGCACTATTATTGCATTAGATCCATAAGAGTATTTGCCGCAATGATGGACTCAGACTTATTAATGTCACTTAAATCTTCATGTAACTTTCATGAGGTGAACACATGGATCTAGGAGACAAGCAGATGCAAGGGGAAAAAATCATATATAAAGCAATCACTTGTATTTCTGTTTGTGTAATCAGTATGTGAAACTAGCATGGATTTAGCATTTGGAAACTGGGATTGTGGCATGTGAATGTTACAGTCCTCCTAGCACAGGACTCAGTTGGACTTTGCAGAAGTCTGCTCACCCTCTTAGGTGGGCACTGTTGTGGACCGGTGCTTCTCCCATCTACTGTGATCTGGTGGCAGAAGCCCCCTTTGCAGGCCACTCCCCAAGTGGCAAATGATGTCCCTGGACTGAGTGTGCATCCCAGGAAGTGGATTCTGCCTGCTTGCACAATTGGCCAATCATGAGAGGGTATGGGGCAGGGCCACTCCCGGGGGGTGGACCACCTTCTAAGCCAGTCTGTTCCACTGTCAAACAGCTCTTAGAAAAGTTCTTCCTGAGGTTTAGTCAGAATCTCCTTCTAGGAAACTGGAATAAGGCACACACAGTGGACACACACTCCTATCTTGTCTTAGTTGGACACCACACCACACCACACCAGACCACACCACACCACACCAGACCACACCACACCACACCACACCACACCACACCACACCACACCACACCACACACTTACATTTAATACCTGGTTGCCTGAATTAGATTGATAATATAGCTATGCCTATGATCTCCAATGCTCTGAGTGCACCCAGTATCCCTCTATTCCTGTGTTGTCTCCCTTACATAATAGCTGCAATCACTTGCCATGTTTTGTTGTTTGTTTTTTGCCCCCTTCTAAGCAGTGTGCGTACGTGCACGCTTTTGGGTTCTGGGATTCTCCACTCTTAAATGCTTTTTTTTAAAAAAAAAATGTATCCCTGCTTTGATAAGTGAAATTCAGATGATGGTGATGATGTATGTATGTATGTATGTATGTATGCATCCCACCTTTCATCCAAGAAATTCAAGGCAATGCACATGAAATTATTTCTCACTGACTGACCGAAGTCGCCCAAGGTGAGGAAAGTTGATCAATTTGAAGCTGAGCTGATAGCAAAATAATAGTAAAAATAAAGCACGTTGTGAGATATCACCATCTCCCTCAGTCAAAGAGTCATCGTTTAACCAGTTAGGTTATTACTGGGGGATGATAGTTCAGAAGGACTATGAAATAGGAAAAAAAAATGTTCAGAATGGGAGGTGGAAAGCATCATAAGCATTATAAAGTTGTCACATAGCCAAATCTGATTGAAGACACGGTACTATGACATCTTCATGATTAGCTGATGTAGCCTGTAAGAATTTTTTTTAAAAAAAATAATCACTGTAAGAGAGCTGTTGAGAAGTGCAGTGAACAGAAGTAAAGCTTATATATATCCAGATGAAAAGTTTTTTGAGGTGGGTGGGATAAACCTCCCCTCCTTCTCCTTCATTTACATTCACCCATGAAAACTTAGCTCACCTTTATTTTCATGGTCAGCCAGCTATTTAGGTAAGCAAGCTCTGGGTGATGTAACAGTAGACCATGGCCTCATGGCAGTATCGGACAGTCTTCCCTTGTGTCCTAGGGAATTGTGATCACAGTCCACTAATATTCCACCCAGCAGTCCCCAGAGCATGAGAATGCAGCTGGCATAGCAAGTCACAGCTTTCTTTGAGCTCTTTTGGTTGCTTTGAGTTAGAGAGCTCTTTTTTCTGTTCCTCATACTGAAGACTATTTCCACCCCCACATACTTCTGAACTTCTGTTCCCTTTCAAGTGTGGGTTCCCCCCTCCCTTTTTGTTCTTTTGTTAAGATCATTTCTCTGCCTTCATGTCTTTCAAAGGACTTCTAAAGATTCCCAGTCATATGAAGAACCTTTTATGGGTTGCATTTTGTGGCTTTTCCCTTCACGTGCAACACACAGAGAGACATGCATACACAAACAGCAAAGGATTTTACATTTGAGATGACACTGAACCTTCCGCATTTGAGGCCTCTTTAACATGGCAGAGGGTGGGAGGCTCCAGACTGAAGAAATTATCATAACCATTAACAGTTCCACTCTGTTTGTGTTTGTGTGTTATTCAAGAAATCACAGAAAATTAACTGAATTCAAATGGTGGGTGGAAAGGGATTCAAGCCAATTCAAGGGGATAAGTGTCCAAAAACCACATAGTGATGTAGTTTGAGGGGCTTGGGAAGTTTCTTAGGAAGTGCCCAATACCTCTTGGACAAATGATATGTGGATTGGAACTTAGATATTCGAATAGATCTTGCACTTCTCTGGGGTTCTTAGCAGTTCAAATGTTTCAACAAAAAATGCATGTTTACATGCACGTTTTGAGATAACATTCCAAGAGACAGGAGGTGGTATGTGAAAACCATTTCAGATCAGGAACATTTCTATTTTGGGAGCAAAGGGGAAAGAAAGACTGACATCTGGATCTGTTGCCCCAATGGATTCTGCCACCTCAATTTGCCTCTGGGCCTTTGTTTAGTCCTGCAAAAGCTGAGCCAGCTGTCCATGGATCATAGTTGTCTCTTTAAGGGGCCAAGTGGCAGGCATTTCATTGATAATGCAGACATTGCACTCTTGATGCTGGCTATAGCTACATGATATTTAAACTGATGCTAAACTTCTGTGTAAATCAGACTACAATGCATTCTGTAATATTGCATATGAAGAACACTATATATGCAAAGGAGATTAGCGAGGGGCATATATGCACACTGATGGATTGGTGGGCTAACGAGTTAACAAACACAAGCATTTGCTCCCAAACAGCTCAGTAGTTAGAGGTATTTCAGTCTCTTCCATCACACAAGCCAGAATGTGTGGTTTTAATGGGAAGAAGAAATGCAGCAAAAAAGAAGACAGTGGGACAAGGGGAATGAAATGCTGTCAGCATTTGTTGAAACAGGAACAATTGATCACCTGAGGTGCTTTGATGTTGTCATAGGCTCGTGTTTGTCTGTCTGTCTGATGTGCTGGAAGAAGAGACATCTTCTTCCAGCCTGAGCTTCTGAACAATGGAAATCAATTTCTTAAATAGCTTCATTGTGGGGGGAAAGGAAAAAAGAAACGAGACAGCCTTAATCTGTAATACGTTCAAAAAAGGAAGTTACAATTAGGTAAGGATTCAAGAGCAAAAAAAGAGGCAGAGGGCAATGTTTCACATTTTGTCTTTCTGAATATCTTGTAATGCAATGGCTTAGTTTTGTTGAAAGGCAACATTTGCAGTTTGATAGGTGATCGCTATTAAAGAGAACTAGGCTATCGGAAGGGCCACAAAGTAATGGGTTTTATAGCCACTGTTCAGGCAAGTTGCAAAGATCATTCTGGTAGAGTGAATGTAAGTTAGAATGCAACAGATTTCTGTGCCTTTTGTTGTTAGCAATGAAAAGTGCATATTTGCAATGCAGGTGATGTCCAAAGTGTAGCAACAAGTTTCTGAGCACTTATCCCAGAGAAAATTTTCTTTTAAAAGTGACTTATGTCAAAAGATGTTGTGCATTAAGCCAATTATGTGGAATGGGGAAGGGTGCAAAATGGCCCAGTGCTATGAGTAATGACAAGTGAGGTGTTTGAAATGGGATTGGTAAAAAGCATTAGATCAGTGTTTTGTGAAATAGCTAAGTACTCCTGCTATTTGAATGGTGAGCAATGAGCTTCTTGTACAGTAGAAAGGATTAGAAAAAGCATGAGATAATCAAGAAAAAATACTATACTGGTGAAAATGTCATCGATTCTTTTTCAGCAGGGGTGCGGAACATTAGGCTCACATGACATTCTTGGCCCACCAGGGGTTAAATCCTGCACTGGCTGTGTATACCTGTTCCCTTGGGTCTGAGACAGCAAGGGTTAAATTCTGTTCAGTTTGGCAGGATTCCATGCTTGAATATATTGGGTCACTTTTCAGTCCAGTGGGGGGAAAATAGTTGTAGAAATAATTCCCACCAATTGGCAATTACAGTGATTAATGCTGATTCCACCCAGAAAGTTACTTCTGAGAATGATTGAACATGTTCTTATTTACCCATTATATTCTGTAATGAACATTTCTTTCAATCTTTCAAATGCTTTCATTTTAAAACAGACCCAGTTTCTTTCTAATCATCAGAATTTGCATTGTAGGTAGGTTCTGTTAAAAAATATATAGCCACACTTTGAACCTATTTTATGAACTCCAGGCTGAAATTACCATCTTTGCTTCACTTGAAATGCAAGGCCTACTTGAACATGGCATGGGCTTCATTCAGAGTGCTGCGAGGGATGTATGAAATGAAACATTTGTATGCTTGTGTTCCTGAGAAGCTAAGCAAGGCTACTTTAAAATGCTTTAACTTTGGTGGGGTACATCCAATTAATATGTTTCTGGCTGCTCAGTGTTTTGGTTTAGAACACTTTCAGTCTCCTTAGACTTTTTATTGAGTCCATTTCCTTGGCTTTCCAAATCACATAGAATCTCAGAAATTTATGAAAATGAGCAAAACAATCTTGACCCAGATTTACTGTCTCTTCTACTGTATGTGAGTCCTGGGCAAAGGGGTCATTCAGAAGTTATCAATAGAAGCTGCTCCAGTCCATATTGTAGATCACCATTGCAGGCCCAGGCCCAGTGAGGCTGCAGACCGGGGGGGGGGGGGCGCAGAGCATGGGAAGATGCAATAAGCACAAGGCAATCATTTTGTGGGGCTCTCCTGTATGTGAGTGTCTGAGGGCCCTGCTCCTTCCTGCCACTCACCATCTGGCCTGGGGCGGGGCCTGAAGCCTCATAAAGGACTGCTGGACTCTGCTGCCCGGGAGGACTCTCCTGTGTGAGTGTATGGGGTCCTGCTCCTTCCTGCCACTCACCATCTGGCCTGGGGCAGGGCCTGACGGGCCTCACTAGAACAGTTGCTGTTACTGCCGGAGGGGTGCAGAGTGCTTTTAAAATGTTTTAAAATTTTTATTTTGAATTTTTTGTATGTGGGGGGGGGGGTGCGGTGGATGTTTATTGGGCCTGGGAATTTGTTTGATTTTATGTTTTTGTAATTTTTGTAATTTTTATTGTTTTTTGTTTATATTGTCTTATTTGTGTTTTTTTTGTTTGTTTGTTTGTTTCTTAAAGGGGTTATTTTGTTCTTAAGGGGAGGGGTCAGGGCTGCCGGGGAATGGGCCCCAGCCCACAAAATGGCTGGGATATGCTTCACAGGGGGGAATGCACTGGGACAACCAATCTCAGTGATCACGGGTAGGAGGAGGAGTTACGCTAAGACCAGACCATGTCATTACAGAGGAGGCAGGTTTAGTCGTTGTCTGAGGACTATCCCTGCCTCTGGGTCTGGTCCTGACCGGATGAATACTAGAATCAGCAAGGGATACCCACATGACCTGAAAGTGTTGCTGTGCAATGCCAGGTCAATGATTCATAAGACCACTGCCATCCATGACTTGATCATGGATGGAGGACTTGACCTGGCATGTGTAACAGAGACTTGGTTGGATGAAGCAGATGGGCCTGTCCTTGCCGCTGCTTGTCCACCAGGTTTCTCTTACGCACAGCAACCCAGGTCATGTGGGCGGGGAGGGGGGGTTGCAGTGATTTTTAGGAAGTCATTAGTTTGCACCAGGCGTCCTATTGGGAAGACCCAGTTTTCTGAGTGCATGTTCTGGAAGTTGGGCAATAGGGGCAGTACAGGATTCCTTTTGGTGTACCGACCTCCCCGCTGCACCAAGGATTCCCTGCCCGAGCTGCTTCAGGTCGTGGCGGATGTTCTCCTGGAGACACCTAGCTTGGTCGTCCTAGGGGATTTTAACATCCATGCCGACACGACCTTACAAGGGGCCGCTCGGGACTTCGTGGAAAGCATGGCCTCCATGGGGCTGTCCCTGAATAAGTCTGGCCCAACCCATAGCTGCGGACATGCCTTGGACCTGGTGTTTACCTCTACGGATGTTGGTGATCTGACACTAAGTAAAAGCGAAACGAAAGAAGTGCCATGGTCAGATCACTTCCTGGTGCAACTGGACTTCTCCGCGACCCATCCCCTCTGCAGGGAGGTGGGACCGATTCGGATGGTCCGCCCCCGCCACTTAATGGATCCAAATGGTTTCCAGAGAGTGGTTGGGGATGCTTTATCCCATGTTGATGGCCTTTCAGCCGATTCCCTGGTGGCCCGCTGGAATGTGGAGTTAACCAGGGCTATTGACTGTTTGGCTCCAAAGCGCCCTCTCCGATTGCATGAAGCCCGGAGAGCCCCGTGGTTTTCCACGGATCTGAGGGCAATGAAACAATCGTTGAGACGGCTAGAGCGCCGGTGGCGGATAACTCATTCTGAATCTGACCGGAAACGGGTTAGAGCTCAACGTCGAGCCTACCAAGTGGCGATAGCGACAGCGAAGAAGACTTTCTTCACCGCCTCTATTGCATCTGCAGAAAACAGCAGCAGGAGACTCTTTCAGGTGGTTCGCAATTTAGCGGAACCACCTGTAACATCGGGGCCCAGTACGGGCCACATGTTCTCCTGCAATGATTTTGCAAATTTTTTTGCAGATAAAATCGCTCAGATTCGGGAAGAAGTAGACTCCACCGTGGGAGCAGGGCCGGGGCAGGAGAGTGCTAGAGTCCTGTCTGGTCAAGTTGTGTGGGATCAATTTCAATCTGTTACCTCCGAGGATGTGGACAGGCTGCTTGGACGAGTGAAGCCAACCACCTGTCTCCTGGATCCTTGCCCATCCTGGCTTATAAAAGCTAGCCGGGAAGGACTGGGCGATGGGCTTCGTGGGGTGGTGAATGCTTCCCTCCGTGAGGGAGCCTTCCCAGACCCGCTGAAAGAGGCGGTTATTAAACCGCTTCTTAAAAAACCATCTTTAGATGCGGCCACGATGGCCAATTATCACCCAGTCTCAAACCTCCCATTCTTGGGCAAGGTGATTGAGCGAGTGGTTGCTGAACAACTCCAGGCACGCCTGGAAGAAGCGGACCATTTGGATCCCTTCCAGTCGGGATTCAGGCCTCATCATGGGACTGAAACTGCCTTGGTCGCACTGGTTGATGATCTCCGGCGGGCTAGGGACAAAGGTGAGAGCTGTTTCCTAGTTCTGCTGGATCTCTCAGCGGCGTTTGATACCATCGACCATGACATCCTTCTGGACCGTCTTGAGGGGCTGGGAGCTGGGGGCACTGTCATACAGTGGTTCCGCTCCTTCCTCCTGGGCCGTGTTCAGAAAGTGGCGGTGGGGGATGAGTGTTCAGACCCCTGGCCGCTCACTTGTGGGGTGCCTCAGGGTTCTGTCCTCTCCCCCATGCTTTTCAACATCCACATGCAGCCGCTGGGAGGGATCATCAGGAGGTTTGGGCTGGGTGTTCATCAGTATGCAGATGATACCCAGCTCTACCTCTCTTTTAAATCAGAACCAGTGAAGGCGGTAAAGGTCCTGTGTGAGTGTCTGGAAGCGGTTGGAGGATGGATGGCGGCTAACAGATTGAGGTTGAATCCTGACAAGACAGAAGTACTGTTTTTGGGGGACAGGAGGCGGGCAGGTGTGGAGGATTCCCTGGTCCTGAATGGGGTAACTGTGCCCCTGAAGGACCAGGTGCGCAGCCTGGGAGTCATTTTGGACTCACAGCTGTCCATGGAGGCACAGGTCAAATCTGTATCCAGGGCAGCTGTTTACCAGCTCCATCTGGTACGTAGGCTGAGACCCTATCTGCCTGCGGACTGTCTCGCCAGAGTGGTACATGCTCTGGTTATCTCCCGCTTGGACTACTGCAATGCGCTCTACGTGGGGCTACCTTTGAAGGTGACCCGGAAACTACAACTAATACGGAATGCGGCAGCTAGACTGGTGACTGGGAGCGGCCGCCGAGACCATATAACACCGGTCTTGAAAGACCTACATTGGCTCCCAGTACGTTTCCGAGCACAATTCAAAGTGTTGGTGCTGACCTTTAAAGCCCTAAATGGCCTCGGTCCAGTATATCTGAAGGAGCGTCTCCTCCCCCATCGTTCTGCCCGGACACTGAGGTCCAGCTCCGAGGGCCTTCTGGCGGTTCCCTCACTGCGAGAGGCCAAGTTGCAGGGAACCAGGCAGAGGGCCTTCTCGGTGGTGGCGCCCGCCCTGTGGAATGCCCTCCCATCGGATGTCAAGGCGATGGACAACTACCTGACATTCAGAAGACATCTGAAGGCAGCCCTGTTCAGGGAAGTTTTTAATATGTGACATTTTAGTGTATTTTTTATCTCTGTTGGAAGCCGCCCAGAGTGGCTGGGGAAACCCAGCCAGATGGGCGGGGTACAAATAATAAATTATTATTATTATTATTATTAATCAGACTACAACTTCATTGTAGGTTTTGGTATAGGCATTTGGTGTGTATTCTGAATTATCCAACCTGTCTGCTGGTTGATTATTTGACTGGGTTGATCCAGTTAGGGAATGCCCTGTGACATACATCAAATCAGGGTGACGCCTCCAAGTTCGTTATGGCTCATCAGCTCCTGCCTGGGTGTCTGAACAGAAACACAATTGCCTGGACCCTTTCAATGGGGCATCTTAATTCCTTGGAGTGGGGAGACGCTCATAACCCCCCATCTGCCTTGATTAAGGAGCCAACCCAATGCCTTATCCGCCATCAAGTTGTGACAATTGCTATGAGGTAGGCAAAGCCCTCAGACAGACACAATCTGTCTGAAGGCAAGTTCCTCCCTGGCCCCAAATATGACAACCCAATATTTCCACAGCAAGGTCTTATGTATGATCTACCTGCTTACCTTCAAGCAAAGCCTACTGAGAGTAAGTACTGGGCATGGCTGGCATTTATAGCTGAGGACTGGTCACAGCCACAGGTGATCCTCAGCAGACACTGCAACCAAGGGGGGAGAAAGTCATGTCCTCTCCCAGCCGGTGCTGCAGTGGCCATGACAGAGCACAATAACTACTCGCCAATAGTTGACGGCAGTCTTTACTCATTACAAATGCATTGGCTAGCTGAATATTTTACTGGACTAATTACTGAGGGGGGGAACAATCTGATCTGTAGCTTTTTGAAAGCAGTTGTTTGTAGTGCTTAATGCACAGGATTTGAGTGGAGATGGATTTAAAAGGGAAGACAAATTGGATAGTACCATTTCACTTCCCTAATTGGGTGAGCATAACTCCATTAGAGTCAGGTTTTCTGATGCAAATGTGCATTTTTAACAAATTCAAGAAAATATTTTATTTGAGGATAGTACTCTCAATTATGTCCTTCTGTTAACAGACTCGGTATTCCCCCCCCCCCCCCGGCCCTCTTCTTATGTGACTGAAGTCATTTTCTGGAATATTCATGGGAAGATAACACACAAAAAGCATTTCAGAAAAGCTGAAAAACTAATTAGAAGCAACAGTGAGATTCGATGCTTTGTCCTGTGTAAAAAGTAGTAGATGGTTCATTCTCTCACTCTCTTAAAAAATATGCTGTTCTGCTTCATACTGGCAGTGGAGAGAAATAAATATTGCTGCCCAAGGAAGACTAATATTTAGGCCTTGGATGGGTATATTAAACAATCCAGGTTGAGTTTACTACTTTGTATTGTGGGAGGCCTTGCCTCAGGAGATCCAGTGGCCCTCTTTCCTTTCTCACCTTCTGCCACCCCGATAATATATTTTTATTCCAGCAAGCATTTGACTTGCCAGACTACAAGCTGTTGCTAGCTGATTTTTCCTGTTGTATTGGCCTCCTTGCTTTACTGTTTTTAATGTTTAAATGAATATGAGAAAGGACCCAATCCCAAACCCCTTTTTGCTAGTTAGCTGGGGGCAGGTGCGAAGGAAAGCGTCGTGACACTCGGGGTGGGCGTCGCTATGTAGGGCGCATGTGTGGCATTGCATGCGCCATATGTAGTGACGCCACACATGCACTGTATAGCGGTTTGCTGCCGGAGCCACTGCAGCCACGAACGGATGATCCTCCACATGTGGCTGAGGTTTCGCGATGGCTGCTCGCACCGCAGCAAGCCCCCACGGTGTGACTTCTTGTCACCTCCGCAGACATGGAACCCGGGGCATACTGCCACTGTGCCCCCCATTGCAACACCACTGGCTGGGGGGAGGTATTTGGATTGCAGACCAACAGAAAGCCTCAAAACAAGGTGTCCTGGGGCAGGGAGTGGAAAGGGCTGAGTCAGCATTGGGCCTAAGCCACACTCAAACCTCTATCAGCTGTAGACTAGCACAGATAGTTGTCTGCCCTCGCCTATTTTCTACCTTGGCTGGAGTGTGTGTGTGGTAGGGCTGCGAAAACAGCAGTGATCCCACCACTTTGCAAAACCCCACAGAGCAACAGCTGGGGTTTGAGTTGCTCCTTTGTACTTAATTATAAACTGGAAGTCACCCTGACAGTTGTTGCTGTTGGCATCGATCTGTCTCTAAATGGGGAAAGGCCAAAGCTCCATCATGCATCCCAACTGGATTGCAAAAGATCCTAATTTCAATCCTTGGCATATTTACACAGGGCTTTGAGAGCCCCTCTGGTTTGAAATCCTTGACAGCAACCGCCAATCAATGTCGACAATACAGTGGTACCTCGGGTTACATATGCTTCAGGTTACATATGCTTCAGGTTACAGGCTCCGCTAACCCAGAAATAGTGCTTCAGGTTAAGAACTTTGCTTCAGGATGAGAACAGAAATCTTGCTCCGGCGGTGCGGCAGCAGCAGGAGGCCCCATTAGCTAAAATGGTGCTTCAGGTTAAGAACAGTTTCAGATTAAGAACAGACCTCCGGAACAAATTAAGTACTTAACCACTGTACTGAGTTCAATGGGCCCATTATAGGGCAGCTTTCTAAACAGAAGTACAGAAATAGCATAGCACTTACTTACATTTTCAGTTTGCACTCTGTTCATGTTTGCTGCAACACAGCCGACCCACTTTCTATAGCCTTGTGGTACCACATTCATTAAGTGTGGACTGAGATGTGAGAGGAGTACATAATGAAATCATTAAATAGCCACTGTACCACTTCTGGAACTCCATATCTAGAGCTGAATTGAAAATATTCTCACACATTCTGTGTGGGGCAGGGGGTGGTAACCCAGGCTACTTGCTCCAGAGTCCCTCCAGACATAGACCATATTAAACTACCCTTTTATTGTGTGTAAATGATTTTATTACTGTATAATGGTTTCAGGAAAATTCACATCATTTTCAGTTTTAAATTGGCTCCATCAACCTCCATGGACTTGAGACATATATTTGTTCAGTTTTGATATATGCCTCCTATCAGGTTGAGGTCCTTATTTCTGTTTCTTCTTATGAATGTTGTTCATTCCTAAAATGAGCTCAACATGTTTGGTGGGGATATGCCATTGATTAATGAAATAGCTTTCTCCTATATGAACTCTTAGTTTTATTCCTCAGGAGCTAAAGATTTTTTGCTTTTGCAGCTGCATCATGCAGAGCTGAGGTTTTCACTCAGTAACCACAATAAAGTACTGGCCATCTTTACCGATGCTTGCAGATAATTTAAAACCTGGAAAGATTCATTTGTGGTTACTTGCCTCTACTTCACCTGTACTTTTTTGGTCCCTCTAAAATTTCCTGGGAGTTTCCCTTAATCCTGGCACATTGTTTTGCCTTAGTTGATTTTTGCCATTGTTGTTTTTGTTCATGATTCTTCTCTCACCCCAGTTCTTGGCCATTCACAACACTGAGGAGCAACAATGGGAATTGTCTGCAATATAAATGGACTAGTTGCCCTTAAATAATGCTCTTGCTGGACTCCAACTCCCATCGGCCTGTCAGTTCCAAAGGCACAGATTCCCCAAACAGGAGGAGCTCTAAAGCCCATCTCCTCAAGCTCTCTTCAGGAGTTACACTTAAGCATTATGTTGCCACATAAGGAATGGCAGTGGGAACAAATGTGCTACTTCCACCCCATTGACATTCAGGTCACTCTCCAAGTTATGGCTGTGTGAATCAAGGAATCTTATACACCCCTGTAGGCTCCCTGCATGTTTTAGAGCACCAATTTTCCAGGGTTCCAATATGTATAGAAATCCTCCACAACTACAGAAGGCTCCTTGCTTCAAACCTTCACCCTCCACAAGTTGCATGGTACTGGAACAGGGGGTGTATTGAACTTCTGTCCTCGTTTTCTCTGCCCCCCTCAAGTGGCAAGCATATGCTTATTTGTAACACATAGGGGAGGTTTGTATCTACAGCCCCTCATTCTGCATTCATTTTCTTCCTCTTTTCAACTTTCAGTTTTGTCTGAGGGCTTGCTTCCTCCCTTTGTCCCCTTTAGATATCTGAGCCCAGTTAAACAACTTCGCCCCTCAATTGTTAGTCAACCCAAGTGGGAACCTTAGGTGAGAATGGGGTTTATCCCTAAGGTATCTAATAACCACACCAATGGTAGCTAGCATGGTGCCTTCCAGACATTGGCCATGTTGATTGGGGGGAATTGCAGTTCATCAAAATCTGGATGACACCATGTTGGACAGCCCTGAACAATGCCATAGTTTTCACCTTCAGTGGGAACAACAAAATTGCAGATAGCCGGTGAAAGGAAAGGAAAGAGATCATAATGGAGTGGGTAGGTAGGAATTCCTCCTCCTGATAAATCTTCTGCACTCAAGCATTTACATCATGACATGTTACAAAAACTGATGCATCTCTGCACCAGAATTCAGTTTTAACTGCATCAGTATAATTATGTCAGACCAACTGATGTGATTTCATTTGAAACCTTCCTCCATTGTTCTTGTGGAGGGGATAAAAATAAATAAATCTATTTTTACCAATTTTCCATTATGATTTAGAATCAGAAACCACTTACAAGAGCCTTCAGCCATTTTTATTTCTAGTTTACCCTTCCGATATTAATAGTTTTGTCCTGTCCAGGAATACTGACATCTACAGTTTTTATTTTTGGTTTCTATTAACACCTTAGCTTGACATTCAATTACTCTCCAGGGATTTATCTCAGTTTCAGCAGTATATTCTGTTACATGAGTGAATCAGGGTTGCAAACCTCACCTGGAAGGAAGTCCCATTGAACTCAGTAGGGCTTATATCTGAGTAGACATGATTGGTAATGTACTGTCAATCAATTTTAAATCAGTGTCACTTTTGAACACATAAAAATTTGCATGGAATTTGCATTTCAATGCCTATGTAAATATGCATTTCTAAACAAATTTTCACTCAAAATATGTTATTTCTAAATGTAGCTTTAACATTTTGGAAGTGCCAATAACAGTGGATAAGTAACTTCCAATATACACATTAGTCACGGCAGAGCAGATTTTGTCAGCTCATATCAAAATCCACAACAATCAAATTCCCCAAGTTTTTCTATTTCTGTCTTTTCCAAATGCACAGAGATATATTATAAATTATCCTGGCACACAATTTCAGTGTGGCACAGAATATGTACCCCTTCAGCTTCATGTAGCAAACCGTTTATACAAAACTGTCCCCATGTGAATAAAGTGAAAAGCTCTGTGTCAACTCTTTAAAGCATCTGTTGTCTATGATGTGATATTCTCAAATATTTTACATAATCAGACAACTGTCTGAACATGGCTCCCTGTGTATAACAAGGTTAGAAGGGTAGAATCCCTATGTAATAACTGCACCAGTTGAAAATGCATTTAAGAATCTTCCTGCTACAGAACTTTTGGTGACATGATGCCCTCCAGAAGTTGTTGGACAACAGTTCCCATCATCTCTTATCATTTGCCTTGTTGACTGTCAATGCATGAACATGAACACTAAGGCATCATGCAGTGCACAACTTACAGTACAGTTTCTTGGCTATTATTTTGAATGGTGACTAATTTATTATAGGACAACAGTTTTTCAACTATGTGTTCCAAATGTGGGGAACTATTAGCTCGCCTCATGTTGCTAAACTAAAAGTCCTATCACCCCTGGCCAATGGCCATGCCATTGGGCCAAAGGTAGCCCATACCTGCTTCGATCCAAAGAACAAATCCTTCTTCCTGTTTAAATTGTTGGAAAAGTACAGGGAATTTAGACCAGAAGAAAACAGCATACGGCTGGGGCATAACTGGGGTGTTCCTATTTTTACTTATGAAATAAGTGTGCTTTTATAGATCAGTCCTTTTATCCTCCCCAGCTTGTCTCAAAGATTTGGCTTCAGTATTTGAAATTGCTACTTTGAACCACAGAGCATGGTCAAAGTCTATGTGTTCCTATCTGCCATTTCTATAAATAATTCTGCCTATCCGCCATTTCTGCAAACCTGGTTTCAGCAAGAAACTTGATAGTCTTCAGCTCCGTCTGTTAGGCAGCACTGGAAGAAAACACCAGTGTTTTTTGTTTGACTCAGCACAGGGGACAAAGGAAACTCTGACCTTAACTTACAAGGAGAAGACGAAGAGGATGAAGGAAAGGGGAACCAGGTAGATAGAGAGAGGCTGTATAAAAAGGAAACATGAGAAAAGTATGGAGGTCTAATTAAGCATAGATTAGGAAGATAAATGGGGACAGACTTGAATTGTTCTGCATGACTTATGAGCTCCAAATTATGGGTTACAACTGTAGCCCCCATGGGTGTCACAAGTGCCCACAGAAGCTATCCATGGGGTCCTGTTTCCTTCACTGCTCTCCCTGCTGTAGTTAGGCTCTTGTAGCAAACAGAGTGGCACATGGAACTAGCCTGCATGAGATACTTTGCTGTAAATCTGCATATACCCTTGACCATATATGCAAAAAGAGAGTTCAGGATAAGAGACTAGCTAGCTGTACTGTGACTCTGCCATGCCCTTTTCTGCTTGCGTAAGGTCTTGCGAATGTGGAAACAGACCCATGGATCTTCTCTGCAAATATATTCTGTTCCACTCTATACACATCAGTACCCTTTGTGACAGGGCCATAACTAGGGATGGGAGAGAAGTTTGATTCTGCTTTGCATTTTCAGGCAAATAGATCTAGTTCACCCTTTCTGAAACAATATGTGAACTAAATTGAGCCAGCCTTTGAAATTTGCAGTTCACAAAAAATTTCGCTGCATATGTATGAAAAAGCATGTACATATTAGGGTACATGGTATACAACAATGCATTGCTATGGAAAATGTAAATATTGGGGGAACTACATTTTGACTATTGTGTATATTGGACAAAACTGCATGCAAAAATGTGTACATGAAAATGCTGATGAATGTTGCATATGTTTCCAACCAGTGACTCTGCTCTCTTTTTCGGTACACAGTAAAGTCCTCTGGGGTTGTTATCCACACACATGGAACAGATGTTCTGCCTACCTACACAGCATTTTTACTGTGTGTAGACCATGGGGGTTTCTGCTGTAATCATTATGAACATATGACTTATTTGAAAATTCGCTGTCTATTCAACAAATGGAGGCAAAGAGAAAGAAAAGAGAGACTATCAAAGGGAGAGGGTGGAGAACAGACAGGAGGGGGAAAACTAGGAAAGTGAGAGAAGGTATAACTCACATGAAGAGAGACAGCGGGAGATAAAGTTCTAAGAGGGTGGCAATAAAGGGAGCTCATGAAGATCAAGAAAGGAGGGGCACAAAAAGAGTGAAAGGAAATACAGAAAAGGACAGAGGACTTCATGACAGCTTAGAACAGCTTGAGAAAGGTCATGGAAGCCCTCCGGGTGGTGTGTTACACAAGGGGGCAAAGTGGCCTGTCATGGTAGATAAACAAGGGGTAGTGGGGCTGAATATATTTTGCCACTTGCTTGTCATCTGACAGAGGGATGGAAGCTGTTTCCGCATCCCCAGTGGGTGGATGGATCTGCAGGGAAGCTAACCTGCAGATTCTCAGTAGCTGCCAAGCCTTAAAAGAAAGTTGTGTCAAGTTTGTTCTTCTCAGTGCTAGAAGATTTGGAAAGGAACCATATGCTGCAGAGATATGGAAGATGAAAACTGATGTGGGCATGGTCTTCTTTGCTGTGGTATAATCCTGAGCTGAATCCTGGTGCTGATGCTAATAGTGTAAATGTCAATTGCCCTAACAAAAGCCCAAACACATATTTGTGTAATGTATGTTACACAACAATGGGAAACAGTCTGCTTCATATAAAAGTATGCTATAAAACCACATTAGAAATGTAACACAATTTTATTTAAAAGGGAAAATGGTAAGGGAGGAGGCAGTCCAAGAGCATGAGAAATATAAAAATATGCTAGGTGCATTTTAAATGTGAGGAGGGAGAAAAAGATATAGATGAAGCATATTTTTCCATGGCACCCCAGTCTCTGTGTGGGGCAAGAGTGCAGGGGTTCTAGGTTTGTTTGTTTCTCCCTTTTGGAATGAGGCACAGTAGAGACTGTGGTGTCCATATGATGTATGGTTTATTGGCACATATATACAACCTAATCCTACGATGAAGGGGTTCACAGCATTAACCCCCCCCCCATGGGTCTCATTTCTCCCATAGCAACAACCTTGGATTCAAACAGATCAGACATTGCTCTCAAACATTGCTGTGACTCTCTCTTCAGCTTGCTGCTTTATCTCTACATCACATCACTGCTATCTCTGATCCAAACTCTGGCTTTTTAGGTTGAGGGAGGGGCTCTCACTCATTTGCCGACCCACCCTGAACCCCACCTTAATGGGTCATTGTCCAGACTATCATCTCACCAGGAGCTAAGCCTGGCTTGTCCAAGAATTAAAATTAGAAGGGATCCTGTATCAAGCAAAGCCAGAGGGATACTCTTCCTTGCAACAGAGGACTGACAACACGGTCACCCAAGCTCCTGTGAAGCCTGAAAGGAGGGAGAAACATCGTGTGTGAGGGATGGGGTGGGGTTTCTGACCACCTAATCCTCTCCTGCTCTTGCCTTTTCCCAAGTTGGCTTCTTTTAGGAGAGCATTTGAAATGCTCTCTTCTGTTCTTCTTTGAACATCAGTGTTGGATTAGGATTTCAGTCTGCACACAAACAGCTTAGTGTGCTGAATACATACAGCTTAGTGTGTGCTCATCTGCCACTGAATTCAGGCATAGGGGTGGAGAAGGTTTATAATTAAAATAAAAATTAAAAAAAGGAGAGATGAACCTGTCAATTTGTTTCTCATTGTTCCCGCCTTCAGTTCAGTTCACCTCATTTCCACATGGCTTTGCATTTCTTTTCTTTCAAAAGTTCCCACACAAAAGTATAAGCATTTTCATGCACATGTTCCCAAATATCTGCATTTTTTGTATGCAGCTTCTCCTAACATATGCTGTAATGTACTTTTAAAAAACACACACACTAATATATGTCTTTGGTACACGCTTTTTCAGTGAAATTATTCCTAATAATTAAACAAAGAGCAAATTTCAAAGGATAGTTGTCTGTCCGTCCCAGTTTGCTTACTGGTTTGGAAAACGCAAACCGGGTAACTTCACATGAAAATGTAAGCTGAACTGACTTCATCCCTGTGGGCAGTGTAATGGATTTAGACCAGTACCCTGGTTCAAACAGTATGAAAAATGCTAGTATTTCAGCATCAAGGAGCCACATAAAAAGTCAGAAGACTAGGATAAAGTCAGGCCACACCTTGGACTTAGAAGGTTATTTAACGTGAAGTGGCAGGTGACAAACTTTCAAGGGAAACATCGCTTTGTGGGTAATAGTTTATTTATTTCTCATACTGCTTGCTGTAAATTCACCTATTTATGGAAGGCACATTTTTCCTCCTATTGTTCAACTGTCACTCACAGGTGCTGTTCTATTATCGAGTTGGATGTCAAATAGTCACAGCTCTGTCAATTTGATGGCAGGTTGTTGTGGAACGGCCTGAGTTTCATTTTGTTTTAATTTATCGGGGGAGGGGGGCTTTAGATGGGAAGAGTGAGCAAACTGGAGTGTGTATGTGTGCCCAGGGATGGAGGGTAAATAAAAGCCATTCATTCACTTCCCTCTCCTTGTCAGAATGGAGCAGACAGGCACTTACTGCTATTTTGACACCGCCACATGGCCGCCTGAAAGCCTGAAAATATTGTCCCCCATTCCTTTGTGTGTATTTTGTTGTTGAGTGGTAAGGCAGTGAGGAAAAGAGCACTGAACTCTGCACAAAAGCATTTTAAGAAAAGTAGAAGAGCCAATGGCCCATTGAGTCCAGCATCCCATTCTCACAGTGGCCAACCAGATACCTGTCAGGGAAAATGCATTCTGCCCTCCTGTGATTACCAGCAACTGGTATTCAGAAGCAATTCTGCCTCTGACTGTGGAGGCAGAACGTAGCCATCATGGCAAGTAGTCATTGATTTCTTCCTTCTGCATGATTTTTTTTCCAATCCTCTTTACTTCAGGAACAGAATCTACAATGAACAGCCAATTGCTGGATGCTGTTGCTTTATCTGTGGAACGTGCTCGTCACTTCTTCTCTTGATCATGGCAAGGGATGGATTTGAGAAAGAGGGGCAAATAGGACCTCTGAGGACCTACCACCAGCAGAAGTTGGTGGGGTGGCACAAGCAGGGCAGCTTCTGAATGATCATAACACCATTATAAGCAGCCCACATTATGGCTCCTTCCCCACTGAGAAGCCGTGTGCAACATGACTCTGCCTACACCAGTCTGCCAATTGCTGCCGCCTACTACAGCATATCCGTCGTAAAGCTGTTTAAAAACTGTTTTGTAATGGACTTGTAATCTGCCTTTGGGCTTCCTGAAGGCATCTCACTGGGTATTGCTGGGAGTACACAGACATGTGGGTCTGATACAAATCCGCTCCCCTTCCCAGGGGGGTGGGGTTGCAGGCTGGCCACGTGCACTCTCCATGTACAGCAGGGGGGGGGATGCCACCTGCATCACTGGGAATTCCGGCTGCACCACACTCCACAGTCAACCAATCCAGTCAACCAGGGGGCGTGGCTTACCTAATTTAAACTGCCACACGGCCTGGAGGCTCTTTCTCCTTATTTCCTCCTGCGTCTGTTCTCCTGCCCTCCTGCCCTATTTTCATGTGTTCGCCATCTTGTCCTTCCTATGGACTATAGCTGGTCACCTGTTGAGGGGGCCAGGAAGGAATTTTCCCACTTGACAAATTGGCACCAGCCGTGTGGTTTTTGCCTGCCTCGTAGCAATCATCACAACTTTGTAAGGTTTGGTGGTTAGGCACTGGTAAACCTGGTTGGTGGGAGGGGAAGTTGTGGCCTTCACCTGCCCTGCCCTTTTTAAGGGTATTTCGTTAAAGGAATCCGGGGGTGTGGATCCTGTCCGAAACCCGGGTATGGGTTAGGGCCATTCCACGACCCCATCGGGAGCCCTGGGGGAGCTCGCAGTTGATGTACATCAACTGGGCTCCCCCTTATGAGACTACCTGCATGGCGGGCAGGAGTCAGATATAGTCAGTTCAGTTCCAGTGCCTAAGCCAATACCGCTCACATCTGTAACCAATAAAGTTGTGGCCTTACTTATTCCATTAACCCAAAATGTGTTTCATTATCTAGAAATGAGGTGGGCTCAGGGCTTTGCCATGCAGCACAGTTCCTCTGCAACAACTCATCATTGCAGTTGTTGTTAAGATCTCCACTTTGCTGCTGTTGAAAACATGTCTCAAATAATGTTTCATAACCTTGGAAAGGATTTAGGGTTTGCTCACTTTGGGTTCTCCATTTATTCCTCCTCTCTTAAATGGTAATGCTTAAGCATACTGCAAAATAAATAAATAAAAAGAGGAGGTTCATCCTGTAATTTGTACTCCATGGTTCCTTTTATGTTTTCACACCTTTTGTGTTATTGTGGACACATGCAGTCACCATCCACTTTGCAAGTTACTTGCACCACACCTGGCCCATTTATCATTGTCGCCAAGGTCTGGGACACTCTCCTGACTGGTAGTTGAGAAGTCCATATTTTCTACAATTTATACCACACAAATGGAACAGGTACCTTCTTGGAGATTTTAGCACTGAGATTCAATCACTATTTTCAGCCTTTAAGGCCAATTTCAGACGTCATTAGTTCTTCCATTTCTCCACCCAGTATAAATTGGCATTTCTATGCATTGTCTGTTTGGTAAGTATATAACAAATTGTTTAATGCTAAGATACAATTTTTTTAATTAAAAAACCCTCAAATACCACTACACCTTTGTTACCATAACAAAACATAATTTTAAACACATTTCTTATTGGTTCCACAGCAGGTGGTAGAAACTTAAACTTGGCAAGACCATAATCCCAGTTGGCAGATGTGTGTTTTGTGACCCAGTGAAAATCTGTCTTGATTTGGCTGAGCTGTAATGATTTCAAAAACTTACTTCATAGGCACACATGGATAGTTTCTGTTACTTTTTAGTTTAATTTTATAGTTACATGACAAAACAAACAAGACTGCCAGTGTCGTGTTGGTATAGATCAGGCAGGCACATTTTGACTGCAAAATTCCCCTAGGGACATTTGTTCAGCTTTCAGTTGGAGCTCTGCATAGGTGGCCTTTGGTTTAGGAGACTGAGATGCATAAGCAAGCTGTTCTGCTAAATGGTCTGCTATGAGAAGCTTCCTATTTTTACACATTTTTTGTCTTGGTTTGCACTGCTCCTGGCGAGGACCAAACTGGAATACAATTTGAATACAATTACCAGTTTCAGTGTTCCACTCTATTTTAAACTCAGGGAGTTTATGATAAAACTGCTGGCCACTTGCATTCATTCATTCATTATAGGAAAAGCCCACAACATTAGAACATTAAAGGTAAAACCACCATAACTAGTAAAAAGAAAAGCCAACATGTATTTGGGATGCAGGTGGCACTGTGGTCTAAACTACTGAGCCTCTTGGGCCTGCCGATTGGAAGGTTGGCAGTTCAAATCCTCATGATGGGGTGAGCACCCATTGTCTTGTCCCAGCTCTTGCCAACCTAGCAGAAAGCACGCCAGTGCAAGTACATAAATAGGTACCACTGCAGCAGGAAGGTAAACGGCGTTTCCGTGCACTCTGGTTTCTGTCATGGTGTTCCACTGCACCAGAAGTGGTTTAGTCATGCTGGCCACATGACCCAGAAAGCCATCTGTGAATAAACGCAGGTTCCCTCGGCCTGAAAGCAAGATGAGTGCTGCAACCCCATAGTCACTTTTGACTGAACTTTACTGTCCAGGAGACCTTGACCTTGACCTTTACCTTTACCTGTCCCAAGACTCTCAGACAACTTACAAGATGTAAAGGATTCCATGTCCATGTACACTCTTGGACTCTTGAGTGGTTCCATCCTTGGGTGCATTATGTCTTTGTCCTGTTTAATTATTGTCAACAAATGTGTAAGCTTAGATTGCAATGATACTTCAGACCACAGCTTTTCTTTGAGTGTTACCTTTCTTTCAGCTAATGTTACTTAAGGTTTGTTGCAAAGAAGGGAAATAAAACTTGTAGCCTTCCAGATGTTGTTGGAAAACAGTTCCCACCAGTCCCAGGCCAGTGTTACCAAGAGATCATGGGAGTTGTAGTCCAACATTTGGAGAGCCAGGTTCCCCTTGTACGTTTTAAGGAACAACAAAAAATCTGTTGGCTATTTCACGTCTGTATTCTATGTTAACTTCTGTTCCCAACTGAAGCATGGTTAATCTAAACAAACATAATGGTTTAAAAATATTTTTTTTTCTGATGCAAAATACTGGAAACTTGGGTGTACATTCTCTCACAAAGAGCAAAACTACATCAGCCATACCATTAAGGGCTCAGTCACCTGCCTATCTTACAGGGTGATAATATTGTCACCATCTGCCAGTAATATTATTTTGCCTTTTACAAACCATCTCAATGAAAGAGACTGCATGGGTACAAATCAGGCACTGAAATTATAATGTGCAGAAACCTGGGGGGGGGGGGACAGGGTGGCCTTCAGTTCCTGATAAGTCTTCAGAAGACCTTCAGAATTTAGTCCCAACTAAATTCTGGGTTTGACCACCAAGTTCACTACAGAAAAGGATCAACCATCTTTAGCCATATTCATCTTTGTATACTGAGTCGCTCAGTACTGGTGGCTACTAGCTGGGAGCAGATCATGCCCTCTCTGATTAGACGCTGTGTCAATTTGATTGTATGTTTCATTAGTTTCTGCTCTGCATAATACTGTGTCACTCCTTCTGTCTTTTGCATTGCTTGGCCTTTTAAACTACATTTGTCAACAACTAAAGTTTGTTTTTCTTCTCTGCACTCTCAGGGTATTATGCCTACCCACTTTGGGGATCACTTCTGACATAATGGGCTGTTGCCCACAAAAGCTTTTAGCACATTGATGCTTAATAAAGTAATGGCTTCTTATCTGATTTGGACCTTTCTTTAATGTTCATATTTTCGCCCATCACTAGATCTTTAGTTTTCACTCTAATATTTCACGGCAGTGAACTTCAGACCAAATATTTATTTTTTCCTCAGTTTCTAGCACAAGCTGTTTTCGGGGAAACTTAAGAGTTTCTTTAAAATTTATCTACACAAGGGTTTTTTTTTTATTGATGTTGTGAACAAGGATATTGAATTTTTTTTCTTGTCTTTTACTTCCAAGAGTTTATTAAAGCTGCATAGATGTAAAATGTCAAGTTAATGCATCCCCGTTAATGCCAGTGATTTACTCCCCCCGTCCCCACTTCACTCGGTACAGATGAGGAAAATACACTAGATTGCTCCCTTTCACTTTTTCTGTTCTTTCTAAGTCTGCAATGGGTTGCTAAAACTACAGGGAGTGTTTAATAAATCAAAGTGGTTTTTCATTTGATTCCCTTTTTCAGTTACATGGAAATGTACCTCTTGATCTTAAAGTATAATAAACTCTGAAGTTCTTTTTTAAAAATAAAAATAACTAAATGCAAATTTGGAGACTAAATCCATCTACAAGTGACCCTTTAATGGAGGGTACAACACACATTATGGATGGGATATTTGGCTATTTGCCATGTGTACAGCTGTGGCAGAAGCCTAATCCTCCGTCCGTGCTATATTCTCCTTCACAATGTTTTCCAGAGCTGTCAAATATCACTAAATAAATAAACCCCATGTCATTCCTATGCTGTATGCTCCACTGAGTAATGCTTACTGATTGCCAAAAACATGGGATCCAGAGAGAAGGGAAGGCAGATGTTAGGCTTCCTCTTATTGTGTTAATAAATTGAAGGAGCAGTTGCATGCCAGGTCTTGTCTGCTGCTTTGTGGGAGCAGGGGGTTCTGCTTCTTGGGCACTGCAGATGGCAAGCTGGTGTCTGGAAATAATTCTGCATTTCCACAGACTCTGCATGTAGTGACCTGCTGGATGAAGTTAGAATACTCTCCTAGGTGAAAAACTGGCTTCATTCTGATGAGAGATTCCATCACACATAATGCCCAGGGAAAAACTGTAGCCCAGTGGTGGAACAAATCCATTTCTTTACGTTATTAAATACTTGAGTCCCGTGTCTCTCTTTGAAATTAGCATACAAAAGGAGGCAATGAAAAGGCTGTCAAATATGCAGAGAGCAAAACAAAACCACAACTCCAAGCAACCAAATGCAAAAAAAAGTAACAAAAAGAGCAGAAAGAGAAAATGGGAAGAGACCGAGCAGAAACTAGGAATGTTTTGAGTATTCAGTCATGAATACACCCAAGGGTTGAATTGAGGTGAACAAAGCCAACCCACCTATGAGGCAAGGTGAGGTGACTGCCTCAAGCAGCAGGATCCACAGGGACAACAGATCCCGATGCAGATTTCTATTCCCCCCTTGTTCCTGATGCACATTTTCACTCACCCCTTCTTCCCTGGCAGGGAAGAAGGCCTCATTTTGTGGTTTGCCTCAGGTGCCAAAATGTATTGGGCTCACCTTGGAGGTGAATGTAGCCCTTTGTACCATGTACGTTCAAGCTGTCTCTGGTGCCCTATCCCAAGCTCCCCCATTCCCAGAAGCTTATCTATGGTCAGCGGGAAAACAGATGCATCTGCTCTAGAACAATGATGCACATGCCATTTCTGCTGAGAAGACGCCCTTATTTATTTTTAGTGCCACTGGAGAGTCCCAGCTTTGCCTTCTCCCTGCCCATTAAATGCACCAGAGGGCTTTGTGCAGCTTTATTCCAAACAGATGCAAAGCACCCTCATAGCAGTAGCCTTCCATCCCAGCCCAGCATCAGAAGACCAGGAGCAAAGTTTTCCCCACCCTCTGGAATAGCTACCTATTGAAGGTGTGTTGTGAGGGCTGCAGGAAGCAGGAAGGAGGTGAAAGTTCTGTTCCATAAGTGGAAGTCTGCTGGAATAGACCACTAGTGTTTGGTATAAACCACACTTTTTCGATATTTCCTTGCCTGCTGAGAACATTCTTTTGACAAGCATTTTTAGAGAATTTCTTGGAAGCAGCGTTCGTCATTTGTTCCATTTCATGAGTTTTTATAATGTTACAATGTTTTGATGATTTTAGTGTATCCTGCCATTATTATTTAATTGTCTGGTGATATTCTTATATGTAAAATAAATAAAATAAAAATAAATAACCAAAATGATCTGAATGCGACAGAAAGTAACACTGAATAGGGACAGGGCAGATGGCCGGATAGATGCATGCAGTGCAAGCAATGCAAACTGCATACCCTCCAACATTTCTCCGATGAAAATAGGGACGTCCCATTCCATAATGATAATTTTATGATTATATCTTACTGGGTTGCCAGTATAAATACCTGTAAATAAAACATAATAAAACATTAAACTTTTTTTTTAAAAAATAAATAAATCACTATATAGGATTGCCTTCAGATGGCTCAGGGGTCAGATAATTTCATACCCTCCAAACATTTCTCCAATGAAAATAGGAACATCCTAAGGAAAAGCGGGACATTCCAGGATCAAATCAGAAACTGGGACATCTTCTCTAAATCAGGGACATCCCTGGAAAACAGGGGCACTTGGAGGGTCTGAAACTGGTTTGGGAGAGGGTTAAGCTTGGTGCCTCAGAGGAATTAGGATTTATTTGGTTACTGTTTTGACTGAGCAAAGACAGCAGTAAAAGGAGTTGGTGGTGATTATTCATTCCCTGCATCAATAGACCCAATAATCATAATGCAGCATTTCTGAAGATGTAGCCAAAGTTTCCAGGCTCTGAAAACTTAACAAGGAAAAGCCAAGAAAGGACTTGAGGTGGGGTGGGGTGCTTATGCGCCCTTATGAAAGGACCATGATATGGATGTGGGCCTACAAGAGACAGGAGGCACATGGTTGGCAATGGAAAATATGCTCTATGAGAGCGAAGGCAGCTTTCTGTCCCATAGTCAACAACAGGAGCATCTAGCATGCAGAAGGAAATGAGCAAATATGAAAGTGGGAGCAGGGACACTGCATCAAGCACTCACAGATATATCTGCATTGTTCCTCCAGCTCCTTGAGGTTGCAGCTCCTCGTTTTGCTTGTGCAACACTACAGGATACTGCACTGGTCCAGCTTCAGAGATCACACACTCATTGTCAGGTTCCTCTCTGGTATGCACAGGTACATTCCCAGAGTAAGGAGTTGGCTGCATCCCTCTCAGAATCTTTCACTGCTCCCTAGGAGTAGCAAATGGTGTGATGGGGCTGCACCACACACCTGACCTCCCTCTGGTTGAATCACTGCTGCTAACTGGGACAGCAAGGGTAGGTGGCAGCAAGGTCAGCATGGTGCAAACATCCTAGCAGGAGCATCCGTTTGTCTCTTCTAATGATTTTGCTGTACGTTATCCTGGCTGCTGCTTCGCCCCTCCCCTTCATCCTCCTTTGCAGCAGTGACTCTGCTGCAGAGAGGT